>NC_080021.1:152642605-153267519 GCF_030020395.1 Manis pentadactyla | reverse complement strand
GTGGGACTACATTAAGCTGAAAAGCTTCTGTACAGCAAAAGACACCATCAATAGAACAAAAAGGAACCCTACAGTATGGGAGAATATATTTGAAAATGACACATACAGAGAGGGGCGGAATATGGCGGCGTGAGTAGAGCAGCGGAAATCTCCTCCCAAAACAACATATATCTATGAAAATATAACAAAGACAACCCTTCCTAGAATAAAGACCAGAGGACACAGGACAATATCCAGACCACATCCGCACCTGAGAGAACCCAGCGCGTCTTGAAGGGGGTAAGATACAAGCCCCGGCCCGGCGGGAGCCGAGTGCCCATCCCCCCAACTCCCGGCGGGAGAAGAATAGGCAGAGCGGGAGGGAGACGGAGCACAGGGCTGCCGAACACCCAGCCCCAGCCATCCGGGCCAGAGTGTAGGGCCCTCGATACTAGGAAAACAGGGCAGCAAGAACAGTGAGCGGGCACCGGAGGCCGGGTGCCGGAGGACATAAGAAAAGCGTGCGACCATTTTTTTTTCTTTTTTTTTTTTTACTTTTTTGCTGTTTTGTTTTGACGAGTGCGTTTTGGAAGTCTTAAAGGGATAGGGACCCCAATACTACGGAAACAGGGCAGCAACCGGGGAGGAGAGGCCTGAGGCTCGCACCCTAGAATAAAGAAAAACGAGCGCCCACCTTTTTTTTTTTTTAATTAAAAAAAAATTTTTTTTTCTTTTTTTTTTTTTTGGTGGTCGTTGTTTTGTTTTGGCGGGTCCTTTTTGGAAGTCTTAAAGGGGCAGGGCGGGACACTTAATACAGAGGTAGGGAATCTGGGGATCTCTGGGCACCCTAACCCCTGGGCTGCAGGGAGCAGGGAGGCCCCTTACGGACATAAATAGCCTCCCAGCCGCTCCTGCTCCAACGCGACTCCACCACTTTGGAGTAGCTGCCCGAGCCAGGCCACGCCCACAGCAACAGTGGAGATTAACTCCATAGCAGCCGGGCAGGAAGCAGAAACCCTGTCTGCGCGCAGCTGCCAAGCACAAGCCACTAGAGGTTGCTGTTCTCCCAGGAGAGGAGGGCCACAAACCAACAAGAAGGGAAGTTCTTCCAGCCGTCACTCGTCCCAGCTCTGCAAAATATTCCTATCACCATGAAAAGGCAAAGTTACAGGCAGACAAAGATCACAGAGACAACACCAGAGAAGGAGACAGACCTAACCAGTCTTCCTGACAAAGAATTCAAAATAAGAATCATAAACATGCTGACAGAGATGCAGAGAAATACGCAAGAGAAATGGGATGAAGTCCAGAGGGAGATCACAGATGCCAGAAAGGAGATCGCAGAAATGAAACAAACTCTGGAAGGATTTATAAGCAGAATGAATAGGATGCAAGAGACCATTGATGGAATAGAAACCAGAGAACAGGAACGCATAGAAGCTGACATAGAGAGAGATAAAAGGATCTCCAGGAATGAAACAATATTAAGAGAACGGTGTGACCAATCCAAAAGGAACAATATCCATATTATAGGGGTTCCAGAAGAAGAAGAGAGATGAAAAGAGATGGAAAGTATCTTAGAAGAAATAATTGCTGAAAACTTCCCCAAACTGGGGGAGGAAATAATCGAACAGACCACGGAAATACACAGAACCCCCAACAGAAAGGACCCAAGGAGGACAACACCAAGACACATAATAATTAAAATGGCAAAGATCAAGGACAAGGAAAGAGTTTTAAAGGCAGCTAGAGAGAAAAAGGTCACCTATAAAGGAAAACCCATCAGGCTAACATCAGACTTCTCGACAGAAACCCTACAGGCCAGAAGAGAATGGCATGATATATTTAATACAATGAAACAGAAGGGCCTTGAACCAAGGATACTGTATCCAGCACGACTATCATTCAAATATGATGGTGGGATTAAACAATTCTCAGACAAACAAAAGCTGAGGGAATTTGCTTCCCACAAACCACCTCTACAGAACATCTTACAGGGACTGCTCTAGATGGGAGCACTCCTAGAAAGAGCACAGCACAAAACACCCAACATATGAAGAATTGAGGAGGAGGAATAAGAATGGAGAGAAGAAAAGAATCTCCAGACAGTGTATATAACAGCTCAATAAGCGAGCTAAGTTAGGCAGTAAGATACTAAAGAGGCTAACCTTGAACCTTCGGTAACCACGAATTTAAAGCCTGCAATGGCAATAAGTACATATCTTTCAATAGTCACCCTAAATGTTAATGGGCTGAATGCACCAATCAAAAGACATAGAGTAATAGAATGGATAAAAAAGCAAGATCCATCTATATGCTGCTTACAAGAAACTCACCTCAAACCCAAAGACATGTACAGACTAAAAGTCAAGGGATGGAAAAACATATTTCAAGCAAACAACAGCGAGAAGAAAGCAGGGGTTGCAGTACTAATATCAGGCAAAATAGACTTCAAAACAAAGAAAGTAACAAGAGAAAAAGAAGGACTCTACATGATGATAAAGGGCTCAGTCCAAAAAGAGGATATAACCATTCTAAATATACATGCACCCAACTCGGGAGCACCAGCATATGTGAAACAAATACTAACAGAACTAAAGGGGGAAATAGACTGCAATGCATTCATTCTAGGAGACTTCAACACACCACTCACCCCAAAGGACAGATCCACTGGGCAGAAAATAAGTAAGGACATGGAAGCACTGAACAACACAGTAGAGCAGATGGAATTAATAGACATCTATAGAACTCTACATCCAAAAGAAACAGGATATACATTCTTCTCAAGTGCACATGGAACATTCTCCAGAATAGACAACATACTAGGCCACAAAAAGAGCCTCAGAAAATTCCAAAAGATTGAAATCTTACCACCCAACTTTTCAGACCACAAAGGCATAAAACTAGAAATAAACTGTACAAAGAAAGCAAAGAGGCTCACAAACACATGGAGGCTTAACAACACGCTCCTAAATAATCAATGGATCAATGACCAAATCAAAATGGAGATCCAGCAATATATGGAAACAAATGACAACAACAACACTAAGCCCCAACTTCTGTGGGACACAGCAAAAGCAGTCTTAAGAGGAAAGTATATAGCAATCCAAGCATATTATAAAAGGAAGAGCAATCCCAAATGAATGGTCTAATGTCACAATTATCAAAATTGGAAAAAGAAGAACAAACGAGGCCTAAGGTCAGCAGAAGGAGGGACATAATAAAGATCAGAGAAGAAATAAAAAAAACTGAGAAGAATAAAACAATAGCAAAAATCAATGAAACCAAGAGCTGGTTCTTCGAGAAAATAAACAAAATAGATAAGACTCTAGCCAGACTTACTAAGAAGAAAATAGAGTCAACACAAATCAACAGTATCAGAAACGAGAAAGGAAAAATCACGACGGACCCCACAGAAATACAAAGAATTCTTAGAGACTACTATGAAAACCTATATGCTAACAAGCTGGGAAACCTAGGAGAAATGGACAATTTCCTAGAAAAATACAACCTTCCAAGATTGATCCAGGAAGAAACAGAAAATCTAAACAGATGAATTACCAGCAACGAAATTGAAGCGGTAATCAAAAAACTACCAAAGAACAAAACCCCCGGGCCAGATGGATTTACCTCGGAATTTTATCAGACATACAGAGAAGACATAATACCCATTCTCCTTACAGTTTTCCAGAAAATAGACGAGGAGGGGATACTCCCAAACTCATTCTATGAAGCTAACATCACCCTAATACCAAAACCAGGCAAAGACCCCACCAAAAAAGAAAACTAAAGACCAATATCCCTGATGAACGTAGACGCAAAAATACTCAACAAAATATTAGCAAACCGAATTCAAAAATACATCAAAAGGATCATACACCATGACCAAGTGGGATTCATCCCAGGCATGCAAGGATGGTACAACATTCGAAAGTCCATCAACATCATCCACCACATCAACAAAAACAAAGACAAAAAGCACATGATCATCTCCATAGATGCTTAAAAAGCATTTGACAAAGTTCAACATCCATTCATGATAAAAACTCTCAGCAAAATGGGAATAGAGGGCAAGTACCTCAACATAATAAAGGCCATCTATGAGAAACCCACAGCCAACATTGTATTGAACAGCGAGAAGCTGAAAGCATTTCCTCTGAGATCGGGAACTAGACAGGGATGCCCACTCTCCCCACTGTTATTTAACATAGTACTGAAGGTCCTAGCCACGGCTATCAGACAAAACAAAGAAATACAAGGAATCCAGATTGGTAAAGAAGAAGTTAAACTGTCACTATTTGCAGATGACATGATACTGTACATAAAAAACCCTAAAGACTCCACCCCAAAACTACTAGAACTGATATCGGAACACAGCAAAGTTGCAGGATACAAAATCAACACACAGAAATCTGTGGCTTTCCTATACACTAACAATGAACCAACAGAAAGAGAAATCAGGAAAACAACTCCATTCACAATTGCATCAAAAAAAAATAAAATACCTAGGAATAAACCTAACCAAGAAAGTGAAAGACTTATACTCTGAAAACTACAAGTCACTCTTAAGAGAAATTAAAGGGGACACTAACAGATGGAAACTCATCCCATGCTCATGGCTAGGAAGAATTAATAT
This sequence comes from Manis pentadactyla, assembly GCF_030020395.1. Taxonomy (NCBI): domain Eukaryota; kingdom Metazoa; phylum Chordata; class Mammalia; order Pholidota; family Manidae; genus Manis; species Manis pentadactyla. The sequence continues at coordinate 153,262,904 of NC_080021.1, read as the reverse complement.
CGTCAAAATGGCCATCCTGCCCAAAGCAATATACAGATTTGATGCAATCCCTATGAAACTACCAGTTACATTCTTCAATGAACTGGAACAAATAATTCAAAAATTCATATGGAAGCACCAAAGACCCCGAATAGCCAAAGCAATCCTGAGAAAGAAGAATAAAGTAGGGGGGATCTCACTCCCCAACTTCAAGCTCTACTATAAAGCCATAGTAATCAAGACAATTTCGTACTGGCACAAGAGCAGAGCCACAGACCAATGGAACAGACTATAGAATCCAGACATTAATCCAGACATATATGGTCAATTAATATTTGATAAAGGAGCCATGGACATACAATGGCGAAATGACAGTCTCTTCAACAGGTGGTGCTGGCAAAACTGGACAGCTACATGTAGGAGAATGAAACTGGACCATTGTCTAACCCCATATACAAAAGTAAACTCAAAATGGATCAAAGACCTGAATGTAAGTCATGAAACCATTAAACTCTTGGAAGAAAACATAGGCAAAAACCTCTTAGACATAACCATGAGTGACCTCTTCTTGAACATATCTCCCCGGGCAAGGAAAACAACAGCAAAAATGAATAAGTGGGACTACATTAAGCTGAAAAGCTTCTGTACAGCAAAAGACACCATCAATAGAACAAAAAGGAACCCTACAGTATGGGAGAATATATTTGAAAATGACACATACAGAGAGGGGCGGAATATGGCGGCGTGAGTAGAGCAGCGGAAATCTCCTCCCAAAACAACATATATCTATGAAAATATAACAAAGACAACCCTTCCTAGAATAAAGACCAGAGGACACAGGACAATATCCAGACCACATCCGCACCTGAGAGAACCCAGCGCGTCTTGAAGGGGGTAAGATACAAGCCCCGGCCCGGCGGGAGCCGAGTGCCCATCCCCCCAACTCCCGGCGGGAGAAGAATAGGCAGAGCGGGAGGGAGACGGAGCACAGGGCTGCCGAACACCCAGCCCCAGCCATCCGGGCCAGAGTGTAGGGCCCTCGATACTAGGAAAACAGGGCAGCAAGAACAGTGAGCGGGCACCGGAGGCCGGGTGCCGGAGGACATAAGAAAAGCGTGCGACCATTTTTTTTTCTTTTTTTTTTTTTACTTTTTTGCTGTTTTGTTTTGACGAGTGCGTTTTGGAAGTCTTAAAGGGATAGGGACCCCAATACTACGGAAACAGGGCAGCAACCGGGGAGGAGAGGCCTGAGGCTCGCACCCTAGAATAAAGAAAAACGAGCGCCCACCTTTTTTTTTTTTAATTAAAAAAAAATTTTTTTTTCTTTTTTTTTTTTTGGTGGTCGTTGTTTTGTTTTGGCGGGTCCTTTTTGGAAGTCTTAAAGGGGCAGGGCGGGACACTTAATACAGAGGTAGGGAATCTGGGGATCTCTGGGCACCCTAACCCCTGGGCTGCAGGGAGCAGGGAGGCCCCTTACGGACATAAATAGCCTCCCAGCCGCTCCTGCTCCAACGCGACTCCACCACTTTGGAGTAGCTGCCCGAGCCAGGCCACGCCCACAGCAACAGTGGAGATTAACTCCATAGCAGCCGGGCAGGAAGCAGAAACCCTGTCTGCGCGCAGCTGCCAAGCACAAGCCACTAGAGGTTGCTGTTCTCCCAGGAGAGGAGGGCCACAAACCAACAAGAAGGGAAGTTCTTCCAGCCGTCACTCGTCCCAGCTCTGCAAAATATTCCTATCACCATGAAAAGGCAAAGTTACAGGCAGACAAAGATCACAGAGACAACACCAGAGAAGGAGACAGACCTAACCAGTCTTCCTGACAAAGAATTCAAAATAAGAATCATAAACATGCTGACAGAGATGCAGAGAAATACGCAAGAGAAATGGGATGAAGTCCAGAGGGAGATCACAGATGCCAGAAAGGAGATCGCAGAAATGAAACAAACTCTGGAAGGATTTATAAGCAGAATGAATAGGATGCAAGAGACCATTGATGGAATAGAAACCAGAGAACAGGAACGCATAGAAGCTGACATAGAGAGAGATAAAAGGATCTCCAGGAATGAAACAATATTAAGAGAACGGTGTGACCAATCCAAAAGGAACAATATCCATATTATAGGGGTTCCAGAAGAAGAAGAGAGATGAAAAGAGATGGAAAGTATCTTAGAAGAAATAATTGCTGAAAACTTCCCCAAACTGGGGGAGGAAATAATCGAACAGACCACGGAAATACACAGAACCCCCAACAGAAAGGACCCAAGGAGGACAACACCAAGACACATAATAATTAAAATGGCAAAGATCAAGGACAAGGAAAGAGTTTTAAAGGCAGCTAGAGAGAAAAAGGTCACCTATAAAGGAAAACCCATCAGGCTAACATCAGACTTCTCGACAGAAACCCTACAGGCCAGAAGAGAATGGCATGATATATTTAATACAATGAAACAGAAGGGCCTTGAACCAAGGATACTGTATCCAGCACGACTATCATTCAAATATGATGGTGGGATTAAACAATTCTCAGACAAACAAAAGCTGAGGGAATTTGCTTCCCACAAACCACCTCTACAGAACATCTTACAGGGACTGCTCTAGATGGGAGCACTCCTAGAAAGAGCACAGCACAAAACACCCAACATATGAAGAATTGAGGAGGAGGAATAAGAATGGAGAGAAGAAAAGAATCTCCAGACAGTGTATATAACAGCTCAATAAGCGAGCTAAGTTAGGCAGTAAGATACTAAAGAGGCTAACCTTGAACCTTCGGTAACCACGAATTTAAAGCCTGCAATGGCAATAAGTACATATCTTTCAATAGTCACCCTAAATGTTAATGGGCTGAATGCACCAATCAAAAGACATAGAGTAATAGAATGGATAAAAAAGCAAGATCCATCTATATGCTGCTTACAAGAAACTCACCTCAAACCCAAAGACATGTACAGACTAAAAGTCAAGGGATGGAAAAACATATTTCAAGCAAACAACAGCGAGAAGAAAGCAGGGGTTGCAGTACTAATATCAGGCAAAATAGACTTCAAAACAAAGAAAGTAACAAGAGAAAAAGAAGGACTCTACATGATGATAAAGGGCTCAGTCCAAAAAGAGGATATAACCATTCTAAATATACATGCACCCAACTCGGGAGCACCAGCATATGTGAAACAAATACTAACAGAACTAAAGGGGGAAATAGACTGCAATGCATTCATTCTAGGAGACTTCAACACACCACTCACCCCAAAGGACAGATCCACTGGGCAGAAAATAAGTAAGGACATGGAAGCACTGAACAACACAGTAGAGCAGATGGAATTAATAGACATCTATAGAACTCTACATCCAAAAGAAACAGGATATACATTCTTCTCAAGTGCACATGGAACATTCTCCAGAATAGACAACATACTAGGCCACAAAAAGAGCCTCAGAAAATTCCAAAAGATTGAAATCTTACCACCCAACTTTTCAGACCACAAAGGCATAAAACTAGAAATAAACTGTACAAAGAAAGCAAAGAGGCTCACAAACACATGGAGGCTTAACAACACGCTCCTAAATAATCAATGGATCAATGACCAAATCAAAATGGAGATCCAGCAATATATGGAAACAAATGACAACAACAACACTAAGCCCCAACTTCTGTGGGACACAGCAAAAGCAGTCTTAAGAGGAAAGTATATAGCAATCCAAGCATATTATAAAAGGAAGAGCAATCCCAAATGAATGGTCTAATGTCACAATTATCAAAATTGGAAAAAGAAGAACAAACGAGGCCTAAGGTCAGCAGAAGGAGGGACATAATAAAGATCAGAGAAGAAATAAAAAAAACTGAGAAGAATAAAACAATAGCAAAAATCAATGAAACCAAGAGCTGGTTCTTCGAGAAAATAAACAAAATAGATAAGACTCTAGCCAGACTTACTAAGAAGAAAATAGAGTCAACACAAATCAACAGTATCAGAAACGAGAAAGGAAAAATCACGACGGACCCCACAGAAATACAAAGAATTCTTAGAGACTACTATGAAAACCTATATGCTAACAAGCTGGGAAACCTAGGAGAAATGGACAATTTCCTAGAAAAATACAACCTTCCAAGATTGATCCAGGAAGAAACAGAAAATCTAAACAGATGAATTACCAGCAACGAAATTGAAGCGGTAATCAAAAAACTACCAAAGAACAAAACCCCCGGGCCAGATGGATTTACCTCGGAATTTTATCAGACATACAGAGAAGACATAATACCCATTCTCCTTACAGTTTTCCAGAAAATAGACGAGGAGGGGATACTCCCAAACTCATTCTATGAAGCTAACATCACCCTAATACCAAAACCAGGCAAAGACCCCACCAAAAAAGAAAACTAAAGACCAATATCCCTGATGAACGTAGACGCAAAAATACTCAACAAAATATTAGCAAACCGAATTCAAAAATACATCAAAAGGATCATACACCATGGCCAAGTGGGATTCATCCCAGGCATGCAAGGATGGTACAACATTCGAAAGTCCATCAACATCATCCACCACATCAACAAAAACAAAGACAAAAAGCACATGATCATCTCCATAGATGCTTAAAAAGCATTTGACAAAGTTCAACATCCATTCATGATAAAAACTCTCAGCAAAATGGGAATAGAGGGCAAGTACCTCAACATAATAAAGGCCATCTATGAGAAACCCACAGCCAACATTGTATTGAACAGCGAGAAGCTGAAAGCATTTCCTCTGAGATCGGGAACTAGACAGGGATGCCCACTCTCCCCACTGTTATTTAACATAGTACTGAAGGTCCTAGCCACGGCTATCAGACAAAACAAAGAAATACAAGGAATCCAGATTGGTAAAGAAGAAGTTAAACTGTCACTATTTGCAGATGACATGATACTGTACATAAAAAACCCTAAAGACTCCACCCCAAAACTACTAGAACTGATATCGGAACACAGCAAAGTTGCAGGATACAAAATCAACACACAGAAATCTGTGGCTTTCCTATACACTAACAATGAACCAACAGAAAGAGAAATCAGGAAAACAACTCCATTCACAATTGCATCAAAAAAAAATAAAATACCTAGGAATAAACCTAACCAAGAAAGTGAAAGACTTATACTCTGAAAACTACAAGTCACTCTTAAGAGAAATTAAAGGGGACACTAACAGATGGAAACTCATCCCATGCTCATGGCTAGGAAGAATTAATATCGTCAAAATGGCCATCCTGCCCAAAGCAATATACAGATTTGATGCAATCCCTATGAAACTACCAGTTACATTCTTCAATGAACTGGAACAAATAATTCAAAAATTCATATGGAAGCACCAAAGACCCCGAATAGCCAAAGCAATCCTGAGAAAGAAGAATAAAGTAGGGGGGATCTCACTCCCCAACTTCAAGCTCTACTATAAAGCCATAGTAATCAAGACAATTTCGTACTGGCACAAGAGCAGAGCCACAGACCAATGGAACAGACTATAGAATCCAGACATTAATCCAGACATATATGGTCAATTAATATTTGATAAAGGAGCCATGGACATACAATGGCGAAATGACAGTCTCTTCAACAGGTGGTGCTGGCAAAACTGGACAGCTACATGTAGGAGAATGAAACTGGACCATTGTCTAACCCCATATACAAAAGTAAACTCAAAATGGATCAAAGACCTGAATGTAAGTCATGAAACCATTAAACTCTTGGAAGAAAACATAGGCAAAAACCTCTTAGACATAACCATGAGTGACCTCTTCTTGAACATATCTCCCCGGGCAAGGAAAACAACAGCAAAAATGAATAAGTGGGACTACATTAAGCTGAAAAGCTTCTGTACAGCAAAAGACACCATCAATAGAACAAAAAGGAACCCTACAGTATGGGAGAATATATTTGAAAATGACACATACAGAGAGGGGCGGAATATGGCGGCGTGAGTAGAGCAGCGGAAATCTCCTCCCAAAACAACATATATCTATGAAAATATAACAAAGACAACCCTTCCTAGAATAAAGACCAGAGGACACAGGACAATATCCAGACCACATCCGCACCTGAGAGAACCCAGCGCGTCTTGAAGGGGGTAAGATACAAGCCCCGGCCCGGCGGGAGCCGAGTGCCCATCCCCCCAACTCCCGGCGGGAGAAGAATAGGCAGAGCGGGAGGGAGACGGAGCACAGGGCTGCCGAACACCCAGCCCCAGCCATCCGGGCCAGAGTGTAGGGCCCTCGATACTAGGAAAACAGGGCAGCAAGAACAGTGAGCGGGCACCGGAGGCCGGGTGCCGGAGGACATAAGAAAAGCGTGCGACCATTTTTTTTTCTTTTTTTTTTTTTACTTTTTTGCTGTTTTGTTTTGACGAGTGCGTTTTGGAAGTCTTAAAGGGATAGGGACCCCAATACTACGGAAACAGGGCAGCAACCGGGGAGGAGAGGCCTGAGGCTCGCACCCTAGAATAAAGAAAAACGAGCGCCCACCTTTTTTTTTTTTTAATTAAAAAAAAATTTTTTTTTCTTTTTTTTTTTTTTGGTGGTCGTTGTTTTGTTTTGGCGGGTCCTTTTTGGAAGTCTTAAAGGGGCAGGGCGGGACACTTAATACAGAGGTAGGGAATCTGGGGATCTCTGGGCACCCTAACCCCTGGGCTGCAGGGAGCAGGGAGGCCCCTTACGGACATAAATAGCCTCCCAGCCGCTCCTGCTCCAACGCGACTCCACCACTTTGGAGTAGCTGCCCGAGCCAGGCCACGCCCACAGCAACAGTGGAGATTAACTCCATAGCAGCCGGGCAGGAAGCAGAAACCCTGTCTGCGCGCAGCTGCCAAGCACAAGCCACTAGAGGTTGCTGTTCTCCCAGGAGAGGAGGGCCACAAACCAACAAGAAGGGAAGTTCTTCCAGCCGTCACTCGTCCCAGCTCTGCAAAATATTCCTATCACCATGAAAAGGCAAAGTTACAGGCAGACAAAGATCACAGAGACAACACCAGAGAAGGAGACAGACCTAACCAGTCTTCCTGACAAAGAATTCAAAATAAGAATCATAAACATGCTGACAGAGATGCAGAGAAATACGCAAGAGAAATGGGATGAAGTCCAGAGGGAGATCACAGATGCCAGAAAGGAGATCGCAGAAATGAAACAAACTCTGGAAGGATTTATAAGCAGAATGAATAGGATGCAAGAGACCATTGATGGAATAGAAACCAGAGAACAGGAACGCATAGAAGCTGACATAGAGAGAGATAAAAGGATCTCCAGGAATGAAACAATATTAAGAGAACGGTGTGACCAATCCAAAAGGAACAATATCCATATTATAGGGGTTCCAGAAGAAGAAGAGAGATGAAAAGAGATGGAAAGTATCTTAGAAGAAATAATTGCTGAAAACTTCCCCAAACTGGGGGAGGAAATAATCGAACAGACCACGGAAATACACAGAACCCCCAACAGAAAGGACCCAAGGAGGACAACACCAAGACACATAATAATTAAAATGGCAAAGATCAAGGACAAGGAAAGAGTTTTAAAGGCAGCTAGAGAGAAAAAGGTCACCTATAAAGGAAAACCCATCAGGCTAACATCAGACTTCTCGACAGAAACCCTACAGGCCAGAAGAGAATGGCATGATATATTTAATACAATGAAACAGAAGGGCCTTGAACCAAGGATACTGTATCCAGCACGACTATCATTCAAATATGATGGTGGGATTAAACAATTCTCAGACAAACAAAAGCTGAGGGAATTTGCTTCCCACAAACCACCTCTACAGAACATCTTACAGGGACTGCTCTAGATGGGAGCACTCCTAGAAAGAGCACAGCACAAAACACCCAACATATGAAGAATTGAGGAGGAGGAATAAGAATGGAGAGAAGAAAAGAATCTCCAGACAGTGTATATAACAGCTCAATAAGCGAGCTAAGTTAGGCAGTAAGATACTAAAGAGGCTAACCTTGAACCTTCGGTAACCACGAATTTAAAGCCTGCAATGGCAATAAGTACATATCTTTCAATAGTCACCCTAAATGTTAATGGGCTGAATGCACCAATCAAAAGACATAGAGTAATAGAATGGATAAAAAAGCAAGATCCATCTATATGCTGCTTACAAGAAACTCACCTCAAACCCAAAGACATGTACAGACTAAAAGTCAAGGGATGGAAAAACATATTTCAAGCAAACAACAGCGAGAAGAAAGCAGGGGTTGCAGTACTAATATCAGGCAAAATAGACTTCAAAACAAAGAAAGTAACAAGAGAAAAAGAAGGACTCTACATGATGATAAAGGGCTCAGTCCAAAAAGAGGATATAACCATTCTAAATATACATGCACCCAACTCGGGAGCACCAGCATATGTGAAACAAATACTAACAGAACTAAAGGGGGAAATAGACTGCAATGCATTCATTCTAGGAGACTTCAACACACCACTCACCCCAAAGGACAGATCCACTGGGCAGAAAATAAGTAAGGACATGGAAGCACTGAACAACACAGTAGAGCAGATGGAATTAATAGACATCTATAGAACTCTACATCCAAAAGAAACAGGATATACATTCTTCTCAAGTGCACATGGAACATTCTCCAGAATAGACAACATACTAGGCCACAAAAAGAGCCTCAGAAAATTCCAAAAGATTGAAATCTTACCACCCAACTTTTCAGACCACAAAGGCATAAAACTAGAAATAAACTGTACAAAGAAAGCAAAGAGGCTCACAAACACATGGAGGCTTAACAACACGCTCCTAAATAATCAATGGATCAATGACCAAATCAAAATGGAGATCCAGCAATATATGGAAACAAATGACAACAACAACACTAAGCCCCAACTTCTGTGGGACACAGCAAAAGCAGTCTTAAGAGGAAAGTATATAGCAATCCAAGCATATTATAAAAGGAAGAGCAATCCCAAATGAATGGTCTAATGTCACAATTATCAAAATTGGAAAAAGAAGAACAAACGAGGCCTAAGGTCAGCAGAAGGAGGGACATAATAAAGATCAGAGAAGAAATAAAAAAAACTGAGAAGAATAAAACAATAGCAAAAATCAATGAAACCAAGAGCTGGTTCTTCGAGAAAATAAACAAAATAGATAAGACTCTAGCCAGACTTACTAAGAAGAAAATAGAGTCAACACAAATCAACAGTATCAGAAACGAGAAAGGAAAAATCACGACGGACCCCACAGAAATACAAAGAATTCTTAGAGACTACTATGAAAACCTATATGCTAACAAGCTGGGAAACCTAGGAGAAATGGACAATTTCCTAGAAAAATACAACCTTCCAAGATTGATCCAGGAAGAAACAGAAAATCTAAACAGATGAATTACCAGCAACGAAATTGAAGCGGTAATCAAAAAACTACCAAAGAACAAAACCCCCGGGCCAGATGGATTTACCTCGGAATTTTATCAGACATACAGAGAAGACATAATACCCATTCTCCTTACAGTTTTCCAGAAAATAGACGAGGAGGGGATACTCCCAAACTCATTCTATGAAGCTAACATCACCCTAATACCAAAACCAGGCAAAGACCCCACCAAAAAAGAAAACTAAAGACCAATATCCCTGATGAACGTAGACGCAAAAATACTCAACAAAATATTAGCAAACCGAATTCAAAAATACATCAAAAGGATCATACACCATGACCAAGTGGGATTCATCCCAGGCATGCAAGGATGGTACAACATTCGAAAGTCCATCAACATCATCCACCACATCAACAAAAACAAAGACAAAAAGCACATGATCATCTCCATAGATGCTTAAAAAGCATTTGACAAAGTTCAACATCCATTCATGATAAAAACTCTCAGCAAAATGGGAATAGAGGGCAAGTACCTCAACATAATAAAGGCCATCTATGAGAAACCCACAGCCAACATTGTATTGAACAGCGAGAAGCTGAAAGCATTTCCTCTGAGATCGGGAACTAGACAGGGATGCCCACTCTCCCCACTGTTATTTAACATAGTACTGAAGGTCCTAGCCACGGCTATCAGACAAAACAAAGAAATACAAGGAATCCAGATTGGTAAAGAAGAAGTTAAACTGTCACTATTTGCAGATGACATGATACTGTACATAAAAAACCCTAAAGACTCCACCCCAAAACTACTAGAACTGATATCGGAACACAGCAAAGTTGCAGGATACAAAATCAACACACAGAAATCTGTGGCTTTCCTATACACTAACAATGAACCAACAGAAAGAGAAATCAGGAAAACAACTCCATTCACAATTGCATCAAAAAAAAATAAAATACCTAGGAATAAACCTAACCAAGAAAGTGAAAGACTTATACTCTGAAAACTACAAGTCACTCTTAAGAGAAATTAAAGGGGACACTAACAGATGGAAACTCATCCCATGCTCATGGCTAGGAAGAATTAATATCGTCAAAATGGCCATCCTGCCCAAAGCAATATACAGATTTGATGCAATCCCTATGAAACTACCAGTTACATTCTTCAATGAACTGGAACAAATAATTCAAAAATTCATATGGAAGCACCAAAGACCCCGAATAGCCAAAGCAATCCTGAGAAAGAAGAATAAAGTAGGGGGGATCTCACTCCCCAACTTCAAGCTCTACTATAAAGCCATAGTAATCAAGACAATTTCATACTGGCACAAGAGCAGAGCCACAGACCAATGGAACAGACTATAGAATCCAGACATTAATCCAGACATATATGGTCAATTAATATTTGATAAAGGAGCCATGGACATACAATGGCGAAATGACAGTCTCTTCAACAGGTGGTGCTGGCAAAACTGGACAGCTACATGTAGGAGAATGAAACTGGACCATTGTCTAACCCCATATACAAAAGTAAACTCAAAATGGATCAAAGACCTGAATGTAAGTCATGAAACCATTAAACTCTTGGAAGAAAACATAGGCAAAAACCTCTTAGACATAACCATGAGTGACCTCTTCTTGAACATATCTCCCCGGGCAAGGAAAACAACAGCAAAAATGAATAAGTGGGACTACATTAAGCTGAAAAGCTTCTGTACAGCAAAAGACACCATCAATAGAACAAAAAGGAACCCTACAGTATGGGAGAATATATTTGAAAATGACACATACAGAGAGGGGCGGAATATGGCGGCGTGAGTAGAGCAGCGGAAATCTCCTCCCAAAACAACATATATCTATGAAAATATAACAAAGACAACCCTTCCTAGAATAAAGACCAGAGGACACAGGACAATATCCAGACCACATCCGCACCTGAGAGAACCCAGCGCGTCTTGAAGGGGGTAAGATACAAGCCCCGGCCCGGCGGGAGCCGAGTGCCCATCCCCCCAACTCCCGGCGGGAGAAGAATAGGCAGAGCGGGAGGGAGACGGAGCACAGGGCTGCCGAACACCCAGCCCCAGCCATCCGGGCCAGAGTGTAGGGCCCTCGATACTAGGAAAACAGGGCAGCAAGAACAGTGAGCGGGCACCGGAGGCCGGGTGCCGGAGGACATAAGAAAAGCGTGCGACCATTTTTTTTTCTTTTTTTTTTTTTACTTTTTTGCTGTTTTGTTTTGACGAGTGCGTTTTGGAAGTCTTAAAGGGATAGGGACCCCAATACTACGGAAACAGGGCAGCAACCGGGGAGGAGAGGCCTGAGGCTCGCACCCTAGAATAAAGAAAAACGAGCGCCCACCTTTTTTTTTTTTTAATTAAAAAAAAATTTTTTTTTCTTTTTTTTTTTTTGGTGGTCGTTGTTTTGTTTTGGCGGGTCCTTTTTGGAAGTCTTAAAGGGGCAGGGCGGGACACTTAATACAGAGGTAGGGAATCTGGGGATCTCTGGGCACCCTAACCCCTGGGCTGCAGGGAGCAGGGAGGCCCCTTACGGACATAAATAGCCTCCCAGCCGCTCCTGCTCCAACGCGACTCCACCACTTTGGAGTAGCTGCCCGAGCCAGGCCACGCCCACAGCAACAGTGGAGATTAACTCCATAGCAGCCGGGCAGGAAGCAGAAACCCTGTCTGCGCGCAGCTGCCAAGCACAAGCCACTAGAGGTCGCTGTTCTCCCAGGAGAGGAGGGCCAAAAACCAACAAGAAAGGAAGTCCTTCCAGCCGTCACTCATCCCAGCTCTGCAAACTATTCCTATCACCATGAAAAGGCAAAGCTACAGGCAGACAAAGATCACAGAGACAACACCAGAGAAGGAGACAGACCTAACCAGTCTTCCTGAAAAAGAATTCAAAATAAGAAACATAAACATGCTGACAGAGATGCAGAGAAATACGCAAGAGAAATGGGATGAAGTCCGGAGGGAGATCACAGATGCCAGAAAGGAGATCGCAGAAATGAAACAAACTCTGGAAGGGTTTATAAGCAGAATGGATAGAATGCAAGAGGCCATTGATGGAATTGAAATCAGAGAACAGGAATGCATAGAAGCTGACATAGAGAGAGACAAAAGGATCTCCAGTAATGAAACAATATTAAGAGAACTGTGTGACCAATCCAAAAGGAACAATATCCATATTATAGGTGTCATAGAAGAAGAAGAGAGAGGAAAAGAGATGGAAAGTATCTTAGAAGAAATAATTGCTGAAAACTTCCCCAAACTGGGGGAGGAAATAATCGAACAGACCACGGAAATACACAGAACCCCCAACAGAAAGGACCCAAGGAGGACAACACCAAGACACATAATAATTAAAATGGCAAAGATCAAGGACAAGGAAAGAGTGTTAAAGGCAGCTAGAGAGAAAAAGGTCACCTATAAAGAGAAACCCATCAGGCTAACATCAGATTTCTCAACAGAAACCCTACAGGCCAGAAGAGAATGGCATGATATATTTAATACAATAAAACAGAAGGGCCTTGAACCAAGGATACTGCATCCAGCACGACTATCATTCAAATATGATGGTGGGATTAAACAATTCCCAGACAAACAAAAGCTGAGGGAATTTGCTTCCCACAAACCACCTCTAGAGAACATCTTACAGGGACTACTCTAGATGGGAGCACTCCTAGAAAGAGCACAGCACAAAACACCCAACATATGAAGAATCGAGGAGGAGGAACAAGAAGGGAGAGAAGAAAAGAATCTCCAGACAGTGTATATAACAGCTCAATAAGCGAGCTAAGTTAGGCAGTAAGATACTAAAGAGGCTAACCTTGAACCTTCGGTAACCACGAATTTAAAGCCTGCAATGGCAATAAGTACATATCTTTCAATAGTCACCCTAAATGTTAATGGGTTGAATGCACCAATCAAAAGACACAGAGTAACAGAATGGATAAAAAGGCAAGACCCATCTATATGCTGCTTACAAGAAACTCACCTCAAACCCAAAGACATGTACAGACTAAAAGTCAAGGGATGGAAAAACATATTTCAAGCAAACAACAGTGAGAAAAAAGCAGCGGTTGCAGTACTAATATCAGACAAAATAGACTTCGAAACAAAGAAAGTAAAAAGAGATAAAGAAGGACACTACATAATGATAAAGGGCTCAGTGCAACAAGAGGATATAACCATTCTAAATATATATGCACCCAACACAGGAGCACCAGCATATGTGAAATAAATACTAACAGAACTAAAGGGGGATATAGACTGCAATGCATTCATTCTAGGAGACTTCAACACACCCCTCACCCCAAAGGACAGATCCACTGGGCAGAACATAAGTAAGGACACGGAAGCACTGAACAACACAGTAGAGCAGATGGAATTAATAGACATCTATAGAACTCTACATCCAAAAGAAACAGGATATACATTCTTCTCAAGTGCACATGGAACATTCTCCAGAATAGACAACATACTAGGCCACAAAAAGAGCCTCAGAAAATTCCAAAAGATTGAAATCTTACCACCCAACTTTTCAGACCACAAAGGCATAAAACTAGAAATAAACTGTACAAAGAAAGCAAAGAGGCTCACAAACACATGGAGGCTTAACAACACGCTCCTAAATAATCAATGGATCAATGACCAAATCAAAATGGAGATCCAGCAATATATGGAAGCAAATGACAACAACAACACTAAGCCCCAACTTCTGTGGGACACAGCAAAAGCAGTCTTAAGAGGAAAGTATATAGAAATCCAAGCATATTATAAAAGGAAGAGCAATCCCAAATGAATGGTCTAATGTCACAATTATCAAAATTGGAAAAAGAAGAACAGATGAGGCCTAAGGTCAGCAGAAGGAGGGACATAATAAAGATCAGAGAAGAAATAAATAAAATTGAGAAGAATAAAACAATAGCAAAAATCAATGAAACCAAGAGCTGGTTCTTCGAGAATCTAAACAAAATAGATAAACCTCTAGCCAGACTTATTATGAAAAAAAGAGAGTCAACACAAATCAACAGTATCAGAAATGAGAAAGGAAAAATCACGACGGACTCCACAGAAATACAAAGAATTATTAGAGACTACTATGAAAACCTATATGCTAACAAGCTGGGAAACCTAGGAGAAATGGACAACTTCCTAGAAAAATACAACCTTCGAAGATTGACCCAGAAAGAAACAGAATATCTAAACAGACCAATTACCAGCAACGAAATTGAAGCGGTAATCAAAAAACTACCAAAGAACAAAACCCCCGGGCCAGATGGATTTACCTCGGAATTTTATCAGACATACAGAGAAGACATAATACCCATTCTCCTTACAGTTTTCCAGAAAATAGAGGAGGAGGGGATACTCCCAAACTCATTCTATGAAGCTAACATCACCCTAATACCAAAACCAGGCAAAGACCCCACCAAAAAAGAAAACTAAAGACCAATATCCCTGATGAACGTAGATGCAAAAATACTCAACAAAATATTAGCAAACCGAATTCAAAAATACATCAAAAGGATCATACACCATGACCAAGTGGGATTCATCCCAGGCATGCAAGGATGGTACAACATTCGAAAGTCCATCAACATCATCCACCACATCAACAAAAACAAAGACAAAAAGCACATGATCATCTCCATAGATGCTTAAAAAGCATTTGACAAAGTTCAACATCCATTCATGATAAAAACTCTCAGCAAAATGGGAATAGAGGGCAAGTACCTCAACATAATAAAGGCCATCTATGATAAACCCACAGCCAACATTATATTTAACAGCGAGAAGCTGAAAGCATTTCCTCTGAGATCGGGAACTAGACAGGGATGCCCACTCTCTCCACTGTTCTTTAACATAGTACTGGAGGTCCTAGCCACGGCAATCAGACAAAACAAAGAAATACAAAAATCCAGATTGGTAAAGAAGAAGTTAAACTGTCACTATTTGCAGATGACATGATACTGTACATAAAAAACCCTAAAGACTCCACCCCAAAACTACTAGAACTGATATCGGAATACAGCAAAGTTGCAGGATACAAAATCAACACACAGAAATCTGTGGCTTTCCTATACACTAACAATGAACCAACAGAAAGAGAAATCAGGAAAACAACTCCATTCACAATTGCATCAAAAAATAAAATACCTAGGAATAAACCTAACCAAAGAAGTGAAAGACATACTCTGGAAACTACAAGTCACTCTTAAGAGAAATTAAAGGGGACACTAACAGATGGAAACTCATCCCATGCTCATGGCTAGGAAGAATTAATATCGTCAAAATGGCCATCCTGCCCAAAGCAATATACAGATTTGATGCAATCCCTATGAAACTACCAGCAACATTCTTCAATGAATTGGAACAAATAATTCAAAAATTCATATGGAAACACCAAAGACCCTGAATAGCCAAAGCAATCCTGAGAAAGAAGAATAAAGTAGGGGGGATCTCACTCCCCAACTTCAAGCTCTACTATAAAGCCATAGTAATCAAGACAATTTGGTACTGGCACAAGAGCAGAGCCACAGACCAATGGAACAGACTATAGAATCCAGGCATTAACTCAGACATATATGGTCAATTAATATTTGATAAAGGAGCCATGGACATACAATGGCGAAATGACAGTCTCTTCAACAGGTGGTGCTGGCAAAACTGGACAGCTACATGTAGGAGAATGAAACTGGACCATTGTCTAACCCCATATACAAAAGTAAACTCAAAATGGATCAAGGACTGAATGTAAGTCATGAAACCATTAAACTCTTGGAAGAAAACATAGGCAAAAACCTCTTAGACATAAACATGAGTGACCTCTTCTTGAACATATCTCCCCGGGCAAGGAAAACAACAGCAAAAATGAACAAGTGGGACTATATTAAGCTGAAAAGCTTCTGTACAGCAAAAGACACCATCAATAGAACAAAAAGGATCCCTACAGTATGGGAGAATATATTTGAAAATGACACATCCGATAAAGGCTTGACGTCCAGAATATATAAAGAGCTCACACGCCTCAACAAACAAAAAACAAATAACCCAATTAAAAAATGGGCAGAGGAACTGAACAGACAGTTCTCCCAAAAAGAAATACAGATGGCCAACAGACACATGAAAAGATGCTCCACATCGCTAATTATCAGAGAAATGCAAATTACAACTACAATGAGGTATCATCTCACACCAGTAAGGATGGCTGCCATCCAAAAGACAAAGAACAACAAATGTTGGGGAGGCTGTGGAGAAAGGGGAACCCTCCTACACTGCTGGTGGGAATGTAAGTTAGTTCAAGCATTGTGGAAAGCAGTATGGAGGTACATCAAAATGCTCAAAACAGACTTACCATTTGACCCAGGAATTGCACTCTTAGGAATTTACCCTAAGAATGCAGCAATCAAGTATGAGAAAGATCAGTGCACCCCTATGTTTATCGCAGCACTATTTACAGTAGCCAAGAATTGGAAGCAACCTAAATGTCCATGGATAGATGAATGGATAAAGAAGATGTGGTACATATACACAATGGAATACTACTCAGCCATAAGAAAAGGGCAAATCCAATCATTTGCAGCAGCATGGATAGAGCTGTAGGGTATTATGCTCAGTGAAACAAGCCAAGCGGAGAAAGAGAAATACCAAATGATTTCACTTATCTGTGGAATATAAGAACAAAGGAAAAACTGAAGGAACAAAACAGCACCAGAATCACAGAACTCAAGAATGGAGTAACAGATACCAAAGGGAAAGGGACTGGGGAAGATGGGTGGGTAGGGAGGGATAAGGGGGAGGGAGATGTAGGGGGGTATTAAGATTAACATGCATGGGGGTGTAGGAGAAAAGGGAGGGCTGTACAACACAGAGAAGGCAAGTAGTGATTCTACAACATTTTGCTATGCAGATGGACAGTGACTGTAAAGGGGTTTATAGGGGAGACCTGGTATAGGGGAGAGCCTAGTAAACATAATTTTCATCATGTAAGTGTAGATTAGTGATACCAAAAACAAAACAAAACAAAACAAAAAAAGGGCAGTTCCTGTGTGGTAACCTCCAATGAGTTCTACACAAGGGTATAAAGGACATATAAAAGTATAGGCAAAGTGTCTGTTTGCATTTATACAGCAGATCAAAGCCTAATTGGGCTACCCCAAAAATGAACTAAGATACGATGTGAAAGAGAACTTCCAACATCAGCACTCTCGGGAAGACTCATGCCAGAAGATGATCATCAAAAAAACCCCAATAAAGATCCACGCACTGCTACAGCTGTAGATGCACTCATCCCACCAGCTCCTGGACTTGCCATGGGAATGAAGGAGATATCTAAGCTGGCCTGTGCATACAGTAAAACAAAAAATTGGACTGGATCTATACTGTTGGAACTCAACCAAGAATTAGGAGAAGTGCAAATTGTAGCACTCCAAAATCTTACAACTACAGACTATTTACTGTTAAAAGAACATATGGGATGTGAACATTTCCCAGGAATGGGTCGTTTTAATTTGTCTGATTTCTCTCAGACTGTTCAAGTTCAGTTGGACAATATCCACCATATCATAGATAAGTTTTCACAAATGCCTAAGGTGCCTAACTGGTTTTCTTGGTTTCACTGGAGATGGCTGGTAATTACAGGTATGCTTTGGTTATGTAACTATACTCCTATTATGTTAATGTGTGTGCGCAATTTAAGTAGTAGCTTAAAACCTATACATGCTGAAGTTACTCTACAAGAAAATATGTCAAAGAAATAATCAATCTTCCCATCTTTTCTTCCATCTGCTACTTCTATAGCTTTTCTTCTTCCTTCCTAATTACAACCCTTAAATAGAATTAGTGCCTCATATCAAATTTACCGAGTATCATAATTCTTCCAAGTGGTAAAGATACCTCAAGACAAACGCTGGGCATAGAAGCTACAGGGCATAAATATGCAAAGAAATAAAAAGCTAACCATTTCAAACAATAAGGCTTCTCTCTCACTTACCAACTTTACATTTCCCTGTATGGCCCTGGAAGATGACTGGTTAGCCAGAGACGGGTAAGATTCCTCAAGGGAGGAACAACCTAAGACAGGCACAGTCGCAGGGGGGTCATCCGGTGAGAAATTGGGGATCAACAGAGGTGAGGCTTAGAACCTCACCCCCCCTTTCTGAGAGAAATCTTCTGCATACGTGGATGTTTTATTGCCCTTGTCTAGCTTGGATTAACACATAGTCTACAGGCACACACTTGATCATCTACCTTTGCTCTCTTACAACACTAAACTATGTTTTCTGCCTTTATCTTGTATCTACCTACCACTTCAGCATTTTATTAAAAATAATAATAATAAAGAGAGAAATGTGATATCCACATATAAATCAAGTATAAAAATCAAATGAGTATTCATATTTGAACTGACTGTTTATAGTTCATAATGCATGAGCAAAACCGAAGGTTTCTGTGATGGCTGCCCTTGTACTGTTCACCATGTAAGAACTTATTCACTATATAAGAATTTGTTCTCCATGTAAGAACTTGTTTGTTATGTCTCAGAAGATTGGAGACTGACGAAAATTAGGCTTGGGGTGGATTAATGATTGTGCATTGAGCATTGACTCCCCTCTACAGAATTTTATTGTTGTTAACAACCATTTGATCAATAAATATGAGAGATGCCCTCACCAAAAAAAAAAAAAAAGTATACACTTCCAATGGTAAAATAATAAGTAACCCGGATGTAATAAATATAGTCAAGATATTGTAACAGCTTGGTATGGTGATAGCTCGTACCTAGAATTGTCATGTATATAAATGTTGAATCACTATGTTGTACACCTGAAACTAATGTAATGTAATACCGTGTGTCAGCTACCCTTCAATAAAAAAATAATTATCTACAAAAAAAAAAGAATGGATTGGGACAGGGGTGTGACAAAACTAACTCCTTGCCTATGTCATTAGGAAGTCAAAAGACTGTGTCTAAAATGGATAGAGCAAAACCCAGATGTACAGGATATGTGGAGGTGGGCGCCAGAAGTTTCAGCTGAAGCCCAGGAATAGATGGGCATGGCAAGGGGCTGGTCCAGAGGAACGGCTCGGGGACACGTTTCATCACCATTTCATTTCACTTAGCAGTATTTGAAAACTATATGCATAATTAAAGTTTTTTGCAGTTAAAAAAAAAAAAGAAAGAAAAATGTGTCAATAGCTGAAGTTAAATAGTATATTGCTTACTTTTTGATGCTGGCCATTACTAAAGTTTGTGTGGTATTAATCTTTACAAGTCAGCTTATTTTGTGAAATGATTGTTCATATAAGATCTCTGTAGTATTTTTTGTGGTGACCAGACTCATTAGTGATATAGATATTTATATTTATATCCACAGCCTAAACTTCCTTGCACTTCCCATGACTATTTTCCTTTAGTTGAATACCTGTATTTGTTACAAATGCTTTTCCTTTGCAAAATTTTATCAAATAAAAAGGGGTAGTAAATGACATGTCTCTTAAATATGCAATGAAACATAAATCCAACTAGTTACATATTCATTATAGCTACATCTGCCAATTACTCATATGTCTGTAATATAATCATCCGGAGAAAGAATATCCAATAGAAATGAAATTATTTAAAAAGTAGTGAAGGAAATGAATGAAGGAATATGTCTGAGATGCCTATGCTTTGTGAACCCCAGTGTTGATAAATAGATTTGGCTGTAGGGAAACTATTCTTTTCCTCCCAAATCACTCTGCATATGTGCTTAGAAGACAACCTCATTAGGGGAAGGCACGTCTTCAGTCAAGTGCATATAAGTGCTAAAGAATTTCATACATGATGTATACTGAAAATAACAAAACGAAGTATCACAGCAATCTACTGTTACATCTACTCTCATTCTATCCAATGTGACATGAACATAAACAAGCTTGCTTCTTCAAATACCTTTTTAGGAGTAAATGGCATACCCCAAATGAGCATATTTATAGACTTGCTAGAGAAGAATGGTCTTTGCTGTATACATGCCAGGTGGCTAATAGCTATCTGTAATGGTAGACACAAGGTTAGTTCACAGTGACTGATTTGGCTGGGAAACATAACCTATTATGCATTTTTTATGGATGATCTGGATGAAGAAATTAAGACTATGCCTTCAAATTATAATATTAAATTAGACAGAGTTATTGATGTTCCAGAAAGCAGGCCTAAAACTGAAAATGACCTTGAAAAATAAATTATCAAGAAGGAAAGGTCCTAAAGAAAAAGGTAAAATCAAACAAGAATAAGTATAACCACCGAACAGTCCCTTTGAAGATTGGGGAAAACTGGATGAAGACTGGGTATACAGTTGATTAAGAAACAGTGATGTCATTATATTAAAAAAAGGTTCATGAGGTAGAGGTGCTTAGAATAATAATATAGTACCCAACGGATGATGGGGTGGGGGTTGGTCAAGGATGGGGATCTAACAGTAAGATACCCATCACTTAAAGATACCCTGATACATTTTACTGATGTAAGTGGTAAAACCATATTCTTTTTGTCCTTCATAATGAGGGAAAGTCAATTGGGAGACCCACTCACCAAGAGGATCCTCCTGTAACATCCTAATCTGTCTTTCCATTATCTGTTAAAAAGAAGGATGAGAAAGAGAATAAAGAAAACAGCTTTCTTAACTTTAATGGAGATTTTCCCCAGAGTGATTCTCTTGCTGCGTCTCTTGCACTTCCTGTTTCTAGAGGACCTATTTGTGATCCTTTATCTGACATTTTTTTCTTTTCCATCTTTTATCAGGATGTTTCATTTGACGTCCTCAACCATTTCCTGAACAGCACACTCACAGGTGATGAGAGACTGATTCTTACTGTTGGTTGTGTTTTGTCAGGTCTTGCTTCCTATGATACTTCCTTGGAAATAAGCAGTTTTTGGCTACCATTGCATTCTTTGACTGCCCTATCCCTTCAGAATCTATGAATTGCAACACTCTCTCTGTTCCTCTTATTTATCCTTCATGGATTCTTTATGGATCCAAACATGAGTGTCTCCAAGATTTGGGCCCCAGAACTCTGCTCATCTCATTTTACATAATTTCAGAAAATATATCCATTCCCATGGCTCCCCAACAATCACTTTTTCAGGGTTGATTATTTTTATATAATTTCAAACTTACAGGAAATTCACAAGAATAGCACAAACAGCTCCCATATAATCTTCAGCAAGAGTCACCACTTGTTTGCCATTTGAGAATAGGCTGGAGACAGACAAGAGGTAGACAAGGTTTACCTCTAAATAGTTCAGTGTATTTCCTAAGAACAAGAACACAAAGCTATGGTAAAGCTTTCAACCTTAGGAAAGTTGATGCAGTCTAATTATATAATGCATAGTCCATATTCAATATCATCCATGGTCCTAATAATGTTATTTATAGCTTCTTCCCCAGCCAGTGTTCAGTACTGTGCATAGGGGACTGACAGCTCTCCAGGCCATCTGTCGCATAGCATCAGATACAGATTTTTTTTACTGATGTCACCTCAAATTAAAACTGCCTAAAATGTGACTCATTTCCCCCTTAAAACAAGTCCTCCCCTCCATCTCTATATCTTTCTTATACTTCATAGTGGTGTGAGAACTCTCCCAGCCATCCAGGTTTGAAGCTGTGGATCATCTTTGGTTCTTCATCCCCAGTTAGCCAGGGGCGTCATCTATGTTCTTCCTGTGAAATGTCTCTTCCGGTCTGGCTCTGCACAAGCCATTGAGTGCTGATGCCTACCCATTCCACACCTCAGACAAATTTTCGCAGTTACCTTCATCTGCCTGAAGGGCTCAGAAAGAGCTCACAGTGATCAACCCATCTTAAGTGAACTTTGTCAGAACTCAGGGTCTGTGTAGCCCCAGTATAATGGACAGCCAACATGTGGTGAGTCATAAATCTGTTTTTCTACACAATTTCTAAACACTTCTTCCCACTTACACCAAATAAATGTTGAACAAACATTTAAATATTATGTAAGGGTGTGGAAAATACAATTGTCTCCAACTCATTTATACAGAGGAAATGTGTCTAATTGATAAATGGTCTTCATTCCAAGCCCACCACCAGTGGGAAAACACTAACTCTTTAGCCCATTTAAAACTTACTCTGATTCCATGATTTTGATAGTTCCTACAGGGACTGTTTGGTTTCCCTTAAAAAAACTCTCACTTTCTCAGAGATCTGCTATCCCCTCTTTGCATTAAAGGACTAACGTAGCAGAACTGAGATCAGCACCCATTAAATAGCCTGCTTGCAAGGTTGGCCCTTGGTTGGCATCTGGAAACTTGACTATTGGGATAAGAATTCCCTAATAAGAGTAGCTCACTGTGCCTAAACTATGCAAACAATATAGTTTATGCTGAATACCTGCTTTCCTTCTGGGAGTCTGGAATTTTTGTATGTGCAATGCAGAGAGTACATGTATGACCAGCCCCCAAGAAGAGCCTTGGCTACTGAGTCTATGTTTAACAAGCCTCCTCAGTAGACAGCACTTCACAGTTCTTTGCTGGAGGAATTAGCACATCGTGTGTGACTCACTGGAAGAGAATTCTTGGAAGTTTGCACCTGGTTTTCTCTGGACCTCAGCCCATGTGCCTTATCCCTTTGTTTATTTTGCTTTGTATCTATTTGCTATAATAAATCATAGCCACATGTTGAGTCCTCCTAATAAAACATTGTACCAAGGGGTAGTCTTGGGAACCCCAACACACCCTACTTTTCTCCCTGTGGCAGATTGTTATTTTCCACAAATGGATGCAACACATGCTGCCTTCCACATGCTGTTACAAAGTGATATTGGTACTCTTCCCACTGAGAGGCAGAGTCCATATTGCATCCCCTAGAATCTGGGTGAACTGTGACAGATGGAAGTGATGTTAAGTGACTTCTGAGGCAAGGGGATAGAAAGCAATGCAGCTTCCTCCTGGTCCTCTTTGTGCCATCTTCGTTCTGAGAACTCAGTCACCATGCTTGAGGAAGGCCAAGCGGGCACACAGAGAGGACCTGTGTAGTTGTCACGTCAACAGCCCCAGCTAAGGTCCCAGCAGATACTCAGCATCACACCCTCATGTTGCCCACACTGGGGAGGGCAGACTGCTTTAGTGAGTCCACTAATTCAACTACTAATTTCATCTGGGAAACTCCTAATAATTTTGAAATGATTACCCCCCTGTATACATGGTTTAAGTGGCATACCAAATTACTTGCTTGTCTAAGACTGCCACCATCTGAATTTGGAAATGAATTAGATCTGAACTGCAGTCATTATTAAGGTCCTTTAAGATGGCTCTTCGTGCAGCTGCATTTTTCTATTCTATTTTGTGCCTTTTATATGAAACTTTGAAAAAACATACTTGCTCTGCTTCCTTATACTAATTGTACTCTCCAGGTTCCTAATAGTTTGTTCTTATTTTTGAAAACCTGCTTTGTTCTCCTATTCCATATTTATATCCTTCTAATTCCTGATTGTATGCTTAGTCACAAATTTACTATTTTCCTTTACTCCTACTATATGTATTTTCTCTGCTCCCTTGGTTTTGACCCATTTCCTTGCTCTGATTCTCAGTACCTCACTGTTCCAATATTTCAGATTATTCTGGTACATATTAGTTAGGATGCTTTTAGTAGGTTATACAAAACCCAACTCAAGCTGGATCAGACAATAAAAGCAATTTATTGACTCACATATTTTGAAAAGTCAGGCTTCAGGAAAAGATGGATACACAATGTCATTGTGCTTCTTTCTGACTCTTAAATCTGCCTAGATTTCATGCTAGACTTGTTGTAGGAGGGCTGCCAGTAGCATCCTGGGCTAGATGATTCCTCATTTTGTCCAATAGCAATAAAAGAGTTTCTTTCCCCAAACCACGAAACAAATATTTGGGGCTTTAGTCTGGCCAAACTCAAGTCACACGTCCAATGTTGAATCAATCACTGTGCTTAAGAGTGGAGTGAGATCATCCTGATTGTCTTAGTCCAGTTAAACTCTGCTGCTAGAGCTGGCAGGAGAGTCAATCTACCTAAATTTCCTGGCTGCTACACAATGGGAAAAGGAGATGTGGGTTGGGTGTGAGCTGGAGTGACCTCTTAAAGTTTGCATGAGCTGATTATACTCATGTCTTTCCAACTCAGTGTTCACTGACCTCACCTTGGTTGCTTGAAGTCAGTGATAGTGGGAGTATTTATACCACAGAAATTAGCAAATATTACAAATAAGTTGTGTGGGGTTTTTTGGTGAGGAACTGGTTTACCAATGCACCTCTATAGTGGGAGGCACTCTGTTTGATATGTGTTAATAGGCAGCAGTTTCTTAACTAGTTTTCCTAATTCAGAATTGCTTACCCCCACTTATCCACATTTAAAAATAGCAACTTTAATGAGATATAATTCACATGCCATTAAATTTTCCCCTTTAAAGTGTATAATTCAGTGAGTTTTAGTATATCCATATGGTTGTACAATCATCACCACAATCAATTTTAGAACGTTTTCATCACCCCATAAAGAAATCCTATACCCATTATATTAGTCAGGTTTCTCTACAGAAACAGAATCAATAGGATATTGAGAGAAAGAGACTGGGAGAGCGAGGTTATAAGAAATCGGTTCGCTTATCATGGAGGCTGAGAAGCACCACAGTCTGCTGCCTGCAAGCTGGGAAACCAGGAGAGTCAGGGGTGTGATCCAGTACAAGTCTGAGGGCCTGAGAACCAGGAGCACCAAGAGCAGGGCAAGACTGATGTCTCAGCTCAAGCAGCCAGGCAGGAAGGGGCTGAATTCTCCCTCTCTTCAGTTTGACTGTAGCTGGGGTAGGAATGAGCAGATCCTGTTTCTCTCTGGGAGGGCAGTTTGGGCCACTGATGTTCAAATTTCATTCAGAAGGCCTCCACCTGACCAAAAACAAACAAAACATACTTCCCAAAATAAGTCCCAATTACAAAAAGCAAAAGCCCAAACTCTGTAGAAAGTGACATGGCTATTATATGGCTGTAGGATTTTGCTGCTTCTATTTCTTATCATCTCTTAATTATTAAAAATTTCATGAAGGTCTTGGAAGGATAATGGATCTTACAGTCATAGTTAGTTTGAAGTCCTGGCTATATATATAAGTTCAAGGACATAGTAAGTGACTCAATATTGGCATTCTTTAAATTATCTCCTTTGAGATTTTAAGCAAATCATCTTTTCTTATTTGTAAAATGGGAGTAATAATTCCTATGTCAGAGCCTTGTTATGGATTAAAAGATATGAACACTCAGCTACCATGCTCAGCCCATGATAAATAAATAGTAATTGTTTTAAATAAATAAATAGTGATTGTTATGGTTGAATGTATGGTTAAATTATTCAGTTATTTAAATATTTAAATATTATTTAAATTAATAAAAGTTAATTAAATTAATTATTTAAATTATTTAAATTAATAAAAGTTAATTAAATTAGTTATTTAAATTATTAAAAGTTATTTAAATATTTAAATTCAGTAAATAAATAGTGATTGTTATGGTTGAATGTATGGTTAAATTATTCAGTTATTTTCAGTAAAGCCAATCTAAGATGGAAACTATTTTGGTGTTCTTTCATTGTTTTATAGTTTTGGTTATTTAATTTCAATATTGTCCTAGTGCTTTAAAATTAGTAACAATTTAAAACAGACATTAGGTAATCAGTTCAAAGGCTTTATTTTCCTTGTCTACCATTGACCTTGATGTAATCTGAAAGAATCAATATTTCCTTTGGGAAACAATCAGTGATAGTGTCTTGTTTTATTACAATAGAAGTTTTATGAAGTGCTCTGAGAATAGATACCTTAAACATTTTACTGGGTTATACTGAGGTAAATTTCTTATAGGAGTGAAATCTTTGAGCTTGGCATTTACTGGCAAGTTTGACTTGATAGCAATTATTAAAGATATAACCCAAGCTATTACTCTTTGGGATGATAATATATTAATTTTAAAAAGGTATTGAATGGTAGTTAAATTTTAATTATTTTGGTCTTATGTAGATGATTATAAAATTTAAATTGTTCTTTATGCTGTATATTTATGGTTTAGAAAAATTCTACATGTATAATTATCTTTTTAGTTTTATAAGTAAAACAACCATGAACTAGATTCTTCTTTCAGAATTTAATTACTTATAAATACTATGACCATTTTTTTCATTGAGGCATTTGTCATATGAGAGATTAAGTTAATCAATTGTTTAAAAATTAGACTTGGATCAAAATAAGACTAACACATTGCAGATCAACTTTTGGAAATCACCCCTTTTTACATATCTCAGTTATTCAGTATTATTTCTCTTTCTCCCTCCCATAGGATTATCCTTGTCAAGATGATTATTCAGTAGTCCACAGAAAATGCCGTTCTCAGTTCACAGATCTAGATGGTTCCAAAAGATTTGGCATCAACACTTGGCATGATGAAAGTGGGGTTTATGCTAATTCATTGTAAAACAAAAACTCTATCCATTAACTGGTGGTCCTACTGTCCCCTTTTAAAAGTAATGTATGGAATTGGATTGTCTAACTAATGAAAGACTAAAGATGAAACAGTTGATGATTTTCTAGTCTAATAAATGCCAGGAAATGTTGCTATGCAAAATACCTTTAAAAACAATATATTCTAGACCAGTGTGTAAATATCCTTCTTTTCATAAGCTACTCTGGCATTTTCCAGTTTAGTATGTGTACCACTGAGGGTAAACAACACAATTCTAGATATACTTGGTGTAATTTTATTTTATTTTTATTTATGGGCTGTGCATTTATTTTAGTTTTTATTAGAAAAAATTCATGAAGCTGGTATATTCAAACTTATGATTTGTTAGGGTGTGGCTAATTTTTTATTAAGTGAATAAAAATATAGGTGATTACTCAGATTTGACATGAAACTTAAATGGCTGAAGTTTGGGCAACACTGGCTCTATTATAATGATGTGTGTGTGTGTGTTGTTGGGGAAGTGTGTCTATTTATAGACTTTACGGTGACTAACTACACTGTGTATTGCCTAATCAGCCTGGACTCAAGATTAACACTTTTTGAGTGTATGGGATAGCAGAGGCACAGACAGAATATTGGTGAAACTCTAGGGATTTGGTGGGAAAATTCAATCGTTTAGTGTTAGATCTGGAAGAAATCTCAGCAGGTGCTTTTGACTCACCCTCCCATTTCACAGATGAGCAAACAAAGACCCATGGGGGTTTAAGTAAGTTGTCCAGGGTTACATAAACAGCAGATTCTAGTTGATCTTTGAGGTGCATTTGAACTTTTGTTTCTTCTGAGAATGGGTTTAATTATTTAGTCAGCCTAGGCTATTTACTTTCTAATTTACTCTCATTATTTTTCTTTAAAAAATAAATTCATGAAATAACATTTCATGATAAACACTAATTTAACACTGTCTCCAACTCTTGATTAGCAAAATATGGAAATGACTATAAGCCTTATGAGTGGAGAAATGAAAATTAATAAAGAAAATGTGTATATGCCAGGTAAACATTCACCAATGGAGTTTTACTATAATTTCTTGCTGCTTTAAAGTATGTGTCTATATATACACAAAAACAATATATTATATATTCACAAAATGTATATTATATAGATTACACACACACACACATGTATAATGTTCATTCTTTATATATTACCTGTCCTAGAGGCTACTTACCTACTTTCCTTCCTCACCTACAGATTCAATTTTAATCACTCCTAATACTCATTGACATATCTAGAGTGGACAGCTGTTTGAGGTATGTAAATATGGATGTCAATCTACTCATCTGATTTTTTCTTTTTATGAGGAAGAAGTCTTAGTGGCCATGGTATCTGGAAGATAAAATAGAATTCACTTACTTTAGCAGGAATTCTATATTGTCACAATGGCTAACATGGCATTTGGCATAAATGACCTGGGTTTTCTATGAGGGATCAACTTAGAAACCCACTTTGGTTTGGTTAGAAGGAGAATTAAACAAGAGAGACTGCATTTAAGCTAGTCAAGTAAAATGGTACATTGAAATACAGATTACAGTGGAGGTTTGCCCAATCTAAGTACTCAGCTGCCATCCATGAATGAATGAATGAATGAATATTGGACTGAATGAACTCCACATTACTCTGAAACCTATATCTTTCAGGTGTTAAATATTTGTATTGACTTGGATTTCTTTAGATAACTACCTCAGTGGTTCATCTTACCAATATAAAGGCATTCAAACAAGAAAAATTGGAACTCAGATTTGATCATTGGAGAATGTCCTCTTTAGAAAGTGACCGCACTGTCCTCTCATGGGACTGGATTTCACCTGTGTGTTGATAGCATTCATAGTGTTCACAATGTTTAAAAATAACATTATTTCTTATGTGTATAAAAAATTATTTCTTAAGGCTGTGCTGACTAACAGCTAACTTTATTTCAGATTCCATGTATCTATATCTATATCTTCAAATTTGTTCAGTTATTTTATTTTGGCCCTTGTGCACTGTTATGTCAGAACTGTTGGTGGGAGACTGCTATGGCAGAATGAAGATTGCTGCTGGGAGAATGGGAAATTGGTTGGGCAGATCCTAAGTAATTTACCACAATGGTGGTCCTTGATTAAATTTGGCCTACAGGTAAGTTTTATTTAGTCTACACATTGTTTGTTGTTTAATTAAAAGAAATAAAGCCAAATTTTATAAATTAGCACATTTACTTTAAAATGGGTATTTCTATGTTCTTGACAAATTGGCAGAAGTAGGTGTCTTTTTGATACAGCAACAATCAGCAGGGGTTTCGTGGGAGGCCCTCTTTAGATGGGAGCTAAGAACATTATTTTGCTGCAATTCTCACGTGGTATATTTCACTCATTGATGGAAGCATCGACCTTTTACCTAAGGAAACGTAGGACAAATATGAAATAATAAGTCACATGGTGAGGAAAAGGGGTGGTAGAAATGTGGCAAAACTGGCAACTGGCTGGTGACTTAAATTAGGATGATAAAGGCAGAGGTTGCATCCTAACAGTAGGTACATAGCAAATCTGGTTGAGTTCAAGTAGGAATCTCGATCTTAGGGGATATGATGTAGAAAATAGGGATGAGGAGTGAGCCAAGATCTTCACTTTAGAAACAGACAGAAACCTTAGACCCCCTGGTGTATACTAGGAATCCATCAGTGGATAGGCAGGAAGTGAGGGCACCAGACCCGACCCCTGGGATACGGAGCTGGCAGATGAAGACAAGAAGCAGGGCCCTGCCAGCTCATCGGTTTGTTCACAAACGAAAGTCACTCCCTGGATACCAGTGTTCCAGAGGTACAGAAAAACTCCACATTTACTAAGACCCTAGGCAGAACTGATAAAACCCTTCCTCTGGGACACAGAGTATAAATGGTAGGCTGGGAGAGGCTGTGGAAGAGTCTGGCAATGCCACCACCAAGAACAGAGTAGCAGAAAAATTATTTCTTAAGGCTGTGCTGACCAACAGCTAAATTTATTTCAGAAATGGTAGCAGGGCAGTTTACCCATAGCTGGAAGCCCACTTCAATTAGCTGAGGAGGGGCAAGCGTGAGGCAACTTTACATATCAAAGTGGAAAACACAAGCAAAATCTCACACAGTAAATAAGTGTTTCAAATATCAAGATCATAGACTTCATGAAAAAATTTTAACAGCTTTATTGAGATAAGGTTCACATACTAACAACTTCACCCTTTTAAAGTGTTTAACTCAATGATTTTTAGTATTTTCATGGAATTGTGCTGCCATCACCACAATCCATTTTAGATCATTTTCAGCTTCCCCAAAAGAAACCCCATGTTCATTAGCTGTCAACGAGTCCCCATTCCTTCCCAGTCCTTCAGTCCTAAGCAACCATTAATCTACTTTCTGTCTCGATAGATTTGCCTATTCTGGATATTTTATATAGTTGTAGTCATACACTACAAGGCCTTTTGTGACTGATTTCTCTCCCTTAGCATAATGTTTTCAAGGTTCACCCATGTTGAATGAAATGTCAGTACTTCTTTCATTGTTTTGGCTGAATAATATTCCATTGTTCGGCTATTTATCATGATTTATCCATCAGCTGATGGACATCGAGTTATTTCTACCTCTTGGATGTTATGAATATAACGCTGCTATGAGTTTTTGTGTGGATGTTTGTTTTCATTTCTCTTGGACAAATACCTAGGAGTGGAACTGCTGGGTCAAATGGTAACTCCATGTTTAACTTTTTGAGAAATTGCCAAACTATTTTCTAAAGTAGCTTTACCATTTTACATTCCCATCAGCAACACATGAGGGTTTCAATTTTTCTATATCCTTGCCAACATCTGTTATTTTCCATTGTTTTGATTATAGCCATCCTAGTGGGTATGAAGTAGTGCCTCACTGTGGTTTTGATTTTATATTTCCCTAATGGCCAGTTCTGTCTTCCCAGATGTTTATTAGCCATTTGTATATCTACTTTGAAGAAATCATTTTCAGATCAGTTTTCCATTCTTAAAATTGTGTTATTTATCTTTTAAGATCATAACCTTTTGTAACATAATTTTCAAAAAAACTGGGATACATAATCTGAAAAAAAAAGATTTTTGAGTTTGAGAAGCAGCCTGGAAGATTTCATTTAGAATCAAATATTGGAATTTCAGTTATAAAGTGACAGAATATTTTTAAATTAAGAGATTCCTGGAAGATCTTGGAGGCAAGCACTGTCATGTGAAAATTTATAATGCACATGTGTGTGTTTATTCAATATTTTTAACACTGAAAATGATAATACTGATACTCTAGTAAGTCAATACACTATACTGAGATTTTTCATAAAATGGTGGGGAAATGTATTTTCTAATTTTCCATCACATAGTTCTTCTTTTCATTTGTCAGGATAGTAACTTAGTCTTCTCTTCCAGGAATCAAATTCACTTGTTTTCCAACACCTTTCCTCACACTAAAGTTTCCCCTTTAACAGTGGATCTTAAACTGTTGTGTTCAATCTAATGAAATCTAGACCTGTTGCCCTAAAATGTTATAAATAGTCATTTTAAGAGAACATTGGGAAATACTCTGACATCACTAAGTAATGGAGTTTTCTGTTCCTTTAGAAGAAGATGAAATAAAGTGTGAATATTTAAATTAAGGTCTATGTGCCCATTTCCTGAAGCCTATGGCCTGTGTGTGTGTGTGTGTGTGTGTGTGTGTGTGTGTGTGTGTGTGTATGTATGGCAACCAGAAGAGAAAATATGTCATTTTTATCAACTAGCTTTTGCTAATCAACTGTAAACATATTGACTTACCTGGTTGGCACTTGGCTCAAAGTCAGCTGGAATGTCAGGGGTCCCCTGTCTGAGAGTCATTCATCATGCAGCAGGGCTTGTTCATATGGTGGTGGTGGCAGAGTCCCTAAGAGCAGCAAGTAGAGAAGCTTCTGTGCACAAAGGCTTGTCAAATGTCTGCCTGTGTCACATTTATTAAAGCCTGACTGGTGGGAGTCCTGGGGCCAGCTGGTGTGGGAGGCAGTGTGGGAGGGCTCTACCAAAAAGTGGATAGAAGGAAGGGTTAATCTGTGTCCATTCTTGCAGTCTACCACAGTATGGTTGCACACTTCTTCCGAGAAGTCTTTGTACAGAAATTATGCATCTTCTTGTTTGATATTTCTATTAGAGAATAGAGAGGGACCTTCCTTATTTATCTTAAATTGGTAATATACTTTGGGGCTTTTCTGTCACTTCACGACCTTGCTCCTATCATTGGTGGTCCTCACGGAGCCTAGTTAGGGATGGGATAACCCCTCTGGGTCCACTCCTAAGACAACATGTGTGCTTGTACACAGGTGCGTGCATGTGTGTGTGTGTGTGTGATTGTCATTACTTCTCTTTGACATTTAAACATCCAATTGATGAAGTGATTTGTTGGAATTAGAACCAAGATCCTCTGAAAATAAGCTCAGAACTCTCTTCATATCCTTCCTATTTAGTCAAGTATGATTTAACTCTTAGTCATTAAGTAGAATACTGTTCATTTATTTAGCTTGTGATTTTCCAGTGTCCCATGCTATGGCAAATTTGTCAAATGGCCACACAATCCATGGCCCACCTGGTCCTCCTAAAAGAAAGCCAATTGTGCATTTTTCTTGTAGCCTGATCAGTTTTGCCTGAATGTGAAAGCTTTGTTTTCCCATATCATTTATCAGACATTGTTTTTATAAACCAGAATTAAAGTGTGAAGGATATAATGCTATGGTCACAAAGAAGCTCAAAACAGAATTGTGGCCATTTTTTACTATTTTGAGACACATCCCCTTCATGCTCAGGAAAATAGTCCCTAATTATCTCAAGTCTAGAAGTAGTTACTTCCTCAGTCATCATATGGATTTGGTGATCTGAAGCACAACCACAGCCCATGGCAGCTATAAAGTTGGAAAATGATGGTGCTGACTTGGGTGTTTGAGGATAACTATTTCAAGTGGTATAACTTGCCTTTTTGTGTTTGTCCTAAGCTCACCTCACTTAAATGTCTTACTATGGAAAGTGAAATTTTCTGTAAGTTCTCTGAAGGTCACTGGTGATAACCCATTTTATCTCTATTCACAGTGCCTTTTGTTTGTTTATGAATAAATGACAAAATTTTGTCAGCTGTTTGTAGTCCTCTGAACACAAAGTCTGCAATATTCTTATAAGTAACTTTCCTATCACAGACTGAGAGCAGACAGCAGCTATCCCGGTGAAGTAAAGCAAGCATCAAAATAAAACAAAACTGAAGTAAATAACCAAAATGAGGTGTAGGGACAACATTTGAGTTTACCTTCTCCTTCATGTTCCTGTTTATAGCATACGTATGACCAAGAACTAACCATGGAAGTGAGTACTTCAGAGAAGTGCAATTAAAAGAAAAATAATCAGTGGCAAGTACTAATCCCCATCTTCCAGACAAAGCCATCATTTAAAAATTCATATTCTCTTTATGAAACTTAATCTATATTAACAATGCCCAGGTCTTAGAAAATATAGAAGCTAACCAAATAGTAAAATTTGTGACAAGATAAGGTAGGCTGTCCGTGGCATTGGTGTACAGCAACAAAAGGGAAAAGAAATGTGTTCATAGAAAAAAGTTATAATAATTCAACTCTAAGACTTCTAGAGAAAAAGTGGGTAATTCTCCTGAGTTTGTTAATACTAATGAGCAATCTGGTTAAAACTTAAATGATATCTTAAAAGTATTATCTATTCACAAATTTCATTTTCAGATCTTTATCCTTCTCAAGTGCTTTCCAGAGAGCATCCAGGGCACCATCTAGAGAAAAATAGACAGCTTCTTTTGGAGGAGAAGCATTAAAGCAGTCTCACAAGCTGGGAGGAAGAGGGTCTGATCTCTCCAAATATGCTCTTGAGTGGCCCCTTCTGGACCTGGCCACACTAGTTATCCACTCCACCCCTCCACCCTGCTACTCTTTCACACCACTGTTTCACTCTCGAACAGTGGAATATATTTATTTATCTGCACCTTCTGCCTACCCACTCTTTCCCATCTGGCTTCTGCATTTATCTGTGCATGGCATAATGCCTTGGATATGCTCAGAGTGTGATGAAGTCCCAAGAAACTGGTTAGGAACTAAAATAATAGTTGTGATAACTAATTTTATGTTCAAGTTGATTGGGCCATGGTGCCCAGACATTTGGTCAAACATTATTCTGGATGTGTTCTGTGAGGGTATTTTGGGGTGAGATTTACATAAACCCCTGGACTTTGAGTAAAGCAGGGTCCTGTCAAGAAGAAAGAAATGGGTAAGCAGATATTGGGCAAGTACCAATAGAGTCCACCAAAGGGGCCACTGGACTTGGCTGTCCCTTTTCTCATGCAAACAGATGTTGTCTTGGTAGTCTTCCCAACAAAAGATTGGTTTCTTTAAAAAAAAAATCAAACCACACTGAGCATATTGCTTTTTGAGAACTGGGACATGAGGATGAGTTATATCACACAGCACATGACAGTTTGCTTGAAAACCCCATTAAGTGTCTCTGCTCTCATATATCTTTTTCCTCCCCCTTCTCTTATGTTCTTCCATTCACTCAAACCCTCACACAGCTTCACTCCCCTTTTCTGTTTCAGAAGGTAAACTCACGCCTTTTCCTTGTCCCATGTAGGGAAGGTCTGCCTACTATTATTGACTTGAGGACCTGGAAGGCCAGCTTCCATGCTCAGATTTATAAAGTATCCGTTCACTCACCAGTTGCTGAGAAAATAAATTTCTTCATATCATTACATAGAGAAAAGTACTTATTTAATATATATATTAATATTTATATAATATATTGTAACTATATAGATATGGAGTACTTATTTTAAAATACTCATTTTCTCTGAAGGTATAAATCTTTTGCAAACTTTTGGTATTTTAACTAGTGTCTGTCAAAGGCTGCATGTGACCATCTCACAAGTGAATAGTGGATCAGAGTGCTGACACTGGGTGGTAGAGGTTTAATAATCAATAATAATAAAAAATAACCAATAACCCAGCCCTTACCTCTCTCCTGAGCCCGAGTCTCTCATATATATATATATACTGCTCATTTCCATCAGACAGTAAAGGAACCTCAGTATGTTCAAAATGAAATAATCTTCCATTGCCAAACTGTCTCTCCTGTTTCCTACTGTTAAATAGCATCACCATCCTCCCACTGCCATTTTAAATTTCTTTCTCTCTTGCTCTGTACATTAATCTAGTGCTTCCCTAAATTTGATCTGAGGTTAATAGGTGTTCCTTGAAGAAAGTGTTCTGTGGCAAAATGCCTTTGGGGATTACTGTACACCATATCCCTTTCTTGGAGCATCACAATGCACATTAAAATATTGACAACTTTGAGAAATTCTGTAGAACAAAAGGCAATTAAACCCAATTTAATAGGGCATTTCCCAAGCTTCTTTCATCACAGAATCATTTTTGCAGAGAACATCTGTTCATATGTACTGCGATGTAGTATTTCACAGGAAACAGTGGGGAAACATTGATCTATACAATTTTTAAGTAAGGATGTGGGATGAAATATTTTTTGAGAGTCTAGCAAGTACCATGTACACAGGTGAAGTAGATTTTTTAAAAAATCTCAATACTATTAATAAAGAAAAAAGCCCAAGTATCTCTTTTAGTGAACAGACTTACAGAAATCCAACTTCATAATAGTGAAATGAAGTATAGATTTACCTTAACTGTGATGGCAGTTAGCAGGTACATGTTCTACGCTTTCTCCCTTATCATTCTGAACAAAGGGTAATAGCTAACTCCTTCTGCTTTACATTCTCAAAACTGCTTGTTTCACATCTCACTCAAAGGTTTCCATTAAGTACTAGAATTTGTGATCTGTTGTTCCAACCACCATTTTAATAAAGGCAGGTATTGAGTATTTGGAAGTTCTAATTATTTTATTCTTTACTGTACTACCAGACTAAGAATTTAACAAGAGTCTTTTCACCTTAACACTTAATGTGTTGAATTCATATAGGTGCCTAAAAAGTGTTCATTTATAAGAATATAAGATTCTATAGATTCTTAACCTAACCTTGAGAACTCTCAGGAAAAATAATTTCATTTAATTAACTTAAGTCTCTACAAATGGGTAGAAATCACCAACTAGGAGAATGAATTGAGAGGGGTTACCTGAAACAAATTTGGAAATATTTGGGAGACGTGAAATTCACGTTGGAATTGGAAAATTGGGAGACATAAAGAATGGATTAAAGGCAGAGTGGTTTTCAATATTGTATGCTTTAATGAAATTAATTCACACTTTTATTAAAAATTTAATACGATCTACCAACTAAACTTAAACTTCTCCATCTACTGCTCTCTGTCTGCACTGACATCATCTCTCCCTCTCACTCTCATGGTAGCTTCTTCACTGAGCTTTCTGATTCCAGCTTTGCCCCCTCCAAGTATTCCTCTACACTACCTTTATCTTTCTTATATGACCCCCTCTTAAAGCTCATCACCTCCTAGATAAAGTCCTGTACGATACACATGCCTTTTATAATCTGACTCCTGTCTTCCTCTATTACCTCAGTGTAATATAGTAGCCAGAACTGACTAAGAAATTCAGGTGGTGTATTGATAAGAACACACTGGCAATTAAAGAGTTTATTGGGATTTTTTAATGACACCCAAGAGTTGGTCACAAGAAAGCCCTTAGTCACAACTCAACAAAAAAAACCTCACAATATATAAAGTAGCTTAAAATTGAAGTACATCAAGCAAAGAAATATTTCTAAAAGTCTCAAGTAAATATAGGAATCTGCCAATGCTTTTCTGTTCAAGCAGCTGAAGGAAAGAACAGGGAAATCATAAGGAACATTTCAGGATGCTTTTTCTTTCTCATAAGTAGCTTAAAGTCCCATGGAGTGTGCAAAAAGCTCTATCATAAAGCAAGAAAATAGTAAAGGAACCCACTGGCATTTCTGGTTTTATTGAATAACTGCAAAACAGTGGCTGTGAAAAAGAAGGCAAAAACTCAAGGAAATGGGTAGCTGAATGGCATGGTAAGATGATAAAATAGAGAAGATGAAGTGAATATGGAGGCAAATGTAAAGTCTTTCACTTCCAAGAAATGAGGCACTGAAATTTATCTCAAGAGATTGCCAAACAGATGGTACACTAAAGAACCTTGGATTTCTCTCATGATGGGCTTGCCTCAGTTGAAGTTCTGGAGTAGTGTAAGGAGGTTTTTTGAGTAGAAGATAAGTGGATTGTCTCACCTCTCAAGTGCTGCTATAAGACGGGGAGGTGATGATTATTCATGGACAAATATCAATGATGACGTTTTTCAACATTTCTAGACTTCGAAACTAAACATTAGAAAATGTGCATTGGCTACTCAGCTTGAGGTTATGTTTGACTTAAGAGCTTTTGTGGCACTAGGACTCCTTAGAGAAATAGCTGATTCTAAGCTGTAGCAGGGAATATACAAGATACACACACATACACGCACACACACAGATGACATGATAGACATACATCAGTGAAACACAGGAGTCAACTGACAAAGATCTAAACAGTCATAGCTGAGACATAATTTAAGCAACAAAATAAACAAAATTGTATTGGATTATAACCTAAAGTATCAAATAAATTAACGAACAAATAATTGAATAAATAAGTGAACGAAGTAGAATACAGAAATCTCCCCTATGGAAGAATTCCAAACATCTTACCTGATAGATACTCCATCCTGAAGGCATGAACATAACTTCCAACTTGTTCAATGTGGGCTGCACATATTGAATTCCTTCCAAATTAGTACTACATGAAAATGGGGGAAGAAGAGTAAATTCATAATAGAGAATCCTGATAAATATTTCTTCCACCAGGTAATCAGTGTCAACAGCAGTGTTAAGGAATGTTGACAGCATGTACCCTTGAAATATGTGATAGAAATGGCACTTGACTTCTGTGGTCTTCCCCTAAAGCCCCACATCTCCAATCTAATTATGAGGAAAACATCAGATAAATCCCAACTGAGGGATGTTCTACAATGTGTCTGAGTAGTATTCATTAAAACTTCCAAGGTCATCACAGTAAGGAAAGTCTGAGAAACTGTCACCACCAAGAGGAGCCTGAAGATATGTGATAAGTAAGTACAGTGTGACATCCCACATGGAACTCTGGGATGAAAGAAAGGATGTTAGGTTACTAACTAAGGAGATTTGAACAATGCATGGACTTTAGTTGATAATAATGTATCAACATTGGTTCATTAATTATGACAGATGTGCCATACCAATGCTAATACATATGGGAAACCAGCTGAGGGGTAGATGAGAGCTCTTTGTACTATCTTCACAATGTTTCTGTGAACCTGAAGCTATTCTAAAGAAAATTTTATTTGAACATTAAAAAATGTATTTGTGATGAATGTTGGCACCTGAAGATGTGGGCTAAGAAATTGTTATAGAGATGTGATATTTGATCTTTGATGACCAAACCTTGTGATAAACTTGTCTTTTACATAAGTTGATTTGTTTGGATGAAATACCTTATTATTAAAATGATTAAACACTTCTCTACAAATTCATCAAAACTACTTCTAAAATAAATTCTGGTAGGCAAAAATATATATATTTAAAAAGTAAAGAAAATATAGTTGAGTCCACAGATGCAAAAAAAAAACAACATACTATGTAATTTTACATATAAAAAGCTCAAAACATAAAATTAAGGAAAAATTAATCTAAAATGCTGGCAGTTGAAACTGTAATTTTCTTTGGGGGTATGAATAGGAGGGTTATTAGGGCTGGTTCAGGGAGCATAATGTTCTTTTTCCTAATCTTGGTGGTAGTTACCACAATATATTCACTTTGTGAACATTTATTGGGCTGTAAGCTTTTGTGTGCTTAATTTCAACATGTACATAATACTTCAATAAAATGGCTATTAAAGAAAACAGTTGAACTTGAGAAGTTTGCCAACTTGCTTTTCAATATTTATTTAAATATGGACTGTAAATGGTTTCTAAATAGTAAACGCTTTTCACAATGGAAGACCTAGAGGCACTGTGTTGTTAGAAATGTAAGTTGTCCATTTATTTATCCACTCATTCCACAAATATTTATTAAACACCTAAGATGGGCTTATCTCTAAAACCATAGATTATATGGGAAACAGACTTATAAACAGAAAATCATATATTATGATAATTACCAGATTCTAGATATGGTCTTTGGTCTGTTGGGGGAAGTCAGAGTTAACTTTGCAATAAGGAGGAACATGTGAGCTGGTATATGCTGAAAGAGTACACATTTGCCTAAAAGGGAGTGGATGTCATTACACTGAACAAGGTGAGATGAGAGAATTCTAGATAGATACAACAGCTTAAAGAAAAGTCACAGAGGCAGGATGGATTTTGGAAAATGTGTGTAGTTTGAGAGACTATCAGGAAATGGCAGGAACTGAGCATTACCAGCTGAGTATTTGTGTCCCCCTGAAATTCATAAGTTGAAACCTTAACCCCCAATGTGATGGTATTAGGAGGTAGAGCATTTGGGAGGTGATTAGGTTTAAAAGAAGTCTTGATGATGGGGTTCTTATGATGGAATTACTGTCCTTTTTAAGAAGAAACCAAAGAGCCTGCTCAGTTTTTCCACCATGTGAGGACACAGTAAGAAGACTGCAGTCTGCAAGCTAGGAAGGGAGCTCTCACCAGACACTGAATCTGCTTGCACCTTGAGCATGAACTTCCCAGCTTCCAGAACTGTGAGGAATAAGTGTTTGTTGTTTAAACCACTCAGTCTGTGGTATTTTGTTATAGTAGCCAGAACTGACTAAGACCATGAGGTAATAGAGGAAGACAGGAGTCAGATTATAAAAGGCCATGTATATCGTACAGGACTTTATCTAGGAGGTGATGAGCTTTAAGCAGGGGATCATATAAGAAAGATAAAGGTAGTGTAGAGGAATGTTTGGAGGGGGCAAAGCTGGAAGCAGAAAACTCAGTGAAGAAGCTACTATGAGAGTGAGAGACAGAGATGATGTCCGTGCAGACAGAGAGCAGTAGAAGGAGAAGTTTAAGATTTAGTTGGTGGATCTTAGTGATTAATTAGATGGGGAAAAGACAGGTAGGAGTCCAAGACGACATGAATGATACCATTAATGAGGATAGAGGACACTAAATGAAAAGTGGGAATGTAGAGAAAGACGACTTCTGTCTTGGATGTGTTGAATTTGGAACATTAAGGTAGAGACATCTAACAGGTAGCTGGGTATACTGGGAATGGGCCCAGAAGAATGATCTTGGAGCTATGAGAGTTTTCTATGGCAGACACACATGTGGCAATTAAAAGTAAAAGGAGGTTTGAGTTTATTTATGAAGAACAAGTAAGTAAGAAGATAATCATGGCTGAAGATGTGTAGATAAAAGAGTTAAAGGGTGAAGTGTCAGAGAGTGACTGAAGTGCTGCACTGTGCATGGGCCCAAACTCCGTAAGAAGGAAAATGTGGTGACGCATGGGTATGTGGGGTGGTGAGGAGGCCGAGGTCCTAGTGAGGTGGGGATTTGGAGTAGTGAGGGATGAGAATATGGAGAGGTGTGAGCTTGTGATAAGAGAACACTTTCTGGAGTTTAAGATTTTCAGGCTGGACCAGGTTTGAGTCATAAATAGAGTGTAAATTCCATGAAGGCAGGAGTATTTCACCTCTGTATATACAACAGGTAGGGCAGAGTATGGTATGTGATAGGTTCTCAATACGCATTTGTTGAATAATGAATGGGGGCATCACTGAAGTACACTGAATGGGAAGTTAATCAAATGGATGAGGTCAAGGAAGTTGAAATTCTTACAAAACTTGAATAGATGTCTTTGATTTGTATTTAGGAGTGCATGTCTCATATCTTCCCTTGTGGCAAGCAATTTAATAAATATTGTCAGGAGGTTCCTATTTTGTGGGCTATGGTCACATTCACAAAACATCCTCTATTAGTTCCCGCCTTAGGAAAAATGAATTTCTGTAATGTATTAATGTTTATATTATATTCTAGTCAACATATTCTATTCTGAGGATTTCACCAGACTACCATTTAAAAATGTTTGATATGAATATGTAATATTACCTATGATGTAGTCTAGCTAAATAGTTAACTTGAATACATTAAGCATTTAGTTTTATCTTTCAGTTTTATAAAAATGCAGAGTCCAGAAAAGCAAGCTAAATGCCACCATGAGGAAACAGCTAAACAAATCTAGAAGAGAGGACACTCTGTAGGACAATTGGCCAAGTTTATTCAACAAGTCTATGAGATTTAAGACCAAAAAAAAAAAGAAAAGAGGGAACTCTGCCAGATTGAAGAGGGATCCCAGATTAGATTACTGTTTGGACCAAGCAATTGTAAAAGCATTTTGTGATTATTGGAAGTGTTAGAGTACGGACTGGACATGAAAAAAATGAAAACTTGAGGAGGGGCGGAAGATGGCGGCGTGAGTACAGCAGCGGAAATCTCCTCCCAAAACAGCATATATCTATGAAAATATAACAGGGACAACCCTTCCTAGAATAAAGACCAGAGGACACAGGACAATATCCAGACCACATCCGCACCTGAGAGAACCCAGCGCCTCGCGAAGGGGGTAAGATACAAGCCCCGGCCCCGCGGGAGCCGAGCGCCCCTACCCCCCAGCTCCCGGCGGGAGAAGAGCAGGCAGAGCGGGAGGGAGACGGAGCCCAGGACTGCTGAACACCCAGCCCCAGCCATCCGGGCCAGAGCGCAGGGCGCTTGATACTGGGAAAACAGGGCAGCAAGAACAGTGAGTGGGCACTGGAGGCTGGGCGACAGAGGACATAAGAAAAGCACGCGACCATTTTTTTTTTTTTTTGCTTTTTTGCTGTTTTGTTTTGGCGAGCGCTTTTTGGAAGTCTTAAAGGGATAGGGACCCCAATGCTGGGGAAACAGGGCAGAAAGACCGGTGAGCGGAGGCCTGAGGCTGGCACCGGAGAATAAAGAAAAACGAACGACCACCCATTTTTTTTTTTCTTTTTTATTAAAAACTTTTTTTTTTTTTAATTTAAAAATTTTTTTTCTTTTTTTTTTTTTTTTTGATGGTCGTTGTTTTGTTTTGGCGGGTGCTTTTTGGAAGTCTTAAAGGGGCAGGGCGGGTCACTTAGTCCAGAGGAAGGGAATCCGGGATCTCTGGGCACCCTAACCCCAGGACTGCAGGGAGCGGGGAGGCCCCTCACGGAGATAAATAGCCTCCCAGCAGCTCCTGCTCCAACGCGACTCCACCACTTTGGAGTAGCTGCCCGAGCCAGGCCACGCCCACAGCAACAGCGGAGATTAACTCCATAACAGCCGGGCAGGAAGCAGAAACCCTGTTTGCACGCAGCTGCGCAGCACAAGGCACTAGAGGCCGCTGTTCTCCCAGGAGAGGAGGGCCACAAACCAACAAGAAAGGAAGTCCTTCCAGCCGTCACTCGTCCCAGTTCTGCAGACTATTCCTATAACCATGAAAAGGCAAAGCTACAGGCAGACAAAGATCACAGAGACAACACCAGAGAAGGAGACAGACCTAACCAGTCTTCCTGAAAAAGAATTCAAAATAAGAATCATAAACATGCTGACAGACATGCAGAGAAATACGCAAGAGAAATGGGATGAAGTCCGGAAGGGGATCACAGATGCCAGAAAGGAGATCGCAGAAATGAAACAAACTCTGGAAGGGTTTATAAGCAGAATGGATAGAATGCAAGAGGCCATTGATGGAATTGAAATCAGAGAACAGGAACGCATAGAAGCTGACATAGAGAGAGACAAAAGGATCTCCCGGAATGAAACAATATTAAGAGAACTGTGTGACCAAGCCAAAAGGAACAATATCCGTATTATAGGGGTCCCAGAAGAAGAAGAGAGAGGAAAAGAGATGGAAAGTATCTTAGAAGAAATAATTGCTGAAAACTTCCCCACACTGAGGGAGGAAGTAATCGAACAGACCACGGAAATACACAGAACCCCCAACAGAAAGGATCCAAGAAGGACAACACCAAGACACATAATAATTAAAATGGCAAAGATCAAGGACAAGGAAAGAGTGTTAAAGGCAGCTAGAGAGAAAAAGGTCACCTATAAAGGAAAACCCATCAGGCTAACATCAGACTTCTCGACAGAAACCCTACAGGCCAGAAGAGAATGGCATGATATATTTAATACAATGAAACAGAAGGGCCTTGAACAAAGGATACTGTATCCAGCACGACTATCATTCAAATATGACGGTGGGATTAAACAATTCCCAGACAAACAAAAGCTGAGGGAATTTGCTTTCCACAAACCACCACTACAGAACATCTTACAGGGACTGCTCTAGATGGGAGCACTCCTAGAAAGAGCACAGCACAAAACACCCAACATATGAAGAATCGAGGAGGAGGAACAAGAAGGGAGAGAAGAAAAGAATCTCCAGATAGTGTATATAAAAGCTCAATAAGCGAGCTAAGTTAGGCAGTAAGATACTAAAGAGGCTAACCTTGAACCTTCGGTAACCACGAATTTAAAGCCTGCAATGGCAATAAGTACATATCTTTCAATAGTCACCCTAAATGTTAATGGGTTGAATGCACCAATCAAAAGACACAGAGTAACAGAATGGATAAAAAACCAAGACCCATCTATATGCTGCTTACAAGAAACTCACCTCAAACCCAAAGACATGTACAGACTAAAAGTCAAGGGATGGAAAAACATATTTCAAGCAAACAACAGTGAGAAGAAAGCAGGGGTTGCAGTACTAATATCAGACAAAATAGACTTCAAAACAAAGAAAGTAACAAGAGATAAAGAAGGACACTACATAATGATAAAGGGCTCAGTCCAACAAGAGGATATAACCATTCTAAATATATATGCACCCAACACAGGAGCACCAGCATATGTGAAACAAATACTAACAGAACTAAAGGGGGATATAGACTGCAATGCATTCATTCTAGGAGACTTCAACACACCACTCACCCCAAAGGATAGATCCACTGGGCAGAAAATAAGTAAGGACACGGAAGCACTGAACAACACAGTAGAGCAGATGGACCTAATAGACATCTACAGAACTGTACATCCAAAAG
The DNA here is from genome assembly GCF_030020395.1 of Manis pentadactyla. Classification (NCBI taxonomy): domain Eukaryota; kingdom Metazoa; phylum Chordata; class Mammalia; order Pholidota; family Manidae; genus Manis; species Manis pentadactyla. The sequence goes on along the minus strand of NC_080021.1, from coordinate 153,218,972 downwards.
CAGCGGGATATACATTCTTCTCAAGTGCACATGAAACATTCTCCAGAATAGACCACATACTAGGCCACAAAAAGAGCCTCAGAAAAGTCCAAAAGATTGAAATCCTACCACCCAACTTTTCAGACCACAAAGGCATAAAACTAGAAATAAACTGTACAAAGAAAGCAAAGAGGCTCACAAACACATGGAGGCTTAACAACACGCTCCTAAATAATCAATGGATCAATGACCAAATCAAAATGGAGATCCAGCAATATATGGAAACAAATGACAACAACAACACTAAGCCCCAACTTCTGTGGGACGCAGCAAAAGCAGTCTTAAGAGGAAAGTATATAGCAATCCAAGCATATTTAAAAAAGGAAGAGCAATCCCAAATGAATGGTCTAATGTCACAATTATCAAAATTGGAAAAAGAAGAACAGATGAGGCCTAAGGTCAGCAGAAGGAGGGACATAATAAAGATCAGAGAAGAAATAAATAAAATTGAGAAGAATAAAACAATAGCAAAAATCAATGAAACCAAGAGCTGGTTCTTTGAGAAAATAAACAAAATAGATAAGCCTCTAGCCAGACTTATTAAGAAGAAAAGAGAGTCAACACAAATCAACAGTATCAGAAACGAGAAAGGAAAAATCACGACGGACCCCACGGAAATGCAAAGAATTATTGGACAATACTATGAAAACCTATATGCTAACAAGCTGGGGAACCTAGGAGAAATGGACAACTTCCTAGAAAAATATAACCTTCCAAGATTGACCCAGGAAGAAACAGAAAATCTAAACAGATGAATTACCAGCAACGAAATTGAAGCGGTAATCAAAAAACTACCAAAGAACAAACCCCCCGGGCCAGATGGATTTACCTCAGAATTTTATCAGACATACAGGGAAGACATAATACCCATTCTCCTTAGAGTTTTCCAAAAAATATAGGAGGAGGGGATACTCCCAAACTCATTCTATGAAGCTAACATCACCCTAATACCAAAACCAGGCAAAGACCCCACCAAAAAAGAAAACTACAGACCAATATCCCTGATGAACGTAGATGCAAAAATACTCAACAAAATATTAGCAAACCGAATTCAAAAATACATCAAAAGGATCATACACCATAACCAAGTGGGATTCATCCCAGGGATGCAAGGATGATACAACATTCGAAAGTCCATCAACATCATCCACCACATCAACAAAAAGAAAGACAAAAACCACATGATCATCTCCATAGATGCTGAAAAAGCATTTGAAAAAGTTCAACATCCATTCATGTTAAAAACTCTCAGCAAAATGGGAATAGAGGGCAAGTACCTCAACATAATAAAGGCCATCAATGATACACCCACAGCCAACATTATATTGAACAGCGAGAAGCTGAAAGCATTTCCTCTGAGATCGGGAACTAGACAGGGATGCCCACTCTCTCCACTGTTATTTAACATAGTACTGGAGGTCCTAGCCACGGCAATCAGACAAAATAAAGAAAGAAAAGGAATCCAGATTGGTAAAGAAGAAGTTAAACTGTCACTATTTGCAGATGACATGATACTGTACATAAAAAACCCGAAAGACTCCACCCCAAAACTACTAGAACTGATATCGGAACACAGCAAAGTTGCAGGATACAAAATCAACACACAGAAATCTGTGGCTTTCCTGTATACTAACAATGAACCAACAGAAAGAGAAATCAGGAAAACAACTCCATTCACAATTGCATCAAAAAAAATAAAATACCTAGGAATAAACCTAACCAAAGAAGTGAAAGACTTATACTCTGAAAACTACAAGTCACTCTTAAGAGAAATTAAAGGGGACACTAACAGATGGAAACTCATCCCATGCTCGTGGCTAGGAAGAATTAATATCGTCAAAATGGCCATCCTGCCCAAAGCAATATACAGATTTGATGCAATCCCTATGAAACTACCAGCAACATTCTTCAATGAACTGGAACAAATAATTCAAAAATTCATATGGAAACACCAAAGACCCCGAATAGCCAAAGCAATCCTGAGAAAGAAGAATAAAGTAGGTGGTATCTCACTCCCCAACTTCAAGCTCTACTATAAAGCCATAGTAATCAAGACAATTTGGTACTGGCACAAGAGCAGAGCCACAGACCAATGGAACAGACTAGAGAATCCAGACATTAACCCAGACATATATGGTCAATTAATATTTGATAAAGGAGCCATGGACATACAATGGCGAAATGACAGTCTCTTCAACAGGTGGTGCTGGTAAAACTGGACAGCTACATGTAGGAGAATGAAACTGGACCATTGTCTAACCCCATATACAAAAGTAAACTCAAAATGGATCAAAGACCTGAATGTAAGCCATGAAATCATTAAACTCTTGGAAGAAAATATAGGCAAAAACCTCTTAGACATAAACATGAGTGACCTCTTCTTGAACATATCTCCCCGGGCAAGGAAAACAACAGCAAAAATGAGTAAGTGGGACTATATTAAGCTGAAAAGCTTCTGTACAGCAAAAGACACCATCAATAGAACAAGAAGGATCCCTACAGTGTGGGAGAATATATTTGAAAATGACACATCCGATAAAGGCTTGACGTCCAGAATATATAAGAAGCTCACATGCCTCAACAAACAAAAAACAAATAACCCAATTAAAAAATGGGCAGAGGAACTGAACAGACAGTTCTACAAAAAAGAAATACAGATGGCCAACAGACACATGAAAAGATGCTCCACATCGCTAATTATCAGAGAAATGCAAATTAAAACTACAATGAGGTATCACCTCACACCAGTACGGATGGCTGCCATCCAAAAGACAAACAACAACAAATGTTGGCGAGGCTGTGGAGAAAGGGGAACCCTCCTACACTGCTGGTGGGAATGTAAGTTAGTTCAACCATTGTGGAAAGCAGTATGGAGGTACATCAAAATGCTCAAAACAGACTTACCATTTGACCCAGGAATTGCACTCCTAGGAATTTACCCTAAGAACGCAGCAATCAAGTTTGAGAAAGACAGATGCACCCCTATGTTTATTGCAGCACTATTTACAATAGCCAAGAATTGGAAGCAACCTAAATGTCCATGGATAGATGAATGGATAAAGAAGAAGTGGTACATATACACAATGGAATACTACTCAGCCATAAGAAAAGGGCAAATCCAATCATTTGCAGCAACATGGATGGAGCTGGAGGGTATTATGCTCAGTGAAACAAGCCAAGCGGAGAAAGAGAAATACCAAATGATTTCACTTATCTGTGGAATATAAGAACAAAGGAAAAACTGAAGGAACAAAACAGCAGCAGAATCACAGAACTCAAGAATGGACTAACAGGTACCAAAGGGAAAGGGACTGGGGAGGATGGGTGGGTAGGGAGGGATAAGGGGGGGAGAAGTAGGGGGGTATTAAGATTAACATGCATGGGGGGGTAGGAGAAAAGGGAGGGCTGTACAACACAGAGAAGGCAAGTAGTGATTCTACAACATTTTGCTATGCTGATGGACAATGACTGTAAAGGGGTTTATAGGGGAGACCTGGTATAGGGGAGAGCCTAGTAAGCATAATATTCGTCATGTAAGTGTAGATTAGTGATACCAAAAACAAAGAAAAAAAAAAAGGGCAGTTCCTGTGTGGTTACCTCCAACGAGTTCTACACAAGGGTATAAAGGGCATATAAAAGTGTAGGCAAAGGGTCTGTTTGTGTTTATACAGAGGATCAAAGCCTAATTGGGCTACCCCGAAAATGAACTAAGATACGATATGAAAAAGAACTTCCAACATCTGCACTCTCTGGAAGACTCATGCCAGAAGATGATCATCAAAAAACCCCAACAAAGATCCACGCACTGCTACAGCTGTAGATGCACTCATCCCACCAGTTCCTGGACTTGCCATGGGAATGAGAAAGGAGATATCTAAGCTGGCCTGTGCATACAGTAAAACAAGAAATTTGACTGGATCTATACTGTTGGAACTCAACCAAGAATTTGGAGAAGTGCAAATTGTAGCGCTCCAAAGTCTTACAACTACAGACTATTTACTGTTAAAAGAACATATGGCATGTGAACAGTCCCCAGGAATGGGTTGTTTTAATTTGTCTGATTTCTCTCAGACTGTTCAAGTTCAGTTGGACAATATCCACCATATCATAGATAAGTTTTCACAAATGCCTAAGGTGTCTAACTGGTTTACTTGGTTTCACTGGAGATGGCTGGTAATTACAGATATGCTTTGGTTATGTAACTATACTCCTATTATGTTAACGTGTGTGCGCAATATAAGTAGTAGCTTAAAACCTATTCATGCTGAAGTACTCTACAAGAAGATATGCCAAAGAAATAATCAATCTTCCCATGTTTTCTTCCGCCTGCTACTTCTATAGCTTTTCTTCTTCCTTCCTAATTACAACCCTTAAATAGAATTCGTGCCTCGTATCAAATTTACCGAGTATCATAATTCTTCCAAGTGGTAAAGATACCTCAAGACAAATGCTGGGCATAGAAACCACAGGGCATAAATATGCAAAGATGTAAAAAGCTAACCTTTTCAAACAATAAGGCTTCCCTCTCACTTACCAACTTCACATTTCCCTGTATGGCCCCGGATGATGACTGGTTAGCCAGAGACGTGTAAGATTCCTCAAGGGAGGAACAACCTAAGACAGGCACAGTCGCAGGGGGGCCATCAGGTGAGAAATTGGGGATCAACAGAGGTGAGGCTTAGAACCTCACCCCCCCTGTTCTGAGAGAAATCTTCTGCATACGTGGATGTTTTATTGCCCTTGTCTAGCTTGGATTAACACATAGTCTACAGGCACACACCTGATCATCTACATTTGCTCTCTTACAACACTAAACCATGTTTTCTACCTTTATCTTGTATCTACCTACCACTTCAGCATTTTATTAAAAATAATAATAATAAAGAGAGAAATGTGGTATCCACATATAAATCAAGTATAAAAACCAAATGAGTATTCATATTTGAACTGAGTTCATAATGCATGAGCAAAACTGAAAGTTTCTGTGATGACGGCCCTTGTACTGTTCACTATGTAACTTATTCATTATGTAAGAATTTGTTCTCCATGTAAGAACTTGTTTGTTATGCCTCAGAAGATTGGAGAATGACGAAAATTAGGCTTGGGGTGGATTAATGATTGTGCATTGAGCACTGACTCCCCTATACAGAATTTTATTGTCGTTAACAACCATTTGATCAATAAATATGAGAGATGCCCTCACAAAAAAAAAAAAAAAAAAAGGACAGACTTCCAATGGTAAAATAAATAAGTAACCGGGATGTAATGTATAGCATAAGGAATGTAGTCAAGATATTGTAACAGCTTGGTAGGGTGATAGCTGGAACCTCGAATTATGTATATAAATGTTCTACCACTGTGTTGTACACTTGAAACTAATGTAATGTAATACTGTGCGTTAACTACCCTTCAATAAAAAATAATTATTTAAAATAAAAAAAATAAAAAAAATAAAAAAAAAAAAGAAGCCAAAAAAAAAAAAAAATGAAAACTTATTGATGTGGAAAGGTGTGTCTCATTAACTGAGTAAGGTGAAATATAAAGCATAATTTTGGTAAGAATTTCATCAATGTTTATAAATATATAAAAAATATCTGAAAGGATATACAAAAAGCTCTTAGCAGAGGTGATGTCTGGTGTGGGAATATTTTATTTTCTCATTCTTGTGTATGTACATTTCTAGCTTCTACAATGAATTTATATGCCTTTGCAATGTTTAAAAGCCATTTGTGTTTTAAAAGTTAAAATGAAAAATAAGCCAAAGATGGTCAGAAAAATGCTTTTATTCTAAGCAGGTGAATGAAATAACTTTGTGAATTAGTTTCCAAAGGCTGCTGTAACAAAGTACCACAAACCAGCAGGCTTAAACAACAGAAACTTGCTGTCTCACAGTTCCTGAGACTAGAAGCCTGAGGTGAAAGTACTGGCAGGATTGGTTCCCTCTGAGGGCTGTGAGAAGGGATTTGTTCTGTGCCTCTACTAGCTCCCATGGTTTGCTGGCATCACCCCAGTCACTGTCTTCATGTTCACTTGGCATTCTCCCAGTGTGCACAACTGTGTCCATACTTCCCTTTTCAAAGGGACACCAGTCATATGGGATTAGGGATCCACCTACTTTAGTGTGACTTCATCTTAGCTAATAACATCAGCAGTCACCCTATTTCCAAATAAGGTCATATTTTGTGCTAGTGGGGCCTAGAACTTCAACATATGAATTTTAGGGGGCACAACTCAAGCCATAACACTTCTCAGAGGTGTTATGAGAGGAGTCCTCATTATTTCATTATTTTGAAGTGTGTAAACTTCCCTACACAAGGGAATGAAGGCTATAGCCCACAAGCTATTTTATCTCTCATGACTGAACCAAAATATTGTTATTAACTAAAATTTTTCAGCCAAGAATATACAATAGGGAAGAATAGCCTCTTCAGTGAACAGTGTTGGGAAAACTGGACAGCTACATGCAAAAGAGTGAAACTAGACCCCTGTTTTACACCACACACAAAAATTAACTCAGAATGAATTAAAGACCTGAACATAAGTCCTAAAACCATAAACTCCTAGAAGAAAATATAGGGGGTAAGCTCTTAGACATTGACCTTGGCAGTGATTTTTTGGATTTGACACCAAAAGCAAAGGAAACATAAGCAAAAATAAACAGTGGAACTACATCAAATAAAAAGCTTCTGTACAGCAAAGAAACCATCAACTAAATGAAAAAGCGACCAACTGAATGGGAGAAAATATTAGCAAATCACATATATGATAAGGAGTTAATATCCAAAATATGTAAAGAATTCATATAATTCAATAGCTAAAAACCATGATTGAATTAATAAGTGGGCAGAGGAACTGAATAAACATTTTTTCCAAAGAAGACATACAAATGGCTAACAGGTACATGAGAAGATGTTCAACATCACTAATCACGGAAATGCAAATCAAAACCACAATGAGATATCACCACACATGTCTTATAATGTTTACTATCAAAAAGACAAGGAATAACAAGTGTGGTGAGGATGTGGAAAAAAGGGAACCCTTCTACACTGGTGGTGAGAATGTAAATTGGTGCAACTGCTGTGGAAAACTGTATGGAAGTTCCTCAAAAATTAAAAATATAACTACCATATGATCCAGAAATTCTACTTTTGGGTATTTACCTGAAAGAAACAAAATCACTATCTCAAAAAGATATCTGCACCCCTGTTTCTTGCAGCATTATTTACAATAGCCAAAGTATGGAAACAGACTAAGTGTCCATTGACAGATGAGTGGCTAAAGAAAATATGTATATATACAAAGAACATTATTCATCCCTAAAAAAAATGGAAATCCTTCTATTTGGTGAAAACATGGATGAACCTTACAGGCATTATCATAGGAGAAATAGGTCAGACAGAGAAAGACAAATACTGAATGATATAACTTATGTGTGGAATCTAAAAAAAATGAACTCACAGATACAGAGAACAGATTGACAGTTGTCTGAGGCAGGAGTGTGGGCAGAATGGGTGATGGTGGTCAAAGGGTACATACTTCCAGTTACAAGATAAACAAGTGCAGGTGATGTAGAGCATAGTGACCATAGTTAGCAATACTGTATTGTATATTTGAAAGTTGCTAAAAGAGTAAATCTTAAAATTTATTATTATAAGAAAAAAAAGTAAGTATGCAAGGTGATGGATGTTAACTTAGCACCTGAACCAAATAATTCACAATATGTACATATATCAAACGATCATATTGTACACCCCAGATTAATACATTATATGTCAATTATATCTCAATAAAAAAGAAAAAAACTTTCTTTCTGTAAACAAAAAAAGTCCCCACTTAAAGCAAGTGACCAAGTTGTAGTGAACCTTCATAGATCTGTAAGTTTTATTTGAACTTGAACTCAAATACCCATAGACTGAATTACTGTTTGTAAAAATCCTACCACCTCTAAAGAAACTGGAAGAGAAAGGTTTAAACAAAGAATAATTATTTATTACCATGAAAAATCTTGTCTTATGGAAAATTAATGTTGTTCTCTATGATACAGTTTTTAATGTATTATGTAAGACCCAGAAATGAAGATTCAGTGTCAAAATAATTATTTTCTCTTTCTACATGAGGCAAACAGTGCCATGGAACCAACTGTGCTCTGGTTAATGCTTAAAATCTGGCTCCCTCTACTGGAGGACATGATACTTTTCCTGCCTTCCTTTTAACATGAAGTCCAAAAATCATAGTCAGGATAGTTCACAGCTCAGGGTTTTCCAATCTCAATGCATATATAGAAATTGTCTCATTGACCAACATGTGGTTTGTAATGGGGAAAAATTGGAAGTTTCACTATTTATAAATCAGCTATCAACTACCTCCCATCCTCTATTTAAAACAGAGGTAACATTTAATTTAGCCCCTAAACCAAGTAAGAACACGGACTCGACATTCAATCTTTTCATTGGGACATAGGCTGCTGGTCTGCATTAGGTTTTCAGAGCTGGAAGGAACCACACAGACCATCCTGTCCAACTCTTAATTTTCCTAATGGGAAAGGACAGATGCCGAGGGAGGAAGTGATTTCCCCAAATCATGCAGTTAGGACAATTTCAATGGGCATACACAACAAATTCCATATGATGCATTTCTCTAACATTTTACAGCAATTAGTGCATTAAATCAAGTTAATAAATATTTCTTGATTGCCTACTATGTGTCCAACTCCAAGCAATATGCAAAGATATGTGAGACATGATCTTTCCTCCTCAAAGAACTTACAGTTAATTAAATTGTCTGAATGATGATTCCAGGTTAGACACAGGTGCCAGGTCTGCAAGTCCAAATGGCCAATCAAATAACCTTTTTCACATTCTGGAGCACTAGTTCTTGACAGATGATTGATAATTTCTTTGTGCAGCCAGTTAATCTCTTTGACTGGGTATTGGCTCCTGTGCAGCTGGCTTTGGGGTTTTCTGAACTGAAAATTAATGACTTTGATGGAGGACTGGTATTTGTGTTGGGGTGAGGTTACAAAATTTTGTTTTTCTTGTTAATGTAGAACATTACTTGGGATTATCCTAGTGAATGATCTAAGGTTGCTTTTAAATGGAAATGTCAGAATCTTGATTCCTTGGAAAGCACATTTGCATATCTGCTTTTACTTGGCTGTGTCGCCTTGGAAAAACTACTTAACCTCTTCATGCTTCACATTCCTCATGAGGTTGCTGTGATGATTAATGAATTAATATACATGAAGACATTAGAAGAGATCCTGGTACATAATGAGCACATATATGTGTTCACTTACAGTGTTATTACTTGAATTGTATGTGCAAGGAAAGATAATATAGTGTTTATAAATTCTAAGAAAGGACTCAAAAGGGGATTTACAAAATGAGACCCAACTAAATAAATACCATTTCATGCTAGCTCTGGACATGCAGATGTGAAGGAGCTGTTCTCTGGTTTGGTAACCACAGACACCTGAAATCTCAGTTCCAACCTAATAAACTAAATGTCAGGCCCTGCTGTTCCCACATCTTATGCTGAGAAGATATAAAAAGCATTATGGAAATGACTTTTTAAGTCCATTGAGGAGGGAATATCCCCTAGAGGCAAAAGTAAAATAATATGCATCTGAGCACACCACATCTCTCTTTCTACTGACACAGCTTCAGAGCACATTGGCTGTTCTATTTCAAACCCACTGGTAGTTCTTGGGTTCTGGGTGTCAGCATCAAAGAAAAGGTGCAGATGCAACAAAAGGACTCTGTGTTCTTAATATTCATGATGTAACAGCAGGTGCTTCACTCAGCACCTCTCTGAAGACTTTAGACAGTGTGAAATACCTTCCAGAACTGAGAATCATTCTGAGGTTTAGTAGTACCTTATTTTCCTCAAGTAGATGTAAACGTGATTATTGCAAATGACTAGAGCTTTCCAAGCATTTAGCTTTTAAAATTCAGATGAAATGTAATCAACTGTTTCCTGTTTTATATCACTGATGATTCTTCTTCTGTACAACCCAGAAATCAGGCTGAGCTTGAATTAAAATCCAGTTTTCCAGGCATTTCCTGAAAGATAAAAAGACTAGTTGGTTTGCAGCTTCTTCAAAGCCTGTATAACAGGTTGAGTTTTAGATGTTTTGTGTTACTGTACAGTGTTCATGCAATCACTGACAAACCCACATTTTCTATGAGCTGTTTTCTTTTGGTGCCTGGGATCTCACCAGAGCAAAACATGGTTTCACCATAAGCATCTTCTCACTACTAATTGGGGATCTCACACCATGCTAGTAGTTGCTACAAACCTATTTGGCATTAATAAGTGGAGAGCATATTCTCCATAGCTGTTCTCCATCTCCATAGCAATGAATAAACCCATTAAAATGAAGAGTTGCTGGACTTCTAGGGACTAACAGAGGACCTCTGCTGACTTGCTTCTCAGAGAAACTGGTGAAAATTGTTTTTTTTAATGTAAAGTCTCTGGAAATGGTCCTGAGGCAAACAGCAAATGAAGAAACATGTACTCAAAAAAAACTGCTAAAAAAGATGAGTCTTGCATATATGGTCAATTAATATTTGATAAAGGAGCCATGGACATACAATGTCGAAATGACAGTCTCTTCAACAGATGGTGCTGGCAAAACTGGACAGCTACATGTAGGAGAATGAAACTGGACCATTGTCTAACCCCATATACAAAAGTAAACTCAAAATGGATCAAAGACCTGAATGTAAGTCACGAAACCATTAAACTCTTGGAAGAAAACATAGGCAAAAACCTCTTAGACATAAACATGAGTGACCTCTTCTTGAACATATCTCCCTGGGCAAGGAAAACAACAGCAAAAATGAACAAGTGGGACTATATTAAGCTGAAAAGCTTCTGTACAGCAAAAGACACCATCAATAGAACAAAAAGGATCCCTACAGTATGGGAGAATATATTTGAAAATGACACATCCGATAAAGGCTTGACGTCCAGAATATATAAAGAGCTCACACGCCTCAAGAAACAAAAAACAAATAACCCAATTAAAAAATGGGCAGAGGAACTGAACAGACAGTTCTACAAAAAAGAAATACAGATGGCCAACAGACACATGAAAAGATGCTCCACATCGCTAATTATCAGAGAAATGCAAATTAAAACTACAATGAGGTATCACCTCACACCAGTAAGGATGGCTGCCATCCAAAAGACAAACAACAACAAATGTTGGGGAGGCTGTGGAGAAAGGGGAACCCTCCTACACTGCTGGTGGGAATGTAAGTTAGTTCAAGCATTGTGGAAAGCAGTATGGAGGTACATCAAAATGCTCAAAACAGACTTACCATTTGACCCAGGTATTGCACTCCTAGGAATTTACCCTAAGAATGCAGCAATCAAGTTTGAGAAAGACCAATGCACCCCTATGTTTATCGCAGCACTATTTACAATAGCCAAGAATTGGAAGCAACCTAAATGTCCATGGATAGATGAATGGATAAAGAAGAAGTGGTACATATACACAATGGAATACTACTCAGCCATAAGAAAAGGGCAAATCCTACCATTTGCAGCAACATGGATGGAGCTGGAGGATATTATGCACAGTGAAACAAGCCAAGTGGAGAAAGAGAAATACCAAATGATTTCACTCATCTGTGGAATATAAGAACAAAGGAAAAACTGAAGGAACAAAACAGCAGCAGAATGACAGAACTCAAGAATGGACTAACAGATACCAAAGGGAAAGGGACTGGGGAGGATGGGTGGGTAGGGAGGGATAAGGGGGGGGAATTAAGATTAGCAAGCATGGGGGGGTGGGAGAAAGGGGAGGGCTGTACAACACAGAGAAGGCAAGTAGTGATTCTACAACATTTTGCTATGCTGATGGACAGTGACTGTAAAGGGGTTTATAGGGGGGACCTGGTATAGGGGAGAGCCTAGTAAACATAATATCCATCATGTAAGTGTAGATTAATGATACCAAAAAAAAAAAGGCAGTTCTGTGTGGTAACCTCCAATGAGTTCTACACAAGGGTATAAAGGGCATGTAAAAGTGTAGGCAAAGGGTCTGTTTGTGTTTATACAGAGGATCAAAGCCTAACTGGGCTACCCCGAAAATGAACTAAGATACGATATGAAAAAGAACTTCCAACATCAGCACTCTCTGGAAGACTCATGCCAGAAGATGATCATCAAAAAACCCCAACAAAGATCCACACACTGCTACAGCTGTAGATGCACTCATCCCACCAGTTCCTGGACTTGCCATGGGAATGAAGAAGGATATATCTAAGCTGGCCTGTACATACAGTAAAACAACAAATTTGACTGGATCTATACTGCTGGAACTCAACCAAGAATTAGGAGAAGTGAAAATTGTAGCGCACCAAAATCTTACAACTACAGACTATTTACTGTTAAAAGAACATATGGGATGTGAACAGTCCCTAGGAATGGGTTGTTTTAATTTGTCTGATTTCTCTCAGACTGTTCAAGTTCAGTTGGACAATATCCACCATATCATAGATAAGTTTTCACAAATGCCTAAGGTGCCTAACTGGTTTTCTTGGTTTCACTGGAGATGGCTGGTAATTACAGGTGTGCTTTGGTTATGTAACTATACTCCTATTATGTTAATGTGTGTGTGCAATTTAATTAGTAGTTTAAAACCTATTCATGCTGAAGTTACTCTACAAGAAGATATGTCAAAGAAATAATCAGTCTTCCCATGTTTTCTTCCGCCTGCTACTTCTATAGCTTTTCTTCTTCCTTCCTAATTACAACCCTTAAATAGAATTCGTGCCTCATATCAAATTTACCGAGTATCATAATTCTTCCAAGTGGTAAAGACACCTCAAGAAAAATGCCGGGCATAGAAGCCACAGGGCATAAATATGCAAAGAAGTAAAAAGCTAACCTTTTCAAACAATAAGGCTTCTCTCTCACTTACCAACTTTACATTTCCCTGTATGGCCCCGGAAGATGACTGGTTAGCCAGAGACGGGTAAGATTCCTCAAGGGAGGAACAACCTAAGGCACAGTCGCAGGGGGGCCATCAGGTGAGAAATTGGGGATCAACAGAGGTGAGGCTTAGAACCTCACCCCCCCTGTTCTGAGAGAAATCTTCTGCATCCGTGGATGTTTGATTGCCCTTGTCTAGCTTGGATTAACACATAGTCTACAGGCACACACCTGATCATCTACATTTGCTCCCTTACAACACTAAACTATGTTTTCTACCTTTATCTTGTATCTACCTACCACTTCAGCATTTTATTAAAAATAATAATAATAAAGAGAGAAATATGGTATCCACATAGAAATCAAGTATAAAAATCAAATGAGTATTCATATTTGAACTGACTGTTTATAGTTCATACTGCATGAGCAAAACCGAAAGTTTCTGTGATGACGGCCCTTGTACTGTTCACCATGTAACTTATTCACTATGTAAGAATTTGTTCTCCATGTAAGAACTTGTTTGTTTTGCCTCAGAAGATTGGAGACTGATGAAAATTAGGCTTGGGGTGGATTAATGATTGTGCATTGAGCTTTGACTCCCCTATACAGAATTTTATTGTTGTTAACAACCATTTGATCAATAAATATGAGAGATACCCTCACAAAAACAAAAACAAAACAAAAAAAAAAGTACAAACTTCCAATTGTAAAATAAATAAGTAACCGGGATGTAATGTATAGCACAAGGAATATAGTCAAAATATTGTAACAACTTGGTATGGTGATAACTGGTACCTAGAATTATCATGTATATAAATGTTGAATCACTGTGTTGTACACCTGAAACTAATGTAATGTAATACTGTGTGTCAACTACCCTTCAATAAAAAATAATTATCTACAAAAAAAAAAAAAAGATGAGTCTGGTAGCTGAACCAAGATGTTCTTTCCTTCTCCATTCCCAGCTCCTAGGTGGAGGGCTTCCTCTCCAGGAAAAACAGGACTTCAGCATTTCTCATCCTGCCCCCAGCTATCTGTTGCTGAGGCTAAGTCCTGGATGAGTGTAATCAATAAATGAGGGTGACCTTCTCCTGAGCCCCACTCATGGAATGGAGATAGAACCTTGGGCATGGCATGCCAAGAGTACTGGGGCCGAATCACCCTTACCCCAGCTTGGGAGGTTATGGCTCCATGCTAGCAGAGGCAAGCTCAGGCTGCTGCGTTCCCCATCTACCAAGCACTCAGCTCCTAGAGCACAGGTGTCACTCAAAGAGAGACTTGTCTTTGTCCCCACCCCAAGTTTCAGAGCCCTGGTTCAGAGATTTTGCCTGAGGGGAGAAGCAGACCATAAAATGATAGCTCTCAATCTCTTCTGAAGGGAACTGACTTCATTCACAACAGACCTTGGAGAAGTACAAGTCAAAGGGTACTCGCGAGATCCGTGGCAACTGGGGATCTAATGAAGATCGAGCCTAGACTATAGGCTGACCCCTTTGCCAGAGAGTTGGGAGGAGGGCTCCTGTGGTGAGAATAAATATCAAACAGTTTTTTGTGAGAACAAATATCAAACATCACAAACGATTCCTTCAAAGGAGCCACAATTTGATTGGATTAGTCTGTAGAACTATTTATGACAAAGGATATTGTGGAACACAATACCGCGACCAGCTGGCAGTTAGGGGGGTTTAACTGAGCGTGGTCAGGGAAAGAAGAAAGGAGAGCCTAGAAATGCCACTGTCTTCCCAGGGTTCCTGGGGGCGTACCCAAAAGCCTGCTTTGCTGAGGAGCAACATTAGAGGCTTGACTTTATGGAGGTAGGGAGGAGAAAATAGATTTCAGTAGAATCATCCAACAAGTTTATATTTATAAACTTTTATATTTTATATATATTTATTTATAAACTTATATATTTTATATATAAGATTATTTATAAAAGCAAATGACAATAACAGCCTCAGAGAGGGGAGTCCAGTATCCAGAAATGCTGCAATATGCTATCTGAAATACATGGTTTCCAACAAACAATTATGAGCTGTGCAAAAGTAACCCTGCAGGGGCCAAGGGCAGGCCACCCCAAGATATGCCATTGAGCATGTGGATTACATCGAGCTGAAAGTGACCAAAGCTCAGAAGACTCAGAAGGAAACTTTGATCTTCCCTCCTCGGCTGCATAAAAAGAATTTAGATGAAGTAACTGCTCCAAGAAGAGAACTATCCTCATAGAAAACTACATCAGAGTATGAACTAGGTGTGGTAAACAGGGAGAAATGTGGCAAATTCTGTTAAAATTCCTCTTTGTGCCTCATTGTTTCCATGTGGCCCATCAAGCATTTGTTTACCAACCATTTACTCCTTTATACTTGTGAACTGTCTTCCTTTCCTACCCATCCCCTACTATGCTCAAATATATATATCTCATTGGCCCTGACTGTCTTTGGAATCTCATGTCTATGGATTCTCCACATGTGTGTAATTAAGCTTTGGGTTTTTTTTTTTCCTGTTTATCTGTCTCATATCAGCTTGATTCTTAGATCAGCTAGAAGAACCTTGAAGGGCACAAGAAAATTATTACTCCCCAACAATAAATACAAGGGAAAAAAAAAAGCAGGCAATACACACAGCCTATGAGGGTGACTGAAGGTCAGATTTAATAGAAAAATACTTCAAAATAATCGTTAAGTTCACAGAACTAAATGAAAGCATGATTAAAAAAGTAAAGAAAGGAGGGAGGGGTGGAAGATGGCGGCGTGAGTAGAGCAGCGGAAATCTCCTCCCAAAACCACATATATCTATGAAAATATAACAAAGACAACCCTTCCTAGAATAAAGACCAGAGGACACAGGACAATATCCAGACCACATCCACACCTGAGAGAACCCAGTGCCTCACGAAGGGGGTAAGATACAAGCCCCGGCCCGGCGGGAGCCGAGCGCCCATCCCGCCAACTCGCGGCGGGAGAAGAATAGGCAGAGCGGGAGGGAGACGGAGCCCAGGACTGCCGAACACCCAGCCCCAGCCATCCGGGCCAGAGTGCAGGGCCCTGGATACTAGGAAAACAGGGAAGGAAGAACAGTGAGCGGTCACCGAAGGCCGGGTGCCGGAGGACAAAAGAAAAGGGCGTGACCAATTAATTAATTTTTTTTTTTGCTGCTTTGTCTTGGCGAGCGCTTTTTGGAAGTCTTAAAGGGATAGGGACCACAATACTAGGGAAAAAGGGCAGCAAGACCAGTGAGCAGAGGCCTGAGGCTGGTGCCGGAGAATAAAGAAAAACGAGCGGCCACACTTTTTTTTTTTTTTAATTAAAAAAAAATTTTTTTTTTTTTTTGGTGATTGTTGTTTTGTTTTGGTGGGTGCTTTTTGGAAGTCTTAAAGGGGCAGGGTGAGACACTTAATCCAGAGGGAGGAAATCCGGGGATCTATGGGCACCCTAATCCCTTGGCTGCAGGGAGCAGGGAGGCCCCTTACAGAGATAAATAGCCTCCCAGCCGCTCCCGCTCCAACGTGACTCCACCACTTTGGAGTAGCCGCCCGAGCCAGGCCACGCCCACAGCAACAGCAGAGATAAACTCCATAGCAGCCAGGCAGGAAGAAGAAGCCCTATCTGTGCGCAGCTGCGCAGCACAAGCCACTAGAGGTCACTGTTCTCCCAGGAGAGGAGGGCCACAAACCAACAAGACAGGAAGATCTCCCAGCCGTCACTCGTCCCAGCTCTGCAAACTATTCCTATCACCATGAAAAGGCAAAGCTACAGGCTGACAAAGATCACAGAGACAACACCAGAGAAGGAGACAGACCTAACCAGTCTTCCTGAAAAAGAATTCAAAATAAGAATCATAAACATGCTGACAGACATGCAGAGAAATACGCAAGAGAAATGGGAGGAAGTCCAGAGGGAGATCACAGATGCCAGAAAGGAGATCGCAGAAATGAAACAAACTCTGGAAGGGTTTATAAGCAGAATGGATAGGATGCAAGAGGCCATTGATGGAATTGAAATCAGAGAACAGGAACGCATAGAAGCTGACATAGAGAGAGACAAAAGGACCTCCAGTAATGAAACAATATTAAGAGAACTGTGTGACCAATCCAAAAGGAACAATATCCGTATTATAGGGGTCCCAGAAGAAGAAGAGAGAGGAAAAGAGATGGAAAGTATTTTAGAAGAAATAATTGCTGAACACTACCCCAAACTGGGGGAGGAAATAATCGAACAGACCACGGAAATACACAGAACCCCCAACAGAAAGGATCCAAGAGGGACAACACCAAGACACACAATAATTGAAATGGCAAAGATCAAGGACAAGGAAAGAGTTTTAAAGGCAACGAGAGAAAAAGGTCACCTATAAAGGAAAACCCATCAGGCTAACATCAGACTTCTCGACAGAAACCCTACAGGCCAGGAGAGAATGGCATGATATATTTAATACAATGAAACAGAAGGGCCTTGAACCAAGGATACTGTATCCAGCACGACTATCATTCAAATATGATGGTGGGATTAAACAATTCGCAGACAAACAAAAGCTGAGGGAATTTTCTTTCCACAAACCACCTCTAGAGAACATCTTACAGGGACTGCTCTAGATGGGAGCACTCCTAGAAAGAGCACAGCACAAAACACCCAACATATGAAGAATCGAGGAGGAGGAATAAGAAGGGAGAGAAGAAAAGAATCTCCAGACAGTGTATATAACAGCTCAATAAGTGAGCTAAGTTAGGCAGTAAGATACTAAAGAGGCTAACCTTGACCCTTTGGTAACCACGAATTTAAAGCCTGCAATGGCAATAAGTACATATCTTTCAATAGTCACCCTAAATGTTAATGGGCTTAGTGCACCAAACAAAAGACACAGAGTAATAGAATGGATAAAAAAGCAAGACCCATCTATATGCTGCTTACAAGAAACTCACCTCAAAACCAAAGACATGTACAGACTAAAAGTCAAGGGATGGAAAAACATATTTCAAGCAAACAACAGCCAGAAGAAAGCAGGGGTTGCAGTACTAATATCAGACAAAATAGACTTCAAAACAAAGATAGTAACAAGAGATAAAGAAGGACACTACATAATGATAAAGGGCTCAGTCCAACAAGAGGATATAACCATTCTAAATATATACGCACCCAACACAGGAGCACCAGCATATGTGAAACAAATACTAACAGAACTAAAGGGGGATATAGACTGCAATGCAAGGGAATGAGACTTCAACACACCACTCACACCAAAGGATAGATGCACCGGGCAGAAAATAAGTAAGGACACGGAAGCATTGAACAACACAGTAGAGCAGATGGACCTAATAGACATCTATAGAACTCTACATCCAAAAGCAACAGGATACACATACTTCTCAAGTGCACATGGAACATTCTCCAGAATAGACCACATACTAGGCCACAAAAAGAGCCTCAGTAAAATCCAAAAGATTGAAATCCTACCACCCAACTTTTCAGACCACAAAGGCATAAAACTAGAAATAAACTGTACAAAGAAAGCAAAGAGGCTCACAAACACATGGAGGCTTAACAACACGCTCCTAAATAATCAATGGATCAATGACCAAATCAAAATGGAGATCCAGCAATATATGGAAACAAATGAAAACAACAACACTAAGCCCCAACTTCTGTGGGACACAGCAAAAGCAGTCGTAAGAGGAAAGTATATAACGATCCAAGCATATTTAAAAAAGGAAGAGCAATCCCAAATGAATGGCCAAATGTCACAATTATTGAAATTGGAAAAAGAAGAACAGATGAGGCCTAAGGTCAGCAGAAGGAGGGACATAATAAAGATCAGAGAAGAAATAAATAAAATTGAGAAGAATAAAACAATAGCAAAAATCAATGAAACCAAGAGCTGGTCCTTTAGGAAAATAAACAAAATAGATAAGCCTCTATTCAGACTCATTCAGAAGAAAAGAGAGTCAACACAAATCAACAGTATCAGAAACGAGAAAGGAAATATCATGACGGACCCCACAGAAATACAAAGAATTATTAGAGAATACTATGAAAACTTATATGCTAACAAGCTGGGAAACCTAGGAGAAATGGACAACTTCCTAGAAAAATACAACCTTCCAAGATTGACCCAGAAAGAAACAGAAAATCTAAACAGACCAATTACCAGCAACGAAATTGAAGCGGTAATCAAAAAACTACCAAAGAACAAAACCCCCGGGCCAGATGGATTTACCTCAGAATTTTATCAGACATACAGGGAAGACATAATACCCATTCTCCTTAAAGTTTACCAAAAAATAGAGGAGGAGAGGATACTCCCAAACTCTTTATATGAAGCTAACATCACCCTAATACGAAAACCAGGCAAAGACCTCACCAAAAAAGAAAACTACAGACCAATATCCCTGATGAACGTAGATGCAAAAATACTCAACAAAATTTTAGCAAACCGAATTCAAAAATACATCAAAAGGATCATACACCATGACCAAGTGGGATTCATCCCAGGGATGCAAGGATGGTACAACATTCGAAAGTCCATCAACATCATCCACCACATCAACAAAAAGAAAGACAAAAACCACATGATCATCTCCATAGATGCTGAAAAAGTATTTGACAAAGTTCAACATCCATTCATGATAAAAACTCTCAGCAAAATGGGAATAGAGGGGAAGTACCTCAACATAATAAAGGCCATATATGATAAACCCACAGCCAACATTATATTGAACAGCGAGAAGCTGAAAGCATTTCCTCTGAGATCAGGAACTAGACAGGGATGCCCACTCTCTCCACTGTTATTTAACATAGAACTGGAGGTCCTAGCCACAGCAATCAGACAAAACAAAGAAATACAAGGAATCCAGATTGGTAAAGAAGAAGTTAAACTGTCACTATTTGCAGATGACATGATACTGTACGTAAAAAACCCTAAAGACTCCACCCCAAAACTACTAGAACTGATATCGGAATACTGTAAAGTTGCAGGATACAAAATCAACACACAGAAATCTGTGGCTTTCCTATATACTAACAATGAACCAACAGAAAGAGAAATCAGGAAAACAACTCTATTCACAATTGCATCAAAAAAAAATAAAATACCTAGGAATAAACCTAACCAAAGAAGTGAAAGACTTATACTCTGAAAACTACAAGTCACTCTTAAGAGAAATTAAAGGGGACACTAACAGATGGAAACTCATCCCATGCTCGTGGCTAGGAAGAATTAATATCGTCAAAATGGCCATCCTGCCCAAAGCAATATACAGATTTGATGCAATCCCTATGAAAATACCAGCAACATTCTTCAATGAACTGGAACAAATAATTCAAAAATTCATATGGAAGCACCAAAGACACCGAATAGCCAAAGCAATCCGGAGAAAGAAGAATAAAGTAGGGGGGACCTCACTCCCCAACTTCAAGCTCTACTATAAAGCCATAGTAATCAAGACAATTTGGTACTGGCACAAGAACAGAGCCACAGACCAATGGAACAGACTAGAGAATCCAGACATTAACCCAGACATATATGGTCAATTAATATTTGATAAAGGAGCCATGGATATACAATGGCGAAATGACAGTCTCTTCAAAGATGGTGCTGGCAAAACTGGACAGCTACATGTAGGAGAATGAAACTGGACCATTGTCTAACCCCATATACAAAAGTAAACTCAAAATGGATCAAAGACCTGAATGTAAGTCACGAAACCATTAAACTCTTGGAAGAAAATATAGGCAAAAACCTCTTAGACATAAACATGAGTGACCTCTTCTTGAACATATCTCCCTTGGCAAGGAAAACAACAGCAAAAATGAATAAGCGGGACTATATTAAGCTGAAAAGCTTCTGTACAGCAAAAGACACCATCAATAGAACAAAAAGGATCCCTACAGTATGGGAGAATATATTTGAAAATGACACATCCGATAAAGGCTTGACGTCCAGAATATATAAAGAGCTCACACGCCTCAAGAAACAAAAAACAAATAACCCAATTAAAAAATGGGCAGAGGAACTGAACAGACAGTTCTACAAAAAAGAAATACAGATGGCCAACAGACACATGAAAAGATGCTCCACATCGCTAATTATCAGAGAAATGCAAATTAAAACTACAATGAGGTATCACCTCACACCAGTAAGGATGGCTGCCATCCAAAAGACAAACAACAACAAATGTTGGCGAGGCTGTGGAGAAAGGGGAACCCTCCTACACTGCTGGTGGGAATGTAAGTTAGTTCAACCATTTTGGAAAGCAGTATGGAGGTACATCAAAATGCTCAAAACAGACTTACCATTTGACCCAGGAATTGCACTCCTAGGAATTTACCCTAAGAATGCAGCAATCAAGTATGAGAAAGATCAGTGCACCCCTATGTTTATCGCAGCACTATTTACAATAGCCAAGAACTGGAAGCAACCTAAATGTCCATGGATAGATGAATGGATAAAGAAGATGTGGTACATATACACAATGGAATACTACTCAGCAATAAGAAAAGGGCAAATCCAACCATTTGCAGCAACATGGATGGAGCTGGAGGGTATTATGCACAGTGAAACAAGCCAAGCGGAGAAAGAGAAATACCAAATGATTTCACTTATCTGTGGAATATAAGAACAAAGGAAAAACTGAAGGAACAAAACAGCAGCAGAATCACAGAACTCAAGAATGGACTAACAGGTACCAAAGGGAAAGGGACTGGGGAGGGTTGGTGGGTAGGGAGGGATAAGGGGGGGAAAATTAGGCGGGTATTAAGATTAGCATGTATGTGGGGGTGGAAGAAATGGGAGGGCTGTACAACACAGAGAAGTCAAGTAGTGATTCTACAACATTTTTCTATTCTGATGGACAGTGACTGTAAAGGGGTTTATAGGGGAGACCTGGTATAGGGGAGAGCCTAGTAAACATAATATTCGTCATGTAAGTGTAGATAAGTGATACCAAAAACAAAACAAAACAAAAAACAAAAGCCAAACAAAGAAAAAAAAAAGGACAGCTCCTGTATGGTAACCTCCAATGAGTTCTACACAACGGTATAAAGGGCATATAACAGTGTAGGCAAAGGGTCTGTTTGTGTTTATACAGAGGATCAAAGCCTAATTGGGCTACCCTGAAAATGAACTAAGATACGATATGAAAAAGAACTTCCAACATCAGCACTCTCTGGAAGATTCATGCCAGAAGATGATCATCAAAAAACCCCAACAAAGATCCACACACTGCTACAGGTGTAGATGCACTCATCCCACCAGCTCCGGGACTTGCCATGGGAATGAAAGAGATATCTAAGCTGGCCTGTGCATACAGTAAAACAACAAATTTGACTGGATCTATACTGTTGGAACTCAACCAAGAATTAGGAGAAGTGAAAATTGTAGCTCTCCAAAATCTTACAACTACAGACTATTTACTATTAAAAGAACATAAGGGATGTGAACATTCCCCAGGAATGGGTTGTTTTAATTTATCTGATTTCTCTCAGACTGTTCAAGTTCAGTTGGACAATATCCACCATATCATAGATAAGTTTTCACAAATGCCTAAGGTGCCTAACTGGTTTTCTTGGTTTCACTGTAGATGGCTGGTAATTACAGATATGCTTTGGTTATGTAACTATACTCCTATTATGTTAATGTGTGTGCGTAATTTAAGTAGTAGCTTAAAACCTATACATGCTGAAGTTACTCTTCAAGAAGATATGTCAAAGAAATAATCAATCTTCCCATGTTTTCTTCCGCCTGCTACTTCTATAGCTTTTCTTCTTCCTTCCTAATTACAACCCTTAAATAGAATTCGTGCCTCATATCAAATTTACCAAGTATCATAATTGTTACAAGTGGTAAAGATACCTCAAGACAAATGCTGGGCATAGAAGCTACAGGGCATAAATATGCAGAGAAATAAAAAGCTAACCATTTCAAACAATAAGGCTTCTCTCTCACTTACCAACTTCACATTTCCCTGTATGGCCCCGGAAGATGACTGGTTAGCCAGAGACGGGTAAGATTCCTCAAGGGAGGAACAACCTAAGACAGGCACAGTCACAGGGGGGCCATCAGGTGAGAAATTGGGGATCAACAGAGGTGAGGCTTAGAACCTCACCCCCCCTGTTTTCAGAGAAATCTTCTGCATATGTGGATGTTTTATTGCCCTTGTCTAGCTTGGATTAACACATAGTCTACAGGCACACACCTGATCATCTACATTTGCTCCCTTACAACACTAAACTATGTTTTCTACCTTTATCTTGTATCTGTCTACCACTTCAGTATTTATTAAAAATAATAATAATAAAGAGAGAAATGTGGTATCCACATATAAATCAAGTATAAAAATCAAATGAGTATTCATATTTGAACTGTTTATAGTTCATACTGCATGAGCAAAACCAAAAGTTTTGTGTGATGACTGCCCTTGTATGTTCACTATGTAACTTATTCACTATGTAAGAATTTGTTCTCCATGTAAGAACTTGTTTGTTATGCCTCAGAAGATTGGAGACTGACGAAAATTAGGCTTGGGGTGGATTAATGATTGTGCATTGAACATTGACTCCCCTATACAGAATTTTATTGTTGTTAACAACCATTTGATCAATAAATATGAGAGATGCCCTCAAAAAAAAAAAAAGAAATACACACTTCCAATGGTAAAATAAATAAGTAACCGGGATGTAATGTATAGCATAAGGAATATAGTCAAGATATTGTAACAGCTTGGTAGGGTGATAGCTGGTACCTAGAATTGTCATGTATATAAATGTTGAATCACTATGTTGTACACCTGAAACTAATGTAATGTAATATTGTGTGTCCACTACCCTTCAATAAAAAATAATTATCTAAAAAAAAAAAAAAAAGTAAAAGGTGAATATTAATTTTAATAGGACATTGTTTAATCCAACATATATAAAATTGTCATTTGAACATGTAACCAATATATAAATTATTAGGACAAAAAAAAAAAAAAGTAAAGGAAGGTGTGATGACAATGTTGAATCAGAGAATATCAACAAAGTGTTAGAAGTTATTATAAAGAAAGAAAGCATCAAATGGAAAATCTGAAGTTGAATCATTCAATAATTGAGGTAAAAAACTCACTAGAAATGTTCCACAGTAGATTTGAATTGGCAGAAGAAAGAACTCGCAAATTCGAAGACAGGTAGAGATTAAGCAAACCAAAGATCACAGAGAAACCACTCTTTTATGAGGTCAGTATTACCCTGGCATCAAAACCAGAGACAGTTACAAGAAAAGTACAGGCCAATTTCTTATGAATATAGGCCCCCAAAATCCTCAACAAAATATTAGGAAACAGAATCCAGATGCATATAAAAAGAGTTATTGCCATGACCAAGCAAAAATTATCCGGTAATGTGTGGTTGGTTCAGCAACTGAAAATCAACTAATGTAATAGATCATATTACTAGACTAAAAATACAAAATTCATATAATCATCTCAATTGATGCAGAAAAAGCACTTGACAAAATTTAATGATAAAAACATTCAACAAATGAGAATAGAAGGAAATCTCCTCAACCTAAAAAAAGAGCATTTACAAAAACCTCATGGCTAATCATACTTACTGATGAAAGAGTGGATACTTTCTCTTTAAGATCAAGACCAAGACAAGGATTCTACTCTCACTGCTTCTATTCAACTTGTACTAGAGATTCTAGCAAGGGCAATTAGTCAAAACAATTTCAAAAAATAAAATAAATAAAAGGCATTCTGATCGGAAAGGAAGATGTAAAACTATCTCTAATTGCAGATAACATGATCTTGTGTATAGAAAGGAATCCACTAAAAATTATTGGAACTAATAAACAAGTTTGTAGGGTACACATCAGTTGCATTTTTATACACTTTGTAATGAATAATCCAAAATGAAATTAAGAAAACAATTCCACTCACAGTACCATAAAAAAGAAAAACTTAAGAACAAAAGAAGTGCAAGATTAAATTGAAAACACTGTCAAAAGAAATTAAAGAATATTTAAATAAATGGAAAACCATCTGCTGTTTATGGATCAGGAAACTTACTTTAAGATGGCAATACTCCCCAGATTGATTTAAAGATTTAACACAATTTCTATCAGAATCTAAGCTGATTTCTTTGTAGACATTGACAAGCTAATTCTAAAATTCATATGGAATTGAGGGAACCAAAAAAAAAAGTTACTGCGAAGCAACATTCCAATCACTCTTTTAGGGACAATTTTTCTCAGAGAACAAACACAACATGTTATGTCCTCATGGAATTTACATTCTGTTAAGAGGATGACAGAAAATAATCATAAGCTTTGATAAATAAGTACATCATAGTGTCTGTTTGGAGGTAGCCAGTCTTATGGAGAAAATAAACCATGAAAGCAAGGGCTGAATGTATTCTCACAGGTAAATTCTAGTGTCCAGAAGAATGCCTCGCTTGGGGAGGCATAAAAAAATAAATGAATGAATGAATAGATGTTGTTCAAACAGTATGTTTAGCTTCTAAAGCTTTCCGGTTTGTATTTTTGAACTGGTTTTCTTTTAAATCACTGTGGTTATAGTAAGAATTTCACATCTGTCCTCCTTTCCTGCTCTGCTTTGCTCTCAGACGTGGCATAGGGTAGTAGTTAAGCACAAAAATCTCTGGAGCCAAACTACATGGACTCGAGTCCCAGCTTTACCACTTATTGTTCTGAAAACTTTTATTATGTTTATCTTTATTTATAACCATTTTAAAATTGCACTTATTTCATCAACTAAAACTTGAGGCTTTGTGTTTTGAAAACCACGCTGCTATAGATTGTTTTGATATTGTTCCTTAGCTTCATCCTGATCACTTCCTTGAGTTGTTAAATTCAGTCAACATTTATTTTCTGTCAGTTGTTTGCAAGAAACTGTGATGATCCTCAGGGGATTATGTAACAATGTGCCCATGATACGTGGATATTAATTATCATTTTCTGCTGTTAAAAGAAAATTTGATATGTCTTGATTCTATGCAAGATGAGAACTTCTTGTCAGTCAGGCTTGTCTTACTCACATCTAACATCCTCAGAACCTTACACAGTGATTGGCTCATATAGATGTGAAGCAAATGCTTGATGAAAGAATAAAAAGTTATTATCCTGTAACAATAATCAGCTGTATATGCAAAAGGTACACATTTGCCACTGGTTGGACATTCTGGTTAGGAAAGCGTTTGAGCTGTTTGAGGTTGGCCTGCCTACATCTGGACTCCCTTTCAACCAACAAAGTCTGCACGGATGGAGGACCAGGTGACCTGCAGTTTGGCAAGAGCCTAAAACGTGCTTTTCTGCCTTGGACAGCAGCTAGCCTGGGGCTAGGTTCAGAGAGCAATTTCTTCCCTCCTTGGATGTGCTATTGCAATTCTCCCTTGTGAGTTGATTTTTCTTTCCTGTGTTTTGGTAACATTTTCTTATTCTTTTTGGAGGTGTCCTGTTTCAAAAGTAAAATATCAGTAGAGTTTGTTAAGATGTCTCATTTAATAGTCATTTATTAGCTATGGTAATGATATCAGGAACTAGCAAGCTGTTTGGCTGTTTATTCCCCTCATTATGGCTAGAAAGAGTAAGTGTAGTGATGTCTCAGTTGCTATGGATACCAAGTCTTTCAGAATCCTTTCAAAATAATCCACTTCAGTTAGATTGGCTTTTCTCTAAAATACTACTTTTTTTCCAACATACTTTTTTTTCCAATATAAAAAAATTATATCCCTCTCTTCCAACATCAGCAAGTGTGTTTTTAAATTTTTTTCTCCAGTTTTGCTCTGAAGGTTTTCTTTTTCCATTACCTCCTCTTTCCTATACTAGAAAAGAAGATAAAGAGAAATAAACTATATCTCTGGCTTTTCTATCTATCTTTTCTATCTAAGTAGGAAAGCTGATTTATGTGGTTCCACATAATTACATACAAATATTAACATGATTGGCCCAAGTGTGATGTTTAGATTTTTTTTAACTCAGTCTCCCAAACCAGGTTGATTATAAAAAGGTCTACCCATCTCCTCAACATTCCATTGGTTTATTGAGTCAGAATTCTTTAAAATAGAATCTCATCAGGACATATAACCTTGAACACAGTATTAAGTTAACTGACTGTCACAGGCAAAAAAAATCACCAAGTCTTCAAAATAAAACCTGAAAAGTAGCAACTCATAGTTCAGGAGTGTGAAAAAAATCTGTTTCCATGCGCAAAAGTAGTTCAACACCTTGCTAAGAGCATACAATTATGAAAGTTTAAAAAGCCAGTTAAATCATTATCTGTTTTTTCAATAAGAACTGTTTCAGTGGATTTTTAAAAACTAATAATGTTTTGAACTCCTACTTTGGTCCCTCATTCCTCATTTTAACTTGTATTTTTCTTTAGAGAAGGGTTGGGTTCATTTTATAAATTTTAAAATCCATGCAATAAACATTTGTCTGGACTGTTTTGCTGGAGGTTGCCATGTTGGAGATGAAAGGGCCAGTTTATGAGTCAGAGGCCTGGATTTTAGTCTCAATTCTGCCTGCAGTTGTGTGGCCTCAGATGACTCATTTAACCTCTCAGCTCCTAATTTCCTCATCCGAAAATTAGAGGTCAGACAACATAATTTTCCAAAGCCCTCTTGACATCCCAAAATATCTACAGTGCTTTGAAATTCATCCACATCTTCAACTGATATCCAGCGTCAAAGTTAGAGATTGTTTGAAATGGGCTTACTGAACTCCAAACCTATTGGAAAGGATAAAGCTTTAGAAGTATAAGCCTGCTAGCAACTTTATTTCCTCCCAGACTGCATTTAAAATAGTTTTAAAGTTTCAGTGGAAAATAGGAATTAGACCACATTCAGAAGGATAATTTCAAAACTTAAACTGATACTTTCTCCAGATGGAAACTGAGTGTGTAAAAGTAATACTGGCTAATACCAGCCTTTATTGTCCCCTTAGTAAATGTCAGACACTTTGCAAAGTGTTTTATATGGCTCATCTCATCAATCCTTATAGCAGCATTATGAGACAGATATTATGTTTATTTAACAAATAAAAATGGGCAGAATGAGGAATAAAAAGATGAAGCCTTTGGTCCTAAGTGTCTCAACTGGTAAGTGGCAGAGCCAGGAATTGAATCCATGCTGACTTTGTAAGTCCAGAGCATATAAACTCTATAATGAACAGAAATTTAGGGTTGGTTGGTTTGTTTTTGTGGCTTATATATTCTTTGTATGTCTCAAGACAAATCATTGTCTCCTTTGCAGTGGTCCTTCTGTGCATGCCTGATCTCAGTGAAAGGCACAATGTCCATGGATTACACAAAACAGAAACTTGGCAGATATCTGACACTTCCCTTTCCCTCATTTCTATTTCCCGCTCATGCAACCCATCCCCACATCCTGTCCATTTTACTTATGAAATAGCTCTTAAAATGGATGTATGAGTGAGTCCAGGTCCCAGAGCAAACCCTCAAAGGGTTTGACCTAAGAGACCTTAGTAAAGGGATCATTTACAGAGGGTGGGAAAGTTCCAGATACCTACAAGAGATGGTGGAACACCAAAGGACTAGCAGCGGTGGGATGCTGTCAGCACCTGTAATTGGTAGAATTGTGTCTCTCCAAAGAAGATACACTGAAGCCCTGACCCCAGTGCCTCACCCACTTGCTTGAGACTTTAACTGGCTCCTCACTGCTCTTAAGGTAAAACACAAATTTAAAACTGGGCTGTAAGGGTATATGGGACCCAGCTGCTCACCTAGGACTCCTCTCTTTCTTTCTCTCTCTCTCTCTCTCTCTCTCTCTCTGTGTGTGTGTGTGTGTGTGTGTGTGTGTGTGTGTGTGTGTGTGTATGTGTGTGTATCTAGCCTCACTGGCTTTCTCTCACTACCTTTAATATACTGTGCTCGCTTAGACCAGGGGAACTTGGTGCATGGATGCTGTTCCTTGTGCCTAGGGTACAGCCCCACCTTTGTTCCTATTGTTTTAGCTTAGGTTTTTTCAGCAAATGTATCAGTTCAGTCATCAGGCCTAATTTTCAAGTCCTGTCAGGCCCCGGAATGTGAGTGTGTGAAACTTGAGATGGTTTCAGTCACCAGCATCAAGTCAGAAAGTCTTCCTGACCAACCAGCTGAGCCCAAGACACCGTGAAGCAGGAGATGCCACCATCATGCTGCCGTGGGACATGGAGTCCTAAACTATAGACTCCCTGAGCTTAAAAAAAGAAGAGCATTTTAGGCCACACAGTTTTGGAATAATCTTTTATTAGTGGCTGTGTATATATGCACAGAAAATGTTTTGAATACATATATAATAAAAATATTTAAGATGAGTTTATTTGGGGATGTAATTTGAAGAAGATCTGACAGGAAAAAGAGGAGATTTTACATGTTTGAGATCATGTATTATTTTAAAATAACAAGTAATAGAAGCTTTGTTCATTTGAATGAATGAAGGTACCAGGGAAATTGCATGGCAAAGGGAACAGTGGCACGGTGGGGGTGGGAGGGGTCCATGCAGCCTTGGGGCAGAAGATCAAGAAAAAAATCTCACTCCTCCCTCCCTTTCCCACTACCACCTTTCCTATTCTGGTTTGTGTCTGCCAGATGTTCCCCCAAAGAGTCAAGGGGAGGACATCAGCTAGGAGAGTCTCCTATTTGGGGGCTCTCCACAAGATAACCGTGTTTATTACAGTCAATTTCTGCAATAGCTTCTGCAACCACAGACCAAAAATCTTTACATGTGGCTGTTAGAAAGCTATGTATAGATTTAATGAATGAGCTATCATCCCTGTCCTATAAAAATTTACATTGAGAGGGAGGGGCGGAAGATGGCGGCGTGAGTAGAGCAGCGGAAATCTCCTCCCAAAACAACATATATCTATGAAAATATAACAAAGACAACCCTTCCTAGAATAAAGACCAGAGGACACAGGACAATATCCAGACCACATCCGGACCTGAGAGAACCCAGCAACTCAAGAAGGGGGTAAGATACAAGCCCCGGCCCAGCGGGAGACAAGCGCCCCTCCCCCCAGCTCCCGGCGGGAGAAGAGCAGGCAGAGCGGGAGGGAGACGGAGCCCAGGGCTGCCGAACACCCAGCCCCAGCCATCCGGGTCAGAGTGCAGGGCCCTCGATACTGGGAAAACAGGGCAGCAAGAACAGTGAGCGGGCACTGGAGGCCGGGTGTTGGAGGACATAAGAAAAGCAGAGAGGCAGAGCCAACATGGCGGCGTGAGTAGGACAGTGGGAATCTCCTCCCAAAAACATATATACTTTTGAAAATACAACAAACACAACTAGCCCTAAAAGAGAGACCAGAGGACGCAGGACAGTGGCCAGACTGCAGCTACACCAGCGAGAACCCAGCGACTGGTGGGGGGGGTAAGATACAAGCCCCGGCCCGGCGGGACCCGAGCGCCCCTCCCCCCAGCTCCCGGCGGGAGAACAATAGGCGGAGCGGGAGGGAGACGGAGCCCAGGACTGCCGAACACCCAGCCCCAGCCATCCGGGCCAGAGCGCAGACACAGTACATGCCCAGGGGCCCTGGATACTGGGGGAACAGGGAGTAAGACCTCTGAGCGGGTGCTGAAGCTGATGCCCCTGTGACAAAGAAAAGCGGGGGCTTTTTGAAAGTCTTAAAGGGACAGGGACTTAACAGCTTGACGGAAACAACCCAGGTCACAGTACAGCAGCTGGAAATTACAGGGAAAATCGGGTGCACTAACCCCCTGGGCAACAGCTCTGAGACCCCTCACGGAGGCAAACAGTCAAGCAGCCCCCCCATCCATTACCCCACCGGGCGCTGCGAAAGCAGAGAAGCAGCCTGAGACAAATTCCGCCCACAGAAAGGGAAATTTCTCCCTTCCGGCCAGGCAAGACACAAAGACCCACTCTACACGCAATTACCCAACACAAGCCACTAGGGGTCGTAGTTGCCCCAGTAAAGAAAGGCCAGTAGCAAGTGAAAATTTTGGCCCTCCCAGCTGACAGTCAATAGCACCTGTCAACATGAAAAGGCAAAAAAATATGATCCAGACAAGACTAACCCAGACAGCTTCAGCATCTGCTACATCTTCCCCTGAGAAGGAATCTGGGGAGATAGATTTAGCCAGTCTACCTGAAAAAGAATTCAAAACAAAAGTCATAACCATGCTGATGGACTTGCAGAGAAATATGCAAGAACTAAGGAAGGAGAATTCAGAAATAAAACAAGCTCTGGAAGGACTTCAAAACAGAATGGACGAGATGCAAGAGACCATTAATGGACTAGAAAACAGAGAACAGGAACGCAGAGAAGCTGATGCAGAGAGAGATAAAAGGATCTCCAGGAATGAAAGAATTTTAAGAGAGCTGAGTGATCAATCTAAAAGGAATAATATAAGAATCATAGGCATTCCAGAAGAAGTAGAGAGAGAAAAGGGGATAGAAAATGTCTTTGAAGAAATAATTGCTGAAAATTTCCCCAAACTAGGGGAAGAAATGGCCTCTCAGACCACAGAGGTACACAGAACTCCCATGACAAGGGATCCAAGGAGGGCAACACCAAGACACATAATAATTAAAATGGCAAAGATCAAAGACAAGGACAAAGTATTACAAGCAGCCAGAGAGAAAAAAAAGGTTACCTACAAAGGAAAACCCATCAGGCTATCATCAGACTTCTCAACAGAAACCCTACAGGCCAGAAGAGAATGGCATGATATACTTAATGCAATGAAACAGAAGGGCCTCGAACCAAGACTACTGTATCCAGCCGAATATCATTTAAATATGAAGGAGGGATTAAACAATTCCCAGACAAGCAAAAGTTTAGGGAATTTGCCTCCCACAAACCACCTCTACAGGGCATCCTACAGGGACTGCTCTAGATGGGAGCACTCCTAAAAAGAGCACACAACAAAACACCCAACATATGAAGAAGGGAGGAGGAGGAATAAGAAGTGAGAGAAATAAAGAATCATCAGATTGTGTTTATAATAGCTCAACAAGCGAGTTAAGTTAGACAGCAAGACAGTAAAGAAGCTAACCCTAAACCTTTGGTAACCACAAACTTAAAGCCTGCAATGGCAATAAATTCATACCTTTCAATAATCACCCTAAATGTAAATGGACTGAATGCACCAATCAAAAGACACAGAGTAATAGAATAGATAAAAAAGCAAGATCAATCCATATGCTGCTTACAAGAGACTCACCTCAAACCCAAAGACGCGCACAGACTTAAAGTCAAGGGATGGAAAAAGATATTTCAAGCAAACAACAGAGAGAAGAAAGCAGGTGTTGCAATTCTGGTATCAGACAAAACAGACTTCAAAATAAAGGAAGTGACAAAAGACAAAGAAGGACATTACATAATGATAAAGGGCTCAGTCCATCAAGAGGATATAACCATTATAAATATATATGCACCCAATACAGGAGCACCAACATACCTGAAACAAATATTAACAGAACTAAAGGAGGAAATAGAATGCAATGCATTCATTCTAGGAGACTTCAACACACCACTCACTCCAAAGGACAGATCCACCAGACAGAAAATAAGTAAGGACACAGAGGCACTG
Organism: Manis pentadactyla; assembly: GCF_030020395.1. NCBI lineage: Eukaryota > Metazoa > Chordata > Mammalia > Pholidota > Manidae > Manis > Manis pentadactyla. The sequence goes on along the minus strand of NC_080021.1, from coordinate 153,186,454 downwards.
AACAACACACTAGAACAGATGGACCTAATAGACATCTACAGAACTCTACATCCAAAAGCAACAGGATACACGTTCTTCTCAAGTGCACATGGAACATTCTCCAGAACAGACCACATACTAGGACACAAAAAGAGCCTCAGTAAATTCCAAAAGATTGAAATCCTACCAACCAACTTTTCAGACCACAAAGGCATTAAACTAGAAATAAACTGTTCAAAGAAAGCAAAAAGGCTCACAAACACATGGAGGCTAAACAACATGCTCCTAAATAATCAATGGATCAATGACCAAATCAAAATGGAGATCCAGCAATATATGGAAACAAATGACAACAACAACACTAAGCCCCAACTTCTGTGGGACGCAGCAAAAGCAGTCTTAAGAGGAAAGTATATAGCACTCCAAGCATATTTAAAAAAGGAAGAGCAATCCCAAATGAATGGTCTAATGTCACAATTATCGAAATTGGAAAAAGAAGAACAGATGAGGCCTAAGGTCAGCAGAAGGAGGGACATAATAAAGATCAGAGAAGAAATAAATAAAATTGAGAAGAATAAAACAATAGCAAAAATCAATGAAACCAAGAGCTGGTTCTTCGAGAAAATAAAGAAAATAGATAAGCCTCTAGCCAGACTTATTAAGAAGAAAAGAGAGTCAACACAAATCAACAGTATCAGAAACGAGAAAGGAAAAATCACGACGGACCCCACGGAAATGCAAAGAATTATTGGAGAATACTATGAAAACCTATATGCTAACAAGCTGGGAAACCTAGGAGAAATGGACAACTTCCTAGAAAAATATAACCTTCCAAGATTGACCCAGGAAGAAACAGAAAATCTAAACAGACCAATTACCAGCAACGAAATTGAAGCGGTAATCAAAAAACTACCAAAGAACAAAACCCCCGGGCCAGATGGATTAACCTCGGAATTTTATCAGACATACAGGGAAGACATAATACCCACTCTCCTTACAGTTTTCAAGAAAATAGAGGAGGAGGGGATACTCCCAAACTCATTCTATGAAGCTAACATCACCCTAATACCAAAACCAGGCAAAGACCCCACCAAAAAAGAAAACTACAGACCAATATCCCTGATGAACGTAGATGCAAAAATACTCAACAAAATATTAGCAAACCGAATTCAAAAATACATCAAAAGGATCATACACCATGACCAAGTGGGATTCATCCCAGGGATGCAAGGATGGTACAACATTCGAAAGTCCATCAACATCATCCACCACATCAACAAAAAGAAAGACAAAAACCACATGATCATCTCCATAGATGCTGAAAAAGCATTTGACAAAGTTCAACATCCATTCATGATAAAAACTCTCAGCAAAATGGGAATAGAGGGCAAGTACCTCAACATAATAAAGGCCATCTATGATAAACCCACAGCCAACATTATATTGAACAGCGAGAAGCTGAAAGCATTTCCTCTGAGATCGGGAACTAGACAGGGATGACCACTCTCCCCACTGTTATTTAACATAGTACTGGAGGTCCTAGCCACAGCAATCAGACAAAACAAAGAAATACAAGGAATCCAGATTGGTAAAGAGGAAGTTAAACTGTCACTATTTGCAGATGACATGATACTGTACATAAAAAACCCTAAAGACTCCACCCCAACACTACTAGAACTGATATCGGAATACAGCAAAGTTGCAGGATACAAAATCGATACACAGAAATCTGTGGCTTTCCTATACACTAACAATGAACCAACAGAAAGAGAAATCAGGAAAACAACTCCATTCACAATTGCATCAGAAAAAATAAAATACCTAGGAATAAACCTAACCAAAGAATTGAAAGACTTATACTCTGAAAACTACAAGTCACTCTTAAGAGAAATTAAAGGGGACACTAACAGATGGAAACTCATCCCATGCTCATGGCTAGGAAGAATTAATATCGTCAAAATGGCCATCCTGCCCAAAGCAATATACAGATTTGATGCAATCCCTATGAAACTACCAGCAACATTCTTCAATGAACTGGAACAAATAATTCAAAAATTCATATGGAAACACCAAAGACCCCGAATAGCCAAAGCAATCCTGAGAAAGAATAAAGTAGGGGGGATCTCACTCCCCAACTTCAAGCTCTACTATAAAGCCATAATAATCAAGACAATTTGGTACTGGCACAAGAGCAGAGCCACAGACCAATGGAACAGACTAGAGAATCCAGACATTAACCCAGACATATATGGTCAATTAATATTTGATAAAGGAGCCATGGACATACAATGGCGAAATGACAGTCTCTTCAACAGGTGGTGCTGGCAAAACTGGACAGCTACATGTAGGAGAATGAAACTGGACCATTGTCTAACCCCATATACAAAAGTAAACTCAAAATGAATCAAAGACCTGAATGTAAGTCATGAAACCATTAAACTCTTGGAAGAAAATATAGGCAAAAACCTCTTAGACATAAACATGAGTGACCTCTTCTTGAACATATCTCCCCGGGCAAGGAAAACAACAGCAAAAATGAGTAAGTGGGACTATATTAAACTGAAAAGCTTCTGTACAGCAAAAGACACCATCAATAGAACAAAAAGGATCCCTACAGTATGGGAGAATATATTTGAAAATGACACATCTGATAAAGGCTTGACGTCCAGAATATATAAAGAGCTCACACGCCTCAAGAAACAAAAAACAAATAACCCAATTAAAAAATGGGCAGAGGAACTGAACAGACGGTTCTCCAAAAAAGAAATACAGATGGCCAACAGACACATGAAAAGATGCTCCACATCGCTAATTATCAGAGAAATGCAAATTAAAACTACAATGAGGTATCACCTCACACCAGTAAGGATGGCTGGCATCCAAAAGACAACAACAACAAATGTTGGCAAGGCTGTGGAGAAAGGGGAACCCTCCTACACTGCTGGTGGGAATGTAACTTAGTTCAACCATTTTGGAAAGCAGTATGGAGGTACATCAAAATGCTCAAAACAGACTTACCATTTGACCCAGGATTTGCACTCCTAAGAATTTACCCTAAGAACGCAGCAATCAAGTATGAGAAAGATCAGTGCACCCGTATGTTTATCGCAGCACTATTTACAATAGCCAAGAACTGGAAGCAACCTAAATGTCCATGGATAGATGAATGGATAAAGAAGATGTGGTACATATACACAATGGAATACTACTCAGCCATAAGAAAAGGGCAAATCCAACCATTTGCAGCAACATGGATGGAGCTGGTGGGTATTATGCTCAGTGAAGCAAGCCAAGCAGAGAAAGAGAAATACCGAATGATTTCACTTGTCTGTGGAATATAAGAACAAAGGAAAAACTGAAGGAACAAAACAGCAGCAGGATCACAGAACTCAAGAAAGGACTAACAGGTACCAAAGGGAAAGGGACTGGGGAGGATGAGTGGGTTGGGAGGGATAAGGGGGGGGAGAAGTAGGGGGGTATTAAGATTAGCATGCATGGGGGGGTAGGAGAAAAGGGAGTGCTGTACAACACAGAGAAGGCAAGTAGTGATTCTACAACATTTTGCTATGCTGATGGACAGTGACTGTAAAGGGGTTTATAGGGGAGACCTGATATAGGGGAGAGCCTAGTAAACATAATATTTGTCGTGTAAGTGTAGATTAGTGATACCAAAAACAAAACAAAACAAAACAAAACAAAAAAAGGAGAGTTCCTGTGTGGTAACCTCCAATGAGTTCTACACAAGGGTATAAAGGGCATATAAAAGTGTAGGCAAAGGGTCTGTTTGTGTTTATACAGAGGATCAAAGCCTAATTGGGCTACCCCGAAAATGAACTAAGATACGATATGAAAGAGAACTTCCAACATCAGCACTCTCTGGAAGACTCATGCCAGAAGATGATCATCAAGAAACCCCAACAAAGATCCACGCACTGCTACAGCTGTAGATGCACTCATCCCACCAGCTCCTGGACTTGCCATGGGAATGAAGGAGATATCTAAGCTGGCCTGTGCATACAGTAAAACAACAAATTTGACTGATCTATACTGTTGGAACTCAACCAAGAATTAGGAGAAGTGAAAATTGTAGCGCTCCACAATCTTACAACTACAGACCATTTACTGTTAAAAGAACATAAGGGATGTGAACATTCCCCAGGAATGGGTTGTTTTAATTTATCTGATTTCTCTCAGACTGTTCAAGTTCAGTTGGACAATATCCACCATATCATAGATAAGTTTTCACAAATGCCTAAGGTGCCTAACTGGTTTTCTTGGTTTCACTGGAGATGGCTGGTAATTACAGATATGCTTTGGTTATGTAACTATACTCCTATTATGTTAATGTGTGTGCGTAATTTAAGTAGTAGCTTAAAACCTATACATGCTGAAGTTACTCTACAAGAAGATATGTCAAAGAAATAATCAATCTTCCCAGGTTTTCTTCCTCCTGCTACTTCTATAGCTTTTCTTCTTCCTTCCTAATTACAACCCTTAAATAGAATTCGTGCCTCATATCAAATTTACTGAGTATCATAATTCTTCCAAGTGGTAAAGATACCTCAAGACAAATGCTGGGCATAAAAGCCACAGGGCATAAATCTGCAAAGAAGTAAAAAGCTAGCCATTTCAAACAATAAGGCTTCTCTCTCACTTACCAACTTTACGTTTCCCTGTATGGCCCCGGAAGATGGCTGGTTAGCCAGAGACGGGTAAGATTCCTCAAGGGAGGAACAACCTAAGATAGGCACAGTCGCAGGGGGGTCATCAGGTGAGAAATTGGGGATCAACAGAGGTGAGGCTTAGAACCTCACCCCCCCTGTTCTGAGAGAAATCTTCTGCATACGTGGATGTTTGATTGCCCTGGTCTAGCTTGGATTAACACATAGTCTACAGGCACACACCTGATCATCTACATTTGCTCTCTTACAACACTAAACTATGTTTTCTACCTTTATCTTGTATCTACCTACCACTTCAGCATTTTATTAAAAATAATAATAATAAAGAGAGAAATGTGGTATCCACATATAAATCAAGTATAAAAACCAAATGAGTATTCATATTTGAACTGTTTATAGTTCTTAATGCATGAGCAAAACTGAAAGTTTCTGTGATGACTGCCCTTGTACTGTTCACTATGTAACTTATTCACTATGTAAGAATTTGTTCTCCATGTAAGAACTTGTTTGTTATGCCTCAGAAGATTGGAGAATGACGAAAATTAGGCTTGGGGTGGATTAATGATTGTGCATTGAGCATTGACTCCCCTATACAGAATTTTATTGTTGTTAACAACCATTTGATCAATAAATATGAGAGATGCCCTCACAAAAAAAAAAAAAAAAAAATAGGACCGACTTCCAATGGTAAAATAAATAAGTAACCGAGATGTAATGTATAGCATAAGGAATATAGTCAAGATATTGTAACAGCTTGGTAGGGTGATAGCTGGAACCTAGAATTATGTATATAAATGTTTTATCACTGTGTTGTACACTTTAAACTAATGTAATGTAATACTGTGCGTCAACTACCCTTCAATAAAAAATAATTATCTACAAAAAAAAAAAAAATTTACATTGAAAGAATGGGACCTAGCTGTTACTCCACTGGCTTTTTGCTGTCAGAGTTATACTACTGGTACCCAGAAACGACAGGGATCCTGAGGTGGAAATGAGCCTTGTATGTTCCGGTGACCAAAAGACTAAGTGCATCATGAATAAGAGGAGGAGAGAGATTAAATATGAGGGTTAAGCAGAGGACAGAATATGTGGGACCTTGTAGGCTAAGATTAAAAGTTTGGATTTTTTCTATATGCAATCGGCAATCATTGGACGGTTGTAAACCAAAGAGTGGTGTGATCTGATACACACTTTGAACAGATCCCTGGGAGCCATCTTGAGAATGGGAACTTCTCAGAAGAACAGCACTCGGGATGTTCTTGCAGTTGTCCCGGTAAAGGTTACGGTGCTCTCGACTTGCTGTTGGCAGGGAAAATGGAGAGAAGTGGTCGGACAAGGGATGCTCTTTTAGAGTACTGCTGTCAGGACTTCCTGATGGGTCACATGTGGGGGTAGGAGAAGTTTCTGACTGCAAACTGCACGGATGGTGGTGCCATTTATTGAGATAGGGAAGATTAAGGGGGCAGTATATTTGGTAGGAATAAGTGAAGAGCTCTGACTTGGCGATCTTCAGTTGGAGAAGCCTGGGGCCAACCAAGCAGAAATGGCTCTAAGTGGGCCCCCTGACGCCAGTCTTGGCTACAGTCCCTTCCCCTCCCTGAACTCCCCTATTTTCTTCTACATGCTGTTACTCTGTTACTCTAAGTCTGGCTGGAATCATGCAAGGTCCGTGCCTGAAAATATTCACTGTGTCCTCATTGCCTTTAGAATCATGTGCAGATATCTTGTCTGGTTTTCAGCCCTTGAATTATGCTCTGAACATCCCCTTTCAGCCTTATCTCATGCTGTAATTGCCCTTTAGCTACTACAGGATTTAGTCAACCTGGAAAACTTTCTCTTCCTTAAATATACTTTGCACATTCCTGCTTCTAAATCCTTGCTCAGGTTTTCCCCTCTGCCTGGAATGTCCTCAAACTCATGGGTCATAATCCACTAGAACTCAGTTGAATCTATAAACCGTAAGAATATGACTCAAAACCTGTATGGATATTGGTATAAATTGATATCAAGTTATTGCTTTAGTAATTCCTCTTAAGTGTGTCTATCATCTTTCTGGGATTTAAAATACACCAATATAAATTAATAGTTTCGAATGTGTATTATTAAATAGTGGTGCCTTGTACTGTGAGCAAAATAGTAAAGGCCAAAATACTTATAAATGGAAAGGTAATGTGGTTTCAAATGAATAGAATGAGTGATATACATCTTTGAAATCTCATTAATCTTTACCGAGAAGCCATGAGAGCAAAACACTGCTCAGAAGTTCGAAAATGTTTTGAAAGTTTGAAAGCTTAGGGGATGACTTATGGAAAAATCTGGCGGAAACCTTCTTTCATGAAGTAAAAGAAGGGCATCAAAATAATTAACGGAAAGCAGGGTGAGAGTAAGATTTTAATAATATAATACAATAATAATAGTAATACCCTTGGATAGCTGTTGGTTTGTTACTACTATTAGTTTGGTGAGAGAGCTTGTGTTGCCTTTGAAGGAGCTTGTAAAGCCCTTGAACCTTCAACAGAGTTTTCTACTCTGTGGGTTCACGTCATCATATCCATCAGAAAACACATTTGATCCTAAAAGAGAATCAGCTCTTGGACATTTTGTCATGGACATGGTGGCTGGCACTTATTCAGAATATAGAAAAAGCCACTTTGTGCTCATCAGAATTTGCATATTCATATTCTGTTGGGAAAAAAATGTTGCAAGTATAATAAGTCTAGGTCAGCGTTGGTAAATTTTGTCATTAATTGAAAAATATTGTCCAATTCTGTATTGTGGAGGGCACATGCCCAGTATTAAAATAAGTTTCAGACCCAAGACGGAGATGTTCCTGTCCAGGTACCATGTCAGCAAACCAAATAGCTGTTGTGTCCCTGTAAATGCTTCACTTGACGGTAATAGTATAGTCAGTCACCCAAACCCCAACTTTGGGCCTTATACTTATTTCTTTGCTCCATCTCACCCTAAACAAGGTTGACTATGTGGCCCCAGACAATCAGATATTCCCTGTTTCTCTCTTCCTTGTTCTTTACCCTTTATCCCATAAAAATTTCCTGCCTTCCATCCCATTTTGCAGTTCATGAAGTATTAAATGAAGTTTCTTTTTATCACCTAAATTGCATCTTTAATCATTTTTTAACATCAGTCTCTACAAATTCATCTTTAAATGAAGTTTTTTTTATCAGTTGCATAATGTATGATTAGAACAATGGTTATTATTTTGAATCTATGACTAAAGTGACAATAAATTGTATCTATTGATCATACACTTGAATTCCATTAAGATTCACAGTTCAACACAGAACTGAGCTGTTTAGCAAGCACCAGATCTTCTTTTAGGCCTCAGTTCAGAATTCCAACCCCAGACATTTAAAAATCCCCATTTGAATACCTCCTTTATCCTGGTGCTATTTTTGAGGCCCTAAAATTTTGTTCCCCCATTGAACATGTCAATTTAGTTCAGAACAGATGTGTGTGGCATCTGTGCACATATGTTCCTTGCAGAATTCTTGGGAGTGGAGGATCAGTCCTCCAACTTTGAAACAGATCCCTTATGATGATCACACTTGAAATCACTATTTCTGGATCTGAAAAACTACACTTCCGCCCTATCTCTAAAACTATCTGTGTTTTATGTGGCAGGCAGTTTATTGAGTTGCCTCTTCCTTCTTCCCAGATTTTCCCCCTAGCACATTCTTCTTTCCCAGCTGGGGTCAGACTTGGAACTCTCTCAGTTCTGGGCCTGGAAGTTGGCCTGGCAGGCCCAGTCCCAGAGCTATGGCCTCCTTAACAAAACTGGCTTTGTAAGCAGGCTCCTTGACTGCAGAGAAACCCATCAGGGCGTGAAGTTTCTTTCAACAGCTCTTGGACTCTCGGACAAATGCTCTGAGCATTTTCCCCAGGTGTTCTGACTTCCCAGTGAGGTTTCTATGGTTCTGTAGTCAACATTTTCCAATACTGACTTTGGAGCACTTAGGAGAGAGTGCCAAGAAACAATGTCTGTTTTACATGCAAAAACAAAAAAACAAAAAATCTTATCATTTCAGAAATGATTAGGAATGTCAGTTATATTTGAGAATGGCACTGAATTATCTCATGGCTGATCTGGCACATACCTCTAGAGGGTAGGGCCCTTGCACAGTTAAGGGTCCACACTGACTGATGTAGATGGCCTGGGGGCAATGGTCATCACAGTGTAGTTCACAAAGTGCTCCTGCTGTTCTGTCAGCTGACCATGGAAAGGAAGGCATAGGGGGCCAGAATATGCCACTCCAAAATATGACTGTAAGAGACCAGAATATGCTACCTTAAACTTTTTTTGGCATAAGGATTATTTTGAGAAGCAGCAGACACAAAAGATGCTCTGAGCACAGAGTGGAAGTTTGCTTTTGTAAGGGAAATTTACATTTATAAAGGAAATTACCATTTGTAAGAGTGTCTCCTTCTCTGTCCCAGGAAGAGAAAGATATTCTAAATCCTGAGAGACACGTTTTAGAGAAGTCACTTATATCTGCAAAACAAATTTTAAAGCTGCATAACAAAACTTACTCTTGTTTACAATAGTTCTCCTGGTCATTTTTCCCTAATTCACCTTCCCCATACCATTCTTCAGAGTGTTTTAGCTGAAGATGGTAGGTAAGTGCAAATTCTAGCCAAGTCCTGGAGTTTACTCATCCTTGAGGTTCTCCCATGTATATCAGAGATATACTCATTCCTTAATGGACTTCTGTTCATTTCTTCTCTTGTTCCTATCTTGCATAACAGGGGCCCCAGCCAGGAAAGGAAGGGGCCCCCAGCCAGGGTAGAAGGAAAAGATTTTTTTCCTCCCCTATTTAAGTATGTGACAAACCTGAGCCTACAATGCCTGCAAACTGGCCTTTTTTGTGTGTGCAGATTTTACAATGCATGGATATTTTTCTTCTGCTTCCATCTAAGGAATCAATCGGGTTATAAAAAAATCTCCAAAAATGATTCTGTCAAGTCCTAGTCCATGATCCTCTGCATCTCTGCTCCTATTTCTTCCATGGCCCAGTGCGATTCATTGCAGGGCCAGGTAATCTTAGAACCACATACAAATCATTGGGTTATAGTTCAACATCTATTAGTTTCCAAAAGTAGTTCAGCACTCATTTAAACATAGTTCAGATTTTTATAAGAACATCTAGAAATTAGTATAAATAACTAAGACTTATACATTTTGAATAGTTAAGGATTACTGAGCTCACCCCATGCAGGAGGCGTGGCCTAAGTGCCTTGATTGCATTTTCTTACCTTCATGAAACCTCTCCAGTGTAGATGCTATTTATGCTGATTTTACAGATAATTTTACAGATTCAGAGACAGTAACTTGCCTAGCTAGTAAGTGGTAAAACTAGATCTGAACTTTAAGGGTGTCTAAGACCAAAATATGGTTTTAGCTGCCGTGCTATCTGGCTTGTTTTCACTTTCCAGTCAAAATCTGAGCTAGTTTTTCCCATTTCCGTGGCCTTTGGGAAAGCACTTAGACCCCAAGTTCACTCCTTTCTCTGGGTTTCAAGCAATTTCTGGGAAAAGATAATTAAAAATAAAATCTCCCAAACTACAAAACCTCTCCCCAAAGGTGGAAGAGAAAGAAAACAATTTTAATATTGAATAAAGCATTAAACCAGAATATGATATGCCTCACAGGCAGCCCATGAAGGGATGGCAAAGACAGAGGGGAAATCTCACTCTTTTTTCATAGCTGAGTGGTGGCACATCAGATCGGTGTCACGTTTGCAGTTAGGGGACAAGTTAGACCCATCTTCTCCCAGGACACTGCAGGGTGGGCATTATTTTTCCTAACAATTACATTCCAAAGAGATGGCTGCCAGGTCCTTGAGGAAGTTTTCCTGAGTTGTGAGACTGGCAAGAGGCTTACTTAACCATTAAAAGGTTTACATATGTTTGAAAAGAATAGAGAAGGAAAGCAGAGTCAGGGGTGAAGGGTGGGAAGTTGGGGAGTCTCTTTCCTGATTTTCAACAGGGAGAATTAAGCCTCTTATTTTTAACTTGTATTTGACTTTTACACAATCTAAGCCCTAACTCTTCAGGATCATGCTGAGTTTGACCCACCCTTCTCCACAACCCAGCTGTTGGGGTCAGCACCCCCCCAACTGCCCAGACTCCAGCAATTCCCTAAAACGTCCTTGCTGTATCCCTCCTCCTAGGATCTCACGCCTCTGGTCTCTCAACTCTCCCCAAGGTAGCTTCCCCTCTAAGACACAAGTCTCCGAGTGTTCCCTGGCCTCAGGAACAGCTGTAGTCACTAGCTTCTTTTCAAGTGAATGTACCTTTCACTTACCCTGGTGACTAGGCTGGGGTAACTGCCCAGTGCACATCCTGTGGAGGACCATGCCCCCAGCATTTAGTGACTCAAATCATACTTTCTGGAAGAGGTCAGCCTTCCAGAAGAATTAGGAGAAAGATAAAAGTGGCCTGTCAGACACAGATCTATCTCCCAATTAAATGGCCAGAAAGAACACTTAATTTACTGCCTGAGCTTGAGATGAATAAAGTCTCAGTGAAATCCTAGGCTTATGTAGGGGATGAAAGTTTTCCTTGATTCTCTTAAGGTCCCTGGCTAGGCCTGAAAATTAAACTGAGAAAGACAGATTGACAGGAGAAAAGTGTGCAAGTTTATTTAATATAAATGTTACATGACACAGGAGCCCTCATACAGAAATGAAGACTGAAAAAACTCAAGTAGCTTTTATTTTGATGTTAGGTTTGAGGAGTTTATGCCAGGTATGATGACAAGTGCACAGTCGTGGAGGAATATGACAGGTTAAGGAATACGAGGTAAGGGTAGTACACGGGGACACCTAGCAAGGCCTGTGCACTCACATGTGTCCCTCTCTGGGTTCCTCTGTCTCGGAGATGCGCTTGCCCCTTTCCTCGGGTGCAGGGCTGGCACTTCCCACAGGAGGGTCTTAAGATGTGCTTCAGGGATGAAGGGCAGGGGAAGGTCAGAGAGACCTTCCTGCCTCTGCTTTCAGCTCAAAATATTCAACGTGCGAAGAGGCCATATTGTGTGGGGTGGGGGGGCGTGTTCTGAGCCGCCGCACTGACCATGAACTGCACTGACCAGCACTGGAGTGCCTCTCCTGGGGGTGCCTCCTCTCCTTTCTCCTTTAGACAGTTCCTGTCCGCCTAGGGCCTCCTTTACATAAATGAGCTGCTTTTAAAAATCAGCTAATTTCATCTGTGGATACAATGATATGATGTTCAAGTGATATGACAGATCAGGATACACCACCCCAAAGTATGCCCCCTTTGGCATAAGAATTATTTTTTGCTGAAGGCATTTGAGTTCCTGAAATCCCTTATCTGCCTGAAAGCAGTGCCTCTTAAAATAACTCAATTGTCATAAACCCCCTCCCCAGTAGCAACTCTAATTTCTCTGCTGGGAGGGAAGTCAACTCCACACCCAAATAGACATTGTCACAAACCATCATCTCTCCCACCTAGTCTCCTAAGGGCACATTTATCTTTCTAAAAACTCATTCTTGTTTCCATAAATACTTTTTCCCCTGTCACTTCTAAGAAGTCATTTGTTCTCCCAGAAGTGTCTTTCTGTCCACCCCATGCTTTTTTTTTCCTTATTAGGATGGTATACAAGCTCTCAAATCTCACCGCTCTTTTGGGTATTCTCTCCCATCTGTGATTTCTCAATGCACATAAAATTGAAAATCAGTAAATGTATAGGCTTTCTCTCCTATTAATCTGTCTGTTGTCAGTTTAATGTACAGCATACCCGCTGCCCCCACCAGCCACCGAACCCAAGAGGATAGAAGACAAAAGTTGTTCTTCTCTTGTAACATCTAGGTTTTGCTTCAAAATAATGTGGAAGCAGAGGGTAGATGGGAAAGAACTGACTGCGGCTTTGATGGCTGTTGAGCTGGTGACTCGCTGTACCAAAGAACATTTTTGTAAAGAAAACAGTTGGTTTCTTTTGTTGCTAAGAATTTGCTGATTGTTTTCCTATCTTGCTTTTGATTTTGATTATAAGGATAACAACAAGGGAGAATTGATAACTGATAATTCACCCACTGCAGGAGATATTTGATGTCTGTATGGGTAGAGTAAGTGATCACCCATATATATAAACTAATAACTAATTGCATATTTAAGGTCTACAACCTGCTAAATACCATGTGTGTCACTTCATAAACATTTTTGAATATTCGCCAAACCCCTGCTGGGTAGATGTTATTATTTCCATCTTATAAGTGTGGAAACTGAGACCCTGATAACTAAGTTGGCTGAGGTCACTGTCTTGCCAATGGGTTTCAGCCCCTGGCAAGTTCACTATAGATTCAGTGAGACTGAGGAATTGACAATGGAATGTTCTTGGGGTGAAAGGGTTTATTACCCAGCTTGTTGTCCCAATGATAGGTTGTGCACTAGAATTACATCTACATTCAACAGTCTTCAGGTCTGTAATCCTCCTGGTCTCTGCCTTCACCCAGTCCACTGGGCAGAGCTCTTTATACAGTGACCCCATCAATAACAACTTATTGGCTACAGATGTGGAAGCAGTAGCCTAGCAGCCAGCCAGTTACATCATCAAGTAGGTTCAGGTGAGGATCCTGGCCATAGGAAACTTCACTTTATCCACAGTCATCTAGTCAAACCCAAGTGTGTCCCTCTCAACTCTGTGCTCCCTCATTCACAGATTCAACAAATGCTTATTGAATGCCTGTCACAGACTCCACGGTGTTCAGCTGTGAACTTGGAAAATGCCATCTCTGCCCAAATCAGCAGAACCTACAATCTCTTCTTTCTACCTTGAACCACTTCTCACCCATGGATTTGACTCTCTGCAGAAAAGCAGGACCTGACTCTCCCAGCTACTTGGAAAGCCAAGGTATAGAAAAGTTATTGTCAGGAAAAATTGTCCAAGACTTGGAAATATGCCAAAGAGATTACTGAATGTCCTTTTAGTGGGGTGCAGGGCATTGTCTAGTGGTTGCTTTGGGAATTAGCTGATTTCATAGAGTGACACTTTTGGTTGTCTTTCAGCTGATGGAGATTATACCACTTTATGGAGATAGAAGTTATATTGTAGAAAACTGATAGCAGTGCAAATAATTCTTGCCCACAGCAAGAGTGTAAAGACAACCAATTTCTGCCCTGCAGAAAACATCATCCCAAACATCACACTTTATTACTTGATATGATATTAACCAGATTTGCTCCTGTTAGCAAACCTATGTCAGCATTTCTGATTGCCAATGCCTGGCTGGTTCAGAGAAGAAGCCAGGGGCCAGTTCATAGTAGATCTTGCAGGCTGTGAGGAGGTGTTTGGACTTCACTGAAAATGTGATATGAAACCACTGGAAAGTCTCAAGCGCAGGAGTGACTTTTTGTGAATTATTCTCTATAAGGCCGGTAAGGCTACAGGGTGTTCTGAAGTCAGTTGGATGTGGGAATATGGGAAAACTATTCTATGTTTCTTTGCCACAGATCCCTCACCTGCAAAGTGAGTGAAGTGGTCAGTGTGGTGTAAGATTGTTGCAGAGATTATGTGAGGCTGGAGACATGCTGCCTCCTCCTCCTGATGTTAATTCTTTGCTTGCTTAGATGAGTGTGTCTGTACCATAGCAGGCTGGGCTGACTCAGCCACTGGAAGCATCCAGAGGGCATCTGCTACATGAACCTTATTCCGTCTCCAATGGGCGTGGGGGCCATGGAGGAGAGTCATGCTGGGCAGGGGACAGGGGTTGAGGTGAGAGTAAGAACTTAGCCAAGTTCTTTATGAGCACTGACAAGTCTGGAATCTAGGTTGGATAAAGAACAGTTGAACAAGGCTTTTGCTTTGTCTTTGTAGACAGTGCAAAAACTCATTATTGTTATTCTTGTGAAAGCCAGAAAAAAGAAAGAAAGAAAATGTTCTACACTGCAGAGAAGTTTGGGTTGAAGAATTTGTCTCATGCATAGATTTCTTGATCTTCCTTTTAGAAGATCCCTGAGTAATAACTTTCTATCCCTCTTGCTTGGGACAGTTCTTTAGGCTTGTTTATAGGAAAGGGAAACCCGGCCTAGAAAAAACTCTGAGAAGATAGAAGAAATGCAAGAACCTTGTTTCCCAGATTATCTGAAGGTTTTCCTTGCCCTTTATGGGTGGGGTGGCCCTGAGGTATCTCACACCTGGCAGAGCAGCTGGTGTGATAATCCCAGGAGGTTTTTATCTTGTAAAGATACTGAACCTGGGGCTCAGAGAGCTTACAGAACTGCGCACAGCTGGGAAGTAGCACAGCTGGGACAGAAAGCAAGCTCTTCCAGGCTCCAAAGCCCACACTCAGAAACCTCCTGGTAGGTGTGCTTCAGCATTTTCGCACAGTTTGACCTATACCAAGTAACTATTTTTGAATTCAAAAGATTTCCATTTTGAATATCTTTGAGTTAAATATAGATCCCTCTTTTGTATTCCTACCCTCATAAATTCTTTTCCTGCTTAGGTAGCAAAGAATGCATAGACTTAAGATATTTGAGATTTGGGATCTATAATCTTCAAATCTTCTAGAGAATAAATATTCCTGGCACATTTTCAGAAACCAGATTGCTTTCATTTCTTATAAAAATACAACATGGTATTGAAATTGTGCAAGAGGATAGATTTTCTTTGTGTAGAATGAATTTGTTAGGATGGTTAAGGCATTTTTTTGTTGATTAAGAGGACTGGCCAAAGTTAGAGAAGTTGTACATGCACAGGGAGTATTTTCTATCTGGGACAGTGCCAGAAATTAACAGCTAATAAGGCACCTCCTGACTTAACAAGGTTCTTGCATTTCTTCTATCTTCTCAGAGGTTTTTCTAGGCCAGGTTTCCCTTTCCTATAATTTAGCCCTATATTAGGTCATATTTTGTATCATATTTGGTCTAACAACCATTTCTCTGCCGGAGTATGTCTTCCTACCCCTGAACTGACATAGTGGGACATGAGTCCTTAAGACTGAGTAAGAAATCTGTGTTTGTGCATGTGTGTATGTGAGAGAGAGAGAGAGAGAGAGATTGTGTATTTTGGGGCAGGGAGAACATGCATATATTAATTTTTGGAGATACAATCCACTGATTCATCATCACATAGATTCTGGTCTGTGGAAGCCCTTTGTGGTATTAAGCTCACTGTAAGAGTTTCTGCTCTTATTCGTTCTGATATTAGCCAGTTTTGTAAATGACCAAAGCAGTTGGTTCATTGGTTTATTTCCCCTCCAGAGACATATTAGGGGGAAGTAGAGTGAAACAGAGACTAACAAGGGGATCTCTGACCCTCCTCTTTACATTTTAGAAGAAGCATTTAAAAGCAGCCTTCCTTTCTGTTTAGTGCTTCCTTATTTGTGGACTGAAGTGAGGCACTAACAGGGTGGGTGAGATGGTGGGCTATTGGGGCCATGTTCCCCCCAAAGCGTGCCCTCCCATGGTGGACTCGCACCTCAGCACCAGATCTTATTCCTCATGATTCATCATTTGTATGTGAATGAAAGCCATGCAAACTAGCATAAGGAAAGCTGCATTTATTAAAAGGCGAAGAGGTGGCTTAGAGTACTCCAGGGCAGGGCTGCTGCTAAGACAGGAGCAGGCGGGAACCAGGGCCTGAAACAGACTCAATAATACATCTCTGTCTCTGCTTTATTCATCTCTGTCCTTCTACAGTCTAGCTTCCTCTGCTTTTGTGGTTCACCTGATGGAAAAAAAACTAGTTTCCAAGAGCTTTTGAGTTTAAATGTTACAGCTGTGACTCTCCGTAAAGATTTGTCCCTCTGAGGTTCTCTGCTGCCTCCTACTTTCTCTCCCTCTCTCTCTTTCTCTCTCTAATTCTAAATTCTGAGAGAAGAGACACTGATTTACTAATCTGGGTCACTGGCACAGGCCAGTCAGCTGTGGCCATGGTACTGGGGCCATGGTTCATACTGCCCACAAGGCCACGGAGAGCTCCATGGCTAGGATCACATGAACAGGGGTGTCCACTGTACATGAGTTGGTTTGGGAAGGTATCTTCAACTGTGAATGACTCCTCGGGATTTTCCAGGAAATATGGAAGCTGGTGGCTGGCTGTACAGTGGTTGATCTGATCAGACAGGCTGACCCTCAAAACTGGTGTCATCTCTCATACGTGTGATGTATTCTATTTGTTTTCTATAATTTTAATAATAATTCCATCTCATTGCACTAAAAATTTATTCCCTGTAGCTCTAAGGAGGCAAAATGAAATGGCAATAGCTTCCAATGGTGAACTTAAGAAAACCAGTTCTGGGAAAATGAGTATGTAATTTCCCTGTTTAATTCAAAACCCCAGAAGCCTCAAATATTAAGGTGCAAATATTGCTCCAACATTAAGGTGCAACTAGAATAAAATCTGTGTCCTCCATGGAGAATAATGATTCTGCTCCCAAGGCCAAGAGGTCAGACCTCACAGTCCTGACTCTTATCTTCTATTAATCATCTTTCCTTTAAGAAACTCCTATCGTTTTTCCACTACTACTATCACTCTGCTTGGGATGTGTGCGACCTGCTTGGTTTTTAATAATTTATTTTCAAAGATGAACACATGATTGCCCTGACACCACAAAATTCAGTGGTGAGGAGGTTGGCACATTCAAATAAGATGTTACTAAATGTCAGGAGAAATGAGATAATAAGCTTATAAAATATAGACACCCCATATGAACATTTGAAATAGTGTGTTTTCCACTTATTTCTATTTTGTATTTCCATCTTTGCTTCCCACAGTACTTAGGAGTGTGATGAGCATATGCAAAAAAGCAACATGAGTTCCCTCATCATGCCAGTGCTGTAGGCAGTGGGGAGAAAACTGTTGCCAGACGGCAGCAAGGTAGAGCCTCCTCCCTCACTCATATGGCTTCTACCGTCATGTACTTTTTAAAACCTGCTGGGCAAAACTCTGCAAAGTTCACTTTTGCTATTGTATTTGTTTTCTGTTACTGCTGTAACAAATTGCCACAAATTTAGTGGCTCAGAAGAACACATTTATCTCACAGTTCTGGAGGTCAGAAGCCCAATACAGGACTCACTGGGCTAAAATCAAGATGTTGACAGGGCTGGGTTCCTTTCTGGAGGCTCCAGGGGAGAATATGTTTCTGTTTTTGTTTTGCTTTTTACCTCTTCTAGCTTCAAGAGGCCACCCACTTCCCATGGCTTGTGACTCTCCCATCTTCAGAGCCAGCAATGCTACATCTCTCTCTGACCACAGCTGGGAAGGGTTCTCCGACTCCAAGAGCCCATGTGATTGGGCTCATGTGAAAAATGCAGGATGCTCCCCTTAGTATCAAGATCCTTAACTTAACCCCATCTGAGAAATCCCTTTTACCATATAAAGTAAATACATATTCCCAGGTTCTGGGGACTGGGACATAGACATCTTGGAAGTGGTCATACAAACCACTTTTGATTACAAGAAAAAAATTCTACTTCAAACATAAAGTGACTAAAACCCTTTCTGCCTTCTGGGGATGTGATAGAATTCTTCTCCATAATAGATTTAAAGAATTTTTTTCTTACATTTATTAGGAAAACACTATAGAGGTTTTCACAGGTCTCTTTGGCTATGAAAGGCAAGGCCCTCCTAGACTTGGGTAAGATGGAAAAGGTTCAGAAGAAGAAGAAAAGTGCTCCAAATAATAAAGTGACAGGTAATTTGGCACAGGGCATATGCCCACACACCCAATAATTCTCATGAACACTTGCAACCCATTTACACACACAAAGTAATGAAGTTCTAATTTATACTCTCCAATAGGACTGAAATCCACAATTTTCTCTTTTTTTTTTTATGGGGACATGGCTTTTGCCCTCCTTGATTTAGGTCATACACATGGAATCTACATTGAGGAAGGCTTAGATCACCTCCTTTAGCTTAGCTGGAGTGAATAGGGATTCTCCCTATTCCCTGCCCAGGGGGAAATTCCCCCTTGAGTTCTTGCAGGCCTTGGTATGGTAAAATAGCAAACACAAGCCCATGTGGTAGTGGGGGTCTGGGTAAGGGAGAGATTTCAGGGTACAAACTACTTCTTTGTGGCTCACTTTTTATCGTATAAAGTGGGGAGTAGTTTTCTCTCTGCTTGTCCTGTGCTGTCTGTCTTTATTCCCACAGCCGTCGCTGCCTGGAATAGCCTCCTTACTTCCCACCATCTAAATGAATTCATTTGTCTTTTCACGGCTCTTCCCCATGCAGCCTTCTCTGATTACCCAAGAGCAATGAAACACTCTCTTCTTTGAACTATGATGCCTCTTAAAAGTACCACTTCTCATTTAGTCATTAAACATTTCCATGGTTTCGCCCTTGCTTTCTTTCCCTGAGACATATTTAGGTGGTCTCTGAGTGCCTGAGCCACGTGGTACACATGGTATGTGGTTAGTACCCAATAAGTGCTGGTATGTGGTTAGTACCCATTAAGTGCTGGATGTAGTAGACAGCTCTTTTTTACTGCCCAGAATCTCTTCCTTCATCTAGTTATAGGGCTTCCCCTCTCACTTGGTAACTAGTCCATCCTCTGTCCATCCATCCATCTACCGGTCCATCCAATTTATTGGGTGCCAGAGCCAAGCACAGCTCCAGAAGCCTGGAATTCATCAAAGAACAAAACACATAAATCTCCCTGGCCTCCCAGAAAGGGGAGAAAGACAATAAGCATTAGTAAGTAAGTTGTATGTTAGAAGGTAATATGTGCTTTGAAGAAAGACTATAAAGCAGGATAAAGGAGTGTCAGTGAAGGGAAATAGGTTGTGATTTTAAACAGGAGGTTTGGGTAGGTCTTGATGAGAAGGTGATATCTGAATGAGATAAGGAGGTAAATCCTGTGACTATCCCAGGAAGGATGTTCCAGGCAGAGAACAACTTCGCATATAAGGTGGAACAGAGGGAGCAAGTGGGAGAGTAAGAGATGTGGTCAGTGAGTAAATAGGGGCCCGAGAAAACATAACATAGGGCTTTGAAGGTCAATATAAGGACTTTCCTGTAAATCAAGTGGTTTCAGAGGAGTCTCCCAGTTCTAAAGTGGTCCCTCCTCACTCCTATTCAATCACGGGGCTCCCCACCAGCCACCATTCATTAGACTAAGGACCAAATCTAGCTCAAGTGGAGTCTCCCATAGAATTTTAAACTTGAAATTGAGAAAATCAGGACATATTAGAGGACATTTTCTCAAGACTGCTTATTAGAGGAAAGAAAGCTAAAGGACACATTACCCAGATTTCTTTTTATTGTAGTGAAAACCACATCACAAAATTTACCTTCTTCACCATTTTCAAGCGTACAGTACATTAGTGTTAACTATATACACATTCTTATGCAACAGATCTCTGGAACTTTTTTGACTTGTAAGACTAAAACTCTAATCTCTTTAAAAAATAACTCCTCATTTCACCCCTCCCCAGCCCCTGATCAATGCCAGGATACTTTCTGTCTCTCTGATACAGGCTATGCCAAGTACCCCAGGTAGGTGGAATCAGGCAGTATGGGTCTTATTGTAATGGGCTTATTTCACTTATTGTCTTCAAAGTTTATCCATGCTGTAGAGGTGTCCGAGTTTCCTTCCTTTTTGAGGCAGAATAATATTCCATCGCCTGTGTACACCACCCTTTACATATCTATTCATTCATTGGTGGACAGTTAGGTTGCTTTGGCTATTACGAATAATGCTGCAGTGTACATGGGTGTGAAAAATATCTCTTTTGAGAACCTGTTTTCAATTATTTTGAGTAAATACCCAGAAAGGAGTGAGATTGCTGGATTCTATGGTAGCTCTATTTTTAGTTTTCTGAGGAACTTCTGTCCTGTTTTTCATAGTGGCTGCACCATTTTACATCCCCACCCACAGTGCACAAAGGTCCCAATTCCTCCACATTCTTACCCAGACTCTTTTATGGCTGTGTTTTTCATGTGACTTGCCTGACACCAAGCAGATAACCCTGAGAGATGTGGAGGGTAGAAATTCACATCATGAAACTGTTCCTGGGAACGTGATGTACTGATGTCTGGTTTTCTGTGACAGCTGTAGCTGAGGTCCCAGTGCCTGGTCCTTAGCTTTGTGGGTGTCAAGCAGCGGAACATGGGACATTGATTTCACTTGCAAAGAGGGCAGCAGGGGCAGTGGGCAGCCTTCTGATTGTGGCAGGAAACCGCAGGACTGTTCTGGAAGTTTCCTGGAAGTGAAGCCTAGGACCTGCGTCTCCGGTTCTTCCAGTGATTTTGTAAGCACCTAATTCTAGGGGTAGGAGAAGGAGCAGGGATCACATAGTGAAACACCATCACCAGGTGTCTTGTTTTCTTCTCAAACTACTTATCTGCACCTGAACCCTCACTGATACAGACCCTCCCTGGTAGGAGCTGCAACATGAAAGAGGGGAGCCTTCAATGGTTACATTTCCTGCTATGTGGGAATGCTAAATTAGCATGAGAAAGAATGAAGGCAACACAGACTGAAGCACAAAGAGACGGAGAGTTTAAGTGAAATGGAATTTAGGTTCCTGCTATCCATGAGGTCATGCAGCACATATTACGAGTTCATAATTTGGTTATCCAACCTGCCTTTGATTACACGAGATAACCACAATCTTTACTATGAATTTTCCCTTTTGCTTAAGCTCACTCAAGGTGGATGTCTGTCACCAGCAAATCAAAAGTTAAATTGAATTGGGGTGTAGAGTACCTTGAAGATGTTATTACTGGGTTACAACTTTTAAATAATTAGTCCGCTAAGCATGTCCCCCTCTCTCCCCTCTGCGATTTATGTTTACTTGTTTTAATCATTTAGAGTTTGGAGAAAGGAGGTCAAACTTAAAGCCAAGGGTTTGGGTCTGCTCTAATTCACAGCCACAGCTGTCAGTGTGACAGATATTTCACTGCTGGAAAATCACCTCAAATTAAGGGAACTACTGTTGGCAGCTTATAAATCTATAAAGGGTAGAAGAAGCATATAACTGTAGTACAGCTGGGTCACCAAGCAAGCTGCTCGTCTGAAACAGTGATGCCTTCCTCCTGGAATGCAAGGCTCTGCTCTGTGGAACCAGCACTCCAATTTCAGCAATTTCAAACTTATGAAGACCATTCTGTCCTTCACTGAAACCCAGTCGAACAACAACCCCAAACCTAAGCACATCCTCTCTGAAAGAGTGGCCTATCTGAAATTTCAAGCAAAATGTTTTGTAGTAACTAGTAACTGTAAACTAGTACCCTAAACCTTCCCCATGTCTACCACTGGGTGGCAGCCAGCTGCCAGGGGTCAGGTCACCTACAATTTTCTTGGGATTAGGGGACCATCCCTGTGTCTTTTTTGGTCTGGAGTGATCCCTTACGCCTACCTCTTGCTGAGAGCATACACCTGGTGGCCATGTTCTCCATGTGATTCCTGCTCCCTCTATTATTCCTGATGCTCAAATCCCTTGGAGGAGTCAATGATTGACCAGCTGGTCATCCACTAGATTTATTCTCCAGAAAGTAGAGTAAGGAAGACACTACCTAGTTGGTAGTGAGGGCTGGTGTTCAAGATCCCATGGTCTAAAAGCACAAGCAGTGAAAGAAAAAAAATAATACTTAATCAAAATTTAAAACTTTTGTATGTCAAAGGACTCTATCAAGAAAAGTGAAAAGATAACCCATAGAATGGGAGAAATATTTGCAAATCATATATCTGATAAGGGCCTAGTATCGAGGAATACATAAAGAATTATTACAACTCAACCACAGAAAGACGACCTAATTTAGAAAAAGGGCAAAGGATTTGAATAGACATTTCTCCAGAGAAGAATGCCCAATAAGCACATGGAAAGTTGCTCAGTATGAAAAGTTGCCCAGTAGGGAAAGGCAAATAAAACCCACAATGAGAAACCACTTCACACCAACTAGGATGGCTATAATTTAAAAAAAAAACGAAAAATAGCAAGTGTTAGGATGTGGTTAAGTAGAACACTTATTCATTGTTGGTGGGAATGTAAAATGGTATAGCTGCTCTGGAAAACAATCTGGAAGTTCCTCAAACAGTTAAACATAAAGTTACCAGATATGAGACAGTAATTCCACTCCTATGGATATGCCCAAGAGTTGAAAACATTTGTTCACACAAAAATTCGTATATGAATGTTCATAGCAACATTGCTCATACTAGTACAAAATAGTGGAAGCACTCAAATGTTCAAGAGCTGATGAATAAAGTGTGGTGTACACAGTTCTTTGGGGTATATACCTTGGAATGGAATTGCTGGGTCGTACGATATCCCATGTTTAACTTTTTGAGGAACTGCCACTGTTTCTCTGAATTAATTTTTGCTTGCTTCCTCCACTATTTGAGGTATGTGATGATAAGGAATACGAAATCATCAAGCAGTCAACAGTATGCACTATGCAGTTTTTTATCAAATCGACTTTTACTGCAGGCTTACTGTGTGCCATGTGCTAGCGGAGGGACCAAGGACACCAAGGTCAACTACAGTCACTGCTCCTTAGGGGCTCACAGTCCTGGGGTGGAGCAGGGAACTGGACTGCACTACACAGGCAGAGAAAAATGTGAGAGGCAGACAGGTGGTCCATGCCCTGAGGGGCTTACACTCTAATGGGGCAAAGAGACTAAAAAAACCAAAAACCAAATAGAAACTCACAACCCTTTCACATAATCAGGAATTGGGTTGAAACAAGGATAGACTTTCAAAGATGCATCTGAAGCTAGCTTTAGTGTGGTGGGGAAAGTGGGCTGAGAAGAGGTGCCCCCGTAGGGGAACAGTCCTAGCCTAGGGTTCCGGGAGCCATGATGCTAATGCCAGCTTGGCCACTAACTGACTGTCTGAGCATCTCTGTTTTCCTGGGCCTCAATTTCCCAGCTTGCAAAAGAGAGTGAGGTGGATTAGATCATCTATTTGGCCATTTAGGGTTTTTACAAGTTGCTTTTCCTTACCAAACTTGGTTTTTACAAGTTCCTCAATTTTCCTTAAAATTGAGTTGTAGTGGAAAATGGAATTGGGTTAATAAGGAGGAAAGTCTTGGGAAGAGAACTATACAGCTTATTAGCACAATCTAACCCTCCTGATTAGGAAACCCTATTGGCATCGGTAAAGGGATGTTTTATAGGTTAATTCTCATGGATGTTTGTAAGACTAAGGGATGTTTATGTCTATGGCCAGGGCAGGAGAGAGGGAATGGGAATTCCACATAAATCACTGACGATTGACTAAGTGACCCACTTGCTGCCACCAGCTGCCCAGATATGACAGGGTTGTGCCTATGCCTAAAACTGAGACCATGGCAACAATAGGCAAGGGGAAATACAGCATTTTGAAAGAATGATTCCTTGTACTTTCCGTAACTTGCACACAGGCAGAGAGTAAAAATTGAAGGTGTCCTGAAGAGGCTACAGCTCAGAGCTGAGTCACTGCCGCACGCTGCCCCTCCGACTCTCGCCCTTCCTCCCTGCTGCCCTCGCCTTCCTCTCCACACACCTCTCTTCCTTCAGCCACCCTTCTTTTTTTAGGCTTTTAGCCTTCTTTTGACTCTGCCTCACTCCCTATAACCCCCTGAACTCGAGGTCAGCCGTTGCCCTGCCCCAAGCAGTCCTCCAGTTAGTTGCCCCTTGGGCCTCCCACCCTGTCTTCACACCAGTGAGAGCTCCCTCAACCCCCTCACCCCTGACGCGAGTCACCCATCTTTCCTCCTGGGGCTTGTCTTCTCAAGCTTCCTTTTCATTTCAACTAAAGTTCTACCACACCCTCCAGTCAGTTTCTGACACCTGTCCCTTTAATAATCCCATCTATCTGTGTATTTTGTCCCTTTCCACTGGTATGTCCCAATTCAGAAAAATAAGCAAACAGACTACTCCTTCTTGTCCAGGTTTAATACACAGAAATACCAGCAATTAACAAAAATAAGCAACTTAAATTTAATATGTTAACCCAGCTTCTAGTTATTGTTGAAACTTGATAGAACAAAACTTCAGATCAGATTATGGAATGGAAGGATGCACTTTGAATGGAAACCCTAACTCATGCAGACTTCAACATTTAAAGGAGCTGAAAATCCAAAAAAGAGGCTGGCTGCAGGAAAGGCTTGGTGTCACAGCTCAGTGATGTCATCAAGAATCTGATTTCTTTCATTTTTGTCTGTTTTCCCTGCCATGGTATTCTTCATTTAAATTTAGCTCTTCTTGTGATCCCAAGATGGCTACAAGCAGCTCCCTGATAGATGAGATTCCTATCAGGCAAGAGAAACTTCGTCCCAACATCCCCAGCTAAAGTCCTGATGTTTACTCTGATTGGTCTGGCTCAGCACACGCACCTTTCATCACCATGGTCACAGAGAGAAGTGTAATGACTGCCAGAGCCTCAGCACAAGCTGTACTTATATAGCTGGAGTGGCTTGTTCTTCCTTGAAACCATATGACTCCCTTAAACTAACTCAGAATGTTCATTTGAGTTCATTTTCTAGCAGGACATGCCCTTTGTTCATTTACTAGCAGGACATGCAGATTGGTTTAGATCCCACTTAATGACCCATCCCTAACCTCCATCTTGTTGGTGCTGTAACCTTGCTTAGCCCCAGCTGTCCACCCTCAAGTCAGAGCACTAGATGTTAACAAAGTACCCAGTATAAATGCCTCTAGGAAGAGATGAAAGGATGCAGAAAGTGGTGAGGGGTAAGGACTGCTGGGCCCTGTAGTAGTCATGTGGTGATGTCTTGACTTTAATTGTGCAAACATCTGCTGGGAGGCCCCTATTGCTAAAAGTGGAACAGCTGATTAGAGGACAAGATGAATAATGCTTCCACTGAATTCCAACCAGAAAGGAAAACTCAGTTGGTGAAACAGAAGGTATGGGAGACATGGGAGGAAGTGACTGAGTGACTTTGGAATTCATAATGACATAGAAAGGGAACAAATGGGCATGTTCAGACACATCCATGGGATTTTTTTTTTTATCAGAGAAGGGTAAAATGAATCCATCATTTCTAAAAGGGACTATCACTTAAGAAGAATAAGTAGCTTTTAAAAAAGAAAAGCTTACTCTGTAATCTTGGGTTGTCCTAATGAGAAGGATACTGAGGAGACATTAAGGAAATAGAACATGCTCAAGGAACACTCCAAGTCTAGATTTAGAAAGAACAGAAACAGAATCTGAGAGGCAGGGCACATAGTCAAGGATGCATGTAAGACCATGAACCTGGCACAAATCTCTGCAAATGAACCATCCTGAAGGCTAATTGTGAATAAATTGAGACTTGAGAAAATGTTAAAACCAAAAACTTTTTTTTTTAACTTTGTTTTTAAAGCAAAAACTAAAATGAACAAAAGAGATATCATTGTTTGGGGAAGGTGGTGCCAAGTTAGATGACAGAGAAAGCAGAACTGTTCAACTGCCTCTCCCCTCTTAAGGAAAGGGTCTTTTCTGTTGTTTTTTTTTTTTTAAGATGGAAAGACTAGTACATCAGAGAGAGAGCTGTATTTCAAAAGAATAACGATGATAATAAGAGTTTAGCCCATTAAAATGCATTTACTAATTAAGGAAATGAATTATGTCCAAAGATTGAAACGACTTGCTTATGTGATGATGTTGGGATCTGTAGTGGACAGAATAATGATCTCCTCCAAAAATGTCCACAACCTAATCCCTGAAACCCATGAAATACCCTACTTTACATGGCAAAAGGGACTTTGCTGATGTGATTAAAGATCTTGAGATGGAATGATTATCTGGTAATCTGGGTGGGTCAAATATAATCACTAGGATCTTTATAAGAGGGAGGCAGGAAAACCAGAGGAATAGATGATGTGACCAAGGAAACAAAGGTTCCAGTGATGTGATTGCGGGCTCCTGGCCATGAGCCACAGAACGCGGGGAATGTGGTGGCCCCTAGGGGCTGGAAAAGACAAGGGGATGGGTTCTGCCTTCAGAGACTCCAGAAGGAATGCAGCACTGACCAGACATTGATTTCAGCCCAGGGATACTGATTTCAGTCTTCTAAACTCCAAAACTATAACATAAAAAATATGTGTTGTTTTAAGCCAATAAGTCTATGGTAATTTGTTATAGCAGCAATAGGGAACTAATATAGGATCATTACCTCAGACTTGGAAAACCATTACAGAAAGTAAAGGTCCCAAAGGATGGGCAAGAGCATGTCACAATTCTATAATGGGTGTCCCAGTAAACCCAGACTTGATATTAATTATTGGTGAAATTTTGAATTGGATTACTAAACAAGTAGTTTGCAATCACTTAGATAATCATAAGGAGCAAGTGTAAGTAAACAAAAAATCAATTATCCCCACATAAGGTGACCGAGGTTTTAAAGTTATTAGACTTGTTGTCAGGGACATGTCTGTATGGAGCAAATAAAATATTCAACAAAGCTTTTGATAGTGTCCTAAGTTAATTAGGCAGAGAGGATAGTTGTAGACTGGATCACAGACAATTTAGATGGATTCATAGCTGACTGGACAAATGTACCAGAGATATATTGATTTAATGGACCAGAACCAATTTGGAATGAAAGTCTCCTGCTTTCTTTGGCCAAATCTTATTAAGATTCTTTTTTAATCAGCAACACGAATGGCTATGTAAATGTACCCTATTAGGTTTGTGGAGAAGACAATGTTAATAGGGGGTGGAAATTAGTAGTATTTTAAAGTTCTTCCAAGGTTGAAAAAAACTGACAGAAGCTAGTAAGGTAAAATTGAAATGGGCTGTGTTTAAAATCTGGCATTAAGTTAAAAAAAATTATGAAAGTACAGTATAGGAGAGATCTGGAAAGGGAGAAACTCTTATTTCAGAACAAAACAGTACTTGCTGATTTTAGTTGATGACAAATGAAATTTTAGTGAAGAAGAATGTAGTCTAACAACAATTTAATCTTGGGTTGCACTTTCAAAAGCTACGCCTTCAGACCTGCCCTAGTCTGACTGCTATTGGCGTATGTACCTGGTTTCACTTCCCACACCAGCAGGGTGTCTGAAGGGCTCTGGCAGCCATATCTGTGATCGTGGGTCCTGAAGATATAAACATGCAGGGTACCTCCTGGGGCCGAGGAGCAGACCAGCTTGGTTAGAGTGGTGGGGTCTGGCCAGAGAAGATAGGACAGGTTAAGGCATTGCACAGACCAAGCTCTTGAGTGTGAGTCTTGTCTTTTAGGCAATAAGGAAGTTGTAAACATTCTTAAGTGAAGAGGGCAGATGAGAGGTGTGTTTCTGAGGTTAGATCTGGTATTTCAAATGACACAGTGGCATTGTGATGGCAAAGCAAGAATGGCATGGAGTTCTGGTCTTTAGCTTTCTGGCCATTTAACTTTGGGCAAGATTCTTTACCATTCTGTTCCTGTTTTCTCCTTTGTGTAGTGTGACTAATAATAGTATTTGCCTTATAAAGTTGTCTGAGGGTTAAATAATTAAAATGTAAGAAGTTTCTGGCATAAAGCAGTGTTCAACAAAAACTAGCAAGTAGCTGCTATTATAGTTCAAGCCTGGAATGTGTGGTCAGTAAAAACGGTGGAAAGAAAAGAACAGCTGCCTGGAGCCTAGAGGGTGAACTCCAGAGGCCTTAGTGCTACCCAGGTCCTTCCTGGCTCTTTCCCGAGGGTGTTCCAGCCTCTGCTCCTGACATGGGTGCAGGGCTGTGTCAGCACGGTACCCCCCGCTGGTCCCCTTGTTGCCTGAGGTCTCTCCTTTCCTCATGCCCAAAGTGATTTCCATGGCCATTTTAATCTTACATTGTATTTCTTTAATTACCTTTTCAAGGCTGCTCCATTTCAGTCTTATTGAGATCAGTGGTTATTTTATATATTTCTTTCTATCCCTCACATCTGGCGATCTCTTGCATGTAGCGCATGCTCTGAAACTGAGTATCTATCATTGATGAAAGAGTAGATTCAGTTAATGATGATTCCAAGTTTCCAAGCATTTGTTATGGTGTTGCCTGTAATTTAAGAGTGAAGCACGATGGGAAAGTCAAGTAGCTTCAGAGTCAACGTGTTCAGTTATGGGGTCTAGAGAGGTTGCAAGTTACTTGGGGTTAGATTCCAAAGACACTAAGGCAGAAATCTAATGTAGACAAAACTGCCATTTAAATCCCTTATATCTCAACAATCAGTCTCTCTTAAATTGAACACAAATAAAGTTGTTGGCCTATGTTTGAAGGACATGCTGCACCAAAAACTATGCTTTTTTGAGTGTTTGAGGTGGCGGTGAGGGTGCTGTCTGAATTTTTCCAATGTGGATATTGTGAATTATGCAGTCACAGTGTATATGACTGGATTCCATTGTAATTCTGTGGCATCCAGGTAAAGATGCCTAATGAATTTAGGCGAGTGGTTTAATGCTTCGTGGCTCCCTAACTGAACACCTTTTAATGCAAGCTTTGGGGAAAATTGCCTATCATTTGGCAAATCTAAGTAAACAAATGGCATTGGAGATACCTTCACAAAGAGTTGGGCTTGGGAGCTGGAGAGGAAGTGGAAGGGAGGATGGTTCCCTCCTCTTCTCCATAGTGGTATCTCCACTTTCTCCATGATCCCAAATATTCCCATAGGGGGAGAAAGCAAAGAATATCATGGAACTGCTGTTCATTCCCTTTCACAGATGTGGACTGTTGCATCAACCAACAGATTAATAGACAGTTTAGGACACCAAGACTCCTGTAAGCCTAACACTGTGCATAACTACTCATGGCTATAATTCAAGGGGTCATCTTTAAAACATTAATTAGCTTTAGAGGAAAAAACACAAACCCAAGTACAATGTTTCACTTTGCTAGACTCGAGACAATTGCAATGACCTTGATGAATGTGGAAGCCAGCAATTGATTAAAACAACCTATTAGGCAGAAAATATAAGTCTTGTCATAGGAACAATCAAGCCAGGCAGTGATGGTCAATAGACAATAGTTAGTTAATAGAAATTAGCTATGAGCTAAGCCTAAATGTAAATACCATGAGTTCTTCACCTCAAATAACCAAGAGTGGTTGCCTTATTTTGTTGTTATTGGTGTTGAAGAAAAAGAAAATCATGAATCTGGATATCCTTTCTTCTAATATTAACCATCTGCCCAAATGTAACCTACTTATTTCCTGGCTAACATTCGACTTTTGTGGTTCTTTCTTTTCACAGCGATTATGAAAAATGCCTAATGGTGACTGGTGCTCACCAATGTAATATGGAACAGTCATTTGGAGGCTGGCTTCCAATTTCTTCAACTATAAGCCCCTTTCTCCAAAATTTCTTACATTCAAACATTAAATCTCTAAGAGGGTATCAAGGTAAACCCATGTTCCTTGTGAAAATCTCCCAAAGGAAATCTGTTTTGAAAATCCTTTCAGAAGGTAGAAGGAAGACCTGAGCAGAAGGATGCGAAGCCAAGGTCAACTCGCTCTGACTGAAGGGAGAAAGCAGTGCTTTCCAGGATCCCCCGGGGTGCAGAAGGACATAGCTCCTCCGCTGATGGTAAGCAGCTGTTCAAACAGAGCTGCTAATCTCAACTGTCTTAACCAAAAGTAGTTGAAAAAATGATGTTTAAAACAAGTGACAAGATCCTATCTCTACGTCTGAAGGATCATGCATCAAAGTTTGGTAATAAGAATGGGAGAATCTCAAAGATACTCCATAAACTTTAGCTATTTGACTTTTGTTTGGTCTATTGCCTGTATGGGATTCATCCCATTAAAGAGAGAAGTCCCTGCATCCATGAGCTCCAGTGTGTATAGCATAGGTAATGCTGGGGAGACTCCAAAACATTTAGAGTGATACCATAATTAGCCACACCCTTGGAAGTTTTCTCATCAGCCTGAAATCTAACTGAGTCTTAAAAATCATTAAACAGAAAGAGTACATTTTTGTTGAACTGTGTCTCCATATGTAAGAAATTTGCAAGTAACTGCAAGGAGATGCCTGGTGAGGCTCCCTGTTGCATAGACAGGGATACATTCAGTTTACCCCTACTTATCAATCAGTACTTTCCACTTCCCTATAACCATTTTTATTAATGAATTCAGAATGCTCCATTGGAGACTTCTAGGAGCAGAGGCTGTGTTGCATTTGCCTTTGCATTTTTCCCACCCCTACTTATTTTGCAGAGGGCATGCTTCACATTGACCCAGAAGATTTCATGAACTTTTAGAGCCCTATTGGGTAGAGAGCAAATGGAGGCAGAGGAAGTGGAGAGATTGGCTTCATCTCTCATTTGGTGGGTGATGACCTCTTGGAGACAGATGTGAAAGCCAAGAGTCAAAAGGAGAGAAGGACACAGCTCTGACTGGAATTCTGGACTCTTTTCCTGCAAATGCTGGGTAATGTACGGGGTTGCGCCTGAAGGCAGAGATCTGCTGTGTTCCAAGTTCTCTGGCTTTCATCCTCCAATTCTGGCCATAATCTCAAGCCAGTTGAGAGGATACCCTGTTAGTGGAATTTACATCGCACCACTTAAAAATGTTTTCCTTGGCCTTAAGGGCTGTGTCTCTTCGTTTTACTTCTTCCTTCTGCAGAAGTAAAACTCCTGCAAGGAGTTAATAGTTTTATGGCCATACAGCTGGCAGCAGTAGATCACAGAGCTCGCTCAGTACAGAAATCCAATTACTTTCTCTGAGACAAAAAACCGATACTTAGGGAGTGGGGGAAACCTCTGCTGCATGTTTGCTTGATTTAAGATTTTGTTCTAGAAAGGGCCAGTTCTCTGATCCAACTCAGCTCCTGGGTCACTAAAACTCCCTTTCCTATCCTGGTTGATGCTGGCCACCAGAACACGCTTGGGATCCAGGAAAGAGAGCAAAGAAACCCATTAGTCTAAGTTTCCGGTGACGTTAGAGTTTAGGATAGTTAAACTAGCATTAAATATCCTAGATTAGTAATGATGGTGATTCTTACAAGTCAGTATCAATATAGGAGATATTTTTGGAATAATTTGAAAAGAGGAACTGCCACTGAGACCTTCTAACTAAGCCTTGGAGAGCAAATGTAGGAAGAAATACATAAATGCACAGAGAGATAAGATAGCTAGCTAGCAATGCCTCATTCTGGGGTTTTTCATTGGCTGTGAGTGGGTAGGAGAATTTTCAGTTCCAAACAAAAGATAGAATGTTTATGTCTCATTTTAAAAAGTAGCCATGGAAAAATGCAAAAAGAATACAGAGAGCTACTTAGTTTCACTGTTATCAGAAACCATTCTGTCATGTCACTGAATCCTCTTATCTATTCCCTTTCCATCTTGTCCCAGCAAACTTGGGAAGATTCCATTATGTGCATACTCACGGAGGTGTATTGAGTCACTTATCCAAGAACACAAATTACAATCAGAACTGGGCTGAATGGGATAGGGCAGGAATGTGGGCCTTGAAGTCAAAGAGATCTGGGTTTGAATTCCTGTTCTGCAGCATAAGAGCTCTTGTCTCTTATCTGAGCATTCATTCCTTCATCTCTAACATGGGAAAACAATACTTAACCTTAGTGATATGTTAAAAGGATTCATGATAATGCACCTAAATGTATTCTCTCCAAAATAATCCTGCAGAGCAGGTGAAAGGGAACAGTGGGTAACAAACACGACAGAAAAAAAGTCAGACTCAGATTGTGGAGAAACTAGAATTCATCATCTGTGCCTGTCAAGATGCTTGGTCAGAGGCGGCACAAATGGGCTTTGACCAACAGCGAGAAGACATGGCTGAGCCTAAGAGAGGTTCAGTGGAAGCCTATGGGAAATACAGCACGGTGGAGTAGCAAAGCTCTCCCCATAGGGCCAGAGTTGTAATAGCAGATGAGTGACAGATGCTCTGTCTCTGCAGCATAATACTATTCTGGTTCTTCCCAAGTTAAAGCATTCAGAAATATCTCTCCAACCCCCAACCCACCTCCCCTGGCACAGTGGTTTCATTCTGAGGCCTGGATGTCTGTCCATGTGCCCTCTCCCTGCTCTCTCAGGGGCTGACGACTCTCTCCCCACTCAGCCCTATCAGAATCTGTTTTAGCAGAGAATGTGAGGTACTCATTTACAGAAAGAATAACCAAAAGCTACACATGTGTAACACTTCATATGATTCTAAATGTTATCTCTTTGAATCTTTACAGTGACCCTAAGGTCTGAAATGCTCCTTTTTCCCTTCATATCATCTACCTCTTCTATCCTCTCCACCCCTGGGAAACTGACTTTCTATGGACCTTATCAACGGGCTTCCTTGCCCATTGGTTTCTTCCTGGACTTGGCCAGTGGGAGGTACCTGAGGGGTGTACGAGGGCGAGAGGTGAGGAAGAACAAGCATTTCCTCCTGGGCCATGATTAACAATGTCTATGTTTCTGCTGGAAGGCAGCCCTTTCCTAGAGCTACAGCTAGGGCTCTCTCCTTTTTATGGTTTGTTCTCCTTGTCCCTTCAGACCTGGGAGTATAAAGGGCTCCCTGCTTTCACCTCTCAAGTGCTTCTGCATGCCTTGTCAGCTTCTTTGAACCCTGAACTGACCTTTGTATATCATCCCTCACTAAAACCCCTTCAGTTACTCTGACTATATTATCTTTACCTACATGCTGCTGGGACTCTCCCTGTTAACAGCTGAGCATTATTGTACTTTTTCATATATGAGAAAACTAGCCCAAGAAACAGCATGTTGAACCCAGGTTGTACATCTATAAAACTCAGATTCTCTCTACTACCTTAGTGTACCCAACCATCTTCATATTTAAGAGAGCTCATTGCCTTCCACTGAGTATTATACTCCAGTCTTTCAGTCATTAATTCCTGGGTGGAGCTGTATTTTTGGAAAAGTGACTCTTTCTTCTTCCCACTAGAATTAGGTCCCACTCTGTCCTATCCACCATATATGATCCGGGACCTCATTTCCAATTTTTTAACAAACTTTCCAACTTTGGTTTAAAAAGAATTGCTCTGAATCTCCTCTTTTGACTCAGGAATACATCCTGAGATTTTTATATTTGCAATCCTATTAAGCAGAACTCTTGAACTTAATTATTTGAAAACAACCTTAATAAAATCTGACTCAAGGCAAGTCTTGAAATACCAGATCAGAGAAGAACCTAATTAGCTATTTTCTTTTCCTACTCTAGTTGCTACAAAGCACATTAGAACTAGAAATGGCCTTTGGGATTACTCAGGTTCTTAACCTCATTTTGAATAACATAAACCCACTTAAAATTTTAAAAATGTGAATTCTCTCTCTCTGTCTCTCTCTCTCTCTCACACACACACACATACATATGTATGCACACAAAATATTACCTTTAATTTTGGGGCTTCATTCTCATCTTGAAGCCCACTCATGGGCCCCCAGATTAAACCTTCCTATTTTGGGCTAACCCATCAGGTTTATAGGTAAGGAAGCTGATACCCAGTCAGGTAAGATTGACCCAAGGTCACACAGCTCATTAGTTGGTGTATCAATCAAGTTCAGTAAATTATGCTGCAGTAACAAACAATAACATTTTAGTAGCTTAAAACAACATATTTATTTATCATTCAGGTTGTTTCCACTGTGTGTTAGCTCTGTGCTCTGCCTCATGTCATTTTTACTTAGGGATCCACGGTGACAGAAAAATAACTCCTAGAACATCATCTATCATTATGACAGGAGAAAAGAGAGCATTGCCAACTATGCACCGATTCTAAAGCTTCTGCCAGAAAGGGACACATCACTGCTGGTCATACTTCACTGGCCAGAGCAAGTCAGATGGCCATGCCTAACCTCAAGGGAAGCAGAGAAACATTTGGTAGATAGCACAAATGACCAAGAAAGCTGGTAAAAGCCGGAAGTAGAACCAAGGTCTTTTTATTTTTTTGTCTAATGCTCTCTACTCTTCCAAGGCTATCGTATTATAATCCAGTTCATCTAGATGTAGCCTATAGAAGATGTGTCATCAGTTTGGGAGGGCTGTATTTTTTATATAAAATTGATACTGAGTTGGAGGCTTCTGTTTGTCTTATTTGTAAATGCTGATTTTCTGGCACTGTTTATTCAAGGAGCTATTGTAACCAAGAAGACCTGTTTCATACTGAGTGGGTCATTACTGATTTTATACTACACTTATTTTTCAAGCTAAAATCTTTTCTTATTTCTATTGTCTGAATTGCTCATACGTTTCCAATCCTTATTCATTTTTTCTGGCCCTCCATAGCTTGGGACCCCTGGTGTTGCCAATGCAAAAAACAGAGTTTACAGATTTTTCTTACTTTAGCAATTGGTGATGGCTGTAGCTCTATTTTTATCATCAGTTGTTCCTTAATCCCACAATTACTGAATACCTACATTGTCCTGAGAGTTGTAATGAAGATTCAATTAGAAAATTCACAGAGCCTGTTGCAAAGTAGTTGCTCAAAATATGTTCCCTAGCTTTGTGTGTGTGTGTGTGTGTGTGTGTGTGTGTGTAGTTTTATATTTTAAAATCAATGTAGGATAATGACTGGGAGCACACACCTACGGTAGGTATAAGACTTAGATGATTTCATTAATCTTTCTATGCCTCAGTTTTCTTATCTATCAAACAGGAATAATAATACTACCAAACACCTGGACTGTGGTGAGGATACATTGTAATAATACATGTAAAGCATCTACCCAGGACGTGGCTCAGAGAAAGTCCTTGATGAAATTAGCAGTTATTAGTGTTATCAGTGTGACTATTGGAAAATTTGATTGCTGTTTGCCAAGAGGGCAGTGTAGCTCAGAGGAAGGAGTGCGTGGCATGTTGGAGAGAGTGCATAAATACGACTTCCTCTGGATATTGTGAGGCATACAAAGATGAACAAAGGGAACAAGTCATCTCTCTCATTTTCTAGGGGTTTATAAT
Organism: Manis pentadactyla; assembly: GCF_030020395.1. Taxonomy (NCBI): domain Eukaryota; kingdom Metazoa; phylum Chordata; class Mammalia; order Pholidota; family Manidae; genus Manis; species Manis pentadactyla. The sequence continues at coordinate 153,150,997 of NC_080021.1, read as the reverse complement.
CTCATTGCAGAGATAAGACATGTCCACAAATAACTATACATACCCTGAAATGACGAGCGCCATGAAAGAACTACAGCTAATGACCTAACGAAGTTTGCATTAGAGGAGTTATTGCAGAAGGGTCATTTGAGCAGGGCTGTTGGCTTTGGCTGAAAAAGATATTTTTACTAAAATACCTTTTACTGAAAAGACATTTTAATTTACAGACACCACTTGTTTTCCTTTCTCACTCTCCCCATCACCACCTCCTTGCCCTCAAATCTCAGGATACCCTGTTATGCACCACCGATAATTTTGTATGAGGAGGAGAAATTCATTACCCTCACTGCCAGCACAGTTTGCTGATGCGCGCTATTTTCTGGCTGTGGTATTTACAGCAGCTCAGTTAAGATTTAATTTTCTATTATTCCCTGAACTTTGCAGCCCTCATTTTTCATTTGCCATCTGAGATTCATTGCTCCACCACCTGGAACCTCTGCTGGGAAGATTTACTTAACATTCAGAATCGATGAACAAACTGGAGAAACATTTTATCAGAGACAGGCCACAAGTGATGTGGGGTTTAGCTCTGATTTCTTAGAAATAGTTTCATTTTCTTTTTTCTGCTTCCTGTGGCCAACTGCATTTCTCCACCTAAATTCTTTAATAAGATACCTAGGAGGCACCTAAGCTTGAGCATTCTCTCCTGGAAATGTTACAGTCTAGGATTTCTCTGAGTGTTATTATTTTCTGTTAATCTTGGCCTCTGGACTTGCTTGATATAGGAGAAACCCTATGATTTTTCTTTTCTTTCACTCATCTCTTGTGCCCTATGACACAAAAACTTGTCTAAAGAGATTTCAGGGCCAGAAGAGATCTCTTTTTTCTTGCCTCATTAACTGTGGATTCATTTGGTCGATGAGACAGAATTTTGATTAAAGCATTTCTCCACTCCAGCGCTCACTGCCCCCTACACAACCCCTTCACCTTAACTCCATGGCAGCACCCATTGAGGAGGATGGTGGTTGTGCACTCTCATCCCATTATCTTTCACTCTGCAGCCCATCTACTAAGGTGTTAACAGGCTTAGTATCTTTCTGGATCTATGACATTTTGGTGACTGCCTGCCCTTCTCCAGCACTCATACGCACTTCATCACACTGGGAGCAGCCATTTCACACAATCTGGCATGTCTTCCTTGGCATACTTCATCAGTGGGATGGGAACTTGACAAAAATACTCTTGCTTGGCATAGGAATTGGGGTCTTAGAGATATTTAGGCCAACCTCTTTATAGTCTCTTTCTAGGAGCCACAGATATCAAAGTAAGGGGAATTGGATACCATTTTTCTTCCAGGTGGAGCCAGCATATGATGAGAAAAAAAATTGGAGCAGGCACACAGAAAGGAGAGAGCAGAGACACCGAGATGGAGGGTCCTGAGAGCCACTTGGAGCCCCGGCTCCACTGGTTCCTACAGCCCAGCAGTACCTAGCTTTGTGTGAAGTCAGCTCTTCTTTGGGTACCACAGACATCCTCAAGCCCTTCCGACAATCTCCTCATCGGCTTAGACTGGCCGAAGTTGGTTTCTGTGCCAGGTTCTCAAACATTGGAACAGTGTTGCTGGTTTTATGCTTTTGGTGATAGCTAACAAGAGAAAGATTAGGTTGTCATTCGATACATTTTCAACCATAAAGGAAAATTTTAAAACGTCTGTGTGCTCAACATAGAATCATCAAATGTACCCAAAAGAACTGAAAGCAAGGTCTTGAAGGGATATTTGCCTATTACTTTACACTATTGAACTATATACTTAAAAATGGTTGAGAAGGTGAGTTTTATGCTATGTGTATTTCATCACAAGAAGTGGGTTTCTGGAGAAGCTTGTGCATAAGAAGTAATCTCTGGGTGTGTCTGCAAAGATCAACAAAGAATTCACCAGGTGAGAAAGTGAGAAGTGGTATTCCAGGCAGAGAATCAGCATGCACAAAGGCCCAGCAGCATGAATATGCCTGATGTGTTTGGAAAGTTCTGAGAAGGAGTATTGTGTTGAAACCTGTGGAGCAGGTGGGGTACATTAACAGAAAAGAGTGGTAGGAGGTGGGATGAATAGGGAGGCCATGATTGGACCTTAGAAGGGCTTTCTATGGATTATTCTGGAGATAGGCAATGTCCCCTCTGTGTTCTGTGGACTGCTAGCCTCTCAAGATGCTCATGGACAAATCATGTGGGAGATGTTCCACACTCTAATGCCTTTAATTTTGCCTTTATTTTTGTCTGGAGAAAGGCTCATTATGCTCACATCTCCTGGCTGTTGAATAGAAGATTAGATGGGCCACTTTGGACTGTGTCCCTAAATCTGCCCTTTCACTTTCCTCTCAGCTCCCCAACCAAGCCACTTGGACGTTCCAACTTAGGACTTAGCTTTTCATCATTAACCCACTCATGCTTCATATGCTTGTTTAATTTATTCATTCAACAAGAATTATTTGAGTATCTACCATGTCCTTGAGGCACTGCTATAAATGATCTGGGAGCAGAAGGTGAGAAGTAAGAATACAGGGGGAAGTGGCTCCAGAGAGCAAATTCTGGGATCGGTTGGGCTTGAGTGAGAGGCTCATTTCTTACTTGGGCGAGTCACTTTTCCTGTCTGAGACTTATAACTCATCTTTAAATTGAAAATAATCATAATATGAGCTGAATTATGCCCCCCAAATGCATATGTTGAAGAACCAACCCCCAGTACCTCATATTTAGAGATAATGTCTTTAAAGAGGTAATTCAGCCTAATGGGGCCATTGGGGTGGTGTCTTAATCCACTATGATTGGCGTCATAGAGACTCCAGGAGTGCTCAGAGAACTGGCCATGTGAGCAAGCAGCCAGAGAGTGGCCCTGGAGGACTCCAACCCTGCCAGCACCTTGATCTTGGACTTCCAGCCTCCAGACGTGTGAGAAAGTAAGTTTCTGTTGTTTAAGTCACCCAGTCTGTAGTATTTTGTTATGGTAGCCCTAACAAAATAATATACCTTATTTATGCAATTATTAAGAATATTTAATCATCTAATGCACATACAACACTTAGTATAGTTCCTGACACACATGAAATGATGCATTATTTTGCTATTGATAGTAGAAAAATATACTTTTACTAGACATAGATGCCATACTGAAGCTGCTCTATGTTGAGATCGAGAAACATGGTGTATTTACCATGCATCTTTCTATAACATGATGAAATATCTATAAAATAAAATGGAAAGTGCTAAGTGCCAAAAAGAGGTAAAGGTTACTTACTCCATGGTAGGTAGAGGAGGAAGAGCTGGGAGGAGGGAGTCACGGGGAGGCTGAGCTGGGTTTAATAGAGTAGCTTTTGAGTGGGGGTAGACATTCATTAGTGCATGCAGATGGAATGCAGGATGTTAATGGTATGTGTATGCTTCATTATGTCTATTATATAATAATATGCTGTATGTATAAATACATATACTTGTCTGGAACAATATTTACTCATTATCCATTCAGTCTTTCGATGTTTATTGAATACCCACATAAGGGTACTGTTCTAGATGCTAAGGGAGCAGCAAGGAGCCAGCATCTCTAGCCTTATATACCAGGGGCTGATGTTGTCATAATTGTTAAGAATAAGAAGATTCTGAAATGGTATATGTGATATGATACTATGTTTTACATATCCAAATATATAAATGTATATTATAAAAAAGAGAAGACATGTGTATAGTTATACATGAAGAGAAAGTGAGAGAGCAAGAGCAACAGAAATTTGGAAAGATAGATAAAAAAGCATTAACAGTGATTATAATTCAGTGCCAGAATTATCCTCTCATTTTTGTTGATCTGTTTTTCCAAATTTGGGGGCAATAAACTTTATATATCATGTTTTAAAAGTGCAATTATGTATGCAATTAAACAACTAAGTGCTAAAAGTTAGAACTTAGCAGAAATTGCAGAGAGCCTTGCCTACATTCCTTATTCCCATCTCCTAGATGCTTGTCACATTTCTACCCCTGGAGGCCTCATTTTGTTTTTGTTTTTCACATTTCCAACCCAAAGCCCTCTCGATGTTCAACTGTTTCTCCTACATCAGCTGCCATCCCCCTTGTTTGTGGTCCATAAATCCCTTTTTTTGATAAAATAAAATTTTCAGCTTGAGGGAAGTGCTTTTCTCAAAGAACACTGCTCAAATTCTGAAGCTTTGGGCTTTTAGAAGAAAAAAATACTCTATAAATGCAAATGATTGCTGTTTCTATTTGCTTTATGGTTCGTAAGCGCATTGAAGACTTTCAAATAAAGCTGGCTAGAACATAGCTCATGAATTTTATGACAAACAAAACCCACAGAATTTATAATCCCCTTGACAGTGAGAGTCTCCCATTCACAAGAAAGTTTCTAATGTAGAAACATGGTGCCCTTCCTGGCCCCCAAATGCATAGAAAATGGGCTTTGCCTCACCAGCACTGGGCCCAGAACCCCAGCCTTAAGTGCAAACTCTAGGCTGAGGTTCAGGAAAAGTTTGCTGGTCATGGCATCACTTCTGGCAAAAGCAAAGTGTATCTTTTTCCACGGAGGCCCCAGCTTGCTTGGCCTGACCCGGTTTATCTGGCAAAGTTACTTCATGGTGCTCCAGCTTTCCAGAGCTGCCCACATATGCAAACAGGCTGGGTGTGGTGATTTCAGTAGGCTCACAGTTGAGAGTATGTTTTCATGTTGCCTTATGTTTATTTACTCTGGTTTCTTATCCCAATCATTCCTATCTTTTCTTCTAGATTAAATGCTGGAAATTTTAACTGCAATTTTGCACTGCATGTATTTATTCCATAAGTATTTTTTCATCCTGTCTGGTCACTTGTGATTGTGGGCCCTGCTGTCGTTTGAGTAAAATTAATCAATTTGCCTATGCAGTATTTTTTTTTGAAGATGAGAGTCCACTGGGGACAGTTAAAATGGTACACATGGATTCTGGGTGAAAAAGAATGAATTATTGAAATGAACATACATAAATATGTTCATGCTGCTGAAAAAAACTCTCAATTAAAAAAAAAAGAAATCTGATTCCTCATTGAGAAAGCCATATATGTGATTGTCCCACTTTGTTAAATAAAATTTTTCAGTTTTCTCTTATTCCTAGGATAAATACATTGAACTGGCCTGTCGGATCTGGTGCAAACTGGTTCCTGCCTTTTGCGCAACTTCAAGCCTCAGACTGTTACCAGAGCAGAACCAGTTTCTTTCATTTCCTCTGAGCACTAAACTCTCACCTCTAGGACTTCATGTTGTATTTTTTCTTCCTAGAAAGGAGAATTTTCTCTATGTTTCTTCGCCCACCCATTCTTCTCTAACTGGGTAAACTTCTACTAATTTGTCAGGTCTCAGCTCACAAGGATCTTCCTCTGGGGAGACTTCTCAAGTGTCCTTGGTCTAGGTAGAAGGTCTCCTCCTCTGTTGTGCTGTGTGGTCATAGCAGGTCATTGGCTGTCCACTTCCCTGTCTCCTCTGTTGGTCTGTAAAATTGCTGAGAGTAGAGACCATGTCTTATTATTTTTTAAATTTAAATTTTTTTATTTTATCAAATGTACATCACAGTGGTTCAACAGTCCCCTTCCCTCTCACACCTTGCCCACTCTCCTCCCCCTTGGTAACCACTAGTCACTTCTCAGTGTTTATGACCCTAATACTGTTTTGTTCCTTCTGTTCTGCTTTGTTTTATGTATTTCCACAAATAAGTGAAATCATATGGCATTTGTCTTTCTCCACCTAGCTTATTTAACTGAGCATAATACCCTCTAAGTCTATCCATATTGTCCGAAATGGCAGGTTTTCTTTCTTTCTTATGGCTGAGTCATATTCCATTGTGTATATGTATCACTTCTTCTTTATCATTTCATCTATTGACAGACACTTAGGTTGTTTCCATATCTTGGCTGTTGCAAACTGTGTGGCAATAAACATAGGCATGCATATATATCTTTTCAAATCAGGGATTTTGTTTTCAGGTAAATTCCTAGGACTGGAATTACTGGGTCAAATGGTATTTCTAGTTTTAGTTTTTTGAGAAATCTCCATACTGCTTTCCACAGTGGTCGCACCAATTTGCAGTCCCACCAACAGTACAGAGGTGTTCCTATTTCTTCACAACCTCACCAGCATTTGTTATTTCTTGTCTTTTGGATAGTGGGCATTCTAACTGGTGTGAGTAATATCTCATTGTAGTTTTAATTTGTATTTCCATGATGATTAGCAATGTGGAGCATCTTTTCATGTGCCTGTTGGCCATCTGAATTTCTTCTTTGGAGAAGTATCTGTTTAGGTCCTCCACCTATTTTTTGATTGGGTTTGTTTTTTGGGTGTTGAGATGCATTAGCTTTTTATATATTTTATTTGTTAACTCCTTATCAGATGAGTCATTTATGAATATATTCTCCCATACTGTAGGATACCTTTTTGTTCTGCTGATGGTGTCCTTTGCTGTACAGAAACTTTTTAGTTTCATTGAGTCCCACTTGTTCATTTTTAACTTTTTTTCCCTTGCCTGGGGAGATGTGTTCAGGAAAAAGTTGCTCATTGTTTATATTCAAGAGAGTTTTGCCTATGTTTTCTTCTAAGAGTGTTGTGGTTTCATGACCTACATTCAGGTCTTTGATCCATTTCAAGTTTATTTTTGTGTATGGAGTTTTAGACAATAATCCAGTTTCATTCTCATCCATGTAGCTGTCCAGTTTTGCCAGCACCAGTTGTTGAAGAGGCTGTCTTTTCCTGATTGTATATTCATGGCTCCTTTATCATATATTAATTGACCATAGATGTATGGGTTTATATCTGGGCTCTCTATTCTGTTCCATTGATCTATTGGTCTGTTCTTGTGGCAGTACCAAACTATTTTTGATTATTGCAGCTTTGTAGTAGAGCTTGAAGTCAGGGAACATAATCCTCACAGCTTTGTTCTACTTTCTCAAAATTGCTTTGGCTATTTGGGGTCTTTTGTGGTACCAAATGAATTTTAGAACTATTTGTTCCAGTTCATTGAAGAATGCTGCTGGTATTTTGATAGGGATTGTATTGAATCTGTAAATTGCTTTAGGTGGGATGGCCATTTTGACAATATTAATTCTTTCTATCCACAAGGAAGGGATAGATTTCCACTTTTTGGTGTCTTCTTTAATTTCTCTCGCGAGTGCCTTGTAGTTTTCAGGGTGTAGGTGTTTCACCTCCTTGGTTAGGTTTATTCTTAGGTATTTTATTCTTTTGGAGGCAATTGTAAATGGAGTTGTTTTCTTGATTTCTCTTTCTGCTAATTCATTGTTAGTATATAGGAATGCAACAGATTTCTGTGTATTAATTTTGTATCCTACAACTTTGCAGAATCCAGTTGTTGGTTCTAATAGTGTTTTAGTAGATTATTTAGGTTTTTTTATGTACAATATCATGTCATCTGCAAACAGGGACAGTTTAACGTCTTCCTTGCCAATTTGGATGTGTTTTATCTCTTTGCGTTGTCTGATTGCCATGGCTAGGACCTCCAGGACTGTGTTGAATAAAAGTGGTGAGAGTTGGCATCTTTTTTTCCCCCCAATCTCAGAGGAAAAGCTTTCAGCTTTTGGCTGTGGGTTTGTTGTATATGGCCCCCTACACCCATTTTATTGAGAGTTTTTATCATGAGTGGATGTTGAATTTTGTCAAATGCTTTTCAGCATCTATTGAGATAATCATGTGGTTTTTATCCTTCTTTTTGTTAATGTGGTGTAGGATATTGATGTATTTATGAATATTGTACCATTCTTGCATCCCTGGAATAAATCCCACTTGATCATGATGGGCGATCTTTTTGATGTACTTTTGAATTTGGTTTGCTAATATTTTGTTGAGGATTTTTGCATATGTGTTCATCAGGGATATTAGTCTGTGATTTTCTTTTTTTGTGGCCTGTGTCTAACTTCGGTATTAGAGTGATTCTGGCATCATAGAATGAGTTTGGAAGTACTCCCTCCTCTTCTACCTTTTGGAATGCTTTAAGAAGAATAGGTAAAGCTCTTCTTTAATGTTTGGTAGAATTTGGCTGTGAAACTGTCTGTACCTGGAGCTTTGTTTTGGGGGAGTTTTTGATTACCATTCTGATTTCATTGTGGGTAATTGTTCTGTTCAGATTTTCTGTTTCCTCCTGGGTTAGTCTGGGAAGGCTGCATTTTTCTAAAAACTTGTCCATTTCTTCTATGCTATCCAATTTATTGGCATATAATTTTTCATAGTTTCTCTAATAATTCTTTGTATTTCTGAAGTATCTGTTGTGATTATTACTTCTTCATTTCTGATTCTGAATATGTGTGTACACACTCTTTTTTTTCTTGGTAAGTCTGGGTAGGGGTTTATCTCTTTTGTTTATTTTCTCAAAGAACCAGCTCCTTGTTTCACTGATTTTTTTCTATTGTTTTATTCTTCTCTATTTTATTTATTTCTGCTGTGATCTTTATTATGTCTCTCCTTCTACTGACTTTGGGTTTCATTTGTTCTTCTTTTTATAGTTGCTTTAATTGTGATTTCAGACTTTATTTGGGATTGTTCTTTATTCTTGAGGTAAGCCTGTATTGCTATGTACTTTCCCCTTAGAACTGTTCTTGCAGTCTCTCACAGATTTGGGCTGTTGTGTTTTTGTTTTCATTTATCTCCATATATTGCTTGATTTCTATTTTAACTTGTTCATTGACCCATTCATTAATTTAGAAACAGGTTGTTTAGCCTCCATGTCTTTGTAAGCTTTTCTGTTTTTTTGTATGTAATTTATTTCTAGTTTCATACCTTTGTGGTTTAAGAAGCTGCTTGAAACAATTTCAATCTCTTTGAATTTACTGAGGTTCTTCTTGTGGCCTTAGTATGTGATCTATTCTGGAGTACGTTCCAGGTACCCTTGAGAAGAATGTGTATCCTGCTGCTTTTGGGTGGAGTGTTTTGTAAATATCTGTTAAGTCCATTTGATCTAATGTATTGTTTAGTGCCTTTGTTTCCTTGTTTATTTTCTGCCTGGTTGATCTCTCTATTGATGTGAGTGGTATGTTAAAGTCTCCTAAAATGAATGTGTTGCAATCTATTTCTTCCTTTAATTCCATTAGTATTTGTTTTACATACTTAAGTGCTCCTATGTTGGGTGCATAGATATTTATAATAGCTATATCCTCTTGTTGAACTGACCCCTTTATCATTATGTAATGTCCTTCTTTGTCTCTTGTTACTTTCTTTGTTTTTGTCTGATATAAGTGCTGCTACTCCTTTTTTCTCCCTATTATTTGCATGTAATATCTTTTCCATCCCTTCACGTTTAATCTGTGTATGTCTTTGGGTCTGAAATGAGTCTCTTGTAGGCAGCATATAGATGGGCCTTGTTTCCTTATCCATTCTTCCACTCTATGTCTTTTGATTGGTGCATTCAGTCCATTTACATTTAAGATGATTATTGATAGTTATGTATTTGTTGCCATTTTATTAATTATTTTCTGCTGTTTTTTATATCTCCTCTCTGTTCCTTTCTTCCCCTCTTATATTCTTCTCTTGTATTGATGGTTTTCTTTAGTGTTATAATTAGGCTTCTCTCTCTTTTTAAAATTTATTTGTTTTTGTGTGTGTGTATTTATTGTAGGTTTTGGTTTTATGGTTACCAAAGGTTCAAGGATAGCTTCTTTACTATATAATAGTCTATCTTAAATTGCTGATTACTCTATTTCAGACACAATCTCAAGGTATTTTTTCCTTCTTCTTCCTCCTCTACACTTTATGTATAAGGTATCATAATCTGTACTTTTTGTGTATTCCTTGACAGATTTTATGTATAGTTGTTTTTGCTTCTTTTGTTTTGTTTTAATTTCACACTTGCTTGGTAATTAACTGGTCAACTACCTTTAATGTGGCTTTATTTTCACTGGTAAAAGCTATTTAGCCTTAGGGTCGTGTCCATCTACAGCAGTCCCTTTAACATATTCTGTAAGACTGGCTTGGTGGTGGCAAATTCCTTCAATGTTTGCTTATCTGGAAATTGTTTAATCCCTGCTTCAAATTTAAATGATAATCTAGCCAGATGAAGGATTCTTGTTTGGATCTCATTCTGTTTCAGTATATTAAATATATCATGTCACTCCCTTCTGGCCTGGAGAGTTTCTGTTGAAAAGTCTGCTGATAGCCCAATGGGATTTCCTTTACAAGTAATCTTTTTTCTCTCTCTGGCTGCTTTCAACACTCTCTCCTTATCCTTGATCTTTGCCATTTAAATTATTGTATGTCTTGGTGTTGTCTTCCTGGGGTTCCTTTTGTTAGGGGATCTCTGTACTTCCACGACCTGAGTGTCTATTTCCTTCCCCAGATGGGGGAAGATTTCAACAATTATTTCCTGAAAGATTTTCTAACCGTTTGTCTTTCTCTTCTCCTTCTGGTGCCCCTATTATGTGAATATTGTTTTGTTTGGATGGGTCACCTAGGTCTCTTACCATTCTTTCATTCCTGAAGATCCTCTTTTCCCTCTGTTCCTCAGCTTCTTTGTTTTCCTGTTCTCTAATTTTCATTTCATTTATCATCTCCTCTACATGATCTAATCTACTTTTAAATCCCTCCATTGTTTTTTTCATTTCAGATACTGTATTCTTTGCTCTAAGTGGCTCTTTTTCAGATTTTCTATCTCTTTGTGAGTCCTCCTTGAGAACTTGAATACTTTTCTGTAAATCTATGAACATGTTTATGACTTGTATTTTGAAATTTTTATAAAGATTGGTGATCTCTGTTTCATTTAGCCCGCTTTCTGGGATTCTGTAGTTTTGACTGGATCAAATTCCTCTGCCTGCTCATTTTTTCAGGGATTCTGTGTTTCTTCCTTCATATTAGATGTCTCTGCTATGCTTTCTGGTCTAACATGTAATAGCTTTATGAAGAAGGTGTGCTATGGTGCCCAGAAGTTCAAGATTCTTTAATCTCTAGTGCCTGGTTCTACTTTGTGGGGTTCCCAGTTGTTGGTGTGCCGTGGATGGGGCACCTTCCTGTCTGGCTTCTGTAGTGGTCTCTCAGTCTGGGTGTGCAATTTTCTTGAGCTGCTGCCTTTGTGATCAGCTCAAGAATCTCTGCTGAGCTCACTGTGGGAAGGGTTGCCTTCTGCCTGGCCTGTAGCAATGGTGGGGCTGCAGGGTTAATGTGGTGGGCGGACTGATGTGCCTCTCCACATGCACAGCACTGGGTTTGGATATGACAGGGAGGAGGAAACTCTTGGGACTGGCTCCTTCAGGCATCTTTCCAGTTGGGCTGAAATGGAGCCAAGCAAGCTGGGAGAGTCTCCCTCTGCCTAAGCTTGAAAGATGGTATGAAGCATCAGAACTGCATAATGACTACTGCTCAGGGTATTGTCAGGTTTGCCAGAAAGCTCACCTCTCAAGAGCTATTCTGAAATTGAATTCTGAAGGTAAGAAGTGAAGAGAATACATACAATTTCATACCATCCTCCTATTCACTTTTTTGTACCTATACATATAACAAAATAATAACCATGAGTCATGGGGGGAATTGACTGAAAAGAACGCATCACCAGCAGTATGCTACCTTTTTATCAGCTGTCATTACTGGCCTTTGAATAAGACCCAGTAAAAGCTGGCCCTGTTGTGCACACCTTGTATTCATAGAACAGATTCTTTCTAATCCTCATTTGTTCTATGAAAATTGTTTGTATCTCTGTGCATCTTGAAACTACTTTATGTATTTAAGCAATTAGCAATCAGACTTTACATCTTATTTCTGTACAAGCAAATCTGACATGCAAAAATGCAAATTGTAGGGAATGAAAATAGATTTTAAGTTGCTTGCCTATAAATTGATTTCCATGAACAATTAAAACTTACCATATCTGTAATGATTTTTAAAGGTGCTAAAGTAAATAGAATAATTATATTACCTATGCATGAACTTAGCAGAAGAACAGAAAAACGGTCATTCTGAATTTCAAGAGAGCTAATTTTGGCTTTAGTAAGCTGAAAACAATAGATTAAATTAAAAATATATGTAACTTTAAAACCTTGAAGTTATCATAGAAAAAGAGTACCTTAAAACTCCCTTTGAAAATTGAAGTTGTGGAAAGGGAAACAGAAAAGAAGTTAAAATTAGTGAGGGATTCAGACTTGAGGATTAGTCTAGATTAAAACAGTAGCCATGACCAGAAAAATAGAAAGTGAAATAGAAAATGAGAATATATATTTTTCCTGTTTTGTCTACTTGTGTGACTTTGAAACTACATAAAAAAATCGAAGACCATTTTACCCTGTCACCAGCTAACTGTCAGTGTAGGAAAGTCACCTGAACTCTCAGGAGAGAAATTTTGTTGTACATGAAATTAATATTTTATAAAATGATTAAGCCTTAGTAACTTCAGAAAAATGCTAAGATATCTTACCAGGAATGACACCAAAGATTTTCAGCTTTAAAGTAAATAAGTTCTAGAAGTAGATGTCTACTCTTCATGGAAAAAATGATGCATTTTGTTTCCGTATTGTATCAACTTCCTGTGTTAAAATAGGATTTCTGTTAGGAAAAAGGCCGGATCATTGGCACTGTGGTATAGGCATATAAAGTGCAAACCCCAAAGTTCACAGATGTGAAAACTCCTGAGGTTGTTAACCTGTGTGGCAAAATGTAGAATATACTCCATTAAAACACATATTCAGAATCAAAAGGTATATTTCTGGCCAAGTTTTTGAAGTATTGAGACATCACATGGAAAATGGATCGCTTTTCTCTTTTAGGAACCCTGCACATATTTTGAGAAGGTAATAAAGAACATTGCTTCTTTTTGACCAACAAATCAATAACACCTTAGAGTTTTATGGCACTTTTCTTGAAAGAACTTTTTATACTTAATTGAGAAAACTCATTTTTCTTGTTCAAAGAATTCCCAATTTGATTTGTTTCAGTGATAATGTAATATTACCTAATGTAGACCATAAATAGTATTTATTTCATCTGTTGAAGCTCAGAGAGAAGCAAAGAATGGGGGTGAGCTTCAGTGATAATTGTGGAAGGGAACTTGACTTGAGTTTCAAAACAGATACAACCACAACATAGATTGAGGGAACAGGGTTTATTTTGATATTGACACTATAGAACTCCAGGGTGAACTGCAAGAGTCAGCTAAAGCAGGAGAAGTAGGAGAAAAAGATGGTGAGCTCTGAGAAAAGGATTCAGTTAGTGCAAGAGAGAATGGTCCTGAGCTGTGTAGCTCAGAAGAAAGTACAGGGATGGAGGGTAAATGAGGAATTGTGGATAATACGAAAGCTATGGCAAGAGATTGCTTAGACTATAAACTCAACGTCACAGTAGGAGAGACATAGTAAACTCGATGGTAGTACTAGTCTTTGGGTACATTTGACTTCCCATTGTATTCCTGAAAAATTGTGTGAAAATCTAATTGTCATAAAGTAAAACTGTATTTAATGGTTAGCTATTTAAAGGAAATGTATGTCTGTACAGGAAAGGGTACTTTTGTAATATGAATCCCAGTTCCCTACCTAAATTCTTTGAAAATTCAAGGTTTTTTGAATATTAAGTCTTCTTAGAGCAATGGGCAACCAAATCAGACCATTGAGAGAGAAATACACATCATTTTAGTTTTGGGTGTGGCATCAAGAAAGGATAGAATGGTCCTAACTGTAAGGGGCTTTTGCAGTTTTCTAACTGGACTCCATTCTCCAGCCAAGAAAGCTGAAGATTAATTGCGTTGCTCAGTTAACCAGGTGTTCACCAAGAGTTAACCGAAAGTGAAGTGACTCATTCATGCTGCTCAGCTGGCTGGCTGTAAAGAGTGTGAGAACGCAGTAGTCCGGCTTCCCGCTCAGCCCTCATTCTCTGCATCTCTGGACATGGTGGTTCACCAAGCATGCAGAAGGAAACAAGCACAGTGCAGCTACACACTTTTATCCTCTGGGGCCCTTCCTGACTTTAAAATTCTGTGATCCTGTATCAGCACTGCATCTCTTGTTTTTTAAGACTGTTACTTAAAAGGATTCATTGTAAGATCAAGAGGCAGCGAAAAAATTTTTTAAAAGAAATAACCATTACTGGCTCCCAAATGGCCAGGGAGTATAGTCATATATCTCATAGAAGGAGATAGATAATGTTAAAAGAAGACATTTATCCTCCAGAAAGCAATAAAGCTTTAAAAAACACCAGCCTAGTTTCCTTTCAGTTCTGCCAGAATCTATCAAATACGGCACCTTAAATTGGTCCAAGTTTCAGACACCAGGAAAACCACAAGTGTGATGTCTTTGCAGATGCCATACATCTCCGAAGACATGTCATTTTGTTCCAGCTTTCTCTTCTGTGCATGCCATCTAGCTTAGCTTCTTGTCGTTTCTTCTCAGAAATTCCACATGTACCTCTAGTTCCCCAGAAATGAGCCATATGTAACTGTAGAAAGCACATTATGTGAGAATTTAGAAAGAGAATGAGATTAAACACCATTCTTAAGTACCCACTTTTCTATTATCTGCAAAGCACCATAGAGATGATCCACACATAAAAGTTCCAATTTTCATCTAGCTTATGAAAATAATTTCATTTCTAAGTAGCAGCCTTACCTCAGTGATTTCCAATTTTGATTTCTTTTTTCCCATATCTGCCGTATACATTTATTGCTAAAAATGTGTTAGATTATTATGCATTCATATATTCTTTAATGTAGTAATATTTTTAGTTGGGTGACCTAAAGAAGAATAGGAATGACTGTTCAGAAAGAGTCCTAAACCAAATTACCTTTCAATAGAGATCATGTTCTATGATGGCAACATTGTCTAAATTTTAAACTGTATGTAAAATATCAAGTAAAACATTTTATATATAGTCATTCTGTACTTCTATACAGTCAAGAACCATAGAATCAAAGAATGCCAGAGATGGAAGAGATATACTTTCTGGGGAGATTTCCTCATTTTACAGATGAAGAAACTGAAGCCCAACACAGGCAGATGAGGAGGAGAGCTAGCCAGACATTGTGTCAGTTGCCAGTCTTTAATGAGCACTAACATGTCATTAGGATAAATGAGAAATCAGATCCAGATAAATCAGGTTTTCACATACAGCTCCTTATTTGTACACAGTCAGCTGCAAGATGACAGTCTGCTAAAATATCTGGAACTAAAGAATGCATGGCATAGTTTGTTAACTAAGAGTAAGTGACTTATTTTATTATCTGAATTTTATTTTCTTTAAATGCCTCCAAGCACACCGATTTTTTAAACTCACAAAAGAGGACAAGAAATACAGAAGTATGGGTGACATTTTCTTTGAGTCTTTAGAGATACTGATCCTATTTCAGCCAACAGAAAACATATTAGTAATCAAATTCAAATTCATTTCAAAAGCAAACACTTTCAAATTAAAACTCCCTCTGTTCCCACAAAATAAAAAAAGTGAAAAAATAATGGCTGACAGAGTGCCAAATCATGAGCTTGTCTCAGGCACACAGAATTCTTGGGAGAGGCAGACTTGACGAAGATCGTGGAGCCACTGCTATGTTCATATCCATGGATGTAATTCAACAAATATTGATGCTGTGCCTATGCCAGAATGCCGGGGCTACACAAATAAAGTAGTGACCCTGTATTCTTCCCACTTCCTTCCCCCGGGATCTTCCATTCTGGTCATGAGAAAGCCATGCAGACATAAACAATACCACAGATGAGGTCTTCGCCGAGAAGCTGGAGGTCTGTGGTAATATAGGCAATGGAAAGCCTGTGTCTACTGATGGAAACTGAAAGCCTTCACAGAGGAGGCCACACTGGGACTGATCATTGAAGGGTGAGTCGGAGTTTGCCAGGTGGAACAGGACAGGAGCAGGGAGCCAAGCGGTCATTGGGTATGGAGGAACAACAGCATCTGCAGCAATAGCCTAGAAGATTGGAAAACTTACTCTGGTGAAAATGTCAGGCTAAAACATTAATGTTTACTCTTAAAAGCATAGTGAAACAAGAGTGGGCAGGCATAATGGTTGTAGTGACTATCCAGATCCCCAGTCCGGCCTTACATATGTATTCTTGCAGCTGAGGAGAGCGATGCTGGGGTGCTCCTCAGCTATCAGTTTTCTCCTGGAAGCTCATCTGAAAAGACTTACCTGGTCTAAGTTCTCCTTTTTCTGGAGCACATCTGTTCAAGGTGGAAGTGCTCCAACTTGAGACAATGCTAAAGGGTTTGTTCCTATTTCAGCACTACCTGAGGGACTGGCCGAGTCCATCTGCATCACAGCCCAAGTTACTCTCTGCCCAGACCTGCTTCCATCTTTTTCTTTCCACAGCTGATACTCCCAAGAGTACTCTTTGATCCATTTCCTCCACACTAATCTCCATCTGACTCTGAATCCTAGAGACATGAGGATAACTAACTATTACAAGGTCAATAAAGATGTGGAATATCACATTTCAGTAAGGAAGAGCCCACCAGTCTTTTATCCTCACTGAGGGGCAGTAGGATGGTCTGAGAAGCCAGGTTTGGTCACCAGCATTTAGCAATCACACCTGAACCTTTCCTTCTAGCACTTTCCACTTTGAACAACTTCGCCCTTTTAGTCCTCTTTCTAACAACCTCTAAACCCTTTCCCCATTCCTACTTTAAGGAGCTTCTAGGACTTTCTTGGGCTCCTGCTTCCTGGTGACTTTTCTGTGAACCTCTAGCCCAGTTCTATTCCTGAGGGTCTTCCAGATACTATCTTCAGCCTACAAAGACTGTTCTGACCAGTATTTCTCAAAATGTGATCCTCAGCCTGCTTGAATCAGGTGTTTATTTATTTAAAATATAGATAACAGGCTCCACACCAGTTCTACTCTACAGGTGGAGAAGTGGGGTGGGGTGGGGATCAGCATTTTAAGCAAGCTCTCCCGGGAGTTTTTTATGCCCATAAAGTTTAAGAGTCTTTTCCTCAGCATCCTCATAATCTACTAAGTGTTTCTGAGTTGCCCATTGAATCCTTATATATAATTTAGACAGCTTTATACTTCAGTGATGTAAACAGTGTAGACACTGTGTTTATTCTCGGTGATGATATTGGACTTGAGCCAGCTCCTGGTGGGTAGGATAAAGGCTGTTTAAATTGAACCAGACTTCAGAAATAGACAACTCTGAATGCATCTGGGATGGTTCTGGATGTCATCTGAATTGTTCAGGGGTGTTGGGGGACAATCTTTCAGACAACATAGCAGCTTATTGGTAGACAAGTGGGTGACTGTCAGGAAGTTTTCAAAGACTCAGTACCAGGTCATTCACAAGTTTCTATTCAGCTGCAGGGCATGGGGATGGGTTTTCACTAGGGTGGAACAACCAAAGGTTTGCCAAGAGACCCTGAAATGTAATGAGTACTGCAGTTTTTGAGACTAATTTTTTAATCAACTTAATTGACGTACAATTAAGTTTAATTAAATGCACCTCTTTTTAGTATACAGTTCAAGAATCTTTTGACAAATATACAGCTCTACAACAATTATCATATACAAGATAGAAAACATTTCCATCATCCCCCAAATTCCTTTGTGCCTCATTTGCAGTCAGTCTCCACCCACCATTCATGGTGCAAGGCAACCATGGAGCTACTTTCTGTCACAATAGATTAGCATGGGCTTTTCTAGAATTTCCCATAGACAGAACCATGCAGAACACTGAAGGATATTGCCACTAGATATAAAATTCTAGGCTACAGTTTTTCTTTTAGCATGTTAGGAAGTTGTTCATTATTTCACTTACATAGGTTCTGATAATTTGTTTATCTTTTTTTCTCTTTGTTAATTGTATTTTCTTTGGTTGCTTAGATTTTCTCTCATTGATTAATACTTTTAATAGGTGTATAGCAGTATCACGTTGTTGTTTTAATGTTCAATTTCTAATGACTTAGAGTGTAAAGCATCTTTTCTTATGCTTATCTGCTGTTTGTCTCCTTTGGTTATATGTCTGTTAAGGTCTTTGACCAATTTTTAAATTTATTTTTATTTATTTGCTTGTTTGTTTTGGTATCATTAATATATACTTAGATGAACAACATTGTGGTTACTAGATTCCCCCCATTATCAAGTCTCCACCACATACCCTATTACAGTCACTGTCCATCAGCATGATAAGATGCTATAGAATCACTACTTGTTTTCTCTGTGCTATACTGCCCTCCCTGTGCCTGCCCCCCTATATTATGTGTGCTAATCATAATGCCCCTTTTTCCCCACCCTTATCCCTCCCTTCCCACCCATCCTCCCCAGTCCCTTTCCCTTTGGTAACTGTTAGTCCATTCTTGGGTTCTGTGAGTCTGCTGCTGTTTTGTCCTTCAATTTTTTCTTTGTTCTTATACTCCACAGAAGAGTGAAATCATTTGATACTTGTCTTTCTCTGCCTGGCTTATTTCACTGAGCATAATATCCTCTAGCTCTATCCATGTTGCTGTAAATGGTAGGATTTGTTTTCTTCTTATGGCTGAATAATACTCCATTGTATATATGTACCACATCTTTATCCATTCATCTACTGATGGACACTTAGGTTGCTTCCATTTCTTGGCTATTGTAAATAGTGCTGCAATAAACATAGGGGTGCATATGTCTTTTTCAAACCAGGCTCCTGCTCTCTTAGGGTAAATTCCTAGGAGAGAAATTCCTGGGTCAAATGGTATTTCTATTTTGAGTTTTTTGAGGAACCTCCATACTGCTTTACACAAAGGTTGAACTAATTTACATTCCCACCAGCAGTGTAGGAGGGCTCCCCTTTCCCCACATCCTCACCAACATCTGTTGTTGTTTGTCTTTTGGATGTTGGCCATCCTAACTGGTGTGAGGTGATATCTCATTGTGGTTTTAATTTGCATTTCTCTGATGATTAGTGATGTGGAGTGTCTTTTCATGTGTCTGTTGGCCATCTGAATTTCTTCTTTGGAGAAGTGTCTGTTCAGATCCTCTGCCCATTTTTTAACTGGGTTATTTGCTTTTTTGTTTGTTGAGGTGCATGAGCTCTTTGTATATTTTGGATGTCAACCCCTTATCAGATCTGTCATTTATGAATATATTCTCCCATACTGTAGGATACCTTTTTGTTCTACTGATGGTGTCCTTTGCTGTACAGAACAAGTCCCACTTATTTATTTTTACTTTTGTTTCCCCTGCCCATGGAGATATGTTCATGAAGAAGTTGCTCATGTTTATATTCAAGAGAGGTTTGCCTATATTTTCTTCTAAGAGTTTTATGGTTTCATGACTTACATTCAGGTCTTCGATCCATTTTGTGTTTACTTTTGTGTATGGAGTTAGACAGTAATCCAGTTTCATTCTCTTACATGTAGCTGTCCAGTTTTGCCAATACCAGCTGTTGAAGAGGCTATCATTTCCCCATTGTATATCTATGGCTCCTTTATCGTATATTAATTGACCATATATGCTTGGTTAATATCTGGACTCTCTATTATGTTCCACTGGTCTATGGGTCTGTTCTTGTGCTAATACCAAATTGTCTTGATTACTGTGGCTTTGTAGTAGAGCTTGAAGTTGGGAAGTGAGATGCCCTCTGTTTTATTCTTCCCTCTCAGGACTGCTTTGGCTATTCGGGGTCTTTTGTGGTTCCATATGAATTTTAGAACTATTTGTTTCAGTTTGTTGAAGAATTCTGTCAGTATTTTGATAAGGATTGCATTGAATCTGTAGATTGCTTTAGGCAGGATGGCCATTTTAACAATATTAATTCTTTCTACTCAAAAGCATGGGATGAATTTCCATTTATTAGTATCCTCTTTAATTTTTCTTAGGAGTGTCTTATTCTAGCTCTGAACCAGCCCCTTTGGTACCTGGTGAGAGACCTAGGCTTTAGGGTCTCTGCTCTGGTCCCCACACTTTAGAGGAACATACAAATATATACACGAATGAATTTACCAGGAGAACATGGGCAGTGGTGTCTCTGTGAGATGAGATCTGATGTTCAGCACTGACACAGCTGGATCTATAACTGAAAACATACTCAGTGATTTACACCATCCAGGCCTCAGTGGACTGCTTGCTTCTTGATATCTCTTGCCCTATGTTCTTGAATCAAATGTTACAAGATGTGACTACATTTGAATGCCACAAAAGTTTATGGGTTGTGCCACTGGTGACTTCAGAGACAGACCCTACTTGAGGGTGATGAGAGGATTTGAATGGCAGAGCGCTTGGTGAGAGAGAAATTACCTTGTCAAATTCTTTCTCTCAGACAACCTGAATACAACAAATTCTTATCATTTGTTAGTAGTGTCAAATATTCATTTTCTTGCCTCTCTTTGTATTGTACCAGAGAGATTCAGGTACAGAGATATTCACAAATTACTGTAGTATTTGTAAATAGCTGCACATGGCAGCTAAAGAATGCTTGGAAATACTAAAAAAAAAATGACTATTTCTGTTGAACTTACATATATGTAGATGTAGACAGAGCATATGTGAAGTATGATACTGATTCTTTGTCTCACAAGCTCGACTGATATTAAGTCATGGAATTTTGAATATGTTGAATTTTGTTAAGATAGTTATTAAGATTTAAAATGAATTTTCAAAAAAGCAAATTTTATAATTCCACCCGTATGTTAAAACTTTAAATTTAATATTTTACTAGTCACTGGTTACAATTTCTGTTTTTACCTTTTAATTTTAATGGGTAATTTTGAATACATCAGAAGTAAAATTTCAAAAACATGATCAAATTTTATTTTTAACATGCGATTAAATTTTTCATAAAAATATATTTAAGAGTTGTATATTTTTAATAAATTATATTTTATATTTTACATCACTGGAAATGAGTACAGGTTGAAATAATAATGTAGAAATATAAAAATGTAGTTCAGTTAAATAACTGGATGAAAGAATAAACACTGTCACTATGAAGGTATATAATTGTCAGGTCAAGAGGGCAGAATGTATTTTATTTAACAGTTAGTTAACTTGATTTGTAACTTGTAAGTAGTTACATGCAGGATATGGGCACCTTCCATTTACATGAACATTAGGGGTGAGTCTGGATGAGGGGGATGGAGACACAGTTTCCTCCCTAGATGAGAGGGGGTCTTGTGTGCGCTGTGTCCAGGCAGGGAGGAGTGGAGTGTGGAGGACAGGAAGACTGCTTTGAGAACATCTGTCCCTGGAATTACTAGTTAGGGCTCTGGTCTGAGGTCTGCTTTCACTAGGCAGTGGTTCTGGGGTAGGGGCCGAGGGCAAGGAAGCTGGACTTAGGGTTAGGATTCTAGCCAGCAGAGAATTTAAATGCAAACAGGGACACTGAGGCAGCTATCTGTTCATATAGAGAAAGTCTGGGATGGTGAAGGTGGTGGTTGAGGCAGAAGGGAAAATAGACAGGAGAAGCTCACCCTATCGCCCCTCTGGAGGCCCCAGGGGCACTCCAGCACCCCTTGGCTACAGGCTCCCATTGGCCAGGTGTGCCAAGACACCTGGGGTGCTTCATACGCTGGTCATGATTAGCCAGACCCCGAGCTGGTGGAAAACATTAATGACTCCTGCTCCAAGGGGCAGGAGAAAAAAAAAAGGGGATATTTTTATCTTTCCCATGTGATTAAGAATAGTATTTGCAGTACTGTCTTATAAACAGTTTAGTCATAGCACTTCACTAGGCATGTCTCCCGTGACAAAATTTATGTTCTGCCTGTGATCAGCTCTGCCAGGTTACTTTGGCTGAGCCAAGATTGATGGTGTGTTTGTACCACTTGCTGTGCTAGGCAGTGGAGGAACTTAGGGCAGGAGAAAGCAGCTATCAGTGTTTAATGCGCTGCTTCAGCTGTGAGAGGAAATAATGCCTGTGAGAACCAGTCACTGAAACAAATCAGAGAAATTAAAAAATAACCATGCTGGGCCACTCATTTGGCAAGCAGATAATGCGTGTCTCTAACCAAAGTGATTCGTGTTCTGTGCAAAGTGTCCACAAAGCCCAAACTGATGATTGCCTTCCCCAAGGTGGAATGTTAGTGCCAGTTAAAGACTAGCCAAAGACACAGGATTTGTTAGGGGACAGAAATTGTGTCATGGTCATCTCTGGATCTCCAGTACCTAGCTCAGGGGTTCTCAACCCTGGCTGTGCATTAGAAACACCAGGGAAACTCTTAAAAATACCACCCCCAGAGCCCCCACTCCAGAACAATTAAATCAGAAACTCCTAGAGTTTGGGCTCTGGTAGGTTGTGTTTTTTTAAGGTTTCCCAGGTGATTGTAATGTGCAGTTAAGGCTGGCACTTGCAAAGCTAGCCATCAAGCTGTATTCATAGTAGTTACTCAATAAACATGCAATACCCTGAGCTTGGCACAGGCAGTTTGGCAGATGCAACTGTAACTGAGAGACAGGAAAGGGTGAGGAAAGGACTGGATCCTTCCTGTCAGTGCCCTGCAGGACTAGAACAGTTAACTAGAGGTGCATCTCATGGCTGTTCAAAGGTGCCAGGGGGAGATGAGGGTGGTGATTTTAGGTTCTTTTGGGAGCATTTAGGCAACAGCATTTCTGTGACTGCCTCTTCTGGCCAGAAATCCAGGGCTGTGGTAAAATCATTAGAATTTTAAAGTTGTACCACATCTGCTGCTTTTCGTGGAACAAATAACCTCTGTTCAGATTTTCCCATTTGCTCATGTGTCTAAGATAGATGCAGCTTCCTCTGGAACATGGGGAAAACTTGGCCCACTGACCTGGCAAAGGGACAAAAGTGGTCATTCTCTGTGTATGAAATGCACAACCCCAGACCACTCAGTTTTGTGAGCTTAGGCCTAAAATGTGCTTCTGGACCTAAGAGGGTCCCTTGCCCATATATTTTTGAAATTCTCAAGTCCACAGAATGATTTGTAAATACGAAACCTATATTAAACATTGAACTAACATTTCTAATGAGAGGACTAATGAATATACTGAGAGGATAACATAGTAGCTCTTTTTTTCTTTCCTCTTCTTCCCTGGAAGGGGGAATTAGTGTGTACCCATGCACAGGTGACTACTTAAAATAGTATTTTTATTTATAACTGGTTCTATATGGGAATTTCCTTCATCTTGATTATTGACTGTGTACATCTGAGACCGAAGAATGGGCTGAGTTATTACGACTATCCAAAAGGGAAGAACGTAATACCTAATGTTGCAATGTTTTTTATTGTTACTTGTATCCTCTAGTAATGTGTCTTAATAGCAAAAGACAAGTTTGAACATGTTGAGAGGTTGTTTAATAACTTAGATAATCCATTTGAAGTTATCAAAAAATAAAAGAATGAGTGGGAGGATGAATAGATTGATAGATGGATGAAGGGCCAACAACAGTGACCTCTGACACCTATGGCTGTCCCATGATTGGTTCTGGGATGTAAAACTGGCTCACCTTGGTTTAGTTTCATTCAGGTTTTGTCTATGTAGAAGGACCTATATCTGCTATTTGAAGTGAACCCAACGTTGATTACACTTTACATCAGATTTTGCTCATTTTGGTTATTTACTGACCCATAGTTTCACATGTTTGATGTGTCCTCATGTCTATAATTGATAGGCATGAAGGTAGAATAAAATGAAATGTTTATATTGCAAGAACAGAACTGAGTTTTAAAAAATATGTAACTTGACCTTTCATTCTGTTTATAGCCCTATTCACCTAATAAACAATGGTAAGTTTCTTTGGAAGCTTGCAGCCACTTGTAAAATCAGAAAAATATTACTGATTCTTTTTTATAGTTAGGAATCTAGAGTTACCTAGTCCATTTTATAGATAAGGAAACTGAGATTCAGAGATATTGATTTGTCTTAGATCATACAACAAAACACCCAGAAGTAGGACCCAGATGGGACATAACTGTTCAAACTGGGTCAAGAAGCAAAATCTAATGTGGATCCCTTGTCACATGACAAAGAGTCTTGCTTTTTTCTACTACAAATAGGGAAAACCTATTTGTCAAGGCAAAGAGATTTGGGAGGTGGCAGTGGCTGGGAATAAGAAGGTGGGGAAAAAGGGGTGGTGAATATTTGTCTATGCTAGAACAGAACTTCCTCCTAGCTGTAGATAACATTATGCTATTTTGGCTACTGTTGGGATTTCCATAGGCTGGGACTCAAGATCACTTGAGAATTGCCTGAGATCTGAACTGAGGTGGTGACCACATCTTAGTGGTCTCAGAACCAGCTTGGCATGCCTCAGTTCTGTCATGTTGACCAGGTGAACCCTCAGCCATGACAATAATGCCCTTCTTTCTCTTCTAACACCTGCAAGCCCTAGTCACACATGGCCCCATCTGTTCATTGGGAAGCTCCTTGGGAGCTTCCTAAGTAATCTCAAACTGGCCCCATATGCAAAGGGCAGGGAAGCAAAGAGGCAGGCTACTCCAGATTGGTACACTGCAGGTTTAATAAGCAAGGGAACTTACACTGCAGGCTTGCCATGGTTGCCTGCAAGATGAGCAGATCTCCACACCTGCCCCCCCAGAGCTTAAAAATTTATACTGAGGCCCTAACTGGGTTCAGTCACATACACTTCCAGATGGTTACCATACCACATCATTTTCTCAAGGCTCTGCCCCTGAGGCAGCCTCTGGGAGCCAGAAGGCAGGTGGAACCCACATTGCAAGGATAGGGGAGGGGGTGAAGATCCTCCACTGCTGAGATCCAGCTGTTACTCAACAGCACCACATCTTCTTGATGACCTTCCCCAATGCCATCACAGCATATGACTTACATCAGTTTAGTTTTCCAACTTTCTCCAGGACTCAGCTCCTAGTCCAGACACTTTAGAGGTAAAATAAGAGTACATTTTACAAATTAAACTTGAGTACCACAGCAATGAATTATAATAGCATTCCTCAACCAAAGTCTGCTTAGGAAGAGTAAATGATTCAATTACTCAGATTGACTTTAATGGGGTTCTGTTGCACTGTCTACATGCAGGCAAGCTCAACTATTTTCAACCTAGAGATCTATTGTTCTGATCTTTATTAAATTATTAAATATTAATATCTCTATTAAATCTGTTGTATTGATCTAATTAAATGTGACTGGGAGTCTAAAGACCTGGGTTCTAGAGCTAGTTATGCTAATAGGGAGCTTCTTGACCTTGGCCAAGACACTGTCCCTCTTTGGGTCTCATTTCCTCATCTGTGTTACAAGAAAGTGAAACCAGCAAGCCTCTAAGTTTTCTTTTGGTTCTAACATTCTAACTAGTGTTTTAGGAGCCTACTTACCTCCTTTCACTCTCTTCCTCTATACATGGTTCATTGATCCAGCATGTGGAGAGAGGTGGATAGTGAGCTGAACAATGCTTAGGGGTTAAACACGGGTCCATTTTCAACTAGTTCACCAGCAGTGGAATCCTGTACTATCACTTCACCTGCTCACTTCCTCTCTGGGCCCTGTCGCCTATAAACTTCACTGCGCATGCTCATCATTCCTTTTTCCCTGGAAAAAGCCACTCACTGCCAAGAAAAATTCAGTCTTTCTCCCCAGTCACAGGCTTACCACCCTCTAGCAAGGCAGTCTGGTACAGGATTCACCTTTCTGTGCTAAGCACCTAAGACTAATCCTCAGTCTTAAGGAAATGAAGGGAAGTCTACTTGGAGACCTGTTAATACAACCTGATGAAAAAGCTTTCTGTTTATTTGAAGATCTTGGGATCTGAAATATAAAGAATAACTTGAAAAATACTTTTGACCTTTAGACTTCATTTTTGGTTCCAGAAGCATCTACTACATATAGGTCTTTACTTGTAGAAGTATCCTATGTACGATCAGCTATGCTTTCTGTTGATTCTTCTCTTCTATAGTTTCTTGAGCTTTCTTTGTACCAGGAATTAATACATGGACATTCTTTGGCCTTAGAGGAAGCATTTTGCCCAGGAAATGAAAGTCTGCTGTTTTCTCTGACAACCTTTATTTTGTGTTTCTTTGAGATGGATTCCTGAGTCATCTAACCACTGAGCTATGCCAAGTTCTTTTATTAAAATCTCACTGAATCACAGCATTAGAACATTATTTGACCTAAAAGAAACTTTGAAGATTAGTGAATCCAATCCTTTCTCTTTACAGATAAGGAAATAGACGCAGAGAGGTGAAGTAACTTGCCTGAGGTCACACAGCTCACACTCACACAGAGTGAGAGCTAGAATCTAGGTCTCCTAATTTATAGCAAATATACTTTAACATGGGAAAATAGAGCAAACAGAACAAACATAGCCACCTTTTTGATAACTTTTTGTTCTATGGAAGCCCTTTTTATAATTTTGTATTCTAAAGTTTTGTTACTAAATTTCATATTTTAACAACAATTTCCAAAATTGTAAAATAATCTTAGTATTAAAATGTATTACAAGAAAATCTTCCCAGAAAAGGGTAGTAAACTCAAATGCCTCTGGGTACACGCAGGTAATGGGTGACAAAGCTAATAGGAATGGGGGTTTTCTGGAAAACTGGAGCTGTAAGCCGTGCCTTATTGGCCTGCAAGTCTTCTTCCTCCCCTCACTCCCCTCTTCCTTCTCCTTCTCTTCTGACATTTCCAGAGCACTGGCCCAAGACAGTGTAGCCTGGATGACCAATTTTTTCCCTTAGTGGAAGCTGTAGGGTTTTTTTACTGTAATGTGAACAAAGATTCCTTATCGCTCACCAGTTAATCCCCAGCAAAGTATCTGTCATATCATAGGTAGTCAATAAATATTTTTCTCAGTAGGTCAGTGATTAAATATACATCAAGCCAGGGATTTTTGAATCCTGTGTAATGATCTGCTTTTGTGAAGATAAATGGGTTTAGAGCTTGGTGAAAATTTTTCTAAAATTTACCAGGTAGTAGAAGGATTAAAGATGGCAGTGTGAGAGGTGAGACAGAGGCCTCCTCCTAAAACTGCATATAATACAAAAATATAATTAATACAACTAATCCTGAAAGAGCAACAGGAAAGAGGGCTGAGCCAGACTGCATATACCTGGAGAAAAGAACAGACCTCACGGAACAGGGCAACATACCAAAGCTGTGACCCGGTGGGACCCAAGCCTTCCCCCACTGCAGCTTACTGGTGGGAGGAAGAGAAATGGAGTGGGGAGGGAGTGAAGGCCTGGGACTGCTGAACACCTAGCTCTGGAGATCTGCTCTGGGAGCACGAACCTACATTGCATGGTGCTCTGGTGATGAGTGGGGCTGGAAAGCTAAAACACGCAGAATACCTGGAGAGACTGAGATTCCAGCTGCTTGTGGAAAACAGGGATCCATATCTGCCTGCTCTGGGACCAATGAAAGGCAGGCAGTCTGTGAGACTTCCTAATAGCAAGAGGGCTGCTAAAGGGGCAAGGATGGAATAGAGCTTACTGCTCGGGAGAAAGGACAGGTGGACAAAATTGTCCAGGTGCACTCTGCCCAGCAGGTTGGGAACTTTCACAGTCTTCAAACGCTCCAACACCCTGGCTGGCTATGCAGTTCTAAGGCCCCCCACCATGATTTGCAGCCTGCTGTACCTTCCACCTGGCCAGCCTGCACCTGGCTTGCAAACTGGCAGCCCCTGCCCTGGCATCAGGCCAGCCAGAGGGAAACTCCACCTATGGCAGCTACAAACACAAAGTATAGAGGCTTATACCTGTGTGCTCGGCCCACTGGTTCTAGCAGTGGAGACAGGCATAGCAGCTGGGAAGTGGGAAACAGCTCTTTCCTCCCCCTAGGAACCAACACACACCCCTGCAACCACTGACATTGCTCCAAGGGTTGAGCAGCTCCAGAGAGTAGAGCTTCTGGGCATCAGAGAGCGCCACATACAAGTATGAAATGTCAGAGGAACCTGGTTCAAAGCAAAAATCATAAATACACCAGTAAAAGAGTCAAATAAAACTGATCTCATGAATCTTCCTGAAAGAGATTTCAAAATAAAAATCATAAACATGCTCATGGAGGTACAGAAAAATATTCAAGAACTCAGGAATGAATTCCAGTCAGAGATCCAATCATTACAGAATACAATATCAGAAATGAAACATACAATGGAAGGTTTTAAAAGCAGATTAGATATGGTGGAGGAGACAATAAACGAAACAGAAATTAGGGATGAGGAATACAAAGAAGCTGAGGCCCAGAGATAAAAATGGATCTCTAAGAATGAAAGAATATTGAGAGAATTGTGTAACCAATCCAAATGGAACAATATTCGTATTGTAGGGATACCAGAAGAAGAAGAGAGAGAAAAAAGGGATAGAAAGTGTTTTTGAGGAGGTAATTGCTGAAAAATTTACCCAATCTGGGGAAGGAGATAGTCTCTCAGGCCATGGAGGTCCACAGATATCCCAACACAAGGTACACAAGGAAGAAAACACTAAGACATATAATAATTAAAATGGCAAAGATCAAGGATAAAGACAGACTATTAAAAGCAGCCAGAGAGAGAAATAAGATCACATACAAAAGAAAGCCAATCAGGCTATCATCAGACTTCTCAGCAGAAACCTTACAGGCCAGAAGGGAGTGGCATGATGTATTTAATGCCATGAGCCAGAAGGGCCTGGAACCAAGATTACTTTATCTTCAATGAACTGGAGCAAATCATTCTAAAATTCATATGGAACTACAAAAGACCTCAAATAGCCAAAGCAATCCTGAGAAGGAAGAATAAAGCTGGTGGGATTACGATCCCCAACTTCAAGCTCTACTACAAAGCCACAGTAATCAAGACAATTTGGTACTGGCACAAGAACAGACCCACAGACCAGTGGAACAGAATAGAGAGTCCAGATATAAACCCAAGCATATATAGTCAATTAATATATGATAAAGGAGCCATGGACATACAATGGGGAAAGGACAACCTCTTCATCAACTGGTGTTGGCAAAACTGGACAGCTACATGTAAGAGAATGAAACTGGAATATTGTTTAACCCCTTACACAAAAGTAAACTCGAAATGGATCAAAGACCTGAATACAAGTCATGAAACCATAAAACTCTTAGAAGAAAACATTGGCAAAAATCTGCTGAATGTAAACATGAGCAACTTCTTCCTGAATGCATCTCCTCTAGCAAGAGGAACGAAATAAAAAATGAACACATGGGACTACATCAAACTAAAAAGCTTCTGTACAGCAAAGGACACCATCAACAGAACAAAAAGGCATCCTACAGCATGGGAGAATATATTTGTAAATGACACATCTGACAGGGGGTTAACATCCAAAATGTATAAAGAACTCACACGCCTCAACACCCAAAAAGCAAATAACCCAATTAAAAAATGGGCAGAGGATATGAAGAGACAATCATCCAAAGAAGTAATTCAGATGGCCAGCAGACACATGAAAAGATGCTCCACATCACTAATCATCAGGGAAATGCAGATTAAAACCACAATGATATATCACCTCACACCAGTTAGGATGGCCACCATCCAAAAGACTAAGGAGAACAAATGCTGGCATGGATGTGGACAAAGGGGAACCCTCCTACACTGCTGGTGGGAATGTAAGCTAATTCAACCATTGTGGAGAGAAATGTGGAGTTTCATCAAAAAACTAAAAATTGGAATACCATTTGACCCAGGAATCCCACTCCTAGGAACAAAAAGACATCCTATAATATGGGAAAATATATTTGTAAATGACATATCCAACAAGGAATACAATTTCTCAGATTCAAAAAGACATATGCACCCCTATGTTTATCACAGCACTATTTCCAATAGCCAAGATATGGAAGCAACCTAAGTGTCCATCAGTAGATGAGTGGATAAAGAAGATGTGGTACATATACACAATTGAATAGTATTCAGCTGTAAGAAAGAAACAAAACCTACCATTTGCAACATGGATGGAGCTGGAGGATATTGTGCTTGGTGAAATAAGCCAGGTGGAGAAAGACAAGTGCCAAATGATCTCCCTCATTTGTGGAGTATAACAATGAAGCAAAACTGAAGGAACAAAACAGCAGCAGACTCACAGACTCCGAGAAGGGACTAATGGTTATCAAAGGGGAGGGGTTGTGGAGGGCGTGTCGGGAGAGAGAAGGGGATTGAGGGGTATTCTGTTTAGTATACATGTTGTGGGGGGTCACGGGGAAGACAGTGTAGCACAGAGAAGGCAAATAGTGACTCTGGCATCTTACTACACTGCTGGACAGGGACTGCATTGGTGTATGGGTGGGGTCTTGATAATATGGGTGAATGTAGTAACCACATTGTTTTTTCATGTGAAACCTTCATAAGAGTGTATATCAATAATACTTAATTTAAAAAAAATTTAGCATGTAGAGTGTATCAATTCTTAAACTCTGAGTACCTTGGGACAGCCATCAGTCATCAAGAACCTAATATGGAATAATGCCACTCAGTTTGTTTTCTTCCTAAGTCTGAGTTGAGATTAATCATTTTTGGAGAGAGAATGAAACAAAGGAATAAAAGAATTGTGCAGGCCAGGAGGTGGGACTGGGGAGTCTGGCCACGTAGCACATGTGAAGACTGGGAGAAGGGGCTTTGGAGGCAGAGCAGGAAGTAAATAGGTTGTTGCAAGTAGCAATGGTGCCTATATCACAATTTTGTTTAAGGCTGGTACTGCTGGATTCCAGGATAAAGAAAATGGGCTCACTTTTAGATGCAGATGACTCATAAACAAGGTCATTGTAAATTCTCTGGGAGAAATTTGGCCTTGTATTCTGTCTCTTTAACTGAGAATGTTTCTCTCTGCAACCTCTCTCTTTCTTTCTCCCCATTACCTTCCCTCCCCAAATCATTATACTGAACAGAAACATATTCTCCTTTTTTTCACTGGAGCCAGGAGTCATCATTGAAATCCTGATCATTTCAACAGTATACCTGTAGTTCAACACACACCATTGGGCCTTCAGGCAACAATGCCAAACACATGTCCTTGTTTAGGGGGAATTAGGAGCCAGAAGCACTCTGAATTGCACTTTTCAAAACCTGCTGTGCTATCGTGCTAACAGAAGGGGAAAATTTCCTTTCAAAGCTGCCATGAAGAGCATCCAGATATTTTCAATAAGCTAACGTGCACCTGCACCAGAGACTGCTTGGTACAGCAGCTGCCAGGGTCCCTTGGGAAAGCAAGCCACACTTAGCACCATGAGGTGGTGTCCTGGACAACACGGGGCGAAGAAGTTTCAGGGGAAAGGATGCAGGACTTTGTACCAGATGATCTGGATTTGGCTCCTATCTCTGCCCTTTCCTGGCAGGTGGTCTTGGGTCAGCCCCTCCACCACCCTGAGCTTCATTCTGCTTGTCTGTAGATACTCCAACCCCTGCTCTGCCCATCAATGGAGCTGTCATTTCTTTAGCTTCCACTCTATGCTAAGCAGTTGTGCATGGACACCATTATTATCCTCACTTTACAGATAGTAAAACCGTATTTCAGAATGCTTAAGAGCTATGGTAGCACAGCTAGGAAGTGGCAAAGCTGATGTTCGAAGCCAGGCCCCTCCAGAGTTGTTGAAAAGACCAAATGTTACATCATGTGGAGGGGCTTTGGAAACCATAATCTAAGACTGCAAATGAGAGTGATTTAAGAGCACAGAATTTCATAGCCAGAGAGAGCCCTGCCTGTGGGTGATAGGCAAGTCCTTCACAGCTCCTAGCCTCAGTTTCCACATCTGTCAAGTAGAGATGCTAACAATACCTACCTCCAGGGATGATTATGTGAATGGAATGAAACTGTTCATGTAAAGCACTTGGCACAGTGCCTGGCGCATCGGTTCCTCATGGTGTTAACTGCTGCTGCCTTTGTTAGGAAGATGAGTCAAGTTACTGATTATCAATTAGAGAAATTACTGGGCACAGCCCTTTTCTCATCTTATACATGCCATCTTCTGGTTACTTCCTATTCCCACTGAAAAGCAAGAGGTAATATCAACTTTTAACAAGAACATTGTTTAGCAAGAATAACACACGTACATAACCCTCTTTGTTCCTCAATCTGAATTAATGAAATTCAGCTCACAGTACTTCAACAAGTAATAGATGGTGCCTCCTCCAGGCAGGTCTTTCCCATCGGCCTTCAGCAGGCATTCCCAGGGTCCACCCCTCCCACCTTTCATCCCCACCTGCTTTTCATTTTGTTTCTTCTCTGTTTCTTGGCTTTGAACGCTCAACTCCCCTCGCGCCTCTGCTCCTCTGGGATGGTGTTCATCCTCTTCCTGTCACTGCTGGGCCCCAGTGCTCCCTTCTCACCTGTTTTATGGCACCTGTGGCTCCCACCGTCACTTTTGTCTCAGACCAAACTTCGCATCCCACCCGAAGCTCATGGAGTTCCAGCCATGCTGCAGTTGATGGTGGAAAGACACTGGTTCCCTTGGGCGTGGGTTGCTTTGCCATCTGTTGCTGCCTGTTCTTAGCTCTCTTATGATTCATGCAGGGCACGTACCAAGCAAAAGAGCAACTGAGGCTCAGACTGTGTCTCTCAATGTCAGGCCTCCAGATGTTTCCAAAAGTCAGAAGTTTGATCATGTAGCTAAATTTCCTGTTCCGAGTGAATTAACTTAGCCTCCTCGCGTAGCACCACGCAGCACAGCCTGTGACTCCTGTGAGTTCAGAGCAGGATCTCTCTGTGCAGAGACATCAGAATTGTCTCTAATGAATAAACCTGTATAAGTCAACAGCCAAAGAGGTCTTTTCAGAGTAGCACGAAAACTGGATCATGTACAGCTTTCATCAAAACTGTAAGCAGGTTTTAGTGATAGGGAAAGATGGTGTAGAATTAATCTCTTTCAGGCCAGCAAAGCATGACTTTCAAGTATCTTTTTCCTTGGTGACTTCCAAGGTATCTTCAGGTCTTTCTTCTGCCTTCTCTTTCCCAACTCCTATGGCAGAGTGGAAATCGCATGACCTGCAGAGGAGCTACTCAGACCTAGGATGGAAGCCCAGCTCAACCGCTGACAAACGTACTGAGAAAGTCAGATAACCAAGTTAGGTAGCTCCCGATGACAGAAGTCATAAAACCTAAAACCTACATCTTCGGAGAGTCAAAGGCATTAACATATGCAACAGACTAGCACAAAGTAGAGCTATGTATGTGGTATGTGTGTGCAGGTAGCTATATGAATGGTATGTGTCCTTGTGTCTATGTAGGTCTATGTAACGCTGTTGCTTTATGTTCTCATTGTGTTGAAATATTTGATATAAATATCTTTCTCTGAATGCAAGGATCATTTGGAATTTCATGCTATTCTAGCTGTAATTCTGGACTGAGTTGTCTATTTAAAAAAATATTTCTAAAAGCAGTCATCTTGTGCAGACACTATAGGGTTATTGGGTTTCTTTGGATAGTTTGTGTGTGTGTGTCTCCTCATTTTCTAGTTCTTTCCCCCATCACAGTTTGCCTCCTGCAAACCTCTGTTGGAAGTGGTACTGCGGTGGCTGTCCAGCTGGGCGAGCTGGTGGAGCTGCTCCAACTCTGATTTCAGAATTTCCATTGGCCCCTAACAGCCTCTGTCCTTCAAATATGTGCTTAGCTAATTTAGTACTAGATGGGCTGTTTCCTCTAGCAAATACATCTGAATGCTTATTTCTACAAGAAAAAAAGTTTACTAAGGTGCTTTATTTCCCCTAGAAAAAGATCCCCCTGGTGTTTAATGGTTGGGAACTTTATGCTTGATCTGTCAATGAGTAAATTCTCTGGGAGTAAATAAAGCCCTTTGAAGACGTGTTAACTCTTTAAGTATACCATTTTGTTCTAGTTTGAGAGTTCTAAAAATATATTATTTTCCTTCTTATCCAGAGAAGATTTGAAGTGGTTAAAAAAAGACATGCCATACAAATTAAATAAATTGCAAAGATGTCAGATACAGGTAAGAATTCAAAACAAGAGAAAAGAAGAGCGCAGGGCTTTTTATAGTTGTTATTGTCAAATAGTTTGTCTCCAAACTTCCCAGTAACCAAAGCAAAGAGGGAAATTCAGTTTTAAGAGATATAGTTTGATAATATAAATCTAAGCTAACTTTTTCTCAGGTCAAGAGGGAATTATATGTAACCCTTCCCCAGGGAAAGAAATTATAATAAACTCAAAGTGCTAGTTTGACCTGAACTGCCAGACAACTCAAAACCTTTGGGACAGTTTGTCAGCTGATGTGGGTCTAGGAAAACAATGTGGTGGGGTTCGTGTAACAAAACTACAGTGTTTAAATTCTTATGCATGGGGTAAGCATGAAGGTTTTAGGGTAATGTGAGCATGCCCCTGGCCCCTCCATGTAGCAGCATTAAGCAAGTAGTGTAATTAAAAACAATACCAAATTCCCGGATGTGCTTGATTTTAGATCATTTGACTCAAGGGAAAGTTTTATTTAACCTTCAAGAGCCTACAGAAGTATCTCTATCCTGTGATGTTCTGAGGCATTTCAGGAGACCCAGTGTAATGCACAGCTCATTAAAGGAGGCCTTCTACATCCACTACATTGATGTTTCTCAGTTATAGCATTTTAATGATTTACTTTCATGTCTGTTCCTCAGCTAGACCGTGAGATCTTCAGGGGAGGCTGTCTTATCCATCGTTGAATACAGTGCCCAGCATGGCACTTTGTATAGTAAATCCTGAGTGTAAAAGGAGTGAATGTTAAGTGCTTTGCATATTTTCCCTCATTTAGTCACTCTATCAGCTCTGTGAGGTAGTTACTGTTATTATTCCCATTTTATAGATAAAGAAATGAGGGTCTGAAGAGTGAATTGCCTGTTTTCTGGAAGCAAATGGTAGAAGAGAGAATTTAAGCCTATTCTGTCAACCAGTTCACTAGAATGAAGACCATGTCTTAGTGTTTTGAGGAGGTAAGCCATTTGTGGGCTTGGGAGGTGCTAAATGTGTCAGTGGGCAATGTCCAGGAAAAGAGTAGAGTACAATGTTTATTGGGCTGCTTCCGTCTGAATTTCCTCTCATTATCATGATGCCTGGAATGAGGCCCCTCTCTAACTTATGGCCAATGAACATTACTTTCAGAGTCATGGGACATCTCTAGGGGCAAGTACTTGACAGACTCTTATTTCTTCAATTAATATTTAGTAATACAGCTGAACAGGTTTGTGGATAGTACTGCATTGACTCATTAGAAGCTACCAGATAAGAAAATAGAGCCAATAATCTTTGCTTCTAATTTCTCCTAAATGTTATTCCTTCTCAATTCAAAGTACTATCTACAAGTTTGCATTATTTCACTCTAATATCAGCAGATTCTTAAGCATCCTGACATCTCTGTGGTTTTCTGGGGGAGAGAATGAAATAATTGCACTAATGTAATGTGGGTATTTACACTAACATTTTAATAAATAAGTCTCTGGTCTGAAAGGGAAGCCCTTTTGATATGCTTGGCATATTTCTTTTCCAAGGGCATCCCAAATAGGTTGACTACAAATATTTCTACTAATGAGATGGACTTGAAATAGCACTGCTATGATTATAGGCATAAACAACAAATTTCATTAGGTTACTTGAGTCCCACTATTGATAACATAGTAAATTTTAGAACAACTGTGGGCGGTAAAGAGATGAAGAGCTTTTTTGGATATAATTAAGTTATTCGAGTGCCCTGACTAGCTATCTCAGCATAGCAATTGTAACTCAGTCGCAGGCTACTTTAAGTACATAAAACAATTCAGCACTGTTATAGAGGTTCTTAATAAGCCCAAAATATTAATAAGTTAAAAAAAGAAAACAAACTCTAGTTTGAGAGAGGCATGAATATACTGATAAATTCTCCCTTTACTTCACTAACATTCACCATAATCTGGTTATAATCTAGGCACTAATACCTGGTGCCTAAAGTGATATTACATAGTACATGCATACAAGAAATGTAATTGACTCATATCCTTAATATTTTCTCCTAAATATTATGCTGCTTCTTACATGATAATTCCTTTTGATGTAAATCCTGATGAATTCAAATTTTATTTATGAATGTGTATTGGCATTGAGGATGGATAGAGAGATTTTTCTAAGCACGAAATATGCATGGTCTAGGAAATACATGTAGAGTTTCACTAATGATACATGAGAATGCCAGTTTCATCATCTTTCCACCATTGCTGTTTTGAAGAGAACAGACTGATTATCTTATGGAATATTCTATACTTTGAATTTGTCTGATTATTTCTTTTTTTTTAATTAATTAATTAATTAATTATTTTTATTGAAGGGTAGTTGACACACAGTATTACATTAGTTTCAGGTGTACAACACAGTGATTCAACATTTATATACATGATAATTCTAGGTACCAGCTATCACCATACCAAGTTGTTACAATATTTTGACTATATTCCTTATGCTATACATTACATCCCGGTTACTTATTTATTTTACAATTGGAAGTGTGTTTATATATATATATATATATATATATATATATTTGTGTGTGTGTGTGTGAGGGCATCTCTCATATTTATTGATCAAATGGTTGTTAACAACAATAAAATTCTGTATAGGGGGGTCAATACTCAATGCACAATCATTAATCCACCCCAAGCCTAATTTTCATCAGTCTCCAATCTTCTGAGGCATAACGAACAAGTTCTTACATGGAGAACAAATTCTTACATAGTGAATAAGTTACATGGTGAACATTACAAGGGCAGTCATCACAGAAGCTTTCGGTTTTGTTCATGCATTATGAACTATACACAGTCAGTTCAAGTATGACTATTCATTTGATTTTTAAACTTGATTTATATGTGGATACCACATTTCTCTATTATTATTATTTTTAATAAAATGCTGAAGTGGTAGGTAGATACGAGATAAAGGTAGAACACAGAGTTTAGTGTTGTAAGAGAGCAAATGTAGATGATCAGGTGTGTGCCTGTAGACTATGTGTTAATCCGAGCTAGACGAGGGCAATAAAACATCCACGTATGCAGAAGATTTCTCTCAGAACATGAGGGGGGAGGTTCTAAGCCTCACCTCTGCTGCTCCCCATTTTCTCACCAGATGGCCCCCTGCGACTGTGCCTGTCTTAGGTTGTTCCTCCCTTGAGGAATCTTACCCGTCTCTGGCTAACCAGTCATCTTCCGGGGCCATACAGGGAAATGTTAAGTTGGTAAGTGAGAGAGAAGCCTTATTGTTTGAAAAGGTTAGCTTTTTACTTCTTTGCATATTTATGCCCTGTGGCTTCTATGCCCAGCATTTGTCTTGAGGTGTCTTTACCACTTGGAAGAATTATGATACTCAGTAAAGAATTTGTCTGATTATTCATGGTGATTTTGATAAATATTGCCACATTGTCCTCCATAGAGGATGCAAACATTTTCATACCCACCAAGCATGAGAGGGCTCACTGCCTCACACCCTTCCAACTCAAATGTTTCGGGTTTTGCTAAGTAAAAAAAAAAAAAATTTAATTCAGTGTGGTTTAATGTGCATCCTTTTTATGAGGGAATTTTAGCCTTTATTTTCCTATGTTTAAGAACCAGTCAGTTCCTGAAAGAGGTTGAAGATCATTTTAATGTGAAACAAATGTTTGAGATCAATAAGAAGGTAAGATACTCTACATGTTTTTGTAAAACTAAAGACCTTTTAATAATTCAAATAGTCGTTCCCAAATTCTGCAAATAGCAAGCTGTGAGCATTTAGACCCTTTGTGATTCTTGGACCTGCTGTGTCTCTTAAAGCCAGGTGGGCAGAAATGGCTTTGAGATATTATAATTAGATGTCTGTTTCTGTAGGGATATCTACTATTTATCAGGAAACTTCTTAATTTAAAAAGGGGCTCTTCACTGTCCCTTAGGGCTTAATATAAACTTTCATTATTTCTGCAAGCCTTTCTCCAACATCCAGATTTGAAATGGACTATCTGGATTTTGTGCACTTCCCTTAGGCTTCCTTCCTATACTCCAGTTCTTCTATCTCCTCCTCTCCCTCCTCAGCTTATATTTTATTTTATAGATTCACAGGATACATGCCAGTTGAGTCTGGTACAATGACATACTATAGTTAGTAAAAGAGAATTATGGCAAAATTCTATAGGCAAGAGAGAGGATAAATTGGTGTGGCTGAGAAGGTACCAGCACTAGAGCTAGAAAACCTGCCATTTACTCACCTGGACTTGGGCTGAGTAGTCAGCTTCTCAGAGAATTGATTTCCTCATCAGAAAATGAGAATAATACTTAACTCAGAAAACTAGGCTGTTGTGTAGATGTAGGGGAAGAATATTTTCAACTAACATTTGTTGAGCACCTATTATGACCAAGTAGCTTGCTATACTTGATCTCATTAGTCCTCAGAGAAATCCACTAACTTTCCAATTTACTGACTATATTAGTTTCTTATGTCTGCCATAACAAATTACCAAAAATGGGTGACTTAAAACAACAGAAATTTATTCATTCACAGTTCTGGAAACCAGAAGTCTGAAATCAAAGATGGCAGGACTGGTTCTTTCTTGAGACTGTGAGAAAATCCATTCCATGCCTTTCTCCTAGCTTCTGGTGGCTTCTAAATGCATCACTCCAAACCCTGCCTGCCTCTTCATAGAACTTCCCCTGTGGTGTGTCTGTGCTTCTCTGTTTCTTATAAGGATGCTTGTCATTGAATTTAGGGCCCGCCCTAACTCTAGGATGATCTCATCTCAAGATCCCTAATTTAATTACAACTGCGAAGAACCTATTTCCAAATAAGGTCACATTCACAGGTACCAGGGGTTAGGAATTGGACACATCTTTTGGGGACCAGCATTCAACCCACTATAGTAACCAAGCTGTGAACTGAGTCTAGGTGCTTTCTGATTCTATGGACTCTGCCATGCTCTCACTCTCTCCCTCTGTGAAATTTTTTTGCCTGTGTTAAGGACCATATCATGGTTTCTTCTTCTTCTCATTCTAGAATTATATGGTTCCCTGTGCCTCTAATTTATATCAGAAAGTAGCTTGGGCACCTGGAAGAAATCACTGAATTCTACTAAATTTTCCATAAATTTTGCTCATAAGGGCATCCCTCTTGCCTAAATAATTTTTGAATAGGAAGTTGAGTTATGCCCTCTGGAGTTTTTAAATCATCCAAGCCTGTAGCAAAAATAATAAGATAGTTAAGATTTATTGAATGGTTATTATGTGTCAGGCATGCACTAAGTGCTTCAGATGCATCACATTATTTCATCCTAGGAGATAGGGACTGTTACCATCTCTCTTTTACAGAAGAAACTGAGGTTCAGCAAGGTTAAATTGTCTCAAGTCACAGAGCTGCTAAGTGGTGGAGCTGAGATTTGAACCCAGGCAGTCTGACACCAAACTCCAAGCTCTTGGAACAATAGAACAGTAACATTACCACTGCAGCTCCTGGCACAGAGTCCATAACTGTCTCCCTCCACCCCCTACCTAGCTGGGCCAGCGGCAGTTGTGCTTAATGAACAAAGACTTGTTAATTGTGCAAATTAACTGTGTATTTCCAATAGGAACAGACTGGGCATTCAGATGTCTTTCTGTTTTCCCTCATTTCATTTTTGGATTGACACTGATGAAAGATATTTGGAACTATTGAATGAAAAGTACTTGGAACTTTAGCTCAGTTTCTAGGGGCAAAAAAAAAGGGTATTTCCTTTATGTCATTACCATTCCAATCCCTTTGGTCGGGAGTTTCCCTGTGCATTCATTACTCAGAACGGTTGTTTTGAATTTGTCAGCACATTTTAATGTAATTTTGCTCAAGAAACACAGCATTTTTCTTCTACCACAATGGCTGAATTTGCTTTAGTTTGCCATCAATGTAAACAAATTTCTCTTCAACAGGGTAATATAACAAAAAGCCACCTAACTGCAAGAGAGGATATAGTAAATTAGATGTAGTCAATGCCATAAGTCTTTCTTTCTGATTAATATTTTAAAATTATCTTTAGCTGACACAAGAAAGACAAATCATTAATATGACCCCAAAGCCTAAACAAAAGCTTATTGCTTTAAACTATATTCATTTATTTTTAATGCTCATGTCTGTTTTTAAAGAATGGCTTTGTAAGAATATTTTACCTGTTTAAAACATTATACTATCTGCCATTCCATCATCTTAAGTTAAATGGTGAATTTATCTAGAACTACTAATTGTCTTCTCTTGCCTGTAGTGCAGTTCATTAATGATGGTCCAGCTGTAGCTTATATGGAAAAGTTTATCTTCTTTTGTATTTTGTCCCTTTTTAATTAACTTTGGATCCTTGAAAAAGAATTTAAGCCTAACAGTCCTTCTGATGAATTTATTATTTCCTCTTAATGGTGTCATTTGTATTTAAAGGATCAAGATAGCTTGCTTCAACTTTAAAGCCATCTTTGTAAATCATGCACCTTGAGAGGTTCTGGAGCACATGTACTTAGATTCAAGGTTGCAGCTTAATTGCACTAGGATGAACAAGATTAGGGAACAAAATCAAGAGTGCTAGTGAAAAAGGGAAAGATTGGCTTTCTTACACTTTTCCTGAACTACTTCCTCTCCTGAGCATTTGATACAGCAGGTCACCAGGACAACAAGAGGCAAGAGACACAGGGTGGAATTGCATTGCAAGTGGCAACTCATGTGTTTGACTTCGGAAAACCACAACAAGGAAAGCTAACCATTACATATAAAGTTTCTGTTTTACTGGAGCACTCCATGTGCCCCAAATGAGCACTTGATGATTCTTGCTCAATATACTGTTTTATATATTTTCTATAAAGATAAAAGGAACAAAATGTCTTTCCTGGGTTCCTGCATGCCATGGATTTACTTGACAACAGTGAATTCAGAGAATTTCACAACTCTGTGGGGTAACTGAAGAACAGAGAGCTTGAATGACTTGCTCAAGGTCACTTGGAGATCAGGGAATATTTGTCTCCAAACTTCCTGTGCTAATTGTTAGTTGCTCTCTCCTTGGCTTATGCATTTGTTAATAATTGGTTTTCCTTAAAGCTGGAGAAAATGAGTCTGAAGATCTTTTGCAAAAGAAAACTAACTTTTGATATTTTTGTTGTCAATAAGCATATTCTGCTATTACTGATTTCAATCCTTTTTTTTCACTGCTCCAGAACTATCAGCATTGTAGACTACCACCAGAGTGGGGAGACTTAAGTATAGATGAGTGCTACCCTGACCAGTTTTTCGATATATTGAACTGATCTTTGCTGCAAGAGGTCACTGTTTTATCCAAATTCTCAGGAGTTTAAGTCCCAACATTCAATGCTCATAATATTCGTGTAACTTGTCCATTGCTGAGTAAGGAGTCTCACATAAAAGATACAATAAAAATTGTTCTTTATCTCCTTTTTTCCTACCTTATCATCTGAGTAAATATCGAATATGGAGGTAGTAAAATAAATTATCTGGTCAATTTCTACTTAATTTTGATTTCCAAAACTATTAATCAATTATATTTTTTTTACTGTGGTAAAATATGCATAACATAAAATTAAAAATTTTAATCATCTTTAAGTGTACAGTACAGTAGCATCAAGTACATTCACATTATTGTACAGCCATCACCACTGTCCATCTCCAGAACTTTTTCATCATCCCAAATTGAAATTTTTTTCCATTACATAATAATTCCCCATTTCCCTTAACCCCTAATCCCTGGTAATACTATTCTTTTTTTGCCTCTATGAATTTGACTACTCTAGATATTTCATGTAAGTGGAATCATGCAAAGTTTGTCCTTCTGTCTCTGGCTTTTTTCATGTAGCATGTTTTTAAGGTTCATTCATGTCATAACATGTGCCAGAATTTCATTTCTTTTTGAGGCTAAATAATATTCCAGTTTATGTAAATACCACATTTTATTTACTGATTCATCTTTTGGTAGGTATCTGGGCTGTTTCTACCTTTTGGCTATTATAAATAATGCTTCTATAAACACTCATGTACAAATATCTATTTGAGTTCCTACTTTCAGTTCTTTTGCATATATACCTAGAAGTAGAATCATATGGTAATTCTGCTGGATCATATGCCAATTCTATGTTTGAATTTTGAGGAACTGC
This sequence comes from Manis pentadactyla, assembly GCF_030020395.1. Lineage (NCBI taxonomy): Eukaryota > Metazoa > Chordata > Mammalia > Pholidota > Manidae > Manis > Manis pentadactyla. Next base: position 153,109,101 of record NC_080021.1, on the reverse strand, counting down.
CATCCTCTTTTTAATAGCAGCTACACCATTTTAGGTTCCCAACAGCAATGCACGCATGTTCTAATTTGTTCACATTCCTGACAACACTTGTTATTTTAATTTTTTTAAATAACAGTCATCTTAATGGGTGGTTAATTAATTCTATTTTATACAATACTGGCTATATGGACATGTGTCACATTTGCAGTGGATGCATCATCTGCTGAAAAGCTTCTCTAAATATGGGGAATTTCCATGGGAACTCAGAGTTCAAGTCCCAGCTTCCTTTTCAGTTAGAATAAAGTCATGTGACCTAGACTCCACTAATCAAATATACCTATGCAATATTCAAATTTCTAAGTGACTAAGCAAAAGATACAAGCTCTGTTTAACACTTCCATTGTGTTGGTTTGGGTGATGGTAGTGGAATCTGGCTTTTGGAGGCATTAATACTTGCAACAGGTACAATGCAGTCAAGTTCCTGATGTCTAGTCTGACAGAGGCATTTCCTCATTAAGCCATTTCTATGGTATGATTTTGGGTGTTGTTCCTGGAAGCTCAGCCTTAAGCCTATTTCTCTAACCAGAAAGCCCAATCCAATCTAATTTAAAACTTCAATTGCATATCCAGTTGAAAGCTCATCTTTACTTGCCCCAAACCACCAGCTAGGCTTCTGCCTGAGGGCCTTGGAGCTGCAATGAGCATTGTCTACACATCCACTCTTCCTTCTTTGTAACTCTAGTCTTGGTTCTTGCAGGGCAGGGGCAGGGAGAATGGATGAAGAAAAGAAAGAATGGTCCCCTAGCAGATGCTATTATAGTCCCCTCTCAGACAGCATTCTCCTCTCTGTGGTATGTGTCTAAATATCAGCTCTCCAGTGGTGGACTTTTCTGTGTATGCAAGCAACCTGAAAGCTATGGAATACGTGCAAGATGTCATTAAAGAACAGTCAAGGGAGATGCAGGAAAAGATGGTTGAAGGCAGCGAGTGGACAAAAATCAAGCCAGTTCTCGTTCATAGCTCTCTGAGCTCAGATAGTCTAACATGCTAGTTACTGCTGATGCAGCATGTTGAGGGCCCTGTTCTTATATGGGGGTCTTGGTTCCAATTCTTCACATCAGCAGGATGCATTTCCTGACCTGGGAGATCCATGCAGACTTGACCTTTACCACTGCCCCCAGCTTTGGTCCATAGTGGAACACCCCATGGCCTCCAGCTTCTAGAGTCCTTGTTTGGTGGGTCTCCCTCTTGGGTGGGGTGCTAGCAAGGCAGCTCAAGCCTGGCTGCTTGTGGACCCACAGGAAACTCACACAGCTTTGCCCCACCAAGTAGCGAAAGCAGAGACTGCTTCACATTTGCATCTTCCCTGCCCTGTCATCTTTTTCCTTTTCTTTTCCCTCTTGACATACAGGTTTAGGGCACAGATCATCAAGTGCACTGTATAAATAGGCCCAAAGTAAGGAACAAGATGTCAATAGAACACTCTAGATCTTCAATAGTGACATTTGGAGCCCTTTTTACATTGGGAGGATTTGGAACAAGGTAGCTTCCCTGTGGGAGAGAAGGGAAAAGCCACAGTACATGTACTTCCCCAGCAACACCCAGGTTTCTCCTTTCTCTCCCTAATCCCTCATACAGACTGGAGTTGGAAGGGAGTGTGGGGCAGAGGCTGAGATGATATTGGGGGTCGGCCACTTCTTAATAATCCCTGGAAGAATTGCCTGGCCCCAGCTGGTTTCATCTGTCTTTAAAACCTGGGGTGTGCCTATCTCTTCGTCTTTAATTTTTGGGCAATTGCTCACTCATGTCGTACTCAGTAATCCACTACATCCATTCCCTGGATATTTTTCCTGAGTAAAAGCCCACTCATTACCCACAGTCTCCTTTCAGAACTTTAAATATTTGCAGTTCATCCAAAGGCTCTTCCTGTATCTACAATGGTTTATCCTTATAGGTGTAATTTTTGTGTCTGGGGATATTATCTAGCCCAGGACACAACTGTAGTGCTGTACATTGATTCCTAAAGGATTCCATATAAGCCCCCGCTAATCTTCACTGGGATTATTAGGAACCCTAGAGAAACTACAGAACAAAGACAAGGAGTAAAGCCTAAAAGTGGCCAGTGACTAAAGATAGATTATATGCGAAGGAGCAATTATCAGAATGTCAATAAACTTCTCAACAGCATCAATAGAAGGAGGAATTTTTTCTCTTCCTTCTTTATCCACCATACACTTGCATGTTTCCTAGACCCTCATCCTTTTAATATAGTAATAGTATAATTTTGTGTAGATCAACCATTGATGTTTACATTATTATAAGAGTCATGTGTATGTGACTTGCTTTTAGCCTCTGAAAGTGTTTAAGGTCTAACTTTCCCCATTGTTTTTATATTTCACAGTTACATGCCCTGGTACGCATCTGTTTTCATCAATAATTCTGAGAATTTAGTGAACCTTTCAATCTGGAAACACATATATTTGAATTCAGGAAATTTCCTTAAATCATTAAAAAAAATTTTTTCTCTCCTTCATTTTCTCTGCTCTCTCCTAAAACTTCCATTATTCAGATATTGGCTGTCCAAGACTGTTTCATCCCCAAGACTGTTTCATGCAAAGTTTTATAATATAATCAAGATTTCATATTTTCTATAGAAAACACACATATGGAGATACAAGTTTATATAATGTCTTATGACATAATACAATATTTTATATATTTTGCTCCTATTTTTTTTCTTTGTTCTATGCTCTGATTTTTGGAGATGGACTCACTTAAATCCCAACCTTTCTACTGAGTGTGTCAGTTCGGCTCTCATGTTCTTAATTTGAAAGAGCTCTTTTATGTTCTCTGAATGCTCCTTTTAAAATAGTGTTCTACCATCTATCTCCTCAAGAAAGGGAAACAAAAGCAAAAATGAACTCATAGGACTACATCAAACTAAAAAGGTTTTGTACAGCAAAGGACATCATCAACAGAACAAAAAGGCATCCTACAGTATGGGAGAATATATTTGTAAATGACATATCCGACAAGAGGTTAACATCCAAAATATATAAAGAACTTACACACCTCAGCACCCAAAAAGCAAATAACCCAATTAATAAATGGGCAGAGGCTATAAAGAGACAGTTCTCCAAAGAAGAAATCAGATGTCCAACAGACACATGAGAAGATGCTATTGGGTTATGGGTGGGGACTTGATAATATGGATACAGTAGTAACTACATTGTTTTTTCATGTGAAACCTTCGTAAGAGTGTATATCAATCATACCTTAATAAAAAAATTTTTAAAATAATAAATAAATAAAATAAAACAAAATAATAAAATAATCATCAGGGAAATGCATGTTAAAACCACAATGAGATATCACCTCACACCAGTAAGGATGGCCAGCATGAAAAGACTAAGAACAAATGCTGGTGAGGATGTGGAGAAAGGGGAACCCTCCTACACTGCTGGTGGGAATGTAAGCTAGTTCAACCATTTTGTAAAGCAATATGGAGGTTCCTCAAAAAAACTAAAAATAGAAATACCATTTGACCCCGGAATCCCACTCCTTGGAATATACCCAAAGAATACAACTTCTCAGATTCAAAAAGACATATGCACCCCTATGTTTATCTCAGCACTTTTTACAATAGCCAAGATATGGAAGCAACCTAAGTGTCCATCAGTAGATGAATGGATAAAGAAGATGTGGTACATATACGCAATGGAATACTACTCAGCCATAAGAAAGAAACAAATCCTATCATTTGCAACAACATGGATGGAGCTGGAGGATATTATGCTCAGTGAAATAAGCCAGGTGGAGAAAGACAAATGGCAAATGATTTCCCTCATTTGTGGACTATAACAATGAAGCAAAACTGAAGGAACAAAATGGCAGCAGACTCAGAGACTCCAAGAATGAACTGGTGGTTACCAAAGGGGAGGGGTGTGGGAGGGCGGGTGGGAAGGGAGGAGAAGGGGACTGACGGATATTATGTTTAGTACACATGGTGTGGGGGATCACGGGGAGAACAGTGTAGCACAGAGAAGGGACATAGTGGATCTCTGGCAACTTGCTACACTGATGGACAGTGACTGCATTGGGTTATGGGTGGGGACTTGATAATATGGGTACAGTAGTAACCACATTGTTTTTTCATGTGAAACCTTCATAAGAGTGTATATCAATCATACCTTAATAAAAATATTTTAAAAATAAATAATAAATAAAATAAAACAAAATAATAAAATAAATAAAATAAAATAAAATAATAAAATAAAATAGTGTTCTGACCTTGTGTCTTGCCAATGGGTTTCAGTCCCCGGCAAGTTCACTACGGATTTAGTGAAATCGAAAAAAATGACAGTGGAATGTTCTTGGTGTGAAAATGTTTATACCCAACTTTATTCCCACGGTGGCAAGTCAATCCCTAGAATTCCGTCCACTCAGAACGAGTCTGCAGGCAGCAAGCTGGTCTCTGCCTCTGGCCCTCTCTGCCCCCGCAGCTGTCTCAGCCTCTGTCCTTGGCGCTGCCATCACTCCAGCCTCTGCTCTCCTGCAGCCGTGCTGCCGGTCACCCAGAGCACTGGGCGGAGCTCTTTACCTAGAGTCAGCAACGACGTATTGCCCACATGTGTAGTGAGCAAGGTGACCAGGGCCAGGTGAGAATTCTGGCCACAGGAACCTTCACTTGCTCCACACCTTGTTTCTGGGATTCAGCATCATAATTTATCAGGTTGAGGATATTAATAACCGTTTTATTTTGAAGTTTTCTTTTCCTTTCATAGTTTACTTTTCCTCCAAGTTTTTCTCTGTAGTTCGTTTGATCTTTGTCTTGTATATTAGAGCATTCTTCAGCTGTCTGGTAATTCTTAGATGTCTGCTCACGTTTAATTGTGGAGCAAAGGAACTGATTGGAGGGTTGATGTGGCTGGGCTATTTGCTGGGGGAAAGGTCAATATCAGCGTGTTCAGGTACCTGGTTAGACTCCTCAGAGAGGACTCTTCTGTTCTACTCATTGTTCTGCCTGGAGAGAAAAGGTCTTGTCATAACCATTCTGGAAGCTGAGTGGGTGAACAGAGCTTGAGGAAGGGTCTCAGCTTCCAGTGCCTACGCATTCGCTCATTCACCCTGGTTTCAAGGTGGTGCTCCTGTTCCTGACCCAGTCTGTGCCCTCCAAGTCCAGCCTACCTCTATCTTGCCCTTTCCAGAGAGTAAACATCCATTCTTTTTCTAGGGTAGTGTGATGGTTAGTTTTCTGCGTAAACTTGACTGGCTAAGGGAGACCCAGAGAGCTGGTAATACATTATTTCTGGGTGTATCTCTGGGGGCGTCTCCAGAAGAGATCAACATCTGCATCAGTAAAGTAGATGGCCCTCACCAATGTAGGTGGATATCATCCAAGCTGTTGAGGGCCTGAATAGAACAAAACGGTGGAAGAAGGGTGAATTTACTCTGCTTGAGCTGAGACCTCCATCTTCTCCTGCCCTCAGGCAACAGCATTCATGGTTCTCAGGCCTTTGAACTTGGAGCAGGACTGACACCATTTGCTGCCCTGGTTATCAGGCCTTCAGGTTTGTGCTGGAACTATATTACTGGCTTTCCTGGGCCTCCAGCTATAACTGGCAAACGATGGAATGTCTCAGCCTCCATAATCATATGAACCAACCTCTCACAATAAATCTATTTATATGTGCATATCCTGTCATATATATTTATGTATACTTTTGGAGAACCCTGACTGATACAGGTGGGAAGCAGAAGTCATCTAATAGCATGGAATATAGAGGGAGTGTATGGAGCTAGTGCTTCTCAAAGAGCTTTTCTAATCCTCCTTATTTTAAGCCACACTCTTCACCCCCATGTCCAGTCTTACCTCATATCACCATCACCTGGACCCTTGAAGATGTTGTGGAATAAACCAAGTCACCTTCAAATTTGACCTTCTTTGATCTGCTTGGTCAGCTTTTATTTACTGGTCTTCTCTCTAGCTCTGAAAGTTTGTGGTTGTCCCTTATCCCATTCTCCAAATCCTTAAAAGTTCATACATTTCTAAATAATGTCTATTCATTGTAGTTTTTAATTGGCTTCTGGGGAAGCAAGGATGACTGTATTCAATCTTTAATTGGCTTCTGGGGAAGCAAGGATGACTGTATTCAATCTATCATCTTCACCCAGGATATTAATCTAGAAGCCCACCTCCAACTGAACTATTTTTTTAAATGATATTTTTTAAAGACTTGGAGAATTAACATCTCATAGATCTATGCTGAAAAAAAAGTTACTAAAGGACACATTCCAAAAATATAAGGAAACTGAGCCTTAGAGGGAAGGGTGGAATGCAGGAATCAATAGATTCGGGAACCTGTGGGGACCCAGATGGATAACACAAACAGGGCAACTGTTCCCTTCTGGAAGAATGTAGTGATGTCTTTGGCCTAGTATGGAAACTTAGCAGAGATGCAGAAGGCAGCCCCTGCTGCAAGATGTTTCCACAGCTAGAGTGAAAGAAGCCATTTCAGTCCTATTACCTTGGTTTGGAATGAAACCTAGAAGTGAGGGAACCTGTTTCCCCACATAACATTCCTGACCCCCACCACCATGAGATAAATTCTCTGAGTCCCTTGAGTTGGCTATTCAGAAGTCTAATTCAAGCCTGCTGTGGGTGAGTGAATTAATAAACTTACCCATAATAAGGAAGATAATTAATAAACTTACCCATAATAAGTGGTATATATAATAGAATATTATTCAGCCAAAGAAATAACGAAATCTTGGCATTTGGGACAACACAGATAGAACTGGAGGATTTATGCTAAATGAAATAAGTCAGAGAAAGACAAATACCATATAATTTCATATATATGGAATCTAAGAAAGAAAAGCACAAACAAAGAAAACAGAAGTAGACTCATAAACAGAGAACAAACTAGTGGTTGGTGGTTGTCATAGATGAGGGGACCAGAGGAATGGGCAAAGTGGGTAAAGGGGATCAAGAGGTACAAATTTCCAATTATAAAATAAATAAGCTGCAGGGATGAAAAGTACAGCATAAGGAATATAGTAAAAGATACTGTAATAACTTTGTATGGTGACCAATACACGTACTGCCATTGAGCATTTCATAATGTATATAATTGTTGAATCACAAAAAAATTTGTAAAGCTTTCCCATAACACAATAAATAAAAATAAGTATATAAAGTTATAAAATGCATGATGAGAAAAGCAACCTTTTTAGTTTGGAAGGAGTTTTGTAGGCTTCCACAGTTTGGAAACAAGATGTCTCACTTAAAAGTTGCTTTCTGGCTTTTTTTTCAGAAGACACTTTTATGAGACACAGACAGATTTACCCCTTGGGCTGTTTCCAGGGACCAAGATCATTCCCTTCAGCCTCTAGAAACATAATCTGGTAAAAAGCTTCCTCGTATATTCCACTCCATCTTGTTTACTCTACCTCAAGTACCATCAAATAAGGATTCCTATTTTAATTCTGAAACAATTTGCTACATAACTATTTTCAATGTCCTAGTGGTTGGTACTTATAATGGTACCCACCCAATAGTTTAGATTTTTCTCCTACTCTGGTAGAATATCAAAGCTACAGTTTAACAATTATCCAATTTACATTTCTAGTTTCTGCACCCTCCCACCTAAAGGCAGGATACTTTATGAAAAGCTATTTTGATGGATTGACTCCACCACCAATTTCAACTAGAAGCCTGGACTTATGAAAAACATGAATTGATAGAAAATTAGTATTTATATAGTGCTTACAGAGCATCAGCCACTCTTTTGACTACTCAAACAATATAAACTAAAGCTCATTACCACCCTGTGAGATAGGTACTATTATTCTCATTATATAAAAGAGGAAACTGAGACACAGTGAGGCTAGACAATGTGCTCTAGTTTCCAAGACAGTAGGTGGCAGAGCTAGAAATTGAACCCCTCTAGTCTGGCTCCAGAATCCATGGTCTCAGTGAGAAAACATATTCCCTGTTCTGACATAAGACTCTTTTACTCTTTTTACACAGCTTTTTTTTTTTCTATTAACAATCATAGTACTTAATTTTGTTGATGATGGAAAGATTAAGCCAGTGCATTCTTAACCCTGGCTTAGTAGAATTACTATGGAGAGTTTTTAGGAAATATCAGCACTTTGCTTCTATCCCAGAAATGGTGATTTAGTTGGTCTGATAGGGTCCAACCTTTGTATTAAAAAGAAACCACCCCCCAGATGTTTCTAACGTGCAGCTGTTAACTGTGATTCACCAGATTAGCTCACTGAGACATCTTGGCAATGCTTGGTGGTAGCATGTCTTCATTCACATCAACTCGGGTACTTGGAAAATTTGAGAGAATTTGTATCATTTAACATCTTTAAATCCCCAGTGTTTTAGGCCTTTGCATGTCAAGCTTCCAGATAAGTGGTAATAGCATGAACTGGCTTCTTTTCAACAATGTGTCTTTGTTACCCATACATACCTGTGTGCATGCACACATGTACACCTCTCCTATGCCTGTTCAGAGCTGACATTTACTATCTGTTCCCCTCCCAGTTGGTATCCATTCTGTCTCTCAGTACCCAGGCCTTCCTGGTTGTGAATATCACACTGTCCCTGTTCAATTTAGATCAAGTCATATAATTTAATTAACACATTAATAATGTTGGGGTCTCACTGCCCTTTGGGAGAATAACTTTTGGTTGCAGAATGATTTATTCTTCCTCTTCTTTCCCAGGTGCCAGCAGTCAAACAAACTTGCAGAGGAGAAAGCACAACACCTGTGTTTAGCCTGAGTTGACCATGGGCCTCCCCAGTCTCTGGATCCCCCTTAACCATAAGTCAAATCCCAATTCCTTAAGGTCACTCAGCTCCAGCAGGTAAGGTGGAGCCTTAACCCCAGGACTGGGGGTGATGGTTCAGGGATAAGCATACATTATGCAAACCAGCCTGTGACTGCAGCCCCACCACATGCACCAAACCCGGGATGCCAAAGGGCGGGGGTCTGCAGCCAAGTGGGACATGACACTGCTCACCTGCTCTTTTTATTACTGCCATAGGAGTCACAGAGCTCTTGGTGGCCAGTGTTTGGTAGAGATTTAGGGGAACAGATCTTTCTGGATGCCAAACAGCTCAGCCTTTCTCCTGGATCCAGACTGGAGTCTGTGGGCCTGGGCTGGAACAGGTGCAGTGGCAGGATGCAGGCTGTTTCACCATCTGTTTCACTCCAACGCTCAAGGCCTGGTGCCTCTTCCAGAGGCTGAGCTCTCTCCCTGAAGCCTCCTCTACCACTCATGAAAGTGCTTCTGAGAGCTTCCCTCACCTCCCAATTTGCCTAGTGTGCTGCTCTGCCCCCAGAAAGCCTCCTCTAACTTTCTGACCACACTGTTGCCCCTCCTCTGATCAGCTCTGAGCTCACAGAGGACGTCTGTGTAGCTCATTCATTCCCACAAATAACCCCTAGGTGACCTACAGTTTAGATTTAGTTGTTTTTCTTCTAATCTACAACCCAAGCAGACCTCCAGGCTGTGTGTACTAACAAGGGTGTGCTATTCCTTAGCCTCTCCTACAACAAGCATTTAATGAGCACCTACATCTAGCTCACGGGTGCACAGGAGTAGACACAAAGACAAAGCAGACATGGTCTCTGCCCTTGACACTGCAGCTTCCACTGAAGATAACAGAGATGTAAACAAATCATTGCAATACAACTTAATACATATTGCAGCTTAGTACAGCCAAGCACAGACCCGCAGGAGGGGACACTTGAACTGGATCTTGAGAAATGAATAAGAGTGTGTTAATTTCCTTGGGCTGCACACATAGCACCACAAGCTCGGTGGCTTAAACAACAGGACTTTCAATTCTGGAGACAAGAAATCCAAAATCAAGGTGTCAGCAAGGATGGTTCTCTGGAGGGCTTTGAGGGAGAATCAGTTCCATGCCTCCCACCTAGCTTTATGGTTTGCTGGCCATCTGATGCATCCTATGGCTTGTAGAAGGACTGCCTTGATCTCTGCCTTCATCTTGTGTGTTTGTGTCCAAATTTTCCCTTTTTGTAAAGCCACTAGTCATATTGCATTAGATGCCCACTTTACTTAAGGGTGACTTCATCTTAACTAATTACCATCACAATGACCCTGTTTCCCAATAAGGTCACCTTTTAAGATGCTGGGGACTGGAACTTGAACATACAAATTTGAGTGTGGGGGTGGGGACAGAAATCAACCCATAACAAGGAGTTTACCAGCTGGAGAAGGGGAGGAAGGCATTTTGATTTTGAATGGAAGGAAGAGAATGAAAGAACGCAAGGAGTGGACAAAAGGATGGGCATGGAGAGGCAAGTGGCCAGAGGGGGAGGGGGAGGGATGGACGCAGGACAGAGAGATCGGTTCGGCTCTGATCACAGAAGGCTTTTTCTGCTGTGCTTTGGGTATGAATGCCTTCCTGGGGCAGAGAGAAACTCGACTAGGGGTAGAGGAGGGAGGTGGGGGATCTGAGAACAGGACATTTCAGATTGTCTGCTCCAACCTTTCCTGCAGTGGAAGTAGAGAAAGATCAAGAGGGCTTTGACGGTAACTAGAGTTGGGTTCACATCCTGGCCCCGTACCCTTGGGCAAGTCACTTAAAATCTTCCATCCTAGTTTCTTCTCCTATAAATTGACCTTGAAACCATCTGGCACATCATTAACAAAAGGTGGTAGCATTATCACTGTGATGAATCAGCCTGGGGAACTTTGACTTAAAAAGAGTATTGAAAGGTTGCATTCAAACCATAGCAAAGGACGTCTGACTCCAAGTGAAGATTCAGAGTAAACTGATGGAGAAAAGATTAATGATAGAAAGTATCTATTACAGTATTTATTTCCTTTTAAATCCTCACTCTAAAAGAAATATCTTCTTTACCAGTTCAGGTCACTTGAGTATGGTAGTTTGAACAGTGGGGCATGCATGTATTTTGTAATAAAAGAAGATTTATTGAAGAACTGGTTAACCTTGGGTCTCAGTCCCTCACAGTGGATGATTCAGACCCACAGTGGACACGTGACTGTTCCTCAGGGGTAAGAGACAGCTGGTGCTGGACAGGAACCCAGGGACACCACCAGCCAGGGCAGAGCCCCCAGACACCTCCTGCTGGAATGCAGGGTCACTGGCAGGACAAGCCACAGAGCCTGGAATTTTTTTACCAGCTCATTTTCAACCTGATAGTGTGCAATGAGTAGAGGCATGTCGGTGTGTGAGTGGAGAGCGAGAGAGAACATGAGAGCAACATAGCACAACACCAACTGTGGCATGAGAGTGAGGGGCAGATGTGAGCTCCAGACAGAGTGCATTGCAGAGACCAGAGAGAGCCAGACAGCTAGACAGAGCCAGAGACAGAGAGACAAAGAACAATGGAGACAGGGAGAGCCGGACAAAAATCCAGAGTAGAGATAGTATCTGGGCATAGGTCCAGGAGACCCAGGACACAAGAGAGGGGAAAAAGAGCTACATAGCTTTAAAACATAATATATAATAGAAAACAACCAAAGTATAATTACTATAGGATATGAATAGCCTTTCGTTTGTGCAGGACCTACAGTGTACAAAGCCCTTTCCACGTGCCCAAGTACCGGCCAGTGAGGAGGCAAGCTAATGACTTCTCACCCTGTCCCTGCCACTCAGAGACATGTGACCTTGGCTAAGAGTCACTTGGACTCTCCCTGGCTCAGTTTTCTCTTCTATAGAATGGCACCTGCGCCTGGCTACCCCCTCTGGAAGGGTGTGTTGAGGCATCCCATTCTCCATCTTCATTGTTCTGTCTTATTGCTGCAAACGGGAGTGCAAGACCTGAATTTGGCCTCCCACCAGTTTTATTCTTTGCCCACAGGGACTTAAATGTATTCTGTTTTTGGTCATGGCCAGCATTTGAAAATAAGGAGTTATTAATATATATCTAGACATTGGGCTTCTTAACAAAAGTGGGCAGAATGGGCATTGCTGGTCCCCTACCCCACCATGGCGGCTCTCCCTCAAGCTGCCGCCCCTGACGCCCTTACCTGGGCATGCTCACTGTGGTTCACCACAGACCCCATCACTCCCTATTGTGTCTGCCTTGCTTCATTCATTTATGTTACTTCCATGGCCCCTGGAGTTTTTACATTTGAAGCTTTGTGTTCTGTCTCATCAGTGTGATTTAGTGACATGATCTTTTCAGGGGTCAATCTCTTGTCTCTGAGGCAGAGAATGGGTCTTGTCCACTACTGAATTATCAGCCCTGAGCACAGTGCCTGGCACGTAGTAGGTACTCAGGAAATGTTTGCTGAACTTACCACTATATGGCACTGCGTGAGAATGACAAAAAAGGAGAGAGCGGGCTGAAGGGGAAGAGGGTGGGGAAGGCAGCCTGGGAGCTCGGCCCAGCGTGGGCCATGTGGGCAAGGGCGCCTCCTAAGCCCTGGGTTCTGCGTCGCTCCCCACAGACGTGCTTGTCCACTCCAGTGCCTCACCTGGTGATGAGAAGAAACTGGCCAGAGGGTGGTACAGGCTCCTGCAAGTGGCACCAGTGTTTCACCGTCCTCTCTTTTGCCCAGGAAGTTAGAAGCAAGAAGCCCAGAAAGATCTCCAGGGGCAACAGCAAGGACCCATGGCCAAGGGCCACTGGGGGGCAGTGGGGATGACCCACCAGGCTCTGTGGGAGGCGCCGTGTGGGTGCCCACAGCGCCAGCAGGTCACTCTGCCCACGGCGTGTGGTGGCAGCCCTCGTCAGGAGAGAAAATGTGTCCATCTCCATGTTGTCTGTTCCTTCTCTTCTGTCTCCTGTTAGGACATTTGTCGGTGCTGTAGGGTCCACCTCATAACCCAGGACGGTCTTATCTCAATCCCTAACTGAGTTACATTTGCATAGATCCTTTTCCAAATAAGGTTGCACTTACAAGTTCTGGGATTAAACATATCTGCCTGGGGGCAACTATTCCTCCCAGTACAATACCCAATGTTTAGAGTGCTTTCTATAAATCTGAACTGTTCGTGCATTACTTAATCATTTGATTCAGTTAAATATCAGAGGAGTGATTCGTGGGTAGTTCCTGCCTTGGAGCCTGGTGCTGTTTTCCCAAGTGATGGGGCAGTGTGTGACCGTGTGACCCCATGAGCATTAACCAAAGGAAGGGGGTTGACACACACATTTTCTAGATTTTCTGGATTCCCTGCTTGGCCTTCACCATGTGCAATATCCCTTCGCTTCTTTGTAAAATGTGTGGTGAATGCTGATAGGGTCTTTGTGAAAGTTAAAGAGATTCTCTATATAAAACACTTATTACAGTGAACATGATAAATGTTATTTATTGATATTAGCTATTACCTGAGGCAAAGCATACAAACACACCAACACTGAACAAATTTTAGATCATTTGAGTTATTGTTTATAGAACACCCATGAGAATTTGTCCAACTTATTTTCAAAGGATCCAGGAGCTTTTTTCTTACTAGAGAGAAGGTCATTAAATTTTCTAATACTGAAGGTGACATCTGAGTTGAGACCTGGAGGCAAGGTGGGTATGAGTTGTGTGGCTCTCCTGGGAAGAGCAATCCAAGCAGAAGGAGCAGCCGGTGCAAAGTCCTGAGAGAACAGCTAGATTGTGTCTGGGGACCAGCTGTGGTCCATGTGGCTGGAGATGAGTTGCAGGGCAAATGAGGTCAGAAATACAAGGATGGGGGAAGGTCATGTAGGACTTAATAGGTCTTTGTGAAGACACCGTATTTTGCTTGATGTTTTTTTGAAATTAGGATACTGGAGCCCAGGAATTGCATGGCTCAATTTTTATATTAAAAGGATATTCCTGACTAACTGATAAGAATGGAGTAGAGACGCACACGGCAGAAGAGGCAGGGAGATCACCGTGAGGAGGCTGCTGCAGTACTCCTGGCTAGCAACGAGGGCGATTTAGACCAGGGCAGTCACCAAGAGTGAGGAGCATGGGCAGCACCTGCTGTATTTTGAATCCTGAAGTGCCAGAATTGGTAATATAATAATAATAAGAGAAGAGTCATGATAACTAAACGTTTTTGTCCTGAGGCAACTGGAGGAGAAAGATTCCTGCAAGTGAGATGGAGAGGATGCAGGGGAGAGGCAGGCAGGTATGGGAAGAAATAGAGGTGTTCATGTTGGGACCTGTTAAGTATGAGATAGCTCTTAAGCATCCAAGTGAAAATGTTGAGGTGGTAGTGAGACAGAAGAGTCTGGCATTAGTGAGAAGTCTGGGCTAGAAATATGAATTTGGGAGTCATCAGGCTATAGTTGGTGTTTCAACCTATGAGACTAGACGAAATCCCAGAGGGTGTGAGTAGCCACAGAAACAGGAGATACAAGGACGGAACTTGGAGGCACTCTAGTGTTCAGGGGTCAGAGAGACAAAAATAAACAGCAGAGGAGACTGAGAAGGAGATGCCGGTGAAGGACAAGGAAAACCGGGAGCATCTGGAAATCAGGTGAAGACATGTGAACAGGGTTTTGATGATGGAACAGGAGTTTATTAGGGCAGTGATCCACAAAGCATGGTCCTAGACTAGCAGCATCAGCATTTGGAAGCTCCCTAGGAATGTGCAGAATCTCAGGCCCCAACCCACATTACTGGATCAGAGACTCAGATGGTAGGGCTTTCTAAGGGATTCTGATGCACCCTCAAGTTTGGGAATCACTGACCTAGGCATAAATTTGCCTGCACAAAATTGTGAAGAGCATTAAGAAGGAAACACCTCCACCAACTCTTTCTTTCCTGGAAGAGAGTATTTTTACAAATTTACTTAATGCTCAAAAAAACAATTTGGACGTCATATCTCATCCAAAAAAACCATGGGTACATCATAGTAATTCCCTCCTTGATACCCCCATCCCACCCCTCACATCCCAATTTAGAATCGTTCTACTAATTTATCATGGCTCTTTGGAGAAGAGGAATGCCCCCATTTCACCGGACAGAGGGAATGCTGAGCACCAGGCATGCCAGACATTCCACTGCTAAAAAAAGGGGGGTGGTATTCTGGGTTAGCTATTACTGGGCCATAAACACTGAAACTCCTGAGATATAATGCTTATTCACGCAACCGTTTCCAAAAGTTTCTTCTAGGTTTTTCTAGGAGAATTCCACCTCTTCCATTCTGGGGAGAAGTTAAAAATTAGGGCTAGCCCTGAAGGACTGGCATGCCAGATGAAGGGAGACTATCCCCAGAAATAAGCTGGTTCCCGCAGCGGATGGGCGGGGCGGGGCGCCTCCAGTCCCAACCCAGCGGAGGCGCTCCTGAAAAGCCTGCCCCCTCCAGCTGTCTGCAAGGGGTCTGGTCCCAAGCTTTAAAACCCTGGGCCCGGGCACTGCATCCCGACCTCTCCTCTCCCAGCCAGTCGTGGCTGGCTTTTCAAAAGAGTGCGATTGTCTCCTCCCGCCCAGCCCCATCCTCGCCCAGGACCAGCTGTGCGGCTGCAGCTTCATTTGGGACTCGATTTGATCCGTGGCTGCAGCAGAACGAGCGCTTGCTCACCATTTAAGCACCTTTCAGCTTTCTGCTCAGCTCCCGGAGCCGCTTTGTAAAGTCGGGCAGCTCCAAGTGCACGCTTTGCCTCTGGACTTCTCCCGCCCGCGTCCCCAGCGCCCCCGCCTCCCACGCTCCCTTCCACCAGGAGCAGCGCGTCCCAGCGGGCTGGCAGCTTGCACCCTTTTCCGGTCCTCCTCCCCAAAGCGTGACCATGCTGGTAAGAAGCGTCCTCCTGGCGGTGCAAGGTAAGGCCTAGACCCCGGGGGACCCCTGGGGAGCGCTCTCCTGACCCTCTCCCGCTCCTGCTGTCCGGGTGGCCCGGCTCGCTGTCTTGCCCTGGGGCCATCTGAGGGCGCCTCCTGAACCTCCTCAGCCGCTAACTCCCTCCCCAAGCCTCGCGTGCGGTGGCGATGGGGGGCGTGTAGGGTCTGGCAGTGGAAGCTCCGGTGAGAGGGGGGAGCAGGGAACAGTAGTGCATACGTCTCCCGCCCCCTCCGCGCTCCTTCCCCCCTCTTTCCCCAGGTAGTCCCCCACGGGCGCCCCGAGTTGGTGCAAGAGCTCCCAGGCCCGAGCCCAAACTGAAACTTGCTTTGTGCCTGCAGCCCTGCAGCTTGTGGGTGCCCTGGACCTGCCCGATGGGTCCTGCACCTTTGAAAAGAGCACCTGTGGATTTGACTCGGTGTTCGAGTTCCTGCCCTGGATTTTAAATGAGGAAGGTAAGGGCTCAGCCTACAGGTCAGCGGTGAACTTTCCTCCTTGCTGGTTGGCTCTTTCAAGTGGATAATGTTATCTTGGGGTAAATCCCTTCGGGAGGAAAAGTGTGAGTCATGCAGCCTCCTTCCAACCTTCAGCTGTGCTGTGCCGGTGCCCTGGAAAGAGATGGGGGTGGGGGCGCCCTTTGTTTACCTGGCCTTTGGGTAGAATCTCTGAGATTTTGTCCCTCCCCCTCAGCACTCCTCAATGACAGGCAGAAAGAGGGCCCAGTTAATGATTGTTACCCACCAGCTATGTGCCTCCTGCTCCTCAGCCACTCTGGTCCTCAGTAGACACTTCTATGAACTGGGAAAGTCGGATGGGGCTCTTCCCACCCTGCAGGAATGGTTCTGTAGCTCTGGGATGAGACCTCAATGCTAAGTAAGACCTGTGGGCCTGGCAGTGTTTTGTGGCATGACTTCATCCTCATACTACTGTTGTATTTACAATCCAGTACTTGGCAAAAAAAAAGTCCGTGACCATGTGCCTGAGGTCACAGCTGGCCAGCGCTGGTCACTCTCACCACTACATATGGTTTGGGTTCTGGTGGCCAATTTTAAATGCAGGTCTTCAGATGCCTCTTCTTACCCTTCATTTATATGGGAAAGAGTCAGTAGTTCTCCAGGGCCCACCAGCAAGTGCTGGGCATTCCCTCCTTCCTCTCTCTTCCCTGTGTCAGCCCATTGAGAAGCATGATGCCAAAAGCCATTCAGACTAGAAAATAGCCTCCTTAAAAAACTGTGGTGCATAAAGGCGATCAGCTAGTCTCCTTCCCCTCTTTGTTGTCGGTAAGCCCCAAAATCATCCAAATCATCCAAGCTGGCTCCCTGGGGCAGGGTAGAGCCCAGAACCCCTGCGTAGCAGGTGTGAACTGTCATCACAGCTTATTAAGTGCCAGGCTTCTGTTTGGGGCTTTGCATACATTAGCTTCTCTGATGGTCAGAGGAGGGAATCTCAGAATATTCAAATGGCTGGCCCATGTCACATAGGGTCAGTCAGTGGCCAGCCCTGTGCTGTCCTGTTAGGGGAGGAAACAGGAGGGAACCAGTTCAGTGGTAAACTTTATTTATTGCCAATAATTGCCAAGTCTTGACTGCAGTTTACAGTTTACTTAGGGATGGCTGAGAGAAAGCAGTTCCTGGTTTATTATCTGAGAGCTTTCTGCCTTGCTGGTGGATGGCCTGAGGAGAGTCTCTTTCATCTCACCACCCCACCCTTTGTCCTGTTCCTATTGTGTATGAAGCATTTTGAGAGATGGCCTGACAGGCCTAGGGACTGGTTTTGAAGATTCTTCTCCAGCGCTGTACTTCTCAGAGGTTAGCTGCATTGCAGTCATCTGGTGGGCGTGTTAAGACACAAGTTGCTGGGCCCCACCCCCTGGGTCTCAGATTCAGTGGTTCTGGAGTGTGGCCTTCCTAACAGGTTCCCAAGCACTATTGCTGCTGCTCTGGAGACCAACTTTGACAAACACTGACCTTCAGAACGTGTGTTCATAGACATGCACACACATGCCCTGAGCTGGTGGCCCCTAGTAGGGTTGAGACCAGCGTACAAGGGCTACTTGCATGACCCTGAGAGCAAAAACCTCCTGTGTTCTAAACACCTCTCTTGCCTCACCCCAGTCCTGCCTGGCCTTGAGGAAGGGAAATCAACATCACCCCTTAAATCCAGGAGCCTCAGTCTCTGAGCACACACCACCAGCCCTCCATCAGGACAGTCAGCCCCTCACAGCCTGCTCCTGGGTCAGTGGACATGCCCCAGCCTGCTGAGCTCAACTGCCTCCCCGATCCACAGGAAGTGCTCTCTGCAGGGCTGGCAGTTAAAAAGTGCCCCTTCAGGGGACACAGGAAGGTGCTTATGGGAAAAGGTGATTATGGTTTAACAGTATAATGAAAGCACTGTTGCTTTCCATTTTGCTTTCTTTCTGAACTTCTAACAGTTACTGTTTGCTGGCTCAGGACTGGGACTACTGGCTTGGCTGGGGAAAGTTAATTCATTCTCCTGCACCCGCAGGAGCAGGCAGGTCAGGCTTCTGTCATTAGAAATCAAGTTTTTCAAAGGCCAGAGCTTGGACCTAACAGTTCACTCTAGAGGGGCAGTGAAGTAGGTGTGTGTCAATTGCTGTGGTTGCCTGCTGAGAAGCCATCACTAAGAATTTCCATTATAAACCCATTTCTGGGTTGATTAAATTAAAGATAATAAAATTGTCCCAGGCTGAAATTTGGCAAGCTGTCCACAAGCCTCTGCAAATTTATCTTCCTGCAGAAACCCTTTGAAACTGGTTTCAATCACCTGTGTCTGTTGGATCCACTGTAGAATGTTGTATGTTTCAGAGACTTCTGCCCACAGGTATTTGGAACACAAATGGCCCTTTGTATATGTGGTCAGTAGGTTAATTTACAGTGGAGAGAACAAAGCTAAAGACTGGTGGCCGAGTTAAATGGGGAAACGAATCTACAAATTAGAATTTCATCACAGGAAGATCAAATCTGGGAGTGGTTGCATGAATCTGCTTATGTCTCAAAATATCTCCCCAGCTGCCCTAAACGGTGTTTGAGGTCTACTCATTTTGGGTTTTTTTAGAGTATTAAATCTCTAAGAATCTCCAGTTACAGTTCTCCACTGTCCCTAGTCCATGGCCGTTTTGAAATTTACTTAATCTCCTGTGGGTGCAGAATGGGTGAGGTGGGAGCTGGTGTTTCCTTGGTTGTGCAATGGAGGCACCCCAGGGGTGGGGGGCGGCACTAATGCAGGTGACTGAGCACTGCAACCAGCCTCATCTACTTTCTGGTTTTGCTAATGGTTGCCCTGTTTTCTTGATTTCCCTCTACACTTTTTGTAGGATATTTTTATTTTCCCTAATTTATCAAGAGAAGTGAGATTATGTTAGACTCAAATTTGGAACTCACATCTAAATTTTAGGTTCAAATTAAATCCAAGAAAGAAAAGATCCATTTTATCCTATAAAAGTCTTCTTTATCAAAGAATATTGGAACCCCTTTGAACAATAGTCCTCTGCTGAAATGGAGTTTGTTGGTTCCATCTCCCCAGTGCCAGCTGTGGGGGCAGAAGCCCTTTGGCTGAGGATTATTGGAGGTTATAAACTTGGCCTCATGCGGGAAGAGTTACAATTCAAATTAGTCATTGGGTAGATGTTTTGGACACCCTGGCTTAGCACCTTTAACCTAACTATGAAAAAGCCATTGAAGGGGTGAGGAAGGGAGGTAGGGTAAAAACCCAGTCTACGTACTGCTCCTTAATTGGAAGTTTGGAATTCTAAGCCCCTTGGGAGAGGAAGGTAGATACACATCAAGTTATGTGTCAGGTTAAAAGAAGGTAAGAAAAGGAAATTCAAAGCACTTGCAGTAGGGAATGCATTTTTTTCTACAACAATGAGGGTCAGGGCTTATGAAATTGCCTAATACAGGAAAAGTTTGGATGGCATTTGTACCTCAGGGCAAATGATGGTATCTGAGGCAGGGAGGACAGTTCCAGGTTTGGCATACGCAGGGGTGGGGAGGGCGTGGTGGAGTGTTGAAATCCCATCGTAAGTACATGCACATGGTGTTCTAACACCCTTTCTCCACCCAGACCCATTCCTTCTCTCTTAAGGACACTTTAGGTTACTTGACTATCTGAGTTTCAGTTCTGCATTCAGTCATGCGCCAATTATTAATAGTGGTAAATCCCGCCTGTTATGTCAGCCAGAGCCAAAGTCTGGCTAGGGGTCTTTCCTAGGAGAGGAGGTCCAGTCTTCCCTTCCTATGGACTAGTCTTTTCCCTACTCTGGGGGCTGGCTCAGCATCCCACCTGAACATCACACGGTCATAAGGCAGTTCTGACCCATCTGGGCCTGCACGAACCCCCATCGCCTCTGCTCAGTGGTCCCTGGTGCCCTCTCAGCAAAAACACAGCCCCCATGTGGTGTTTAGGCTGGAGAGCAACACGAGTCTGGGGGGCGCCTGGATGTCTCTCAGAGGGATACTCACCCCAGAAAGTTGTTCCTGCGTATCACGTGGCATTCCCTCAGGCACTGTGGCTATTGCTGCTGTCGGGTTGAGCATGGCTGTCGTGTGCTGTGTCTGAGCCTGGCTTTGGCTTGTGCTCTGGCTCTGCCTGGGATTCTAGATCCTGGAGATGGGCCTTAGAGGTCCTCTGGGACAAACTCCTCATTTTACTGGGGCCCAGACCGGCTACCAGTCATGGTCATAGACCAAGGCAGGGGCAGCCCTGGGCTGGGCCTCATTTCCTCAGCTCTCTACCTGTCTGTCCCCAGCATTGCTGTCCCTCTGCTAACATCCCTGTCCCCACTGGCTCCTGGACCCTGGAGCTTAGGTGTATTAATTGTAACAAGTTGGAAACTTTTCCTCAGCCATCTAATTATATTTCCTACATATGGAAGAATATAGGTTCCACAGGCACAGTTCTCTGGGCCTTCCAGATCCACAGAACACTACATTTTATGCTTTATCATGTGTTTACTCATTCTTTCATATGTGTAGGGGTTCCACCTATCTGCAATCTTTAGCATATAGAAAAGGGGCTGGTGCATAGTAGATACTCAATAAATATTTGTTGAATGAATGAATTTGCTGAATGAATAAATCCAATATTATTGGATGTTTAAAAAGTTCTTACGCTTTTTCATGTGTGCTTCTGGTTCATTTTGCACCTTCAAAGGCAATCTGTTATAATGAGAAACAATTTAAGCCTAGTGGTTAATATGAATTCTGGAGATGAACAGATTGGATTAGGATCCAGGCTCTGCCTTTTCATGCCTTGAGCAAGTTATTTAATCTCTCTGTGTCCCAATTTCCTTGGATATAAAAATGAAGATAATAAATGTACCTATCTTACAAGATTGCTATGAAGATTAAGTGCATTAATACATTTAACACATGGTGAGCACTTCATACATGCAACCTGGTGTTATTCTTCCTCTCAGTTTTCCTAGATTTCTACTTTATTGAACATGATTTCTTCCATTCAGACAGCTTTCTAATACAGCTTCTGGGGAGCTCAGGGGAGTATGATTTTCTTTTGATTATAATTTTGCCATTTTTTCTTCATTCCAACCAGGAGAAGACCTTTCTTTTTCTTTGGTTAGCTCTATTTTGGATGTCCTTTAACCTCTCAGTGATCTGACTTTCGTGTGGATGAATGAGGTGGATATAAAGTAGTAAGACTGAGTTTCCCACTTGGCTTATAGTCTCTCCCTATCGTTTGGACTCCTTTCTCTACAAATTCTTGGGTTTTGTCAAGAGTCCTTTGCTGCCTGCCCCAGCGCTCTCCCACCTGGCCTGACCTTCCCTGCTTCTCTGCCCCACGAAGTAGATGCCTCAGCATCAGCCAGGCTCCATGATCGATGGTGCGGGCACCTTCTCTGAGACCTCCAGCCGACTGATCTCTCATCCCCTAAGCTGTAGAGCTGGTATCTCATCCCCTAACCCTTGGCCTCCCTGTCAATCAGTCTGCTTTCTGGGCTCTCTTACCTGGTTCCCCAACTTGGGACTTACCCTGCCGGGACTGGTAATATCCGTCCACTTCTCCCTGCTTTGACTCACTTCTTTGGATGTAGGCTCTGTCTGGCCAGCATCCTTCCTATCAAGGCCAACCCCTGTCTGGCTTTCTCCCTACTCAAATGAGAGTTACTGTATGGGAAGTTGCTACCCAACTTTTGGCCTGATCCCCAATAAGATACCTGGGGATTTTCAGGATGTTTCCCTTCTCGTAATTGAAGAAATCAACTGAGGTCATAATATATTGGGAGGAAAAAATAATTTCTTGTCCTAGGACTCTCTACTTTCATTGTCATCTTCAAATCTCTCAGTATACAGTTACCATGCTTTATAACTTTCATCTTGGGATATAGTATTCATAAAAAATTCTGGTTCTTAAAGTAGCAGAATCTCTTTGGTAGGTCACCCCAGCAGTAGTCCTACTTCTATCTCTTATTAAATAGTATTTGATTTTTAAGAATTTAACCATTTATGTTCATAAAAGTGATGGCCCTCTTGATAAGTAAGGCCAATAGGTGATTGAATGTATCTCGGGCATCTTGGTTGGTCAACCCCAATTTTTCACATCTGCCAGTCATCCTACCAGTTTACCTCAATTTTTCTTATGATTGTCTTAATCAATTCAATCATATAAATGTATTCACACATTCAGATTTGGGTTCTTGGAGTGTTTATATATATGTATGAAATACCTATAGGAAAAAAGTAGTGCTTAACACAAGAGAACTAATTGCTGGTGATAAAAGCAGAAGTTATGTAAGAGTAAATTTTCACACTGTATCAGAAATTTCTATTGTTTCCATTAGGCCATATCTCATTTAGCAACGAATAATGTCATACCTAACGTCAGCAAAGCATTCCCAACAACAAAGAATTTATAGGGAAACTCCGATACCTATGCATTAGGTCAATGGTTCTCAACCTTGACTGGATGTTAAAATCACTTAAAAATGTCTAAAAAAATAGTCACATCCAGGCCTTTCCTCAAGAGATTCTGGTTTATTTGGCCAGAAATTGGGCCAGACTTGGCCTTGTTAATAAACAAACACTAACAAATGAACAAACTCCCTAGGTGATTCTAATAGGGACCCAGTGCGATGAGAACAGTGCATTAGAATGACTGCCAACTCCCTACCCATTCCAGATGAAAGAAAAAAAAATGCCCTCTTGTTAAGAATCCTTTAATGATTGTCAGTTGCCCAGTATAAAGTGCAAACTGCCTAGCTTGGCACTCAAGGCCCTTCATGATTTGCCCCAAATTATATTTTTCTTCTTCCCTCCTGTTAATCCCTAATGTGCTGTTCACTCAACACACCCTTTACTTTCTTGCCTTGTTTTATGTGCACTGTTCTCTAGACCTGTATTATCCTGTGTTTTTTTTTTATTTCCCAGCCCTGTTCTGGCTTATTTAAATCCTATGCCTGCTCTTTCTTGAAACATTCCTTGAGTGTCCCAGGTAAATATTCTCCTCTCTTTCTCGCCTTTCCTGCCTTCCCTTCCCTTCCCTTCCCATGGTCCTCTTCTCTTCACTTTCCACCTTGTAAATCTTCTCCTTAGTGGTTCCTTATTGCAGTCTCCACCCCCTCACCTCATCAGAGTTTTACATCTTAGAAAATAGTGACCACATCCTCCCCACATGCCTGACAAACAGTCTGTGGTATCAACAAACACTAAGTTTAATCAATCTCCAGAGCCCTCGTTGAGGCTGATAGGGTAAAAAAAAAAAAGAAAACCCTTGACATTTTTCCCTATAGTGAAAGAGGTTGTGTTTAATAAACCTTCCTACCATAACACTTCAAAGACTTTGGAGGCTTAAGCTGTAATTTCTAAACAAAACAGTGAAACAGTATTTCAGCTTGTCTCACTAACACTTGGTCTGTTCCATTGCTGACATACCAATGGACAAATAGTCCTTGGATTATTTACCCATTAGGGCTCCTGAGTGCCTTGGTCATCTGCCATTACAAACAATCACAACGCAACCTTGGGAGTGATATTGCTTGGTCTGAAAAGTGTTTCTGGCAAGAGATGATCAGGCTTCCAACTAGCTTTTGAGAACTATTGTTTCTAAGGAACTCAAGTGTGAGACGTCAGTGGTACCCGCCTTGATGAGTAAAAGCAGATAGAAATATTTGCTCTTAGAAGAAGCTCTTGCATACTCACTGTGGAGAAACCAAAGGAATAGGTTTGTAATTCAGTGAGATCTTCCAGAATATTTTCTTTTTCTACTTGGTGAGAAGGTTATTTGTGTTTTAGGGGATTCTGAGGCTAAGAGTAAGATAATAATGAAACAACTGTACCATACCGTAATTTCATAGTATTGTGAACAAATCTTATATTTTACAGAAAAAGCTTCTAAGTATATTTATTCTATCAACAAGCATTTGGGTGCCTGTTGTCCATCAGGCACTATATTAGTAGTTGGAGTACAGTGAGAACAGGGAATACATACAGGGTCAGTGTCTGCCTTTGGTAGCAGCCATAGACCAATAGGAGACACAAATCTATAACCATGGCAGAAAGCAAGCAGAATTGTGTACTAGTCAGTGATCTTCACTGCAAACAGCATAAGTTGGCTGTTTAAGCAGGAAAGGAGTTTATTGGAAGGGTATTAGTGCTCAGAACCAACAGGAAGCCTGGAGAGCCATATTAGGCACAAATAAAGAGATGTAAGGCATAGGCAAGGTCCTTCTGGAGGAACCATGTGTGGGACTTTGCCCCTGGACATTTGTTACTGCACTACTGGGCCTGCCAGGTAATTATCCTGTAGGCAATGTATAGTGACGTGACCTACCATCCAATTCAGTAGCTGTGAGGAGGGGCCTTTCTGAGGGAGATAAAATGGGCAATGGGGAGGCTACTTAGGGGACTAGCTAGAGATCCAGCTGAGAAATGGTGAGGGCTTGACTAGGACAGGGTGGTAGGGCAAAAGGGAGGGAGTAAATAAAATACCCAAAAGGGGACTAAATGGCAGGACTGGATTGACTGGGTGGAGTGATGAGTCAGAGGTAGAGGGACTCCCCAGTTTTGCGCTTCAGCAGCTGTTTGGTGGTGCCAAGAGCTGAGAGCATGTCCTGAGGAACATCACGTTAGGGTGGGAAAAGATGTGTTCAGTTCTGAGTTGCCTGGGAAACATCCAGGTGGAGGTGCCCAGCAGGCCTTTGATGTAAGGATCTAAAGGTCAGGTATAGTCTGGGCAGGACTATAGCTGTGGGAATCTTCAGCAGAAAGATAGTGGTAGAAATCTTGCACAGAGATAAGATCACCCAGGAAAATGTATAAGGCGATAATAGCAGGGGACCGGGGCAGAGCCTTAAACTCACATTTAAGGATTAGGCTTAGGAAGGGGGTGGTGCAATGAAAGACACAGAAGGAAGCAGACATGTATAAGGAAAATTAAGAAAGTCCAGGGCCACAGAAGCCAAAGGGGTTAGGATTTTCAAAAGGAGGATGTGTTCAACAGGATCCAGGACAGCACAGAGGTGTGCACAGTGGGACTTGTCTGTTGGAATTGGCAGTTAAGGGCTAGAATGGTGCAGTGTCACGGACAGAACCAGAATGCCCTGGTGGGAGAATGGAGGGGAAATAAGACAGAAGAGAATTCTCAGTAAAGAAGTTTAGATGTTCTCTTTATTAAGGAGAGGTTCAACCAGACCTGCAGAGAAACTTCAGATGAGGTTTTGTTTACATTTTGTTTTGCTTTGTTTTTAGGAAGGGGAGACTTGGGCTTGTTTATGGAGTAAGTAGAAAGGACAGTAGGAAGGAAGGTTCAGAACAGAGGGGGCTTCCTCACTAGCTCTGTATTAGAGTCAATTTCCACTTGACAATTCAGAAGCCTCAAGAAGATCTACCTCTCATGAGCCAGTGTAACCCAGAAGCCCTCCACTGAGTGGCCAAAGACACCTGATTGTCAGTGTCAAAATGGATGAAATTAGCACTGCCAAAGCATTTTAGGTCAAGCTGTAAACTTTCCCTGAAGTTCTCTGCCAAGATTACGCTGAGGACTGAGAAGAGAATCCTTCAAATGATTCCAAGAATACACTCTAATCTGTTACAGAAAAAAATAAGTAAACTTACATTACAAAAAAATAAGTAAATGCAGTGGATGTAGGAGATTGGTAATTATGATGCATCTGGGAACTTATTTATTAAAAAGCAATAACAAGTTTTGTAAGCTACAGGAGAATGTTTTGGATATAAGGAAATTTAATGGTGTAGCATATTCTGTTTCTGTTGTAGGACTGGTTCCCAGTAAGTGTGAAGTGAAACCTCATGAAATAGTTACACAACAGCTTTCTGCAGAGTCAGGGTCTGTGACCCATATGTAGCTTTTCATAGTACCTGCCAAATACACTTGTCATTATCTCTAACCTTCACAACAGTCCTGTGGGTGGTAGTGATCAGCATTTTATAGCTGCGGAAGAATGAGACATGGCAAGATGAAGGTAACATGTCTA
Source organism: Manis pentadactyla (assembly GCF_030020395.1). Lineage (NCBI taxonomy): Eukaryota > Metazoa > Chordata > Mammalia > Pholidota > Manidae > Manis > Manis pentadactyla. The sequence goes on along the minus strand of NC_080021.1, from coordinate 153,082,882 downwards.
AGGCATAGTTAGAGAGTCAGGACATTGACCCAGGCTACCTGGCTCCAGAGACTTGAGGTTTACTTGGCCCCAGGCTCCCTCCCATCAGTGAGTAGGATGACGCCTTTGGACTTTCAGAGGTCAACACTGAGGAACACAGACCTGCTAGAGTTATGCTTCTCTAAAGGTAGGTGGAACCTCTGCAAGATTCTGACCATGTTCCACATTCAGGCTCTCTCCCCTGGGTTCTAGGCCACAGCTACAGCCAGGCCTGCCCTCAGGAGCGCATGGATGCCTTCGGAATACAGCAGGCATCAAGCAGAGAAAGGGAAATGTAAGTTTACTTATTTTTTTCTGTAACAGATTAGAGTGTATTCTTGGAATCATTTGAAGGATTCTCTTCTCAGTCCTCAGCATAATCTTGGCAGAGAACTTCAGGGAAAGTTTACAGCTTGACCTAAAATGCTTTGGCAGTGCTAAGGAGGGCTCCTAAACTTCTGATTCATCCATTCCTACAGTGAAAGAATTAAAAGAGCACATGGATAAACGTGTTTTTCACTAGCGCATTGCCCTCCTAGACAAGCAGTTTGGTACTAATTCATGTGATTACTATTAACAGGATGGCAATGTTGCTATACAGCAATTTGATACAGAACTTAGCTCTATGCCTAGAAAAATTTCCATTCCTTATTTGAGAAACTTTTGCCTCACTGCCAAGGAGATCTGAAGTGTTATTTGGGGCCATGCTTATAATGAAGATGACTTTAATATGCTTTAACTTCACTGAGAAGCTGCCTTCTTTGCCTACCAATATTTTGTAACTAAGACCATGTCATCTGAAACTATAACTTAAGAAGTTTTCTTTTTTAATCTTCTACAGATTTCTCCTATTTTTGCGACTTAATTAAAAATGGATAACAGCCTGAAGAATTTTCCTTTGAAGTCTGTTTTGACCCTGTATTAGCCCATTTTAAAATACAAGCTTTATAGAAACCCTTTGGTTTTCCATTAAAAATCCTGAAAATTGGGAATAAGCATCTGAAATCACACCATTGTTTCTGAAAATTTTTTCGCATTCCCACAAATTCTGAAAAGGCAAATATGAGCTAAACATTAGTATCTTTCCTTTCCTTTCTTCTTCTTTTTTTTAAGAATAAACATGGAAGAACAGGCCCTTTTGGACTCACATTTGACACTTAGGAATAATTGGGAAAAAAACCCTAATATATTGTAGGTTATATATTAGTCCTGTAGATTTTCATCCTTGTTGTCAACATAAAATAGTCAATGAACTACCTATACCTGGTTCTCTATTTAATATTGTATAATAGAAGTGAGGTTAGAGGTAACAAATACATTGGCATAAGGCATGATTCATTTTTAACCTCGGGCTTGTGGACTAGAACTTATTTGCTGTCCAGTGCATATGCTTTATCAATTTCAAAAGGAAACTGATAGCTATAGAACATAAATCCCAGATTTTTAGACCACCCCCTCATTTAAAGAAAATCAATAATTACCAACAATGTCATGTGCAAGTTTGATCCAAGTGGCCCTCTTGCCATCGAGTATGCTATTAAGCAACTTTTGAGAGAGGACAAAGGCGACCTATTTGTGTAGCAGCTGAAAGTGGACAGCTCAGTTACTAAGAAAGTTTCTCTAGTCCTCAGAATATCCTTTAAGCTTCTTGCCTCTCCACAAACTCAGCTACTCACATAAAAATTGCTGGAAGATATAAAGGATGCCACATCGCACATATTTTTAATTAACTGTTCATTTGTCATTTTGGTTATCAAGAATCATTCATAATTTTGTGGCTCTATAAAATAAGTTTGGACATATTTATGATCTCTTGCTGAGCATATATTGGTTTAGTAGTCTAAGGTTTCTTGGAAAATTAATGAGTCTTGGAAAAATACCCATCTATCCAAATGTGCCATGAATCACGGTCATGCACAAAAGATGCTGCATTTGATACTCAGATGATTTAAGAACTTTTCCTTGGAAACATTTGACAAAGGAAAAGGCCTAAAGAGTGAGTGCACTACAGGGATTGGTGTCAGTCTTCTTTTAGTCTTGATCACCAACCACCAGGTGCATTACAGAATGATTTTGCCATCAAGATGACCTCAGATGGGAGTGGAGAATGATGCATGGCATATTTTATTTAAATATTTTGAGAATGGACATATCAGTGATCATTTATGTTTGTCCTTAGATCTTATTTTCGAGTTGCTAAAACAAACTGGCATTTTAGCATTTGCAAAGATCAAAGTGGCATTTGCAAGCTTTTACTGAGCACTGAATGATCCAGAAAACCTAGAATAAAAATGATTAATAACAATTATTTATGTAACATTTATTGAGCAATTATTATAATGTCAAGAACCATGCTAGATGTCTTGCATGTCTAATCTCATTGAATTCTTACAATGATCCAATGAGGAAGATACTGATTACAATAGAAGAAATGGGTTTAAAGATTTTTAGCATTACCTAAAGTCATGGAGCAAGTCACTGATGGAGCCTCCTTTTAAGATTTTAACCTGCATTTGTCTGGAAAGACTAAGAAAATAACCACTCCACTATTTTACCTCACTTTTCCCACTTTCCCTTGACGTAAGGTCTCAAAGGATCTTTGTGATAGAAATAATAATAGTAGTTATAATAATAGCTAACTCTTATGATGGAGTAATTTCTCTCATCTATATACTGTTCTGTATGTTTAATGGCATTAGCTGATTTAATTCTTATAGCTCAGTGAGTCAGGTCTTATTTTCATCCTCGTTTCGGGGTAGAGGAAAGTGAGACATACAGAAATAATGATTTTCAGGTCACAGAGATCATAGGCGGCAGGGCTATATTTTGTAATGGATTTTATGGTTTAAGTCTGTGTTGTGTACAATATAGCAATTGCAATATTCATTTTTTCCACTGTACTTTGAAGTGATCAACTTTTCTATTTGAGTTCTGATATGAATTACTGAGATCCAAGTAAGGGCATTACTTCTTCCAAATTCTTCCATACACAGGGATCCTACCACCAAATAAATTCTAATTTGAGGAAATGCAAAATCAGTCTTTTCTTTTAGAAATGACATAGAACCCTGGGACAACAGAATGTCTGCCTGTTTCCAAGTGCTAAATGAGATAACTTCGGGAACTCCTCTGGGAGTCTCAAACTCACAGCATCCCCATGAGTGCCCTGCATTCTCTGGACAAATTCCAGTAGAATTTGTTTTTCTTGATAGTTCTGATGGTCTGGTTTTGAAAACGAGCCAAGTATCCTCAAGTAAAATGAAGGAAAAAAAAAAAGAAAAATGTAGTATTTGGCTAATTGGGTTACATAAAAAGACATTAGGAACTCAAATTGGTAGGGATATAGTCAGGAGACACCATACAAGCTGAAGGACAATGGAAGTCTTTCACCCTTGGCATAAAGGCAGGGGGTGGGCTCAGTCTTTCTCTTTTCATTCTGTACTGGGTGATGTCTTTTGATGCATGGGGTATGAACTGCATCTCTCGTTTAATTCTTACAATGACCCACTGAGGAAGGTACTCTTAAGACGTAAAGATATTGCAGGTTAGAGAGTTTCTTTTAACATTTCCGAAGTCTATCCCATGGGGCATGAGCATGTGTTTTAAGATACCGTGTAATAATAGGGACGTAGGCCTGTTATTCAGAGTGAGCACCTTTAGCTTAATTTTATTCATTTAACATTTGTTTACCTGTGCTGGGCAAGGACTAAGAAAGGTAGGTACCTTTAAGGAACTCCCCATCTAGTAGAAGAAATAAGATACGTGAACAGCAGCCATCTCTACTGTCACTGAGACCAGTGCATAGCAAGGAAAATGTAAAATTGCCTGGGAGTTCAGAGGTTAATGAGAGCTGGCAAGGATGGGACCATGTGGGTAAGAGGAAACCTTTTGATGGTCCTGATGACCAAGAGGGCATGACTCTTAGGTCATGTCAAATGTCAGGAGTAATGAGGGCAAAGGCAGGAGTGGGAAAACAAGGGGTTTGGTCTAGAAGGAGTATGAAAACTCTTTTGACAGGTGTATTGGATGCAGGAGGAAAAAGAACATAAATAAACCTGGTATTTGTCACTTTACCTCAGGCCACACCCATGCACACAAGAACCAGAAAGGTCCATCTCATTTGAATGTATAGCCTTTTTTGCTAACACTGTGGACAGTTATACACAACTACACTACATAGTTGGACACTACATGGGATGGTTACACTATAGAGTTATCTGTGCAGCAAAACTGCTATTTCCCAGCCTCAGAGAGGATGCGTAGGTCACAAATAGTTTCTTGTAGGTTGGTCAGTGGTCAGTCACTGTTACCACTTTCTGGACCCAACAACCTGTCACTGTCGACAATAGCTGACCCCTTGACAAAATTTCTAACCAGCTAAAGAAAGGAATGCTTTTCAATCTTGAGTTTTGGGTAAATAAAAATAAAATCATAAGTAGCCTGTAGTGAAAGCATAGCCTTAGACTGTTGGTGAGTGATTTTGTATCTGTCTACCAAAATGCAGTGGCCTGACAGACGCTATACTGAGGGGATCAGTATTCAACTCTTAAGTGACCAGGCAATTACTTCTGTGGATCCATAATAATACAGTATGGAAAATTACTTGTTAATCAGAACTTCAACCATGATAAAATAATAATGACCATTAGTACCTATGTTGCACATAACCATACCTGTACACCTCTAAACCTCACTATGACACTGCTTTCTATGGCTATCTCCATTTTAAAGGTATAACAGCTGAGACCTAGCACCATTATTCAGTCTGCTCCAGGTCACACGGCCAGAGCAGGACTGGAACGAGGTCTGTCTGCTCCAAACACTATATTTCCATTAAATGTCTTCTTGGAGTAAACAGGATTCTAACCTCTCATTTGTTAACTATTTTGAGAATGTTTTCTCCCAAACCAGCCTCTTCACCTCTGTCTTTGCCAAGAGCTATTCACTTTTGCCTTCATCCATAATGAACATCTCTCCCAAGCTGCCCTGAGGCCAGAGATTGCTTTGTGCCCCAGCACCTGTCCTCCTCATGGTAGGCATTTAATAAAGGCTTACTGAACCTGACTCATCTTCCTCCCTCCCTTCCTGTTAAGCTCATCCTGCAACATCTCCTCCCCCTCTCACCTTCTCCCAGTGTTTCTTAGTACTTCTAAGCCTAAAAGTAATTCTTTCCTTATTCACTCAGGGAACCTAGTACCATAATCACAAAACCAACATCATGTCCCACTTCCCAGGCCAGATTCATAAAGTAGAAATGAAGAGAGAGCTTCAGCACTATATTCAGTTTTTCCAGTCTACAGTTTTTGAGGATATAGATTTCCTTATCCTTTTTCCAGGGCCAGTGTGCTGGCTCATGGCTCTACCAGCTGGAAGAGATGCTAAAAATGCGGAGTACCTGTGAGGCCTGCACTGCCACACCCAGTGCCCAGTTCTCAAGATCCATTTACTGGAGCTCAGTACGTGTTGATTCATTGATAACTGAAATAGGTGAAGATTAGCAGTAGTGCCATTTCCTGTGCCTGCAACCCAATCTCCCCAGATCTTTACATAGCGGACTCTTTCTCATCATCCCAGCCTTGCCTGAAGTGTTACCTCCTTCCCTGAGCCCCATCTCAAGTTCCACCTCCCTCATGGTCACTATCATATCACCCGATTTTAATTCTCTCTAGAGGGCATTAGCTCTCTGATATTTTTCTTGTTTATTCAATTGTGTGTTTAGCCTGTCTGTGTCACTGTGGATTCTCTGGTGCCCAGCACAGTGTCTGCCACCTGAAAGACACTCAATAAGAACCTGACAGATAGGTGGAACAAATTTTAATCTGGTGGCGATGCCACCCTAGAAACATATAAAGGCCAACACATTGCCAGGATTTGTTAAATAAAAAGAAATACCAGATGGGCCTGAGCATCACAGAGATGTTCTGAGGAAGTGAGGTGTGTGTCTGCAGAAGCATTAGGTAGAGAAGGTGAGCTTCTGTTATGCTTTGGTCCTGCTCTTGGGGTACCAGCTCTCCCCTTGTCTGTGGGTTTGAGTGAGTGTCCACTGGGGGAACACAGATTTATTACCCAGACACAGGGGAGGATTTTCTTCTTTTGACAAATATAGAAAGCAATTCCTGCAACAATGAAAAGACATGTAATTTTGGACATGAAATTCTGTGGCAATGCCCAAATGTGAGTAAGGCGCATTTGTGTGTGTGTGTGTGAGAAAGGCAAATCCTTATTTAGTCAATAATCAGAAAGTGATTGTTCAGAAAACTGTCTAGTTTTTCTCAGTCCTGGTTGCATGAATTATTTTAAAATTGTCTTCATTTCCTTCTCTTCCCCTAAAGTTAGCCAAGCTGATACCTGAAATCCATCATGGTAATCAAACTCCAGATCACCTGGAAACATCTCCCTTATTACAGAAGTTTTGTTTGGTTTTGTTTACTATCCCAGTGATACTGAATTCCATCTGGAGCCCTTGAAGCAGTTTGAAAAGAAATTGTCAAATAATGGGTATGAATGTCTGGCCATAGTTCTCATGCATTCTTGTAAAAATGCCCACAGCAAGTTGCATTTCTACAACCCTCTCACTGTGGAGGATGTGATAATCCAGTATCATAACCAAGGTATTAAATCCATGTTCCCTAGCCCCACTTAGAACCATGGCTACTAATCGCTTTCATTTATCATAGGTCCCTGTGTACTTTATACAATTACATTGTCCCTGCTCACAACCACCCTCTGAGGTGGGGGACCTTCCTGTAGTCCACAGATAAGGACACAAGTGTCCAGCAGCTAAGAGGTCTGCCTGATGCTCACGGATAGCACCGGGCATGAAAGCCTATGGTGGTTATCTCCTGCTACATCCCTCCCAAGGCATTGTTCTTTCTGAACCTCTCTTAGAGCACTAACTACTCTTTTGTTTTATTGGCTTTATTTAAGAACATATCTTTTCCCTCCTAGTAGACTGTGATTCTAGAAGTTAGCATCCACGTCTCTTCCTTCTTTTAATCCCCTTGTGCTTTAGCATAATACCCTGCTCATAATAAACTGGGATGGGATGAGGGTGAGGCAAGTGAGGTGCTTACCTTGCGTGTAGCTGTTAAGGTGATGTCATAAAACGCTGTCATCAGGGTTGGTAATATTTGTTGTTGGTTGATTTATTTATTAAAAAAAACTTTTTTTTTTGCCTTTGACCCTTTTACCAATTTCTCCCACTCTACCCCTGCTGCCCATCAACTCTGGAAACCACCAATCTGTTCCCTGTAGCATTAGCTTGTTTGTTTGTGTTTTTTTTAGATTCCATGTATAAGAGAGAGTATATGGTATTTGTCTTTCTCTGACTCTTTCACTTAGCACAATACCCTTGAGATTTATCTGTTTTGTCATAGTTGGCAAGATTTCATTTTTTATGATTGAATAATATTCCAGTGTGTGTGTATTTCTTTATCTATTCATCCATTGATAGACATGTAGGTTGTTCCCACATCTTGGCTATTGTGAATAGTGGTGCCAATTTACAGTAATGTAAATGAGCATGGGGTCACATCTGTCTTTTTGGATTAGTATTTTCATTTTCTTTGGATAAATTACCAAAAGTGGAATTACTGTATCATATGATAGTTCTATTTTTAACTTTCTGTGGAGCCTCCATACTGCTTTCCACAGCAGCTGCTCCAGTTGACGTTCCCACCAGCAGTGTAGGAGGGTTTCCTTTCCTCCACATCCTCACCAACACTTGTTATTTCTTGTATTTTTGATAACAGCCATTCTAACAGACATGTGGTGATATTTCATTATGGTTTTAATTTTTTTTCCCTGATGGCTTATGATTTGGGGCATCTTTTTATGTACCTGTTGGCTATCTGTATGTTTTCTCTGGGAAGTTGTCTATTTTTAAAATATAAAACTAATGCAAAAATTCCATGATGAACAAAATAGCAAAATTTTTAATAAAGACAGCTTCTGAGCCTGTACATGCCTCCCTGGCTTAGTCCTGGCCCTGTAAAACCACTTAATACATTTTGAATGAATGGATTATAGAGTTGGTGTTTGACATATGTGAACAAAGCGTGTCATTAGTGATCCAGTGAAATGTTACTATTAAGAACTCATTGATGAATCAGATGGACTAAAGCTGTTGGCTTTTCTTGCTGTTAGTCCAAGATGTTGATTCAGCTGTACTGGTCACACCCACGAAGCCCAAAAAAACCACTGGAGTCCAGCTTCCCCACCAGTCCTAGCAGTAATCTACCCAACAGGGGGAGTTTTCTTAGCAGAAGGTCAACTCTAAATTGAAAACTGCCCTTGGTTGTCTAAGATTCTGAAGTTCCTGGAATTACTTTTTTATTTTGTTATTTTTCCCTTTTCTTTATTCTTGTTGTTTCAAGAAATCAGAATGGTTGTTTTGGAAAGACAGATATATATATATCTTGATATCCTTCCTCCCTCTATCCCCACCCCTCCACCTGGGCTGGATAGATTATAAGAAACTCCGTAAATATTTGTGAACTTGTTAATTATGGATTATAGGAGATGGACTGTAGGAAAAAGAACAGTTTAATTCTGAGCAAATTAAATTTATATCCAAAGTTACCATTATGTTTTATAGCCAACAAAAAACTTTATATCAAACAAAAAGATTGACAGGTCTAATTTGCTTTCATTTCAGTTAAGCCTATTTTTCCATGCTGTTTTTATTGTTATATTTGGAACATAGAAGACTTAGCCAAATGAGGAATCTGTAGGTGGAATGCAGTTGCACTGTTGTTCATAGTAACAATTAATAAGACAGAAATCTAGCACCTCAGTGTACATTGGGCAGCTTCTCCTCTCAGAAAACAGGCTCAATTACAGAGCAAAGCACCACTTTCAGAGGAACTTTAGCCTCTCTCCAAAGACATGTCTCCCCAAAGTCAATAGAATTAAAATGTTGAAAACAAGCTTCAAGTCCACAAATAGACCAATTAGAAACTGAAGCTTCAGGGAAGATTTGCCCTTGGTGCTGTGCCATTGAGGGATCGGGCAGAGGCGTCTCTCTTCTTTCCTATTGGTGTGGCTGTCTTAACTGCAGCACAGGTGTTTTGCTCTGGGTCTAGACTGTTGAAAAGAAGGAACAAGTTCCATGAGAATAAATCTTTCACTGCTTAGGTATAATCTATTCAGACAGGCACTATTTGGAAAGACTTCACAGTCTTCAGCAAGACCAGATTATTCATTCATTCAACAAATATCTACCAAAGACCTACATATGCCAGGGGCTGGGGATTCAGCAGTAAGCAAAATAATAGTCATCTCACATGGAATAGGCATCCTGGTGGGAGGAGCTTGAGATAAATGATGCAATAAACAACAGCATGAGGTGGCAGATGGTACATGTTTTATGGAGAGAAATGGAACAGGGTAAGGTTAGCTGCTTTGGTTCAGGTGAGTAGGAAAAGAATCTCTGGAGAAGGAAATGTTTGACCCGAGGCTGGAATGAGAGAATGAGTGTAAAGAGAGGGGAGCTGCACAAGGTCAGTGTGGCTGCAGCCGAGGGAGAGGCCAGTGAGCGGAGATGAGGTCACACAGGAGTCCAGGGGCCAGAATGTGTCAGCCTGGTGCAGGCCATGAGAAGGACATCGGACTTCATTCTGAGAGAGAGGGGAAGCCTCTGGAGGCAAGTACAGACCTGACACAAGGTCTTGTTCTGTAAAGGTCACTCTGACTTCAAGAAGAGAAAGGCTAGTGCTTTGACCCTGGGCACCTAGATCCCTGGCATAACCCTGCCCTTGTGGAGCTTACAATTTGGTGGGGAATTTTGGCAATGGGCACATAAACAAAGAAATAAAGTCAAGTCAGGTACATTTTGAATAAAATGCAAGAGGGTGGTGGGAAAGCGGGAAGAATGGGACTGCCTGCTGCAGTTAAGATTAGGAGAACTTCTCTGGAGAGATGCCATTGAACTGAGAATAGAGTGAGGAAGAAGAGTAGCTGAACACCCGTGAGGGAGGCCTGGACGTGTACCAGGTGGACGGTCAGCAGTGCACAGGCCCTGGGATAGGGATGAACTGTGCGTGATGGAGGAATAGCAAGGAGGCCAGCGTGGCCAGTGTCTAGTGAGCAAAGGAGAAAGGTTGAGAGGTAGGCAGGGCCAGACCTTGGAGAGATGTTAAGGCCATGGAATCTGGATTTTAATCTAATTGAAATGGGTAGCCATTGAAGGGATTTAAGTATGAATCCTATTTCAGAAGATCACTGCTGCTCTGTGGAGGATAAATGTGTAATGAGAATGGAAACTATGAAACCAGCCTTTGCTGTAATGTAGGTGAGAGATAACTGATTTCAAATCTCATAGAGGTTATGAAGTTGAAGAAGGGGTTTGAAATATATTTTGGGAATAAGTCAATAGGGTTCATTGATGCAATGATGTAGGACATAATGAGAATCAAGAATGATTTCTAGGTAATTGGCCTGAGCAACTACATGTATGGTGGTGCCATGGGTAGAGATAAAGAATGAGAAAGGAACAGTTTGGAGAAGGCCATCACAAGGGTAGGGGAAATCAGTTCTGATATTGACATGTTATATTTGAGGCCCTTGATAGAGTTTTAATTAGTGCAAATGTCCAGTAGACAATTCACTATGGGTGTCTGGAGTTCAAATTAGAGGTCTGAGGATGAGCTATGTATTTGGGAATTATCAGCATGTAACAGCTATTTAATGCTCAAGACTGGATGGTCAACTAGGGGGATAGTATAGATAAAGAAAAGAAAAAGACCAAGCCCTGGTGGGTATTACAAAACTTAAAGTGGAGACATAGAGAAGATGCCAACGAAGAGACTGAGAAGAGGTGGCCAGGTAGGTCAAAGGCAAGTCAAGACAAAGGGATGCCTCAGAAACTAAAAGAGGAGAGTGCTTCCAGGTGGGAGTATCCAACTATGTCGAATACAACCGAGAAGTAAGATGAAGGCAGAGAGAAACCGTTGGCTTTTGCAACATGAAGTTTTTCATGATCTTGGCAAGAGCAGTTTGAGTGGAATAGAGAATAACAGTTTTGAACAGCTTCCCTTCAGCTGAGGGAGCCAAGTTTCATGCCTCACCATGAAGTCATTGTGAATCTTTGTCTCCTGGAATACAGAGGAATATACCAATATTCCACTATTTAGCAGACTGACAATGGTTGCATTCTCTGGCATAGAATTAACCAGAATTTTTTTGGTATCCTTTGTTTCATTCAAATACACACCAGAGTCCAGTTTCTTCCCTTGTATGTACTGTCTTTTGGTTTTTGTTTTTGTCTTTTGCCCTTTACTTTTGAAATGTTTGGAATCATAGAATGGTCTAGATGGTGGGACATTGATAATCCCTTTATTTTATGGATGAGGAAACAGAAGTCTGGAAAAGTAAATGATAGAGGCAGGCTAGAATCCAGGAATCTTTTAACTATATCATACTTGGGCTTTATAATCCATGTAACTCTTCCTGACCTCCCTAAATGTGCCCAGTTGAATAAGATTAGAAGTGTGGTCCCGGGTAGCTTGAAGTAAAAACTGTTTACCTCCTAGATTGCTGCTGATCTGAGACTATACTTCTGAAATGGAACCAGCTTCATTGATTAGGTTATTTTTTAGGATCACAGAAGACACTATTGATGCAGGTCTATAAAACACTCCATGTCTCATGTCTATTGCATACATACTAACATGATACTCTTTCCTGCTTACTCAGATAACAGCCTCCAGATTTCCAGGTAGCTACCAAGAATCACTTCACATAGCTGTGCAATGAAATCCATTTGCCTTCCATGTTTTAAAAAGAAGTTACCCATGCCCCTAGACTCAGCAAGCTTAGAGTGTACAAGGGCAAAACCTAAACATAGAGAGAAAGAGTAATAGACTTAGAGGTCTTTGATCTGACAAGGTGTTCAGGTGATCCGAGGGGCTAGTGATTGGCTGCTATGGTCTCTTTACATGGCATTATTATCTAAAGATAGGATGTTTCAGTTCACTGACACATATGGAAAAGTCAAGTGGGAGATGGAGCTTTTTTGGATAACTTAAGACAATCACCTTCCTTAAGAGAAATTTCCTCTTAGACTCTCTTAGTGTCTCGCTGTGTGGCTTGCCATTGTCGTATCACCAGGGCCACAGCTCCTCACCAAGAAGCTGCATCAGAAAGCCAGATCTAAGCCTATCATGGCCCCATCTGGGGTCTGAATGTGCTGAGCCTTATGGTCTATACAAGGCATTTATCCCAAGTCTTATTTCAACTTCTGTAAAATGAGGAGAATCCCCATAAAGAATGCTGTGTGGCTCACGTGAACTGACTTGAGTAGCTGTACATTTTAAACTGTAAAGCACTATACAGTTCTGAGCCATTATAAGACTTATAAAAGAATCAAGAGCTGAGTTCATCTTGACAGTGACATTTTAAAAGTATGAGAGACTATAAAAGTAAGGAAACTATTTATTTTAGTTAACGTGTGAATTAGGCAAAGAGTTGTTTTATAAATATTCAGGGCACATATGCTACTTCTTAAAAGGTGCAAAAATCACTCCATGTCTCAGGCAGCCTGTATTCCAAGGTACCACCTGGAGCTGAGAATCAAGCCAAACAGCATTTGTTTTGCTTCTCTTTTGTGAGAGTGGGGGATGTGGGCTGGGCAGGATTCAGATATAATGGTGACAGGGATGCTTTCCTCAAAAGACTACACAGCAACAGGGAATTGGAAGCGAACAGCCAAATCCAGGGATGGAATGTGATGTGCATAATAATAAGACACAAAAGTCTCAGAAGGTCCAAAGAGTGGAGGAGTTTTGTTAGGGAAGAGAGAGCAGCAGAAGAGGTTTCTTAAAGAGGTAGAATTTTACAACTGCCTGCCTCATAGATAGGAAGGATTCTGAAAGTTCCATAAGGCAAGCCTGGTGCAAGGCAAAGACACAAGTGTAGGTAGCAGGGCTTATGCCTGTAAAAGAGTAGTTTAGTATGATCGAAGCAAAGGTCTACAAGGAAGCATTATCATAGCTAACACTTATTGAGTGCTTCTTGCATATCAAGCACCATCCTAAAGACATTGAGGGTGTTTCTTCAGTAATTACCAAAGCATCTGTATTATCAGTGCCATTGTATGGATGAGAAAAAGGAGGCACAGATAGTTTGGGTAAATTGCCCAAGACCAACAAGTTAGTAAGTGGCTTAAAGCCAGAACTGAACTCAAACAGTATCACTCAAGAGTCCACATTTTAAACCACTGTGCTATATACCTTCCCATGGGCCTCGGATGAGAAGTTGAGATGAGGCTGAAAATTTCCTTTGGGGCCACACTGCCATTAAGGTGTTAAGGCGCAGACATGAGTGTCCTCTTAACTCAATAGACTGGTGTTCCCCCAAATCAGGACATGGGCTACTAGTGGGACAAAAGATATTTTGGGTAATTGATCATTAATTTTTTTAAGTTATATGTTTATTTTAATGTGTATTAGTACATCTATATTTAACATATAAAAATTTTGGTCATAGAAATTTTCACTTAGCATGCTGTTATATTTTTACACGTGTCAAATTTAAAACTTTTCAAGAAACTTATTAAAGAAAAAATAAATAAGAGTACAGTTGATAGAAAGATTTGTCAAAAACCATGAAGGTAGCCCTTGAATGGCTAAAGCTTGAGGATGCCCAGGATGGACAGTACAAAGCAATGAAAGTTGCTAGGAAAGGGAGGGGAATATTCAGATATACTCTTCATATTGCCAGGCAGCTGTGTCTAAGGGGGTCTCTCCCTGCATGATAGGTAAAACCTTGGCCTGGATGGGGGAGGGTTCTTGACTCTGGTTTGGGAAAAATTCACAAACAGGTTGGACAAGTTTAGGTAAGGAAGGAAGGGATTAAAATGAGAGAGGGAGTAAATGGCAGCAGCCATGCAGGCAGTAGCGAGCAAGGAAGCGCAGAGGAAGGAAAGGAAAATTCATGGAACTCCTGCTTGGCACAGGGCAGACCCCTTGCCAACTCCTGCAGCCAGGGTCACCTGGAGTCCAGCATCCGCTTGAATCTGCACAGTATGGGAACTAAGCTCCTACCACCTCAGGATTTGGGGGAGCCTCAAGCACTGACTGGAGTGAGATTATGTTCTGAGAACTTCCCCAAAGCAAAGGAGATTTTTGGGAAGGCTACTGAAGAGCACGATCTTACAGCTTCAGTCTCGTCTGGGTCACCCAGGAGATGGGAATGTGCAAGCCCAGATCAGACATCTTAGTCGCCCCTCCCTACTTGTATGAAGTAGAACGGAGAGAGAAGATTTATGCTTAAGTCTAGAAAATTGAATGAAATAGCAAAGTAATGAAGATGCTTACCACTGGGAAAAATGGTCTCTTATTAACCTCCTGAGAGACTTGGAAGAGCACAGAAACAAAATGTAGTTAGTTGAGCAGCAAAAAGGCTTTATTTAAAGCAAAGTACACACCTGAAGAAAGGGGAGTATGGGAAGCCTCAGAGAGAAGGTGACCTGAAAGGTTTAGGGTTCTGTCTGTTAAGGATTTCAAGAATGGGGTAGAGGGCCAGGGGAGTGTAGGCTTGACATACGGTCTCATGATGTCCTTCTCTGGTGAGAGACATCATGTCACCATCCGTAGTCAGTCCCCTAGATATTCTGTAAGATAAACTTAACACAAGAAATTTATTGATCTTGTTCTTTCCCAAGATAGTGGTTACCCTTAAGCACTGGGCACATATCATTTAGGACTGCTCGCCCTGCCTTAATAGAGTCAGTTATTGGCTAATTACCATAAAATATGATAGGAATCTCACCTTCTAATTCCCCAGTTGTTAAAATGGAATCTCAGCCTTAAGAAATTTTCACTTAGCATGCTGTTATATTTTTACATATAGTATAACATATAATTATATATAACATATAATATATTACATATAATGTAATAGAAAGTCCCTCCTGTTCTTTCTATACTGTTTATATCTCGGCATTTTTCACCATTGGCAGGAAAAATTAATCATGATGCTTGTTCTGTGCCCTGGCCCTACCTCATTTGGGGAAATTAATCCTACCTCAACATTCAGGATCAATTAGAGGGTCCAGCAGTGAGAGATGTGGAGTCCAGTCTTAGTGGGTCATGTGAGTCAATGTGAAACCCAGAAAAGAGAAGTGTCTGTAAAGCTCTACGGTAAGGTGAGTTGGTGCAGAAAATGCGTTTGTTACATAGGTGCTGGAAGAACCAAGGAGCCAGAGTGGGTACATTGAGGCGGCCCAGGAATCTGCTTCTCTCCCTTGGCTGGAGGGCAAAGGGGAAAGGTTATGTTGGAGCCCAGGTGCCAAGCTGGCAAACGCTAGAATTGCATTGGAGCTTGGGAGCCCTGCTGGAGCTGTACATCACCTAAGGCACAGAGGAACAGGGAGAAATATCCATGCTCTGCCCCCATCCAACTCTCCAGACTCCTCCCTCCAGCCTAGGAAATGCAGCTCCTGCACTACTGAGCAGGGGAAGAGGGAGGGCAACGTGGAAGACCTGAGCCAGAAAGGCGCAGGACAGCGCTTGGCCCTATCCCTCGTCTGCTCAGGAAGTAACTGCGGAGGGCCGGCGGACCAGGGTGCAAGGGTGCCCTCTGGAGACATGTGCAGACTGAATGGAAAGGGTTTGGTAGTTGCTTGGAAGGGACAGGTCATGTTAGGAGGACTGTGGGTGTGACAGAAAGAGGGATAAGCTGAAGTGAACCCTAGTTCAGCCTTTGATTTTGAATCTCCTGGATGCTTTGCCCCAGATGTGTCATCTCCTGTGTGGCTTTTCAGTTCCATGCACACTGGAAAAATCTGTATTCTTACTGTTCCTGTGGATTTTCCCCTGTTAGGTAGTTTACTGGTCAAGTTAAAGACCTATATAATTACTAAAGGTAATTACGTTTAATATATCCACGGGCACTTTAAATGTGTTTTTCCAATCATAGCACAATTTCCTTGTGTACTATTATCCTAGCCTGCTTTCTCTGCTAACGTATGCTAACATGAGCCTCAGGATCCATAATACTTCTGTGGGCCAAATGGCCAGGGCTTGTTTTTGTAAACATTTCATAAATGATAGGGTCAGAAACAAATTGTGTATTTATACAGCCTTCCAATAATTCATTTAGAAGGGAACAACTGACAAGTTTTAAAATTAAGAGCTACTTTACTCCCTAGTGCCTAGCAGAGGCTAAAAATAAATCCAAAGGAGGAAATTGTGAGTTTCCAATTCCTGAGATGGGGAACTTTTTGAAGATGTTGGGGCATAATTAGCATTAGCCCTGATCCACACTGTAGCACCTGGGGGGAAACTGCTTTGCGTTCTGGAACTTCTTGTTCCTGAAGAGTTACAGGAAAAGTTGGAGGAGAATTTCAGCCAGAAACATTTGTTTTTTTGGTTGCTTTCCCCTTGTTTTCCAGGACAAAATTTTCATGTCAGCAAGATCTTGGCTGAAGAAGAACTTACTCCTCTTAACATTTTCCTCAACTAACAATAACAATCTTAATGTGCCATTTTGAAGCCCTGTCTGAGACTGCTCTGATAATCCCTCACAGGGGAGGTGGTTTCAAAAAGATGAGCTGAACATGGAAATAGTGTAGGGTGACTGAGGGTTGCTGGCGGGTTGTATTCTCTCTGTGCATTGTCAGAAACAGACATACTACCTGGGAGAGCTACCAGTACCCAAAGCCTTCCTGGACTGGTGACCCCTTGATTTCTTGAGGTTCCTGAGAAACATACATGCACAAACTGTACATGGCCCTGTCTGCTCCTTGGGTGGAAAGAAAGCAAACAGTAGCCTCATGCCATGGAAGAGTGGGCCTGGACCTTTACCACTACAGGCATATGGAAGAAAGACTGAACCTGTATGGGCTTATGGACTTCAGAGACTCCACTGGTAGGGAACAATGTGGCCCAGTCATTACCAGTTTGACGAGTTGCCCTCTGTTTCTGGAGAGTGGAGTTTCTTTCTCTTAATTTTGATTACTCCTTTGGAATAAGTAAGGTAAGAGATAGGGAGGTTAAGCCTTCAGCTCTAAAATCACCCACACATTGCTAGTGTAGTATAAATAGTGTTAGTGTTGAGCAATATCCAGGGCTTGAATCACTGAAAATACAGGGCTGACCACATAGCAGATGTTCAGTAACATCCTACTGATTGAATGGTTAACTGATTTGAGAGACAAGAAGATCTTATAACAATATATTTCACGTATGATACGGTCTTTTTCCTACTACTCTACTAGTGAATTATACTCAAACTCCAGGCCATTTCCTGACCTTCTTTATAGGCATTTATTTGCCCTAGATCCTTGGCTAATATACTCACTGTCTTATCCCATTTCTCATTTTCCTATTTTAGCAGAATGTATTCTTCTGCCATTTCCACACTCAGTTGTGTCCCCTTCTTGCTTTTTATGGTAAAAATTCTGAGATTTACTATACAATGTCAGTAAAAAAGTATTTAAATAAATAGAATTGCTATTTGCAAAGCATTAAAAATCATGACCAATTAAATATTTGAATATTTGACCAACTCTTAACACCAAATATCCAAAATACAGGAACTAAAAAGGACCTAATGGAATCCCTCAACAGACAGTAATTTTCAGGGGGTCAGAAGGAGACCACTGGTCTACCGGGATGGGCGGCCCTTGTTGGCACTCGTTTGGGTAGAGTTAACTTGGTGTGTGTGTTCTACCGCACACTTTGCCCCATCTTCCTTATAAAGGAGACTGACTGTGAGATGAAGGAAAACTTGAAAGCAGCACTTGCTTTATCTAGATTCATAGTTTCTCTTTATGAACCAGAACATGTCCTCATTGGGGCCATGCTACATCCCAGGGGTTCCAGAATTGGTTACTCTATTTTTCTTTCCATTCAAGCAGAAACAATTAACTAAGGAACCTAAGATGAGTCATAAGTCTAGCGTTTTTGGTGAAAATGTTCTTTTTATGATCCTTAAATTTCATAAGATCAAAATGCCAGCTTTGCTTAATTATCATTTACCCTCCCTCCCTCCCAGGATTATTGTGAGATGGGTGGAGACAGTAAAGATATAAAATGTTTTGTAAGCCTTCATATCCATTACACACTTAAGGTATTATTACTTTTATTGTTACTTATAAATAAGAGGAAACCAAAGAAAGTTTATGTACCATATAACCTTTGGGTAATTTTTTGCTTCAGCACTGGTTTAAAGCATTTCTATTTGAGGAGTTGCTGATGGGGGAGAGAATCAACAAAGAAATTCTAGAAAGAAAGCAAAGTTACAATATTAAAGAAACTAACAAGTTAGGGGCAGAAGGGGAGCACTGAATTTGGAGAAGACTTGTTATAAATAGATGAATAAAGAGGCTGAAGGAAGGGACCAAATGAAATTGACATTGTTCTTCAAGCTACCAAAAATTTCCTGGGAATACATTACAAAGTTAACTGGTGCAGTATGAAGGTGATACATAGAAAAGCCGAATTTGAATATATAAATGTGGAATATTTAAAAGAGCCCTTATTTTAACTATTTTAGGAACCGATCAGAATTAAAACCTCATGGAGTTTATTAAAGATTGGCTGTCTGTTAAGTAGGTGCTGCCAATATTATGACTGATAATAATTTAAGAATCATTTATTATTAGGAAGAGACTTTATTTACCTAGATACCTGGTTTCTTTTTATGAACCAGAAAGTATCCTGATTGGGGTCATGCTACATCCCAGGGGTTGAATAAGTGGTAAGTTGGAGAGTCTAGTTCATCTTGTTATTAATTCTCTTGAAAAGAACAAAGCATTTAGCTTTCCTGCCCTGTACCATTATCTCCATATAAAACCAGTTGCAAAGAAATTTGGTTCACAATTTTACTGGGCTCACCATTGTGTGACTCATCCACCTGGTGTCCCAGGAAGTAAATGTCTGGTTCTATGCCCCTTTCCTCAGGATGAGTACTCAATAAGCTACAAGAACTCTAGTCCCTTCTAGAGTACCTTATAAATTCTCTTAATGTTAGAATTTTGATACTGTGTGTACTAGAATAATAGTGGTAGCATCATACTTATCAAATATTTTCTACATACCAGCTAAAACTCATTTTATCCTCTATATGTTGAATACTGATAATATTATTATTCCCACTTTACAATTGAGGAAATTGAGGCACAGTGAAAAAGTTAAGTAAATTTCCCAGGTGATAGTGACCTGGATTTGACTCAAGGCAATCTGGGTTCTTAACCAATATTGTCTGTCTAAATACTTGCATTACCAAACTTTTGAAATATCAGAAGATTAATAGATATTTGTCTGTATCTCTGCCATATTTTTTTAAAAAGCTGAGATTAAAGAGCATACCAAAACTTAAAGGTGAGAGAGGCACATTTGAAAAGGAAAGATGAAAGCCTATTTATGTTACTTTTATTTAAGATTTGTGTAAGGAAATGAAAAATAGACTGTAAAGGAATAAAGCTCTCATTTCCAAGTTTAAGAATCTGCAAATACAAGTTTTGAAGGGAGAAGGCTTTCACTTCTGACAAGCCAAGTTTGTTTTAATTTGTAGTGCTTGTACATCTTGTACCTGAGGAGCACTAAATATTTGTAATAAAGTGTCCTCATTGGTTTAAACCCAAAATAAAACCAAGAATTGGTGTAGGGGCTAATTCATCCCAATGGGAAGACTTCCATGGAGGCAAAAGAAAGTTCATGTGGGAGTGGATGACAGACTTGTCCAGATGCCGGGATGGTGACTCCAAATGTCAGTATGGTCCCTGCAGCTCAGATACCTCCCCTGAAGTTACTGAAGGGATTCTTCAGCTCTGGCCTTTTACCAAGGACGTTGAAAAGATTAGCTGGAAAGAACCACTGCTTTGCAGTGATTCATAGACAGTGTGTAGCAGCTTTCAAATAATGAATTCTATGTAGGGTTCTAGCAGCTTTCAAGTCACGATCCAAGGATAAGTCCTTTATATTTCTGATATAAACCATGAATCTCAACTCACCAGGACAGTGCTGGGCATGAAGAGGCTAGAAGAGGCTGGAATCTCTTCTGGCCTGGCCACAATCCCCTTCTTGTCCTGTTGGTGTTCTTATCCATGTTGCTCACTTCTACAACTTCTGTTGCTCTGGTTAGTGGTTGCTATTCCCTCAGCCTGTAAGCATCTGAAGAGAATGTGTTGTGCAGCCACTCAAGGCTCACTCCTTAAGCTCTTAGGGTCATCGGCCCCTTTGAGAATCTGATGAAAGCCATGGATGCTCTCCCAGCAAATAACCACACACAGAGTGGTCTGTCTACAATGTTATGAACCTCTGACGCCATCCCTGTACCCCAGGGTAAGAACCCTGACCCTATTAGCTTTATATGAAAAGCTGTTTTTTGGGGTCCAGGCTGGTTCACGCTTTGCCATCCCAGGTGTGGCCCTTAGCCTAAAAGCCTCAGATAGTGGCAAAGGTTCTCAGCATAATAAATACACCTCAGGCAGAATGATGGAAAGAAAAGATAATTTCTAAGGGCTTCTCCCAAAAGTTGCACATGAAACTTATGCTTATGTGCAGGACTGGCTGCGTGGGCAGGAGAACAGGGCAGGTACCCAGGGCCTTTTGCTTTGGGGTTAGTGCTCTGGAGTCACCATCTTGAAATTCTTAATGATTCATGTTTGAATTTGTATTTTGTAAGTGAAGTTCAGAGGAAAAAAAGTGAAGTTGAGTGGAACAACTGGAAGCCTCAGCTCATGCACAACCACTTCCTACTTCCTGTTACCTTCCTGACTAGCTCTCCACTGCTGGCCCCTCTTGCCCTGACACCCTGGGCCTTCCCAGTCTCCCATCTGCATCCCCACCTAGCAGTTGCTGTGGTTACGTGGACCCAGGGAGGGTTGGTGTCAGGTGAAGTGTCCTGTGGCCCCCTGGAGCAGGGTATGGCAACAGCAGCCCCACCCTGGGCTGCCGGCATCACATGTACAAAGCAGGCAACAGAGGGGGTGAGCAACTCTTCCACCTTCTGTGTAGATACCTAGGCCCTCCCAGCACGCAGAGGTGGCGGTGCAACAGGGTAGGGGGAGGGGCACCCAACTGCAGTGGGGTGGGCAGCAGCCCTGTGGGGAGAGGAGATGCCAGCTTGACTTCCTAGCCCCCAGCCTGGGCACTGCACACAGGACTGGCTGGTAGCTGGCAGAAGGGGGACCCTGAGCAGCCCCATGGGCTGTCCTCCTGGCCCCCCATTAATGTCTCCATGTGTCCACTTCCCTGTAGTATCTGTGTGCCTGACATCAAACAGCAACATCAAACAATGTATAACATCAAACAGCAAAATGAAATAATCATGACAGGTCAAGAGAGAAATCTGAGAAATGAGAAAGCTTTATATTTAATTCCTTTAATAGCGCTTTCTCTCCTCTGCATTTTCAGTTTGCACCAACCCCTGCAAATTACGACCCTGCTCTGTCTCACAGGCCAGCCACAAAGAGCTGCAAGAGACTGGTACATCCTCTCTTTATTCTATGTAGTCATGCTCAGCCCTAATTTGGGAGCTCTGTTACCAAGGGAGGTGGGTCCAGTGGAGGATATTGGGGACCATAACTAATAATTTCTACCATATAAGATTACACTTTTAAAATAATTACCAGGGACCAAGCATTACTGAAAGGGTTTACAACTTTTAGTTCATTTAATCCTAAAAGCAATAGTACTACTAGCCCCAGGTTACAGATAACAGAAGCACATAGAGACCAAGTCAGTGACGTCAGAACCACATCTAGCAAGTGGTGAAGCCAGGATCAAACCTGGCCAGTCTGGATTTTGAATCCAGGATCCCTGCAGGGTACCACCTTTGCAGCTCAGCCTGTAAAACCTGCCATCTGTAGCTTGCTCAGTAGAGATACTCTGGTTCTCTAAGGCAGTGTCTTATAAAAAGTTAGATCATGGAGCACCTGTATCAGAATTGCTACAATATTTGTCTACAGTGCAACTTCCTAAACTCTAAGCTGGACTACTGAATCAGAATCTCTGAGAGTAGATCACAAGGATCTTCATTTTCAACAGATTCCCCCAGGTGATTCTTAGAAACTGTAAGAAATGTTGCTTACAAGTTTTAGGGTAGAATAAACTTCCTGAGATGAGTGTTGCATGGGAAGGTGTGAGGAAGGAGATACTCACATTAACACATTGGTGGCAGGAAAGCAAAACCGTTACAACCCAGGGAGAGAGGATTTGTTTCAATCTACAAATATTACAGTTGCATTGGCTCTGTGGGGTAGTAGTCCCACTTCCAGAAATATATCCTGCTAATAGACCTACACATGTGTGAAATGGCACACACGTAAGTGGTGGCACTGTTGATAGTAGCAAAATATTGGAAGCAGTCCAGGTGCCCGGTGGTGGAGAGCTGGCCAAGTGCATCTGTGCAGCACATCATGTTGCATCCAGAAGAGTGAGGAATATCGCCAAGGATTGATGTAGGGAATCTCCAGGACATTTTGGGAAGTGGAGAAAGCAAGGTGCCAGCAGTGTGTGCACTACAGGCAGGCAAGAGAACTACCTCTCACCCAGAACAGTGTACTCCCCAAAATGACTCTCTTTACAGACTGACTTTCAGGGCAGCGTGGCAGATGGGGAAAGTAGGGTCAACTTTGGCCCTCTTAGTAGGTGCTATGTGGCTGAAGGCTCCCTGACATCTTTAGAATTAATCTTTAGAATTAATGCATGCACTGAGGGCCTCTCTGCCCCAAGCTGTCATCCCCCTTCAGCGATTCTATGACATTCACTGATTCGATGATGAAGTAAAATGCCCTTTAGAAGCAGTAAGCCCAGCTCTGGAGCACAGAACAATTCTGTGATTGCATTAACTTTTTCTTCATTTCCAATTGGAAGGGCTGCTGCCTCCCTCCTGGACTAGATCTGGTGGCGGCGGGGGCAAGCTTTATGTGTTTATTTTTTAAGTACTCATCCAGCTCTGTATGATGCCTCTCTCTCGAGTTGGATCGCTCACTCCTAGTTGGGTGTTTTCTTTTGTACCTAAGAGAATGCTTACATTCTTGAGAGGAAACATGAGGGAGTTTCAATAACACACCGTCTTCTAAAAATAGTCCCTTCAGCCTTTCTCATTAAGCTAGGTGACAAGGCTCAGAGTCAGCAGAGCGGTTTGTCAGAGCAAAAGCAGCAGGGTGAGCCCCCCGGGAGACGCTCATATATGGCTGTGAAACCCCAGGAAGGCAGACCTTGGAATTCTTCATGAGTTAGAGGAGAGAAACCCAAATGTCAGGTCGTTTTTATTTTTCTTTACTTAAAAGTAAGGATTAAAAATGACCCCAGCATTAGGAAGTAGATTAACTAGCTGATGATCTGTTAGCATAATAAAAATTATGTTGCTTCCTTTGGTTTGGGCCTAGATTAATTTACTCTGGGTTCTGTCATGCCAGTAGTGATTCCAGAACCTGGGGTGGGAAGGGCTTAAAACTGCATTTTAATGGCCCTTTATGTAATATCAGAGAGGTGTAAATGAGCATGCCAAAGAATGAAGGGGCAGCTGATGGACAAGAGAGATGAAGCCTTCCTTCCCCACCCCCTCAGGCCTCACCTTGGCACTTGTTGCCCTAACTTGATAGATTATTCTGATCACAAAAACCCAAGGTTATCTAAGGTTAATCTGGACCAGCTATGTCCAATAGGACTTTCTGTGATGATGGAAATGTTGTGTCCCTGTGTTGTCCAGTAGCTACTGTGGCTATTGAGCAGTTGAAATGTAGCTAGTGTGCCTGAAGAACTAAATTTTTTATTGTGTTTCATTTCAACTAGTTTAGATTTAAATAGCCACAGTTAAATGGCCAGTGGCTACCATTTGGATAGCACAGCTGTCCACATTTGGAATAGTGGTCAGGAATTATGATTTCTGAACTCTGTCTTTATGTCAAATTAAGATGATGGTAATATCATGTTAGTGCTGTATGCATTACATGGCCATCTTATAGAATAGGTGTAATTGACCCTCACCTCCCCTTTGCATGTTCTGAGAGATGTGGGTCATCCAGACTTTGATAGTATGTCCCATGAGCCAGAGAGGTCAAAGCCAAGCGGTTTTTTGACTGTGTGTTCGTCTGTTTTCAAGAACCCAGTCAGTCCCTGGAGAGGCAGGCTGGTGTGAAAGCACTGCCCCAAACAGTAAAAGGTGTAAAATCACAATACTGCACCTTATATATACAAGTGAGAAAACTCTATTTGTGTGTGTGTGTGTGTGTGTGTGTGTGTGTGTGTGTGTGTGCCTTTAAACTCAATTTATTCATTCCATGGACTTGACTTTACTCACAGAGGACCCACCTCCACTCATACCTGCTTGTAATTTTTACCAGGAAATAGAAAAAAACTAATTGCTATACTATACATTTTGTGGGATTGTGACAATTAGGAGCTAATTTGTTTTTACAAAACAGTTTTGTGTGTAGCAGTATAGATATGCAAAGTGGTTTTGTAAGAGCAAACACCATTCAAGCTGTTTATCTTAACTAACCCTAAATCTGTCTGATAACTTCCTCCTACCTCCAGAATGTTCATGTTTTATCTTATCTAGTCCATTCAGTAGTATTTTTCAAATCACCCACTACGTAATATTTTTTATACTGTGGACTAAGAAACAAAGTGTAGTTGAGTCTCTCATCCTACAACCTACCAGGTCCCACCAACAATAATCCTCATGTAACACTCACACACTCACATAGCTCCAGAATTTTTAAGAGATGGGTTGAGTCCTCCTTTCCCAGGAATTCTATCTCCTTAGGAAGTAAGGAGGTCGGATGGCCCAGAGCAACCCCAGGTCCTCAGATCCAGTTGATCTTTACTCCTACGACTGTCCATCTGGGAATCCCAAAAGATTCAGAGTTAGCACAGAGGGAGTCATCTCCCAGAATTAGTCTTCACTCCAGCCCCCACTGAGCTGGTGAGCTTTGTGCTCAAGCCTTCAAGATGATCTCTTGGCTTCTGATGCACCCCCATTAGTAACACACCATGTTTTATTTGACCAGCCAAGGAAAAACCCCAAAATGCTATAAATAGGTGGCTATTGGCACATTCGCCCTTCATTTTTTACAGAACTCCTGAAAGAGTGAATCCTCTTTACATAAATCATTATGTACAATTCATGCATCTAAGGTGATTTTGTGACATTGGGACACAGAAGCTCTCCAAGGGGCATATTCAAGGAGAAAATTCACAACACATTACAAGCTGCTGTAAGAATGGCATTAACTTCTTTCCTCTCTACTGAACGAGCCATGAAGTAGAAGTGCCATGAATATAAACAGCCCTAGAATTTCAGATCTTACTGTTTTGTTGATGAGCACACATGGTCTTGAGCATACGTTGTGGGTGGTCTGCTGGGGGTTATGATTCAAAGCCAAGAGGTCTTGTTCTCTGGTCAGCCTGCACATGTTATTTGTGAGCACTCGGCTAATTGCTCCTAAACTGCGCATTTAATGGCAACTTCTGGGTGTTTGACAGGAAAATGGCTACTTGTTTATTCCCAGATGTCATAATACATCTGCCTTTACAAACCAGAGCCCCAGCATGGACATGTGCATGGACTCTGGGGTGAGATTCAGAAGACCTCCCTCTGATCCACAGCCCACTAAAAGGCCATGAAGAAGTGTGGGACAGGTGGGCCTCGGGCCATCCCCAACACAAGCAAAACACACCTGACCTTTATCTGGCTGAGCGGAATATGTACAGCTGCAGTAGGCTAAAACCAGTTAACATCTGTCTGCAAACATGGTGGTCAGAGGTTATGCAATTACAAGTGTTATTGCTAAATACTATTCTTACTCACTTCGTATATGTTGAAACATTTAAAATTTATCATGCATTTTATAGGACAAAGAGCATTTTTCCAGTCTCCTGTTTTTGCTCTAATATACTAGTGATTATATTAAACGATCAAAACAGGCTTTTATGACAATATAAGTAATACAGAAGTGTATGTTACTAATTAAGTCTTCTTCATCTTTTTATTCCATACATATGATATATTTTCATTTCAAATAGATACCTCATTCTTTTTAATTGTTGCCTGACAGTCTATAATATGGACTATAACTTGTTAAATCATTTCCCCATTGCTGGCCACTGTAATTTTTACTCTGTTCTTAAGAGATAAGGGCAGAAGCAAAGACTGTTGTCTCGGCTTTATAATTTTTTTATATGCTCAATCTTGACCTTTACTTTAAGTTCTTCTTAATTAGGATTCTTATCCTTCACATGGCAAGTGATTTTTTAAAAATACATGTTTTTTTTATCTTAAGGTCCTTTATTGAGAAAAAAAAAAGAGAAAAGTGGCTTGCTCCACCGTGGTAGAGATTGCAGGGTGGTTGGTTTGGTTGCATGACTATTTAGGATATTGTTTGTGTACACAGTTGGTTTCCATGTATTGTTGCCATTCTGACTTGGCAGCCAGTAGCTCTTCCTAAACTGTGTCTTGTGGCCAAATGCAAACTGGAACACCAAGGAATGGAAAATATTGCAAAGTTTCTAAGTAGTCAGGAAGGTTTTAATTCCAAGACAGGTCTAGTTTCTATTTTGTGAAAAATCGTGTGGAAACTTTTAAAAAATTCTTTTGAGTATTTACATTGCACATAAGCAATGAGACAACTTTTTACTTTGTGTTAAATGAAGAGAAATTTGAAGTTACTGGTTTGAGCAGGTACCCCATTGCTGGGCTTTCCTTTAACAGTATTTTCCCTCTAAACTGTTAGTTCACTGAGGTAGGCTTCTTTTTTTTTTTTTTGCATTACCTATTTTTGTATGTATACCTATTTTATAGGTATACATATGTATATATGTATTTTGTATGTGTTTTTGTTTTGTGCCTGGCAGAAATCAGGTACTTTGTAAATGTTTGTTGAGCCAAATGGATTTACACAGGGCTGGAAAGGACCATTTTTTTAAAGGAGTCTTGCTGAAGAGGGCCTCTCAGATGTTTGTTTGATGCGAAGAGGGCTTGGTGAGACAGTAGGGGAGGAGTTGGCCAGGCGTAAGATTCAATTTGGGAGGAGGAGGAGACCAGGGAAATGAGGTAATGTGGTTTGCTGTAGTAATAGATGCTAAATCAGATCTTGAGGATGTTTATCTTGGGCTTGAGAGCAACAGAAAGCCACAAGAACCTTTCTGGAGGAGGGAATGGCCAAATCAGTGAGTGGAGAAGCTGACTCGGGCTTTTTCTGCATCACTGTGATAGATGACCTGGGAGACTGTCCTTTCCTGTCCCTTGTATGGGAGGTTTGTTATACCTTATTTTTATAGTTTGTCCTGCCAGGTTTCTAGGCTCCAAAGAATATTCAGAACAACAGAAACAAAACTCCAATTTTTCATATGGTGAGTTTGTCTGTAGTATGATATTTGTGTATGTGTACAAGTACCACACATTTTCACAGATCAACCAAAAATATATATACTTTGAGATTAAAAATCCTTCAGTAACAATGAAACTTCATTACTTGTCCTCAGTCCTCCTGAGACTTTCAGTGACCTCCAAAACTTCAGCCAGTCTCCCAAAGGCTCTGGAAGCTTGTGGAGAGATTCTGCAAATTGGAGGTTGCATATTTGTTAGATGAGCTAGCCCCAGGCCCAGTCCACTGAGAGAAACAAGCTTCAACAGATCATCTCTTCTGGAGGTCCTTGGAGGTCAGCATCTCCTCCCAGGAATATCTAAGTAGACTGGCCAACTAAAATTAATTCTGCCAATACTTGCCTATTGCCCACTATGCCTGTGCCAGATGTTCTTAGCTGTGATGATCTCATATCCAGGCAAAATAAAAGATATCCTACCTGGGCAAACAAGACGGTCCCTGCTCTGGTAAGGTCCATTAGGTCCTGCTCCAGAGGTCCTCCTCTGGAGGTGGCTTGAGCCTAACAGGTGGGGAAAATGCAAAGAGAAGGATAAATGGTTTTACGACTCTCCATCTTGCTTCTTGATACAGACCATGAAGTGTTAAGATATGAAGAATATGGAGTAATAATGGTGACTTCAAATGATTGTTGCAAAACTCACATATGAAAGTGTGAGTAGCAGCTCTAGGTAAACTGCAGAAAGGGCTATGAATTAGAGTTGTTACTTGTTCTGGATCACAAAATCCATAAGGTACAAAGTTCTTTAAAAAGCTGTCTTCTAAAGCCTAGCTTCAGTCTACTGTCATCTCCCCATGGAAGGAGGTCTGTAATTCACACAGTACAAAAGCTGGTGAAAAGTGTGTTCTGTTATCGAATGTCACTGGGTTTTGTTTTGCTCCTTTCTGTTTTTGCCTTGGTTGTTTTGGCATATCTTTTAACACCAAGAAATATTGGGGTATTTATATATGTTTTCTGTCTTTTAATACAGAAGTTAAATTGGTGGCTAGGTTTCTTTTTATCTGAAAAGCAAGTCTAGAGGCAGCCTTACATCTGAAGGGTCTGTTGCAAGTAACTTAGCCCAGTTTGGGGTCTGTCACTGGCATGATCACTGTTGGAGGGCTGGTTAGAAAACGGTGCCAATTATGGAAGTTACTTTCCTTTGAAGAAAGGCAATTCCCAGCCCTTTCAGACCTGCAGGCTTAGGAAGCAGTTTCCTCTTCCTGGGTCGCTCTTGGCACTTAATACGCTACCTGCAAGTGGGAACTTCCTAATAAATGCCAGCCTCCCTCCGCCAGGGGAACATTGAAAATGTCAAAAGATTAATTTTTAAAAAGCTACAGTGGGAACATTCTAAGAAGGAGCAACTATAAGCAATGAAATTTAAAAGTATGTTTATCTGAGTTCCTAGCATATCCCCCGAAGGATTGAATTAACAGAAAGGAAACATAGGGCATCTTTATCTTTTGAGTAAGATCATATCCAAAATCACTGACGTGACCAAGTTTTGAAAGCCCTGGAAGTGAGCTGCGGCTGTGATTATCTTTTCCCCAGAATGAGGACGATTTTCAGGTATGAATGGGCACTTTGTCTGTTATTGTCCTCTCCTCTCTTTGTATTCATGTTGTACCATAGGTGGCTTAGCAGTAAAGAATATAATTCAGTATTTTCATTTTAAAGTGTATATCTAAGGGTCTCTCTAATTTAAGTTTTACTAAGTTATATTTGTTTTGCACTGAATTTTTGGAAAATAGTGCACATTTCAGGTTTTCTTTTAAGGTGTTGTTTGTTTTATAAATAAAGCAATAAAGGCCTCCATAGTTCAGTGAATATTTTCCTGCATGGATTTAATATGTCTCCTAAGCCAAAACCAGTCTGTCTGATCGTCTATGAAGTCTGTTCTGTTAAAGAGCAATAACAATCACCAGGCCAGAAGGGAGTTGTAACTGAAAATGAGGATGATATTTCTCACTGAAAGGGGCCAGCAAGCTCCTGGTCAGGCCTTGCATTCTGTTCCCTTGGCTGCATTCCTTCTCCTCCCTTACACGTGAGTTCCCCTCTTACATTCCTCTTCACTAGCCAAAGCCCAGCTTGTTGGGGACCAAGGAACCTCTGGCATGGCTGACCTGTAGTCCCTCAAATGTATATTGATGTGGATTCAATTAATTATTCTCATTAAGGAGATTCTTTAGCCAGACACAATTCAGATGTGAAAGTCACACAAATAAACATCTTGCTTCCATTCTAGTACAGAAAAGCATGGTCTAGCTTTACAGCCAATAGGCTGAGTTACTTAAGAGGAGTGGAAAGCAGGGGTTGTGCTCAATGACTAAATCTTTTCTGCTGTTAATGTGCTGTGAACTCAAAGAAACCACAGAGAGAAAAACCCAACTAGGTATCACCTATGTCTCCTCTAATATATCAAGTCCTCCTTGGCTTCAAAATACCAGTTGGAACCTTATTTTTTTTCCTTCTCCTCGTCCACTTTCAACTTATATAATGTGAGTCAGTTTTGCATCTTGTAACCCCTACTCTCTTACCCAGGTCTTTCATGCCCGCTGCTGCCAGGTCTGACTTCCCCACCTCCTGTTTTGCTTCCTCCATATGTTGAATGTATGTTGGCGATAGTCTTAGGAGAGTTACCACCCTGTTCTCATGATGACCTGACTTAAAACTACCAGAAAGGAGTATATAATGCCATGAACATCTTTCTGGTTTACAGCTATGTCTCCAGGGCCTTAGAACAGTGCCTTGTGCAGAGTAGATGCTCAATAAATATCATTGATCTAAGGGGCTGGTATCACTGATATCACCATGTCTTGGGCTTCCCAGAGTTGCAATCACACATTGGAGAGATGTCCCCAAGTTCTTTTCCTCTTTGTCACCACAAACTCCATGCCCCACCATCACTCACTCACAACTTAATTTTCTGCCTTCTACCTAGTTCCTCTCCTAGGTTAATCTATAAAAATTTCCTATTAACTTGCCTAATAATCTAAGTGTCATGTTTTCATTTAGTGAATAAGCCATTTGTAATGAGTTTGGTTTTCCTGTTATTGTTATTATCCACTGACACCATGGGACAATTATAGCCAGAGAACTTTGAAATAAATGATACTGCTTGTCATTGAGTCCAAGAGACCTTAGTCTCTACTAGTGAGGAGTCAACTAAAGAAAATTTTTTTCTGCTATTAATAGTACTTTGTCAGAGGGTAATAAAGTCTGGCAACAGATGCCTGCATCAAAGTCATACCCAGGGATTTTTATTATCATGAATTGTATCTGAAGTTGTAGTACTGGAAAAAATTAAACTTGTTTTAATATAGAATTTTTTGCATCTAATAAATACATAATTCACTATCTTCCACTTCCTTTAATCTGCATGTACAAGTCCCCCAAAAAGACAATATGAAATCAAAAGTGAACATTAACATATTAAAACTACACTTCAGGGCCCCTTTTCTCTCACAGCAGTGTTTGTCCTGGGATGAAATTCTGTTCCCAAATTAAGTGGGATAGGATTTGGGAGAACAAAATTATCTGAAGTTTGGGAAGGCAATACACTCCGTCCCCCTCAGTACCCCCCACCCGGCACCCCATCACCAAAGAGCTGCTGAGGGGCTTAGGCATCCTCCCCAGGGCTTTAAGCCAAACCTTCCAGTGGAAAATTGCAGTTGGTTCTCCAAGGCTCCAGGAGTTGTACCATTCCATCAAGGGTGGTACCAGTTTGGGAATTCTGGGGCATAGAGGTTGAGATCCTTTGTTTCTTAGGGTCTTAGCTTTGTCAGAGCACCTCTTGCTCAGGGAGCTATCCAAGGTGCTGTCTAAGACTCCCTGTCATTGGTAGATCTGAATGTTTTGTCCCAAGTGTTGACACATAGTTTGCCTATCTTGAGCCTCGCCCTTTCTGCGTTTGTCTAATTCGGAAACCATCTGTCTTTCCATTTGGATCCTTCCTGACGGCTACTTGCTTCCAAATCCTGATGTGTTGTGACGCATTCATAGCTTGCCCTCAACTGACCCTTGGCCTGCATCTTGTCTTGACTCTGCCTAGTCTGACTTAACTCTTGTCTTCTCTCACCCTGTCCCCATCTAGGCTTTGTGTATCTGTAGCACATATTAGCAAAGTGATAAAAATCCGAAATTAATCAATAAGATTAAACCTCAAGATACGTATGGTTTTATTTTTGTGATAATATAAATTGCCTGAGTTTTATACTGTTGAAAAAAATAGTTCTCTGATGAGAAAATTTCTAGTTATATGGAGACCAGAAAGACAAATAGCAAAGTAATTTTCATTTTTCATTTTTTGTCTTTTAGTATTTTTGTTGAAGTAGATTAAATATTCTGCTACTGTTAGCAAGATCAATATTATTCTTGGAACATATGTTTATTACACTTTAATCACATTTGCTATTTTTACTTGATATAAAGCTAAGAATATGACTATAGTAGTGGATTTGACTATAGTAGTGGATGACCCATTCTGGCAATTGGTAGGTACTAAGATGTGTTTTTTAAGATATATATATATATTTTTTTTAAAGATTTGAAACACTCCAAACTTACACACAGTTGAAACTTGCCTGGAAGTTAATATTGTAATATAATCATAATTATTTATGTTCCCATAAAAATGCTTTTATGTGCTTTCATAAAGATTATTGTCTCAATTTCCATGACAATATATGCGTTGCCTCTATAAGGAAAAGCAAATCCATATAAACTTAAGAGCCCTGTGGATACACATCAGGTGTTGTGCAATTGATTGTGTAACAAGTATTTTCTGTTTCTGCAGCTTCTTCTACAATGATTATACTGTCTTGAGAAAGAAAAGTAAACAAATCTGCAATCGTACCTCCCCCTGTTCTGTAGCTATGAAGAGGTTGCCTGCCCTGAGCATTACCAGTGGTGTTTGTATTGGCATTTAAAGCAGAGCTGATGACTGTATGGAATCATCCCTGTTTCTTTCCCAGTCCCTTGTGTGACTGATGACCCACATCTCTAAGATAGTTGTTAAGGGCAGGGAGGCAGAACGTTGACATTAACAATTTTTTATGAGTGTGTAGAGCTTATATGCCCTCCAGGGATTGGGCTCTTGACCTTGGCTTCTGACCAACTCTTAACATGGAGGTGCCACATTCTCTCTGGCCCCAGATGAGCTTGACTCAATTTAGACTACCGTATAAACAGAACTGGAATGGTCAACTAATCCAGTTGAGAAGTAGAACCCATTCTTCCAACAAACCTTATAAGAGAGCCTGACAAATGATATAGATAAATGGAGAGCAAAGCCCACAGAGTGGAAGTCTGGGAACCTGGGTCCCCACTCTCCTCCCATTGCTTGAGGCACTTCAGGGTTCCACACAAGTCCGAGAACTATGGATTCCCCAATTCCTTTACTTTACAGGTGGGGAAACTGAGACTTGGAGAGGTTAAGTCATTATTCAGGACCACACAACTAAGTAGCAAAAAATTTGAGACAAAATCAGGTCTCCTGACCACCTTTGACTATCTCGTTCCTAACCTCTGTTTCCTCGTGGTTGAAACCAGCATGTCATGTACTCACTCTGACTTCTGTCTTGACAGGGCTTTTTACCCCCAACTAAAAAATACTCTTAATTCAAACTGGCTTAACCAAAGAGACTTTATCACCTAATGTAAATGAAAAATTCAGGGATCCTGATTTCAGGTGCAACAAGGGGCTTTAACAATGCAGTTCAGTCTCTTTCTCTTTCCATCTTTCTTGGTTCTGGCTTCTGTTGTGCTGACTTTATTTCCATGGGGTCTCCTGATGAATTCCAGCAGGTGGAGGCACCCAACATTCTTACAGCTGAGAGTTCCCATGGAAACAAAGCTTCTCCAAAGAAAATCCTCATATTTGAGCCTCATTTACTGAAGTCGGTGCATGTACTCATTCCTGAAGCAATCTCTGTGACCGAAGGGTTTGAATGATCTGATCTGTCCAGCATGGGTCACGTGGTCTCCCACGGAAGGGCAGTTGGGGGTCAGTCCCACTCAACCCATTTGGACTGCAAATAAGGAAGGGCAGGTTCCCCAGGGAAGACCCAGGGTACGATTAACCAGAATGGTGAGGGCATACATGTTGGGAAGGTAAAAACAATATCAATCTGCTGCAACATCCTCAACTCTTAGTTGGTTTTTGGGGCTGAAAACAGAAACAGAGGCAAGAGGGCTCACCACAGGGCTGCCTGAGCTGTTGATAACTTCTGTAGGACCCCAGACTCCTCTCTGTCATGGAGTCTTAATGTTTTATTATTCCTTATTTAGGGAGTAGGTAAGGATTTTTTGAATTTTTAAAACCCAGAATTTAAACATATCCTGTATTTTTTAAGGCAGTGGTAGAAATGTCCAGATAATCCATCAGAGGGCTTGACACATTTGAGAGTGTTTGGTTGGGAGAGGGTGAAACAAGATTAGAAACCGCCAGAGAAGTCTCTAAACTGAGCATAGTGTTGACAACCTCAAATTGCTCTGCTTTTCTCTGTTCATATTCCCCTGGGGTGGCATGCTTCTATAAACCAAGCAAGACTCGTAGCTAGGTCAGCTCAGGTGTGCAATCTCACGCAGGTTCTGGGAGGGAAAGGCTACCTTTTAGGTTTCCTAGGTGAAGAAACAATAACAACAGCAGTTGAAGAACAAGATTACTTTAGGATATCACAGTATTAATCCTGTAGTTTTGCAATAAGATTCTAACTTAGGCTTCAAGTAGAGATATTTTAGGAGACTGCCTAATGGAAATATGGACCTGGATATCCAGAAACTTGGGTTCTTATCTCAGTTCTGCAACAGATTATCTGGTTGACTTTGATCAAATTTCTGTAGGCCTTATTTTCCAAGTCTTGAAAAGGAAAGGTTGGAAATGTAATAATTAACTTTCACATATATTAGTGTTTCTCTGTGTAGTATGCATAGCATGGTGGTTCAAAAGATTATTTTAGTGGCACATGGCCATATTTTTTATTTTAATAATCATGTATATATTTTTCCAAGTTTTATTGAAATACAGTTGACATCTAACATGCACTATGCATTTTTAAGTGTGCTAGATTAAACAGCACAGCCACTCCCAAGTTTCAGAGATACTATAGCTAAGGAACCAGATAACATAAATAACATATTTTTCAGAGATAAATACAGTTAAAGAAAGACATTAAATAATAATAGTGTTTTGGTACACAGATACCGCAAAACCCCAAAGATAATTCATGAATTATAGAATTCGAGAAAACTCTGATGTTTATGACCTCAATATAAAAAATATTTGATAGAGTAGTATAATGATTTGACACATGAAATCTGAGACCCTGCTTTATTGAGAACCTATGTGCTGTATTAGGTACTTCCCAAGCATACGATAATTAAATTTTTACAAACATCCCTTGAGGTATGTATTATTATTCCCATTTTATGCCTGAGGAACTAAGGCTTGGAGGAGGTTAATTAACTTTCCTGAAGTCATGCAGCATTTGGCTGAGATGCTATTTAAAGAAAGAACGACCTGATTCTAAAACTATGCTCTTTGCACCAGCCACACTGGCTCCCAGGACTCATGATAACAGGGAGGTAAAAACGGGACAGGACCTCATACCTTCTAACTTCAAAGCATGGCAGGTTTTTTTCTAAAATTCATGTGCTTCAAATTGTAGAGGGGCCTTCTGATACCCTTCACAGCCTAGACAGGGCTGGACACATGGGCAGACAGAGAACATGAGCTTCCAACTTGAACTCTGCAAGCACCCCCTGCCCCGTCATCACTATAGCTCACTATATCAAGTCATCACTATAGCTCTCATTGTATATGTATGGGATTTGGGGCTTCTTAAAAAATTGTCTTTGTGCTCTGTAAGTTTGAGGTTACTAGGTAGTTTACACTGTAGTAGGGAATAGCTGAGAGCTGGCAGGAAAACCCAGGGAGTTTTAAACAGACTCTTCCTCAGAGTGTTCATGGGATAGGTGGGGAGGGTAGGGGGTTGGTGGAGGAAGAGAGAAGAATGAAGTGAAGGATCCGTGTTCAAGTATGTTTGAAAAAACCAAAAAGTTTTAAAGCCACTAGTCTAGATCAGACTACTCATTTTACAAATTTTATGAGGTCTGCTTTCATTTAAATTCTTCTTTCTGTTATGCTCACACTGTTGTAAGTTATTCTGTCCTACAATGCAACAAAATGAAATCTGTTCCCCTCGTAGCCGTATTTTCCTTTTAACTTGAATATTCTTGTTCCTATTTGCTTTTATGATTCTAATAGGCATGAAATTGCAGATTTTGAAATGAGAAAGTGCAAATAAAAGTAAATATATACATATATCTATTTATATACCTAAAATATATTTAAATTCAGGTTTATTTATTTACCTGCACCATGTTGAAATTTTTATAGACACTCCTATTTTATTCTGGTTTGAATGAAGCTGAAGTGTGTATAACTCCTTTTGTTTGACAAAATTGGCTTGCATAATGCATGAACAAAAATAATTCAGCTGTGCTCACCAGCAGAGTTATTGGCAAAGCTGGTAAGACAGAGAGTTAGAGTCTCTTGTAAGTCAGAAGAGAAGATTTCCTTGTAAATGAACACATATTCCATGGGAGAAGAATATTCTTTTCCTTTCAGGTGCACACAAGGAAGCTGAAGAGTGAATTCAGTTATCCCTGGCCCCCTAATACCATCACCCTCCACACAGCCTTTTGTCTTGAATAGAGGGACATTTGCAAGTTTCCAAGGAATATCAATCCCACCTGGCAAGCCATGTAGTGGAAAAATGTGTTCTGAGAACTAATCTTTGGTAGGACAAACACTATCAGATAATGTAGCCTTTTCTTATATTCTCATATTTCTTTGTTAAATACAATATAAAGTGAAGCTCCCTTTCCAAATATCCCATGACCTTTTATTGTGTGGCCTATCATTTGGTTTTCTGTTGATAGTTGCTAAGGTAAACTTCTCTTCTAAAACCACCACTGGTGCCAACAGGGTTTAAAGCTACACCCTTCCGAGACCTTGTGAAGGAGGGTGGCACAAACATCTGTGGTAGTGGTTTCAAATGTTGGCAGATTGTTTACACTGGAGATTGCCTCCTGGCATTTGTTTGACTTTTGCCAGGCTTAATGCTTTGTAATCTTGTAAGACTACTTTTGCAGTGTTAGCCAGGATGTAAGAATAATTTCCCCATCGTCAGGGGGAACTAAAAGGGCATTCAGTAGTCTAAGCGGTGCTGACCTCATCACTTCTCGATATATCGCTGGTCTCTGCACTTTGGAACTCCTTGAAATTTGAAGCTGATAAAACTATAGTTCTCTTTAGTCTAGAAACGTCATACACTGAAACATTTTCTGAATGCTCCCCACAAACTCTGCATTCCAGAAGGGGAGAATTGTACATTTAAAATCTTTTGTGTATCTTGATATAATGAGAATGTATGTCCCAGAAAGTATTAAGAGTGGGAGCAAATATGAAAATATTAAGTGTGGTGTGAGTTGCCAGTGAAGTTACAGCTCTCTTTACATATTGTATTTCCTGGAATAACAGTAAATTGTTATCAAGTTCAAACCTAAGGAGAGATTTCCATAATAAAAGAACTTTAATCTGTCCTTTATATGTAAACATAACAAAATTAATCTATCATCAGGGAGGAGTTTACCTATTTGTTTAAAACTATAGGCGGCACCTGCTAGGAAGCAGGTAGATGTGTATGTCATCGTATATGCTTAAAACCTAGTGAGAGATACAAACAAGTACACTGCCTGGAAAAAGGGGTATCTAAGTACCAGCACTGTGTATAGTTGTCTAGGTTGTACACTGCATAACTGTACTTAGTGGCTTGGTTAAGCTAAGACTTAATGAAATATAAGAATGAACTAGGAAAGGAGGCAGAAGTGGGAGAATGAAATGTATGAAGGAAGGGAGATGAAAGAGTCTCCCAGGTAAAGGAAACAGCATGTGAGAAGAACCGAAAGCAAGAGAGAGTGTGATGCTTCAGCTTAGAGGAGGTAAAAGAAATTCAGTGGCTTCCATGTAGACTGTGGAAAGGCAGTGGTGGTTAGATATGAGAGCCAGAACACCAGAGCCTTGTAAATTCAGGGCTGTGGGGACTTCCTCAAGTGTTTTAGGCTAGGAAATAGTATGTCAAATTGACATGGTAGAAATCACACTGGCTACAGTGTGGAGACCGGGTTAGAGTGGGGCAAGTCTGAAGTCGGAAGACCTATTGGGAGGCTGTTGCAAGAATACACATGAAAGGTGATGTTTTAGACTGGAGCAGGAGAGGAACTTGGTGTACTGGATGGCTTTGAGAGAAATTTAGGAAATTAAGTCACCAAGATTGATAGAATTTTGGAGAAGGAAATTGAAGAATCAATGAAGATACTGAGATTCTTGATTGCTGTTAGATAGTTGGGGGGGCTTCATTTGCTCAAGTTTGGAACACAGACAAAGAGTAGGATTTGGGGAAAGAGAATGAGTTTGTGTCTATGGCATGTCCAAATAGAGATGCTCAGCAGGAAATTTAGTTGCCTGGCTCTGGAAGTTAATAAGGGATCAGGTTGGTGGTAAAGACTTGAAAATCACTTGTATAAAAATGAAACTGGAAGTCATAGGGGTCGTGAATCAGTTGGGTTGTTTGGAAGCCTGTAGCTGAAAAAACTAAACAACAGTGATCTAAACTGGGATTTGTTTTGCTCTTTCATAATAGCAAGCTGCAGAAGTAGGAAGTCCAGACTGGTTAGAAGACTCCACAGCATGAGACAGAACCCAGATCCTTCTGTTCTGCCAGGCCATCCTCAGGGTTGCCTGCTAGGGTGACCAACTTAGTCGGTTTGCCTGGATTGGGAGGGATCCCAGGATAAGAGACTTTCCATTTTAAAACCAGGAAGTCCCAGGCCAACTAGGATGAGTTGTTTACCCTACTTACTTCCTGGCTTTAAGACGGCCCCTGCAGCTCCAGGCCATTGCATCCACACCTCAGATGGGAGGAGAGACAAAGGGATAAGGACAAAAAGGACATGCCGATGGAGTCAGACCCATCTGGAAGGGGCCTTCTGGAAGCTCCACCCAACAACTTTTTCTTATGTCTCTAGCTAGAACTCAGCCACTGGTCACCTCTCCATGTGAGGGTGGCACAGCACTGGTAATGTCTTGGTCACATTCATCATCAGCCAGAATCACATTAGGGTTCTTCAGAGAGGAAGCAGGAGAGAATGGATATGGGGTAGGCAATTAGCAGTTCCTGCCACAGTGAAGAAAACATATCAGCATGTGGAGAAACCAGACCCAGGCTGTGAAATATAAACACTGAGGAGACAGAGGTGGACAGTCCCACAGAGAAGTCTGAGAAGGAGCAGGTAGAAGGTAGGAGCAAAGCTTGGAGAGAGGGTATCAAGGAATGCAGAGGAAGAAAGCATTTTAAGGTCTGGGGGGAGTCAGAGAGGTTAATGCCACTCCTGTGTGATTTTATACCCAAGGACCACCTCTAAGGTGAAGAGTGCCATCACCTTCCTGTGAGATCCCCCTCATTGCCCAGAGGCCAGACAACCCACATGTGGGGGAGGTTACTCAGCCAATTAGGTGAAGAACTTGGCCCCTCTCTGTCCCCCATGGCCTTCTCCCAGGACCAGGGCGGATGTTGCTAGCAGAGGGTCACACTCTGTTCAGTGACTGTGCACTGAGCATCACGGTTTTCTTCAAGCAATCTGAAATGGTCCCAGAAAAAACCTTCCCTGGAACTACTGAACATCAGGGTCCCCTCCAGCCCCAAATGTCGAGTTTCTACAGAAGTTCTGCAGTCAGAGGCAAAGCTCTGGCTCCACTGGTGACAGGAGCCAATTCTTATTTACAAATTAGGACTGGGAAAATGGAAACATCAATTTCCACCAGGAGAAAGGGTTCACACTTCCCACAGCCCTGTGTGCTAGGCTGACACTGAAGTTTTACATGGCAATTTTATGCTGCTCTTTAAATGCAGGATTTTCTTTTTCCTTAAACAAAGCAATATTTGAAATGTTCCCCAAGAGAAGGGCTTCTTTGCTGTCACTAGAGAAGGTTCCCTCATGGGAGGGGTTTCTTACCACTTGGGACCAAAATAGGACAGCAAATGCTAGTCACTTCTCCTCAAGTACACACCATTGTACCCATTACGTTTCAGAAGTGGGTTCTGCCATAAAGTTGCACTACAAACCATCTTCCGTACACTGATTGCTGGGGGGATTTAGATTTAAACTCATACCTCTTACATCCCATTCATCTGCTTATCCACGGAAGCTCACTATAAAAGCCAGGGGTTTCATGCAGTTATTGAATGGGAATGAGAAGTTTCTTAAAACTATGTCGTTATTAGGGAGCTCATATGATAAGGAAAGGGAAGAAGAGGAGCCATTCCCATCAAAAACGTTTACTGAAAAGAGATGTGCCTTGTAAAACTCTGCAGAGAAATCCTCTCTAATGTAGCAGGGAGACTGGGAAGACTTGTTTATGGTGGGTGGTGCAGAGCACGCAGCTGTCTGGCACTGAGGAGTCCAAATCCAGTGTGGAAATGTATTACCCGTGAGATACACACGTAGTGCCTTCTGCTGAGTGCAAGTTAATAAATACTGAAACTACTTACTAGGGACTGTGCCCTGTACGTGTGGGTCTCTGGGCTGCCAGTGTGGCCGTCATGCTCTCAGCATGCTTCCATAACCTTTGATCTCCATGTTGCCCCATTTCCTGCTTCCTGCTCCCCACTCCCCAGCAGGATCTACGGGGGATATTGTCTGGGTTTCTCCAAGCCCAAGCCACTGTCACTAACCAAAGTGCAAGTGCAAGTATCTTATTCTGCAGGCTTTGCTTCTAACCACTGATTCGTTAACATCCTTCTTTAGGGGAGGAAAGGTGCACTGATATAGATCAAATTGTTAAGTATACTCTAATTTTAGAAAACTTGACATGTTTTAAAAACTTCTTAGATTTGAGGCAATGTGATAGAAAAGTTAATCTTGTTATTGTGTCATCAACAGGAATAGTATTTACAGAAAAGCCAATAGGACTTCCATGTAGAAACATCCATCCCTTTAGGATCCCAGCCTAAGGAAAAGGAGGAAAACTTTGCTCTTCTGTTATAGGAGGATGAATACACTTAAGAAGAGATAAATTAATGAAGAGACAGACGAGGAAATACTTGGTGTGTGGAAGCAGGGGGAAATGCATAGACTTGAAGCCAAACCTTGATTTACCAGCTATGACCATGGACTGCTGGATTCACCTGCGTGAACCTGGGGCTCCTCCCTTGTAAAGCTGTAATTCCCACCTAATAGGATCAGTCGTCAGGATTAAGAGGGAAAGACACATGTGGAGAATCTAGTGCCTACAGCACAACAGATGCTAATTCCCTTTGAATCTTTGTTTCTTACCAGATGATCCCAGATGAATTCTTGAAAGCTGTCTTCCTTTTCATGAAATCAAAATTATATTCATAGAGTGATTTATGAAATAAACTACAAGGGATAATAGTAAAGTTGAAAACTTCAAACAGGAGGTGATAATGGTTTATACGAGTCATAGAAATTTATGATTTTTCTTAGATATTTTCAGAAAAGAACATTGTTCAGCCAGAGGTATCAGTAAATTAGTAGATAATTATAAATCTGATTAATAAAAAAATCAGATAGTAACAATTTTGAAAATTTAATACCGTTTTTACATTTGAGGAATGCTGTGCCATTTATTTTTTATTAACACTATCAGCTGTTTTTGAGAATCCCCATGCCCTTTCCATTTTCTATACATTTGACTTTTTAATCTTTTACAAGTCTTTCTTTGATGTGAAAGAAAGCAAGACTTTTTCAGACTATAAGCTGGTGGCTTATACATAATTGAGGATGCGGTTCCATGGAGGTATCCTCTCCCCACAGTACCACAATAGGAATCTAGTTCTTTGCAGAGAAAAAAAAACAACTCTGTGAACTGCTGGAAGCTTTGCATACATTATTGTCCAGGCTGCTTTGATCAGTGGGCAGATCCCAGAGATGACTGACTGTCACAGCAGAGAATGCAGTTGAGCAATGGGATGGGACAAGCTAAGAGGGGCTGAGATCTAGAAAAAGATGTGCCCACAGCAACAGAGTGGGTGCTGGGGAGAATGGATACAGCTGCAGGCGATCTTGTGTATAGTGGGCAGAAGTTGGTGTCAGAAGGGCAGGACAACAGGCAGCAGGAAGAACAGCAGTTAGTATCTGGGAAGTGCTGTAAAAGGAGATGAGATGGGCTAACCATCAGGAAGGGCATGCTGATCAGATACCTGAAAAAATAAGAGCTAACACTTATTATGTGCCTTTAGGGCACTGTGCTAAGCACTTTACTTAGACATTATTTTATTTAATCTTCATTAAAGATGATTCAGTCCAGGAAGGCAGGCAGCAAGGAATTCAGGAACTCTGGTTGGAAGGTCCTTGCCTGAGTGCAGGGGCTGAGCATCAGCCCTGGAAGGGACGCTGCCATAAAGAAGGCAGTGTCCTTGTCGTAGGTATGCGTGATACCAAGTGCTAAGCAGCACAGAGAAGCATCAGCATGGTCAGACCTCGGTCACGAGGGTTTAGCCAGAATCATACCAGGAGTAAATGTGCCGAATTCTAATTTAGATGATGATTAATCCTGGGTTAGAGCCAGGCGGGCTTAGCTGCGAGGAGGGGAGCTGCTGAGGATGCGCAGCCAGAAGGCACCCAGCACAAAAGAGGACAGACATACAGATATTCAACATCAAAAGGCCAATTAAGGTGAAAGTGTAAGCACTGAAAATATGCTGCTGGCCTGCTACTGAGCAAATGTCAGCTCCAGACCATATTGGAAATGAAGTAGGAAGACAGTATAAATTTCTCACTATCTCTGAAACAGCTAAAGGACTCTTCCCCCGATTCTGAGAAGGAAAATAGTTAACAATTGACTTGATACTTCACAAAGCATTTTTATATACACCATTTCATCAGGTTCTCAGAGCAACTCCTTAGATATGAAGTCATATCTCACTTGAGTTTTATTTTCAGAAGACAGCACAAAGATAAATAATAGATACCATCTAA
Source organism: Manis pentadactyla (assembly GCF_030020395.1). Lineage (NCBI taxonomy): Eukaryota > Metazoa > Chordata > Mammalia > Pholidota > Manidae > Manis > Manis pentadactyla. The sequence goes on along the minus strand of NC_080021.1, from coordinate 153,040,478 downwards.
ATTGCCCTTGAAAGTTCCTTAAATTACACAGAGTACAGCATACATGGTTTTCTCTATACAATTTCTCTGTACATTCCTATCCAACTTTCCCTTTTCTTTTGAAATATATAAACAGATTTCATTTAATGGATATTTGCATGAAGTTATTTCATATGTGTATGTGTATATTCCAGTGACTGGGATGTTTTCAATTGGTTTGTTTTTTTCCTAAGTACATCAAGTGATTTCCCAGGTATTGAATGTGTGGGTAATAGGACTCCACTGTTTTATTATTCCCATTTTGCAGGTAAAGAAACAGTTGACCCAGAAAGATTATGCATCAGAAAGTGCCCCGTGATTCCTGCCCTGGCCACACTGCCATAGCAATGGCCTGGGATTAGTCCCATCACACTGTGCCTCAGCTCTTAGAAGTCATTCATACACTGAGCTCTAGCTGTGCAGATGTGTCCATCAGCTGAACATGACCTCAAAACTCAGTTCTTTATGTCTACCTTCACTGAAACTGAAAAGCTTCTGTTGTTTTCTGATGCCTGCCTGTGATGAGAAGACATGTTCAAACCCTGAGGCACGTAGAGCCTGACCATTTTGGCAGGCTGGCTTAATTATTAGTTTTGATTGCTGGCTTACTTTAAAAAAAATCTATTTGGAAGTTTATGGTCCTTTCCTGACCACCTCCAAAGATTTTATCCTTTACAACAGATGTCTCATAAATCAGTTCGAATTGCCTAAGCAGCAGTATTTGAAGAAGACCTTTCCTCTCCTCTTGTTGTCATGTCTCCAGCGCTGTGGCTACTAAATCTCCCCAGATCCCTGGCCTGATGCATTCCAGTCAAGCTCCCAGGCCACATGCGATCTCTGTCATTCTTTGCCTTTTAAAAAATGTCTTTGTGTTTACATTACTACCTCCAAAGCATTGTTTTCTATGCTGATTGATTAAAAAAGATGGGAAAAGGGAGAGATTTCAGCAAGAATGGTGGAGTAAGGACTTCAGAAAATCCTCTCCCCATAAAAACAATGAAAACACAATCAGTAATTGTCAAAATCAAATTTTTAAGAACTTGAAATTAGCCAAAGTCTTGCAACATCCAGGAGCATTTATTCAAGAAAAATGACTAAATTATCAGTAGCAACAGTGAGCTTGGTAATATTTTAGCTTACCCTATTCCTGTCCTGATCTTTAAATTCATATGGAAATGTAAAGGACCCAGAATACTCAAAACAATCTTGAAAAAGAAGAATGAAATTGGAGGACTTACACTTTTCAACTTCAAAACTTACTACAAAGCTATCATAGGCAAGATTGGGACACTGGCATAAGGATAGACATCGATCAATGGAATAGAATTGAAAGTTCAGAAGTAAACCCTTAGATCTGTGCTCAATTGATTTTGAACAAGGGTGCCCAGACAATTTAATGGGTAAAAATTAACTCAAAACAGATCAAAGGCCTACATGTAAGGACTAAAACTTTAAAACTCTAGAAGAAAACATAGCCATAAACCTTCATGACCTTAAATTAGACAACAGTTTTTTAGCTAAGACACCAAAAGAACATATAGCCAAAGAAAAAATAGAAAATTTTACTTCATCAAAAGTTAAAACTTTTGTACTTCAAAGGATACCATCAAAAAAGTGAAAAGAAAAGAAAAAGACTTTTGCAAATCATGTCTCTGATAAGATCTAGTAACCAGTTATAACTCAACAACAAAAAGAAAACAGTTTTTTAAATGAGCAAAGGACTTGAATAGACATTTCTCCTAAGATATACAAATGGTAAACAGCACGTGAAAAAATGCTCTTCATCATTAGTAATGAGAGAAACACAAATCAAAAGCACAGATACCACTTCATAATTATAATAAATAAATGGCTATTTAAAAAAGATAGCTATAATAAAAAGATGGACAATAATAAGTGTTGGTGAACATGTGAAAAATTGGAATTCTCATATATCGCTAATGGGCATGTAAATGGAGCTGCCACTTTAGAAAACATTTTAGCAGCTCCTCAAAAATTCAGTAGAGTTACCATATGACCTAGCAATTATCCTAGACCTATACTTAAGAGAATTGAAACTTACATCTACATTAAAAACGTGTTCACAAATGTTCATGGTGCTATTATTAATAATAGCCAAAAAGTGGTATATCCATACAATGGAATACTATTTAGCCTCAAAAAATGAAATTCTGATACATGCTACAGCATGAAGAACCATGAGCATTATGTTAAATGAAAGTAGGCAGTTATAAAAGGCCATATTATTATATGATTCCAATCATATGAACTTTCCAGAAAGTTCATGGAAAGGCACATGGAAAGATTCATGGGTATCCAGAGGCTGCAGGAAGGAGAAAATGAGGAATAACTTCTAAATGCGGGATTTCCTTTTGGGGCAATGGAAGTATTCTGGAAATAGATAGTAGGGTGGTTGCACAACTTTGTAAGTATACTAAAAGCCCCTGAATTGTATGAAAAGGGTGAATTTTATATGTTAATTATGTCCAAGGTTAACTTCTGGATACAATCCCATTAGGATGAATAAATGAAGTATTTCATACACAAAGAAAACCTCATAAAATCACTCAAAAGTTTAATGAGGTTTTAAAAGAATCATTAAAAAATGATTCTTTTTAATAAATTAAGAAGAAACAACTCACCAAAAACATTACCAATGTGTCCTAGGATGGCAATTTTATTAGTGACAGTCCAGGGAAAGGCACCATGCCTGAGAGCAGTATTTTCTCATTCTTTCTTTCTTTTCTAAAACATCTTCAAAATACAGCATGTTCTTTCTAGTTTAAATTAGCTCTAACATGCTCACAAAATATACTCTGATACTGAAGCCACAAGCAAAGATAACTCGTTTCAACTGAAGTGCTAACTCAGATTGCTTGGTAGTGGCTACATGGAACACTGTGTTTAGAAGGATTCTGAGGCTCTATCTAGACTGGGCAGAAAACATGTAGTGATTAAGAACATCTTTCGTGAGCTTGGCAGTGGTAATAGAGGTGGGCAGCACTGGGGCTAGGAAAATGCATTAGTCTGCTGAGTGGACACAAAATTAGTTGGGTAGATAAATCTTTGGATGGAACGTAATGCAGCTTATAGGCGCATTCACACAGCATGACTACAAACGAATTTGAGGTCTGTAATTTACATGCAAAATCCCAGTATTTTGAAATAGGCAACACTTAGGGCTGAGATTTCAAGATCACTCGTCTTTTATACTGTATAATATCAAGGTAGTTTAAATAATTTTTATAGTGTGGGCTCTCAAAGGTTCTTAACATGAGAGCATTAGCCTATGCTTGAAATAAAATCTGTTGTAGTAAGAGATTATGTCAAGAGAGTTTTCTTTTTATGGTATTCCCTGAAAAATCAAGATAATCACCAGCAGATGGACCTATGAGCCTGCTATATACTTGAGTTTGTTTTACCTTCAAGTTGGACTGTCTCCTCCCCCCTTTACATGCTAGAGCAGCAGCCAGCTCTTTCTTTGATAGGTAAGAGGTGCCTAAAGAATGAGTTATATTTCTCTGTCAGATATTGGAAGTCACTGGTTCTCTAATTGTGTCCCCAGACCAACCACCTCAGCATCCCCTGGGACTTCTCAGAAATACAAGCTGTTAGAAATACAGCGTCACCCCAGATCTGCTGGATCAAAACGCTAGGGTAGGCCAGCAGTTGTGTTTGAACAAGCCATCCAGGTGACTCTGGGCTCCAGTCTGAGACCCGCTGCTGTGAGTTGCTCCCTTCAGGAACAGGAAAGGGAGGAGGGAGGGTGAGAACAGAAGTTGGGGGAACTGGGTCTCATATCGCCGCCAAGTTGGCATGCAGTGTGCAGCTCCATAGGACCCAGTGGAGCTCCCTCTGCCTCCTTCCTCTGTTATACCCCACTTGCCGTTCTCTCCGCTTCCTCGGAAAAGGCCTGAAGTGCTCCTGGGATTGTCCCCAGGCCCCAGCCCCACCCATCCCACTGCCAGCCTTCTTAGAGTCCCTTCACTGGGGACAGTAGCAGAGAGTAGGGGAAGGAGGATGGTGCTTATAAATTTCCTTGTGTCTCAGGGAGGCAGCATTTTTATTCAAAATGAGTTGGCATCAGGAAAGTCGGCTTAGAACATCGGAACCCACCAGGCCCCACAGCCAGTAAATACATGTAAAGCATTTAGAACCATGCCTGGTTCGTAGTGAGTGTTCCCTGTGTGGGAGGAATGGTGTTGAAGGCAAGTACAGCAAGGGCCAGATTTTCCCACAGAGGGACCCTGGGTGGCACTTAGAAGCAGTTGCTATTTGCACCCAGTTGGGGGGTTACTGTGTTATAAGATTGCCAGCTGGAGATCTTGATCTTGAAACCCTTTGTAGGCAAGCCAGCCTCCCTAAAGGCCACACCCCAACTGTGCCCTGTGAGGATGGTCGGCAGCTAAGTGGCTGCTGGCCTGTCAGTACTTGGCACGAAGACCAGGATCCTGGCTGGGATTGGCATTTGAGCAACAAGGATTGGAGGAAGGGCTGAAGAACACCAGCTAAGCAAAGAGGCATTTCAGGGCCTTTCTAGAAAGAGTTTCGTGTTGGGGAGCCCACAGTGCAAAGGGTGGTGTGAGAGGCTGCAGAATGGGAGCAGCAGATTGGATGCTGGCCACCAGTGCAGGAACCTGTGGGCAAGCGCAAGAGTGCAGGCGGGAAGGAGCCAGGTCCCTGCACCCCCAGGCGGGCCAGGTCACTGCTGCAGGAAGTGGGTGCCCGGAGTTAGCTTTGGAGAGCTCGAGTTGGAGGATCTGGTACCAGTCCTTATTTTTATTTTTTTCATAGACATGCTGTTGTACATCATGTAGCCAGCAAGCACCACTTGCCAGTATTAGGAAGATGGAGTGGGGGTGAAGGAGTAGGGGAAGGGAGGAGGAGTGAAGAGAAGGATAAGAAAAGGGGGGACGGCAAAGAATGAGGGAAAGGGAAGAAGACAGGAGAGAAGAAGAGAAAGGGAGAGCGGGGGAAGGAGGGAGTGAGAAAGGGGGGGAGAAGGAGATACTGATCACGGGTCCTTCCGCGCCCCGTCCCACATGTTTTGCTTATGCCTTCTTATGAGTTACCAGAACTATGAGATGTGGTTGTAGAACAGTCTAGGAGAGGAGAGTCTCATTCGCAATTTAAAGATTAGTTTACAATGAACTTTTTCTCCTGAGCCCCTAGGTAACTGAATAAATTCAATCTGCCGATAATACAAATCGAATGCAGTTTGAATCACTAGGTATGAAAGGAGCTGTGAAAGGAAAAGCCTGAGTCCACCACGGTGTTCTGAGTCCGGCAGAGGTGTGCCGCTCCCTTGGGATTCTGAGGCCCCTTGCCTGGGCTCTCAGCTCATATGCAGATGGGGACCAGGCAGACGGATGCAATGTGCTAAATAGCCCTGGTTTCAGATAATAACAGGCAACAGACACGTGGCTTCAGTGTCAAGAGGGAGGAGGGATTAGTGGGGATTATGGGGCAAGGGACTCCACGGGCTACCCTCTGAAGGGGCGGCGCTACTCAGCTCCAGCTTGTTTTCTGTCATATGTCATGTGAAAGTGCCCTCAGTGTTGCTGAACCTTCACATTTTTTCAGGAAAACGGCAGAAATCCAGAGTTTAGGCAACATTCAGTGAGCCAACATCATGCATCTGCAGGCTGTATCTGCCCTCTGATTTATTAGAACACAGTTGTGTATTTTTCTGAGTTGTGAAACGGTGACTGAATCCTTCTCTGTGTTCCTTTCCCTTTCTAGGCCACTACATTTATGTGGACACGTCCTTTGCCAAGCAAGGGGAGAAGGCCGTGCTGCTAAGTTCTGACCTACAGGCCGAGGAATGGAGCTGCCTCAGATTGGTCTACCAGATAGCCGCGCCGTCAGGGTCTCCACCAGATCCCAGCAGGTTGAACCTCTATGTGAGATTTGAAGATGAAAGCTTTGATCGCTGGCGTTGGTCGGCTACGGAACCTTCGGACAGCTGGCTCATAGCCAGCTTGGATTTACAAAACAGTGCTAAGAAATTCAAGGTTGGTTGAATTTAGGTGCACGGGCTTTTTATGTGGTGTTAATGCTAATCTGGGATCTTACAGAAACTTCTACCATTGAAGTAAACTATCTCGGTGTTAGGATGTGATGCTTTTTAGGAGATGAATCATAGAAGAGTGTTAGTAGTGTCAGTTAGTATGTTGTTTGTTCCTTAAAAGAGCTTCCCTGCACATTTCTTTCTTTTCTGTTTAAGTGGGACTTCTGTAAGAATCTAAATCGTTTTTAAACCAACCTCTTCAGTGGAAATTTATTTTCTAACTGGCTTTAGGGAACATTCTTCTTTCTTATTATTTTGTTTCATCCTTCTAAGTTGTCTGTGGTACATGTTTATGTTTTTTTGCTACAAATCTTGAACTAAACATGAACTATAATGAAAAGAAAAGTGAAAACACTTTGAAAGAGGTAAGACACTTAAAGGACACAGTCTGATTCCTTTTCAAAGATGGAAGTTGTTCCATCAGAAGGGTTGGAAAAGGAAGGTGGAGAACGTAAGATAAAGTTGGGTGTAAACTGGAGTAGGGAAGGAGGATGGGATCTGGACTCATGCGGCCATGAGGAGTGATATTTAGTAAGAATATGTCGTGGAGGACAGAACGGAGCCTTCACAAAAGCTTTCTCCCCTCCTACTCCCCTTTTCCTTTCTCTATCCCATGTCTTGTCTTCTTCAAAGAAGAAATGCTGTATTTCCCTGAACCCCTGTCTGCTGGAGTTGCTCCCCATCAGGCAGTGGGGCAGCTTGAGAGAGGGGCATTGAGGGTCTGAGTTCCCTATTTCACAGCTTCCCCTGACAGCATATCACATCCTAAGTCTACCAGCATAGTTGCAAAATATTGGGCTAAAATCACATAAGGAAAAGCAAATCCTTCCAGGAGCAGGACCACAGGTAAACCATAGTGGTTGAAATCAGCCACATAAATTATCATGCTTCTGTCTGTTCTTCATGTAAACTTTTTGAATTTTTCAGCAATACAGAAACCACAAATTGATTTCTGAGCCTCTTCCATCTCATGCAGAGGTCTCCCACCACTAGTCAGATAGTGCTTGCTACCTGCTCCTCCAAAAAGTTTCCCCTGCAGAGTGCTCTGCCGTCTGTTCCTGACCATTGTCAGAATGGATTTCCCCAGGGACCAAAGCTCTCGGCCTCACCTACAGCCAACCGGAGCTACCACGGCACTGGAGAAGGTGGTGGTTGCAGTAACAGCTGAAGACAGCTGGCTCCGAGCATTCACTGGACACCTTGCCCACCTCAAAGTCCTGGGTGTACATGTATGTGTTTTTATCCTCATACATGCACACACAAACGCACATGTTCACACACACACATATTCCTTGAATAAATTCCATCACAAGATTGGTATCCAATAGCAATTAGCTGAGACAAACAATCTTGCTTTGCCTTAAATTGTTTAACCACTGACTAGTAGCTGAAATACTGAACCAGGGAAACCTGGTGCTTTGAAGTCTAAGTCCCTTCTTCTCCTGTGTTGTGCAGATTTTAATAGAAGGTGTGCTGGGACAGGGAAACACAGCCAGCATTGCACTCTTTGAAATCAAGATGACAACTGGCTACTGTATTGGTAAGCAGATTTTATTTTCATTGTATTAGAATGTGAATCGTTTTCTAAAATCTGTTGCCAGGGGGAGTTGAATTGATCCTAAAGGCAAAGTATTTTCTAGAATACAGTGCATAATGCAGAATAGTTTAGATTCATTGCTAGGCTCACTTCTGTTTTGTGTGTTGTTTCTCTCCAGCTTAGGAAGGTTTATTAGAATGTGCCTGGACTGACTGGATTAATGAAAGAACAGTAAATGCAGCAACTGTAACTTGAGTTGCTGCCTTAACCTCAGTGTATTCTAATAAAAATAATTTCCAGTTTGCTGTGAACTCAGCTTTCTGTAGCATTTGCCAGAAAAATAGGCATCACATTACCTCCTTTCTTCACGTTTCTCTATTTCTCTCTCACACACCATTGCCCCTGTCTTTATAATCCTGGCTGTTGTTTAGATTCCACTTGAGCACGGTTGGTTGGATGCCTCTAATGCGCCAGCTTCTAAGAAGGCATAAAGACAAGACAGGGACAGTGTCCTTCGGCTGCTGCTCACCTCCTGCTGGTCTACCATTGATAAATATTTACATGATAAATACTGATGCGCGAGGACAAGCCACGCAGTGGAGGTGCAGGGAGGAGGCGAGGAAATCAGACAGGACTGAATACAGGAGATGTATTTTAGTTGGAATTCCAAGGGGAATTAAGTGCAGGGTAAGAAGGAAAGAGCTCTCTGTGGGCAGACCCCAGAAGGGCAAAAGCACAGAGCATCTTCAGACAAAGCAAGAAGCTGAGAAGGGTGTTTGAGAGTCAGGGCTGTTAGGGGAGTTCCTTGTAGAAGAGTCTGGATCCTGGCTGTGCAGCTTGGATTAACAATTATGTAGTTGGGAGCATGGCAGGTCTGTCACTGGGGAAGCACCTGCTGGCTGCCTCATGGAAAATGAGTTGGAAATGATAAGAGACAGGAAAACCCTAGGAAGTGATTGTGATCTTGCAGAAGGGATGTAATAAGGCTCTAAAACGGGGGTTGGCAGGAATAGCAAAAAGGCAGTAGTTTTGAGAGGTTTTTCTGCACTGACAGTACTTTGAGGCTGGATGGCTGTGGAGAGGAAGAGAAAGGGGTGTCAAAGATATGTGAGCCTTTGCTGATTCCCTGAGTCTCACTTCTCTATTTCAACCTTCCAATGATGATGCTAACGCAAGGGAAAGAAATTGCTGGCAGTGTGGCCATTATCCAAAGGTACAGTGAGTTGAAACCCACACTCCCTGACACTTCTCTGTCACTGTCACGTGGAGCTGGGTCTTGGACAACCCATAGACTAGAGCCAAACACACCTGGCACAGCGCCACCTGCTGGTCTCATCAGCTTACTGACCCTGCAGCCTCCATTTCACCACCTGTGAAATGGGGATGAAATGCTCCCCTCACAGGATCATTGTGGGGACAAGACCGTGGATGTGAAGGTGATCAGCACAGTGTCTAGGGGTCCTGGTACAAAGCTTCCAGTGGCCCAAGGGAGCAAGAAACATACCTGCATACCTAAGAGCAAACTCTGCAGTGAGTATGGGTGCCCCCTGGTGTAACTGTATCTCCATCAAGTGTGGTTTTGTTTCTCTTCTGCCAGAGTGTGACTTTGAAGAAAATCATCTCTGTGGCTTTGTGAACCGCTGGAACCCCAATGTGAACTGGTTCGTTGGAGGAGGAAATATCCGGAATTCCCACTCCATTCTCCCGCAAGATCATACCCTCAGGAGTGAACTGGGTGAGCCAGGACAGATGGAGTCCTTCTCCCGGGATAACTTTCTGCTGTCTCCTTCCACCCACTACATTGATCTAACAGTGGCTCTGTTAACAGAGAGGGGAGGAAGGAAGAGGCTGAGTAGGGACCAGGCGGTCTGGTGGCCGAGTAGGGAAGATAAGGCTGTGAAATAGAGGCAACCTTTATAACATGGGCTTTATAACTAAGGAGAAGGCCACCCAGTTAAAGTTCAAAATTTGTTATTTCTAAGGAGAAGTTTGGAATAATCCTAGGTTAGTTTACACCAAAAATAGAACAAATGATGGGAACAAGTACTTAAGAACTACCCAAGTGGCAGTGAGGTGAGCCAGTGCCCAGGGTTAATCCTGAATGTGGTGTGCAACAGGGCCCCCTAGTGGCCAAGTGGGCAGGTTCTCTGCAGGGGAAATGGAGAGGAGAGGTTATGGCGAGATGACAGGTACCGCCTCAGAAGGGAGACATGGGCAAGGGCTTCCTTCCTTCCTTGGGGGTTATGACCGCTCCCACCTGGCCCCTGGTAGGCTTTGTAACTAGAACATTCTGGTGAGCAAGAATAGGAATTTTAGTTCTGCTGCAAACAGTGACTTTGTATATCTTGTGACCCTTTGCTGTGTGGATAGTGAGGTGATCTGCTCAGTCCTTATCAACTGCTGATGCTGACAGTGTGTCCCTGTGCCTGCAGACATGGCAACTTTTTATGGTTCTCTGTTCCTTATTCACTGTAGTTTATTTTCATGTGAATAATTCTTAACCATGTCTCCAGCTGTTCCTGAGAAAGTACCCATCCTGCAGCTTATCTTGGTTCTGAGCAGGCTTCCTCCTGACCTTATTGTTCTCTTTGCTTCCATTCTGTCTCCTTTATATCCCGAGTCTCAGATTCAGTTTCCTAAAGGGACCAGGCACCTGGCACTAATAGGCAAGTGACATGCGGGCTGGGTGAGGACTTTGGCAAACTGGGAAGCACAGGCTGTACAAAGAGTGCTCAGCTCTGATTCATCACCACCGTGTGGGAATGCAGTCCAGGAGGGCAGATATTTTGATTTTATAAAATACTCAAAAGCCGAGTTTTATGGGAAATAACCCCAATATTTTATAGTTGGTGAATATTTTTACCAATAATTGGTGAAAAAAATACCACATAGACCAACAAAACACATCTTCAGGTCAGAACTGAAGGTCAGAAGAAGTTATCCTACTTTGTAACCTTTATTTTAGATCTTCTTTTTCAGCATGTCCAGGCTACTTGGAACGAAATTTGTAAGGTAACCATATATAAAAAGGTTGGAGTCTCCTGGGGCTTACCTATTTGAGACAAATCCAACTTTAGATCTAGCATTTTCATTCATTTGACCCAGTATGGAGTATAATTGGCAAATGATAAGTCTCCTATGGACCCCTGCCCCACTTCAAGGAACACATATTTGAGAAAGGAAAAAAATAATTCTACTACAAATGGATGTAAGATGAAGCAGTATGTGTCAAGCACTCTAAGAGTGGTCCTTCTCCCTGCAAAAAAAGAAAGGTGCCAGATATTCAGAGACAAGTGGGATCACTAACTGCTTGGATATCCTAGAAGACATGCTACAAGAAGTCAGCTGCATTTGAAGGATGGGTATGATTTTGACAGGCAAAAACAAGAGAGAGCAGGAGCAACGATATGATACATGGTGAATTACAGGAGTAGCTGAGGGAGAGAGATAACTGAGAAAGCAGTGTAAGGGCAAATTCTAAGAGGACTTGAATGCCAGTAAAGAGATTTTAACTTAATTTTTTACAATGGGAAGCCACTGGAAGTCTTTGAGCAGGGAGAGATGCAATCACAACAATGTATTTAGTTAGATTAACCAGATGGTGATTATCTCAGTAGATAGAGGACCGAAAGATAGAACAAGAGAACAAAAAATACTCTAGAAACCATTTCTCTGCATACATCCAGGATCACTTACATAAGGAATTGGGATTTAGAAAAAGACAAAACATTTTTCACCTCTTTTCTTTACTTATTTATTTTTATTAAGGTATCATTTATAGACAATCTTATGAAGGTTTTACATGAGCAACATTGTGGTCTCAACATTCACCCATATTATCAAGCCCCCCCGCCACACCCCATTGCAGTCACTGTCCATCAGCATAGTAAGATGCTATAGAGTCACTACTTGTCTTCTCCCATTTTTCACTTCTTTTAAAAGTAAGGTTTCCACTTTAGGAAATAAAGAGATTGGGGTTTCTATATGTATATCCATGTTTTGACCCTAAGAACACAAAGGCCATTTCCACTTATGGCCATTGTAGGAAACACTGTAAGTGAGCATTATGTGGAGAAAATGATGACCTATCAGAATAGATAAACCATGAATCTGCATGAGTATTTTAAATGACAATTGGGTTAACTCAAAACAATAAAACATTACCACCCCCTGAAACCTTAGTTTGAATGAATATGACAACTGACAATGTCTTGGGGTTTCAAAACAAGAAAAACCAGATGATTCTTTTCTTAATTTATGGAAGTAGGCCAATTTTGAGATTGTTTTTCTGTCATACCTTAAGAATCTGGTGCAAGGAGTAGAGAGGAGCTTAAAAGACTAAAATTGCCTTAAAATTACAATAATCCTTTAGGTATCATTATCACAGAGGTATAGCTTAAGTGTAAGGAGAGTTAGAGAGAGAACTTTTCCCAAATCACTGAACAATTAGTTCCAAGGTCAGATACTCTGGGAAGCAGTGTCATGACCCATTGATCACTCATTCAGTTTTTATTCTTCACACTCGGCGATGGTGAGGTCCAGCTGGCTGGGGAGGGCAGAGTCCTTGGGAGAGGTGCAGACCTGCGCCCTAGTGTCACGTCGGCAGTTGCTTCTGCTGCCTGAGCGTAACCCACCGTCTGATGAGTGTATCACCCAGGCCCTTCCTCACTGCACTTGTGACCACCGAACATGCTGACCAGCTTTGTGTCAACAGGGGACAGAGAAGGAGCACAGGCTGGGAGTGGAAGGCTCGTGCTACAGACCCAGTTCTCGGGGCACAGTGCCACTTCGGGCAATCCTCCCTCCTCAGGGCCTCCATCTTTGTGTTCCAGTATTTTACTCCCGGCACTATCCATCAAAATCTCCAAATTCACCACCCGTTGAGATCTATGTCAATAATGTGTTGGGTCCCTCTTTGAACATTTATCAGCACATTGTATTTGGCATTAGAAAAAAGAACAAAAGAGGACTGAAGGGACTAAGGAATGAGAAAAAGAAGACCTGGGTTTTCTAATACCTTGACCAGAAGATTTTCTAACATCTATATCAGGTGATGAGGTCGTCCCTGAGGAGTACTGAGCCCTGGTGGTGGGGTGCTGGCAGCCTTGCCACAAGCACTTGCCTCTCTCTGCACCCCATCTCCCCCTCTCCACTTCCCTTTCTTTTCTCTTCTTCCTTGGCTATTCTAAAACAGCAGCTTTGCCCACTAGCATTGCTTGGTCCTCTGATGGCAATACTGAGGCCAAAAGAAGCTGGCCCAGAGCCTGAAGGGAAGAAATCTAGGGAGGCCTCTTACATCCCTTGTAGCAATCCACTGGATTATATAGTCAGTGTAGTCAGAGCCTGAACATCAGAATGAGGCTTCTTCATTGATCACTCATTTATTCATTCATTCAACAAACACATAATAAGCACTTGTTAAGGTCAGGCATTCTTCATATCCTGGTGATTCAAAAACAGCTCCTGACCTCAAAGAGATCACAGGAACCATCTTTTCCAAAATACTGTACCCTGGAATGCCAGTTCTTGAGTCTAATAATCTTTGTATCAGGGAAAAGGGGCTACATACATGGGTAATAAACTGAGGAAACCCTGAGCTGAGGAAAGCAAAAGATTTACTTCAGGACTTCTCAGTGCCTTTAATATGGTTCTTTGTTAATGTATATTATGGCATTTCTCAAGTTACTCAAATACCAAAATGCTATGTGAACACACACAGTGATGGGTGACTAATAGAGACATGAAATAAATGTCACAGGACCCCTGTAACATGAAAAATTACCTTGGTTTTGGGAGTTCCAGGGAGGCTTTCTGGAGGAAGTCAGATCAGAACTGGATCTGGCCACATGGGTAAGGAGAAGCTAAGTGCAGCATATGCAGAGGTGTATAGGCTTGGGGGCGGGTGGTCTGTTTGCTGGTCGGGGAGTATTTGAGAATGCGGGGTTGTATGATGATGGCAGGGCAGATCCTAGGTTCCAGGCTGTGTCCCTCCTTGTGATGAGCAGGAAGCCTGGATGCCGGAATTCCACTTGCTTCTTCCAGTGTTGTTCTACTGTTCACTCCAGCTTCTCTTCAGGTTTTGGACCAATGTTTCACCCAATCGTTAGCCAAACAGACTTGGCATCCTCGCGCAGGCACACAAACAGGCACACCTGCGTACACACTCACACTCCTGCTCATTCACACCCCGCACTCCCAGGCTCCCCTGTAACTTCCCCCTGTGTGAGAAGGGGCTAAAAGAGCTGAATTCTAAGACTCTATTTTATTTGAAAAACTCTCTGCCCCAATGATGCAAAAGTTTGACTAGGATCAAAACAAAACAAAACACCCAGTGCTCCAAATAAGAGAGAAGTTGCCTTTCTTATTACACTTGCCTTCTACTGGCTGTGTTGATTTTCCCTGAGCTCTATCAATTTGGGTAGCAAAATAAAGATTGAATGGTTCAGATGCCTGCCCACAGCAGCAGATTTTGCTCTAGATAAACTCACCTCATGTTCATTCATACACTGGAAGCAGCTTGTGCCTACGCTTTCAGGAAAAGGCTGGAGAAGGTTAACAGCAGGGGTGAGAGGAGCTGTGTGCCTGCTCAGAAACGTCAGAGCTGCAGAGGTGCAGGGAAGTCCTCCCAGGAGGGCCTTTGTGTTGTAGAAAAGGGAACAGCGAATATGGTATCTGAAAAATATGATGTGGATATGAGTATTCCCTCATTGGTCCTATGTTTTTAATAGCCCCAAACAGTGAGTCAGATTTTTTAAATGAGTGCTATGTCTCCAAATTGTCTAAGGATGCAAATGACTAAAACAACACAGTAATAATTGTGGGGGGACATCTTTGGAATACTGGAGGGGATGGGATATTTTCCTGATTTTTCATACTCAATTCTGGCTTATCACATGGATTGTTTTTTATTTGTTAATATTTTATGAAGTGAAACAAAATCTTCCAGGCAGTGGCCTACTGACAGCTCAGATCATTACTGTCTCCTACCTGTCTTGGCAAAAGAGAAGATTATTGCTGGAAAAATAATGAGGGAAATCCATCTCTTGACTGAGGCTTTAAAAATGAAATCTGCTTATGGTGCCGCTCTGAAAGGGGATAAACAAGGTGTCCAGACCTAAAATAAGGTCCCAAGTATTTTATTCCACCAAAGACCAGGAAGTGGGTGGATCATCTTTTCATAACTCATGGCACGCTTTTCTCATTTCAGCTCTGATTGACCTCAGGTGTTACCTTAACCGTGCCTGTCCACTCGCTCTCTGCACTGACCTGTCTGGTTCACTGCATAAGCACTGAGTGAGGAAGCGGCTTTCCTCGTGTCCTTGCCGTTGCCTTTGTGCGGGCTCTCCTTTCCTGTCCTTGGACGACTTGCTATAGATTTTCAGTCACTTGCAGGTATTAGCTAACAGCCTCCGTTTCAAGGACTAAGTTCAGGCAAGTCAAAACTCCAGCACCTCATCCAGTTCAAATCCTCCCCCAGAGCAGAGCGCAGTAGGGCAGCAGGGAGAAGGGTTTGTTATGCTTTAGTCCTTCATACTCCTTCCCTTCCCCCACTCTCTGTGGTGCCTCTGGCTCCTTGAGGATGGAGCGAGGCATGGTGAGGGTAGAACAGAAAGGAAGGGGAAGGGAAGGGACAAAGGTTTTATGTGACTGTTGCTATATAATCTGGAGTTGATGCCTTTCATCCTGTAGGAGGCTAATTGCTGGCTGTTTCTTGCATGGCAAATCTCACTTCACTATTCCCAAACAGGGAGGAGGCGCTCTCTGGCCAGCCACCCATGGGTCTCCGTTAACACTAGAAATAATGGTATCCCTGATGACCCCTTCCTGTTGTAGTCACCACCCTGTTCTCCTGAGAAGAGTCCGTTCAAACCACTCTAGCCCAGCTACCTTCCGAGTCACCCACTTAGGCTAATGCAAAACACATCTTTGCCCCGTCAAACTCCACAAGCATAGCTCACTGGCAGCAAAATCCATCCTCCCCACCCAACCCCCACAAGCCCCTACGGACACCTTGCCTTCAGATGAATGCAGTCAAGAATCAGATAGCAGCCTCTGCACCCCATAAACCCTAGCCAACACTGATGAATTCTCCCAGTAACTCTGACCACCCTCCTCTCAAGGTCCAAGGCAATTGCAGAACCCAGGAATTTCTGCAAGCATGGGTAGGGATGATGGTAGATGGCACCTTCCTTCCTCCACCCTCTCTGCAAGTGGTTCTCTTAAGCCCCGTCCCTTGGATCAAGGTAAGAAAGGGGCAACAGTCCCCTCTCCTTCCCTTGGAAGGTCAAAAGGAAACACATGGCAGGTCAACTCTCTTCAAAGAAACTTTGTCTGCCCTCTCTCTGATCCCTCTCTGACCTTCTCACATGTACAGGCTGGTGGAGAGAGAGATGGGCTAAATCTGGCGGAGCAGGCTCAGGGGACAGATCTGCCCCAGTGCAGCATATTCTACATGGATGGCCTAGCACCACTCTTGAGAAAATAGGGGTACTTGTTACACATCATTTTTGGCACTGAGGTCTTAGCGGAGAGTAGGCTATGCCCCACGTCATGTTCATTTACATTTATGTCAGCCCTGAGAGCTATATAAAAAGACTGGAGTCTGGCACTCTTATAGTACGCCTCCCCCAAACCCTTAGAACTCAAGGCCATGAAGATAGCCATCGGATTCATAGACTGGGTGAGCAGCACAGTAACCTGCAGTTGTTGGGTGCTGTCTCCTCACAGTGGCAGCTGACCGGTGAGTGTTCCCAGCTGTCATAGATTTCTTCAGACCAAGTTTTCCCCTTACCCAGGAGACAGCTTGTTCAGACAATCATGCCATGGATTTAGACGTTGCAACTGGAGCACAAATGTGGCCGATGGGACTGAATCACATCTGAGTCAGAGGACACCTTTGTCATCCCAGCCAGGCTAGGGGCAATCTTTATGGAATGCTGGTTAGCCAGACTGTTTGAAAATAAGAGTTCAGGAACTTCCCTCAGAGTGTTTTTCCTAATTCAGGGGAAAATAGCTCACTCCCAGAGGCCACCGGTTCCCCATGAAAAATTGAGCTAATGCAGAGGGCTGCTGCAAGAGGCCAGGTCGGCGTACCTGCACTGTGACTGCTGACATTCTCCAGAACGGGCCTGAGCTTGAGCTGGCATCACTGAGATTTTGATCTTTCAGTGGAAGTGGAATTGTTTTTTTCCCTGGGAACTGTAGGCTCTTTGTGTATAATCCAGAATTTGGGAAAAATAGACTGGTTAGCAGAGTGGAACTAAAATTCTCAGTCTTTAATCTTGTGGGAAACCCATTGTCCCCTTCATAGGTAATTTCCAGTTAAGTTTTAATGCTTAAAATTGGCCTGCAGGATCCCCAGTGATTTGGTTGATTATAGGATCCTGTCCACCTAAGGACCATCTATATAATATCTAGTTGGATCCTATTTGAACTCAAAGGATCTCATAAAAATTGCCTCTCCTAGAGATGCTGGGTGCTCTAGAGCCCTGGCCCAGGCAGGAGGATTGGCCTCACTGACCTGGGCAGGAGACGTCCCATAATACCAGACACTAGACATAATTGCCCAAGAACTCCAGGTTACCTTCTTCATTCCCCTTGGAAAGGTGCACAGTGGTGGCTGCACCCACCCAACCATTTGCTCCCCTTGCGCAGGGCAGATTGTACCTGTGGACACATGCTCAGCCTGGGCTGGTCGTCATCCCTCCGTGCTGGCCTCCTGGCGCAGACACCTGGTGATTTCTGAAGCAGGCCACTCCTCCCTCTGTGTTGATAAACTATGATGAGCTCCCTTTTGTTTCCCAGTGGGAAGCCGTCTTCCTCAGGTTGTCTGTGAATAGTACCCAACTTTGGCAACAAATGAATGATGTAAAGGAAAAGCAGAGCGCCAGAATGCACTCTAGTCTAGTGGTTTCCTGCAAGACTCGGTGTCAGCAGCCCTGGTTATTCCAGCAGCCCGTCTGACTCACGCTGGGCAGGTCACATTACATTTGCGGGATGTTTTTTTTGGATCAGAAATAAATTGACTGTGGCTCACTGGGCCTAGTGTCATGTACATGAGTTGTTAATGAGGCACTTTAACTGCAAATTCGGGGATTAAAGTATGGTGCGTACAGCAGGGGAGTAACAAGCCTTTAAAGAAAATGTTAGGTACTTTCTGAAACTGAATTGAATATTCAGGATTTAAATTGTTCTGTCAGGTGGGCAGGGGAATTTCTGGAAGAATATGTGACCACTTGCTCATTTCTGGGGAAGGAGAGGGGCCCAGAGGCACTGATGTGCCTACCCCTCCCTAGACACCTGCTTTAGCCACAGGTTAGCCATTGGCAGGGCCTGTGCCTGGCCACACTGGGTGCAGCTGGAGGGGCATGAACTGATACCTTCCTTTCCCTCATCATTAAAAAATTTAACTTAATATTCATAAAATTTTTTTCAAGTGGATTTGTGAGGTCTTCTAGATTCACTGAGAGTCTTGCAGAGTCTTTGGAGGTGACTTCTCTCTTCATGACTGGGTCCTTCAAAAAGCGGGCCCTGAGCTGGGATGAGGTGGAAAAGAGATTCATTGGGGGAACTGCCTGTGAGGGATAAAGAAGGAGAGAGCTGGAGTAGTGGGGCTCGGACACGTTCCCATGTCCACTGGGAGCAGACATCACAGTGCCCACATGCCTTTCTTAGGGATCCACAAAAATGGTCTAACTTATTTAAAAACACAAGAAAAAAAATGAATGTAATAATAACAAGTATAATAGTGAGTCCAGCCTATATTGTAATCATCTGTATTCCAACACAGTTGTAAAATATAGTCTTTAATATTAATTTTTTATGGGGGAGGGACCCACAGCCGCCAAAGCACCAGGGAGAAGTCATGATGCAGCCCTGGCGGGGAGCGCCTTCAGCCCAAGAGGGAAGGCTGACCGCTGGCAGAGAGAGAGGCCCAAATGGACTGGCTCCGGCACTCCGGCCATGCGTGCTCACCGGATGTAGACAGCCCGGTGTGCGCAGCCTGGGCACAAGCACTGCTGTGGATCCGGGGGCGGGCAGCTGAGGCCACCAGCCAGCTACGGTGTCTGCATCAAGTTTTCCTGGAGATGGCAGCAGCCCCTGCATGGCCTCCTCCAGCAGGCTCCCCCGAGGGCATGGAGAGGGATTCAGTTCATAGGTCAAGATATATTACAGAGGGCATTAAACACTTCGCCTCTGCCGTTGACACTCGTGTTATGAAGGTGAACTTGTCACGTGCGTTCCCCATTAGTGGAGTGTTCACACTGAGGCGGGCCAGCCGCCAGCTGTGCTTCAGAGAGACTGGCCCTCTGGCTGGGGAGTCATGGGAATGCCTTCCTCGGCAGGGGGTCTCTGTTTCTATTCAGTCTGACATTCTGATCCTTTAAAACCCCTCCCCAGGGGCAGCAAAGTGGGAGCTTATCAGCTATTTCCAGCCTGCAGATACGTTTATTTGGCACATCCAATGTTTAAAAAAATTGGTGGTGGGTGTTATGGGTCAAACTGTATTTCCTCAAAATCTGTGTGCTGACTTCCTATGCCACAGCTGTTCAGGATGTGACCTTACTTGGAAATAACCTTGTTGCAGATGGAATTAGCTACGATGAGATCAGACTGAAGCAGAGTGGGTCCCCAGTCCAGTGTGACTGGTGTCTTTATAAAAGGGGAAATTTGGATAGAGAGAAACATGCACAAAGGGCAAATACCACGTGAACATGAAGGCAGAGACCCACTAGCAAAGGAGGGCCAACAATCGCCAGCCAGCTGCCAGAAGCTGAGACAGAGGCGTAGAGCAGATGCCTCCTTGCAGCCCTCCACAGGAACCACTCCTGCCAACACCCCGATCTCAGACTTCTGGTTTCCTGAACTGTAAGCAGTAAGGTTCTAAGGTTTAAGCCACCCAGTTTGTGGCACTTTGTCACGGCAACCCTAGCAGACTAATAGAGGGGGTATCATTTTTAAATGGATAGATATGCTATAAAAATCTGGGATTTTGAGCTTCAGTGGGCTGGACGTCAGGGTGTTAACTGGGAGGAGAGGGAGGGACCCTCAGGGACGGACCAGAGAACACAGGTCATGCTAGGGGCCACCATTCGTCACCACCAGGTGGTGGTTGCAGCAGAGAATATGGGCCCAGCACTGTCAGGTTTTCTGATATTTCCAGAGAAGCTTGATTTCTATTTCTTGTTGCTGGTGAAATATGATTCCAAATGTTAGTTTCAAACGAATTCATCACTCTCTTTTCTTCCCTGACCCAGTCCACTTCAGTCACACACTTGGTCTGGCTGGCTGTCCTAATCATCTGCGTTTGTCATCTCTGTTCATTCACAGTTGCATGGCTTGGTGAGATGATAAGGGACATTATGTTTAAATAAGAGATTATTCAGGGGGCTGAGCATTTGCTACTACAAGAAAGTATACTTGGATTTGTCCATCTTTCTCTTCTGCCATGATGAGGTGAAGGTCTTATGGAGACTTTATTTGTGCTTTGAATAACCATTTGTTGAGGGTCTGCCATCTACTGGGTGGTGTGCTAGATGCAGTCAGTATCCAGTGTATGATGTGTATTTTCTTCCTAATATCCTTACTGCTATTTTGCTGAGGATAAAAGGAATAATTAATCAGGCACCATCTAATAAAAACAAGGTATTAAGCTATAATTCTGAGCTTACAAATAGGGCATTCTATCAAAGCTACATTGTATAGCACTCCTCTGTCATTGTAGCTTAAATAAATTCCTGTGAAATTGCTAATAATAATAATAACTACCCTTTATCCAGAACAGCCAATGGGGAAAGCATGATCCTAGATCATTAATGGCATTATTTTATTTCAGTATAACTATGTTAGGCAATTATAGTGTACCAGGTGCACACTAAGCTCTCCACGTGCATAATCGCATTTTATACTCATATCAACCCTATGAGAGAAGTGTTTGATTCTCATTTTAGAGATATGGAAATTGAAGCCCAGAGATATTCAATAACTTGCTCAAGGTCACGGGGCTGGTAAGAGGTGAAGCAGGATTCAATCGCAGCTCTCTTCCATGGTAAACTCAGTCTCTCCCCATGCTGCCTTACGCTTTTGTTCACCAAGAGGCCTCTGATGGAGGTCAGCCTCTGGGTCCACAGTGCACCAGGCCTTGCCGAGAGTGGTGTCACAAGTTCTACATCCCCAATCCCTGTCTGCTGTGTTGACTGACCAAGATGTTTTATTAAAGAGGCACAACTTGTCATTTAGTTTGAAGTCACAATCTTAGTTTCATTAAAAAAATAGCCAGCGCTGTTTTGTATATATTGTAAGATGTAAGGGAGGGTCCCTCTGTGCACTTTTAAAAACAGATGGTATGCTTGGTATGTTCTTAGAAACTTTATAACTCAGAGAAGGCTTGGGGAAGGGTCTGTTTCTTCTGGCAGCTGTGTTCAGCTTGCAAAAAGTCAAGTAGTTTATGTATTATACATCCACCTTTCTATGTATATTTTTCACTTCATTCCAAAGTAAGGCAAGGAAAAATAATGGTTCTTAACTTGTGCTTAGCAGAGCACGATAAACTCCATATACTCATCTCCCAGCTGCAATATTCATCAACCCACAGCCAAACTTCCATCCATAGTTCATCCAAGTCTCTCCACCACTTCCACTGGGTTATTTAAATCCCAGAATCACATCGTTTCATCTGAAGCCCCCCAGCCTATCTTATGCTGTGTTTTGTCTGTGTGATTTTCAGGCCATTACATGTATGTGGACTCAGTTTACATCAAGCACTTCCAGGAGGTGGCCCAGCTCATCTCCCCAATGACCACGGCCCCCATGTCCGGCTGCCTGTCATTTTATTACCAAGTCCAGCAGGAGAATGACAATGTCTTCTCCCTTTATACTCGGGATGCAGCCGGCCTTTATGAGGAGATCTGGAAAATGAGCAGCCCAGGGAATGCTGCCTGGAACCTGGCTGAGGTGGAGTTCAGTGCTCCGTACCCCATGGAGGTAGGTAGCGCCCAGCAGGGATGGCTCCCACACACAGGCATGGAGATCAGGAGATGCCAGCCATGCCCTCGCTCTTTCTCTTCTGCTTTATCTCAGTCTTTAGCTTTCTTTCCCCTTGATCGGCCCTCTCCACTTCTCCCTCTTTTCTTCCTCTGTATTCCCTTCTTCCTTCTTTTATCATTTGCATTTTCTCGCAAGGGTATTTTTTTCTAAGGACAAATGTGGAAAAGCCAGTCAACCATCTAGATTTCCTGGAAACACCCTCCCTGTGAACCCTGCGCTATAGCCCTGGTGAGGTCAAAGAGATCAATACCTTCTAAGTGAAACTCACTCCTGAGCTTCCATTCCTGAGAGCAGTTATGAAGGTTTCCCTTACTTGAGGGAATAGTCTTTCTAGAGTGAAAACAAACAAACAAACAAACAAACAAACAAAAACCTTATTTTCTTAGCTTCTCCTTTGCAGTATAAATACTGTCATAAGAATCAGAAATTTATGACTGTGGCTCCTGTTTGAAACAAACCTTTGTACTTAGTTTTAAAGCTTTTATAGTTACATAAGTGATAAATGCCAATGCCAATGAATTAGAAAATTCAAGAAAGCAAAACAAATGAAAACAGCCTAGGCCAACCCTGCAAAGATGAGAAGGACTAACATTTTGATGTTTATCCCTGCAGACATTTTTCCTAAGCACGTGTATTAGTACATATCTGTATCTATGTGTGTATTCCAGTAAATAATCAAACAATCCAACAAAGTCAAACAATCTATCCTCATGTTACAGAGACAGGGGAAAACAGAGTCCCAGAAGCCTGAGAGTTTGTATCTAGGTCACACAGCTGGTGAGTGCCAGGGCCCTTAGGAAAGTTCCTGGACTAAAATTTGACCTACAGCTAAGAGATGCCCAGCTCTGTCTGAGGGTCCCCAGGACCTCTAGAATCAGTGGGTGCAGACTGTGGGTACAGATTTAGAGCTCTAAGTAGTCTTCATTAACCCAGGATATCAGTGTCCCCTACTTTTCACTTTGTGCTTTTTGCAATATCTCCCTAATTCCCTTTATAGTGCAAAGGAAGCTGATTATCCTCTGGACGCTTTCCGCATGATGCCGTCTGCTCACCTGACCTGGAGCTTCAGGGAGCGTTGGGGTGGGTCTTGTTTTCTGAAGTGAAGTGGTCATCTCCTGATGGCATGCCTGCCACTCCCCTTGCCCTCTGCAGTCCCGCACTGTCCCCTCCATGTAGCCCCAAGGAGAGCACAATGCCTTTTGCAGCTCATGTGCTATTTCCCGTCTCGAAGTCTGCCCAGACCAGGACTTGCTCTTGCAGCCCAGTGGGAAGGTTTCTGTGAGTTTGGGTTACAAGGAGGAAAATAAACATACCTACTGCTTCAGAAAGTTTTCCTTCTATGAAAGTCAAATGAGTCACATACACAGTGAGGGCATTTTCTTTGCAAACTCCTTCTATCCAACCATAAACTCCTCAGGCAATGCAGTGTAAGTGAGACTTTGCTGAATTTTCTGTTAAGTCAATGTTTGGAAAGTTACAACTCTGGAAACTTCAAAACTTCGATATATATCTTTTTGATTCACACATGTGTGATTTTGCTCTAGCAGTCTGAATTCATTATGCTAGTACTATTTGCTCTTGGGAATTGCCAGGAAGAGATCTATCCTGCAGAAATCAGTGAATTTGTCATCATATATTCTCAAATGAATTTTAAAAAGGAAAAACATTTGAGAACCTCTTTCTGAATAAGAAAGAACACATTGTCACATGGGCTCTGATTTGCACATTCTGATCAGAAATTCTTAATCCTCCTGGTCAGTAAGATCAAGTTTGGTCATTGATTTTAACAGCTGGCACCTTGAAAACTAAATGTCACGGACCTGTGATGAGTCTGTAAACTTAATCTGCCCCTTATCATTTGTCCACATCTGTTCCCTTTGTGCTCAGCCCTTCTCCCCTTGCCAGAGACAAACCTCCAGAGCCCTTTTAGGTCTTGCCGAGTCCAGACATCAGTAGGATCATTGTTGCTAAGCAGAAAGGGACCATCTTGTCCCAACCCATTTTTTCAAAAATGAAGAGACTGAGGCCTGGAGGAGAGAAGGGACCTATGTGAGCTAATTAGTGGCTAACACGGCTCAAACCTGGATATGAGTTCAAGAGAGGTCATCCAGAGGAAAAGGTGTGAATTTAGTCCAGAGTTCATTATATACCTGACTCCGGGCTAGCACCTTATATGCATTATCTCATTTAATCTCTTCACCAGTCCTACAAGGTAGGTGGTGTTATGCCTATTTTATAAATGAGAACATGAGGCCCTGAGAGGGTTAGCAATGTACCCAAAATCATGTCACTAGAAAGTGATAGAAACAGAAATGGGATTTGGACTCTGGTCTGTCTGCCTCCAAGACACCATTCTCTTTAGAAGAGGCTGAAAACTTAGAAGCTTATGGGTCAAATCTAGCCCACAACGACTTGCCTGCCTGCTAGAGTGGTTTTAGTTTGTTTTTGTTTTGTTTCATTTTGGTTTCTTTGCTTGTTTCAGGTTTCAAATTAATTGCCAACATTAAAAAAATCCAAAGATTTCAAATAAAAATCTAGAGATCCAGGTCCTCCTGACAGTTTGTTAGATCCAGACACGTGAGGCCTGAATTCCTACCCGTCAGCAACTGACAAAGCTGAGGAGCAGCTGCCCCCATTAGATAGTCTTGTATTCTCCATTTCAGGACAGTCTGCACCCTTTGCTGCATCCTGTCAAAACCATGTCACTCATTTACATGACCTGCCTGGCCCTCGTAGGCCTTTGAGTTTCAACCTCTGCTCAACACTGTGTCTTCTCATGTTATCAAGTTCCAGGAGTGGACTGCTCACCTGGGTGATGTTCCCAGTGTAGGGGGTGCTCTGCTGACCCCTGATCCCCATGGTCACAGGCAGAAGGTAGCCCATTGCACTCGGAGTTAAAGCTGGTGGCAGAGAAGAGAGTAAATCTAAGGGGGTTGAACTCATTAACACTCAGTGTGCTTTCTAGCCATTCAGACCCTCCTGGACATGCTAAAATTCTAACCTCTGTGCACAGAATTGCTGGGCCTGATTTTGCCACCAGGTAATCATCTCTGATTGCTGAATCTTTGTCCAGAACCTCCCCGCAGAATTCCACGTAAGGAAAAGGAAAAGGGCCTTGGGGCTTAGCTCTCTGTGACAGGCAGGGGGAGGATCCAGGTTGCTTTCTGCAAGGAGCGTGTTGTTTCTTTAATTGAATTTCACAGTGCAAATTGTTAACTCTGTAGTTCTATCAGAAGTAATATAGGTACTCTTATTATTGAAGGTATTCACAGTACTCAAGGGAGCATCACCAATAAATACTCCAATAAAATATGACATAAGTCTTAGTATTCACTCTCCCTAAAAAAGGCTTTAGGTCACAGAGGCAGCTACCCAAATGCTTTTATTTAGGGACATGATTTCTCATGTACATAAAACTTGGCATCTCCTGGCTTGATTGACACATCATTTTCTTTTCTTTTTTTTTCATTTAATTTTTTATTAAGGTATTATTAATATACACTCTTATGAAGGTTTCACATGAAAAAACAATGTGATTACTACATTTACCCATATTATCAAGTCCCCACCCATACCCTATTGCAGTCACTGTCCATCAGTGTAGTAAGATGCCACAGATCCACTATTTGCCTTCTCTGTGATACACTGTTTTCCCCGTGACACATCATTTTAAATAATAGTGAAGAGCACTGAAGCCTGACAGAAAATACATAAACATGTTAATGATGTGTCATATTCCTCTTCAGGTTATTTTTGAAGTTGCTTTTAATGGCCCCAAAGGAGGGCATGTTGCCCTGGATGATATTTCTTTCTCTCCTGTCCATTGCCAGAATCAGACAGGTAAGTATTCTCTTCTTCTCCACATTTGGAATTTTCCTTTCTCAGTGGATGTCTGTGGTCAGGGCTTGACTTAATTCCTTCTCATTTCCTCACCTTTCTTGGGATCTTATCCTTTAAAAATTAACCAAGTGGTCATTTTCCTAGCACGTCGCTCATCTTCCCCCTTACAGAGTGAATCTCTGTATTCTTCTGATTTTTCTGACACCACAGCAGGGTCATGTGTTAAGGAGCTTTCATGTTCCCTACCTACTAGGAAATGAAAATTAAATAACGCTAATTCATTCCCTCCCCTTGTTTCTCTTTAAAGGTTATCTTGAGTACACAGGCAAGTGGATGGGTAGGTGGAAAAAACTCAGAATCTAGTTAGTAGAATCATAATGCCTCTCTCCAATTCTATGTGTGTCAATACCCATAAATGTCCTCATGTTAGTATTTGGTATATTTCTCTGTGATAGTTTGTGGCTAAATATTATGTATTATGTACTTGATTTAATTTCTCTTTCAAAGTGAACTCTCAAGTTATTTTGGTATGGGCAATTTTGTTATTTCCATAAATTTGGTGTTTGGAAGAGAAGAAATTTTTCCTTTGGGGCCACTTCATCTTATTAATGAGCCCTCACTCTGGGTTTAAGAGCACGGGAAGTAAATTTTTGAAGTTGGCCTTTGTAGTCTGA
This sequence comes from Manis pentadactyla, assembly GCF_030020395.1. Lineage (NCBI taxonomy): Eukaryota > Metazoa > Chordata > Mammalia > Pholidota > Manidae > Manis > Manis pentadactyla. The sequence goes on along the minus strand of NC_080021.1, from coordinate 153,014,293 downwards.
CTTTCACTGAAGATAGAATTGGTCTCTAATTTTGCATGGTTTCAGATATATTTTACAAGAAAAGGAACTGAGAAAGGTAATATTTGCTACTTGAGCTAAACTGTTACCCCAAAATTAAAGAGACACATACTAATATGCTGAAAACAGATATTATTTTTTACTAATTCTAATTTTTAAAAAAACTAGTGAAACAGATAGGACCAGGCTGGACTTACATATTTACATATTTCATGAAAGTGATTTAACTAAGCCGAAATCAAAGATTAAAAGTCTCTAAACTTGACAGAACCCAAAAACCAAAATTGCTTTACTCGTCTAAATCTGTTTGCTCCTACTCCTGTCAGTTGATAGTTTAGTGATACCAATAGTAGTTTTACATCCTCTTTTATCATTATTTTTAGAAAGCCTTTTCTTCTTTGTCACTCCACATTTACATTGAACATCATTTTTTTTGGTATCATTAATCTACAATTACATGAGGAACATTATGTTTCCTAGACTCCCTGCATTACCAAGTCCCCCCCACAAACCCCATTACAGTCACTGTCCATCAGCATAGTAAGATGCTGTAGAAGCACTACTTGTCTTCTCTGTGTTGTACAGCCCTTCCCGTGCCCCCCCTACATTATGTCTGCTGATCTTAATGCCCCTTTTTCCCCCTTGTCTCTCCCTTCCCACCCATCCTCCCCAGTCCCTTTCCCTTTGGTAACTGTTAGTCCATTCTTGGGTTCTGTGAGTCTGCTGCTATTTTGTACATTGAACATTTTTATTCCCAAGTTATACATGAAGGAGAGGTGTTCCATTTTGTATCTGCGCTGGTTAGAGGGTGTGGTGAAGCGGTAGGTGAGAGGTAATAGAATCTACTCAGCCACCTTACAAGTAATGTTTAACACTTTTCCTTTTAAAAGATACAGAACATATATGAGTTCTTTCTTACTGACTGGTGAAAGGAAAAGAAATATTCCAGTGCAGTGAGACTATTTGTAAAAGAGTCTAGTGGCCATGCAGTCTGTAAACCCAGCCCCCGTGAAGACCCTTCCTCCTCAGGGAACAACAGAGATTCACATTTTAATGTAATTAGGTTAACTAAGTCTCCATATTGGTCTTCAGAACTTCCCAACATACCGACTATGCTTCAGAATGGTTCAATTATATGATCACAATATTGTGCTTGAGAGCCAGGATTTTGGATTCATATTCCTACTCTGCCACTTACAAGCTGTGTGACCTTGGGCATGTTAATTAACCTCTCTGAGATTCTATTTCCACATTTATGGACAAGGATAGAAGAATCTGTTCTATAGAGTTTTGGGGAAGATTGATGAATTAGTATCTATGAAGGCCTTAGCAGAGTATGGCACACAGAAAGTGCTTGGCCATGAGACTCATTATTTACTTAATTTTTGAACTACTCCCATGCATTAGGGGGTCAGATCAAAACTAAAGAGAACCTTAGCTGAGCCTGTTGGGCCTTCATTCAGCAGCTGTGAGCCGGATTCTGAGTCTTAGAAGCAGAGCCCTCCGGTTTTCATACTTCATTTTACATTTCACAAATAGTTTATTCCCTTCTGTTTCATAGCAGGTGCCAGAATTTTTTCCCTTATCTTGGTTAGCTCTAGACTTGTCTCTGCTTTTCCCAGCTGGATCTAGCATTTCCATCCCTCATCTTCCTTGTAGCCAAGACAGGAATGATTTCAACATGTGACGCCTCGTTCCCACCATCTGGTTGGGCCTAGAGTTAATCCAGTGTCCCAGACCTGAGACCCACTGCAGAGTCGCAGGGTTACACACTAGTGCCATGTCACCCCCCAGGTTTTGTCCAGGATGCTTCCAGAGGACAGATCTCCCATCCCCCTACCTTGAGTTACAATACTTGCCCTTCCAAGCCTTCTCCACCCACAAGCTTGACTCCATTACCACATTTGGCCTAGAGTCTAAATAATAGGAATAAGCTCTCCTTTTAGGTTGTAAATCCTTGAATGCCTAACCCCAAACTGAGGGCTCCGCTGCTCTACCACCTGCAGGCCTAATATCTGGGCTTGGGTCAACCCCACACTCAGGCCATGGACTGGGAGAGTCCTGACCTACATGGCTATACCTCTCAAAGGATGTCTGGGCCTAAACCCCAATACTGGCCATGCGCTAGCAATACACTGCCCAGACCTCTTGATTAATTGGAACCCAGGCTCCAGTTGTTGCCTTGGTTACAGATGAGGTCGCCACAGCCTTCCTTAGCTCAGCTGCCCTCAAGCCTCGCCACAGTCCAGTCAGTGGCCCAGCCCCTGATCCATCAACAGTCCTCTCTGGTGCCAGGACCCACTCACTCTCCTCCCCGTGTCAGCTGTCTCAGCCTGCTCTCAGGCTGACTTGTTCTAAAACAAAATCACTGGACAAGTTTAGCTGCCTAAAGGACACACTGCACCCCAATGATTGGGAGATCATTTTGGGCCACAAATAGGCCCTCTGCCCCATCATCAGGAATTAGAAACTGTCTCATGGTAGAAGACACATTCTGGGTGGAAAGGATTAAGGCATTGAATTTGAAATTTTCTTTTTATCAGACTGTCTCGTTATCAGTCCTCAGACTATCCATTACTAGGACTAGGTATTTAACAAAAGAATATAATCACATCCTCAGGAAAGTCCTGTCTGTGTGACTTAGTTTGTCATCCTGGAGTGAACTGATCCTTGTGTACTTTCAAATTTTAATACCACCCCTCTACCCCTCCTACACACCAAATAAATGGGATATGGTTCTCTTGGGGCCACCCACGAGTATATTCCTTGGGCTATATCCCTGATGAGTAATTTCACCCACCTGCCATTCCCTTATGTGTGGCTTTTGGGAGTGCCATTTTCTGAGGTAGGTGGCCATCTGTAGATTCTGAATTTTCATCTGCTTTTTCATACCAGGTGGCAGACAGGTGACTAAGACTGGAGACCATCATGGGGTTGCCCAGGGCTCAAATCTACTTGTGGGGGAAGTCAGAGGATCCTTGTTCAGATGACATCATATGTTCTTGACATTATGATATTTCTTTTCTCCTGTCTGGCTCATCAGGGACACCTCCTTGTCCGCTTGCTGAGACTTAGGTCCTGAGATACAGCCAGGTGCCAGTTAGATAGGAACATTTTTTTCCTATTCCTATTTTGTAATGTAGAGCTAGTCACCTACTTCTTTTTTAATTTGGTGTTCCTAAAACTTTATTTTTGTATAAATATATACAAACTCAGATAAAATTAGTAAGAATATGAAAAATGACTCACATATACTGTTCAGTCAGATCTAGAAATTGTTGCATTTTACCACATTTGCTTTACCAACCATTCAAGAATAGATTCCAAACATTATGCCCCTTTACCCCCAAATACTTCTGTGTGTGTTTTCTAAACCGAACACATTCTCCAATGTACTATATAAAGTTCAGGAAATTTGACACTGATACAATATTATCAACTAACACATGGTCCACATACCAGTTTTGCCAATTGCCCCAAGAATGTCCTTTATAGCTATTTGTTTTCCTGAACCAAGATTGAATCTGGGATCCCTTGTAGCATTTGGTTGTCATGCTTCTTTTGTCGCCTTAAATCTGGGCCAGCAACTCAGCCCACCTGAATGTTTTCTTGCTTTGAAAATTAACAGACTGAGACTATAGAGAGTCTGTCCATAAATAATTCCCTGTTTCATCGGATCACTGCTCCCAGAACTCATATGTTTCTCTAGATATGATTTCCCAATTAATCAAAACCATGCCCTCTCTCTCTGGCTCTAAGGGTTAGACCAAGGTATGTTAGCATGTAGAAGAGGATCCTGCTTGCCTACACTGAATTATCCCAAACTCCAGCAGTTACATCCTCTCTGGACTCAGAGGGCAATCTAAACACAGTGAGGTTTACAATCACTTGTTGCTAGTACCAAGTTTTCTCAAAAGAACAGAAATCTTTTATGTTCCGTTCCCTCTAGGCAATCTGGAATGGGGTGACATTTATAGGCCAGGGTAAACAATACCAGAACCAAGCCGAAGTCAAAGCAATAGCAGTATGGGTGAAGGAATTGGTGTGACTTTTTGAACAGAGTGATTTATACTGAGTAATGATTTTCTTCAAGAAGATCAGCTGCCATTACTAACATCAATTATAAACAGACAGTGGCTATGCTTCTGACACAGAAATTGACCCACAGAAGGGAGATTCTTTTTGGAAAATATGATTTCTAAAATATCTGTCTTAGACATTAAGAATTCCTTAAACTCCTTCTTTTTTTCTTTCTTTTTAATTTTCTGTGAATAATTGTGAATTGTGAAGAAGTATGTGAATAAATGCTCCCTGTCTTTACATCATAAAGGAAATTTCTTTTGAAGTCTGGCACTGCTTTGTTTTTATAGAGAATGTGAACCGAGCTCCTTCTGTCCCCTTAGGGAGGGAAAGAACAATCTTCCTGTCTGTGAAACATTCAGTTTGATGCTAACCTGTCAGCATGCCGTCAGGGTAAAAAGGCTTTGTTGTGTGTCACTTCCTTGGTCTCCCCTGACACTGATGTGTATTCACCAACCACTTGCTGTGGTCCTTTCAGATCCCTGGGTTTGGCTATTTAACTTTGGTTCTCTTTCGCCCAGGGCTTCCTTTCAGTGCCATAGAAGCAAGTTGCAGTTTTGAGGGAGATCTCTGCAACTTCTACCAAGATAAAGAAGGTCCAGGCTGGACTCGAGTGAAAGTAAAACCAAATATGTACCGGGCTGGAGACCACACATCAGGCACAGGTAACTCATGAGTCTGTCCATGTGGGAACATAGCTGGGGGCAGGGGATACATTTCATGATCCACTTGCCATTCTTACCCCACACCTCCCAAGACACTAACTTAAAAAAAAATTTTTTTTTTAAAGGCAGCTGCTCAGAAGCAGTGACCATTGGTAATCTTGTGTTTGACCATTTTTTAAAAATTGGAGTTCAGATTGCTGTGGTAGCAAAAGTATTTGCCAGTCAATTAAATAGCTGAACCTTTGGAAATTATCTTGCTCTTCATTTTAGAGGGAGAAGTACCTTTAAAAAACTATTAGATTCCCATTATATGAAACATCTAGAACAGGCAAATCCATAGAGACCGAAAGCAGATTAGTGGTTACCAGGGGCTGGGGAGGGAAAATGGAGGGGGGGAGTCACTGTTCACTGGGTACAGATGGGGTGATGAACATAGATTGGGGTGATGAAAAGGTTCTGGAACTAGATAGGGGTGGTGGTTGTGAATGTTTTTAATGCCGCTAAATTGTATGCTTTAGAATAGTTAAAATGATGACTTCTATGCTATGTATGCTGTTTGTATATTACTAAAATAAAAAGTATATCATGGGGCAATAAAAACTATAAAACCTATTGGGAAATGTTGGATACATGATGAATTATATATAAGGGACTCGTAGAAAGCAGTGGGTTTGAGCTCCCCGTATATAAGGATTACCTGATCACTTTACTGCCATCCCTCGTGAAGCCCACTCCAGTAGATGGTGGAAAGAGCTTGTTCTGAAGAGGGTATTAGTGTCTAATTCATTTATTCCACAATTATTTATATACTGGGCACCACAGGGTGAGCTGATGGTAAGCTGATGACACTTAAGTTTCAGGACCCCTTTAGGCCCTGGGAAAGGCCTTGAAAAAGGCCCTCAAATTTTTCTACTTGTAATTTGGTAGTTTTTTCTTAGAGGTTGCCTAACTTGTAGAAACACAGACCCTGCAAAAACGTTTTCTGACTGTGGCCAGACTAAGTCTTGGGGGTACAGTAGTGAGCAGATCTGTGAACCCCATCCTCGCTGGCTGACAATCATTTCAATGGACAAGAGAGACATTAGACAAATATATACACAAATAAACTTACAATTACATACTGTGATAAGTGCTATGAAAGAAATGAAGAGTGATCTCTGAGAACAAATAGAGCAAAGAACCTAGTTTTGGTCAGGGGCTTAGGGGTGGCTTTCCTGAGGGAAGTGTGGGTATCAACCAGAAGAGTGGCAGCAGTCCGGGCAGAGGGAACAGCATCTGGGAAGTCCTCAAGTTTGGAAATGACTGGACACTCGGGGGAAGAGGCAAGTGGAGGAAAATGGAGGGGATACAGATTGTGGGTGTGGCGCCAGAGTAGCATTTGGGATTTTTTTAAATAAAAGAAATGAGAAGCCATTAAAAGGCTTTAAGTAGAGAAAAGAGAGATTAAACTTAGATTTCAGAATTTGTTGGCCGTTATGCAGCTACCTTATTCGGCTGATCAAGCTGACATAGCAAAATCCCACAGTCTGAATGATTTACACAGCACACTTATGTCCTCATGGTTCCGGAGGCTGGAAGTCCAAGATTAAGGGCCAGCAGCGTGGTTTCTGGAGAGAACTCTCATCCCAGCCCATATGGGCCTTCTCACTGTGTCCTCACATGGCCTTTTCTCTGTGTGTGCATGTGGACAGAGAGATCTCTGGTGTTTCTTCCTCTTCTATAGCCATGAGTCCTATAGGATTAAGGTCCTGTCCTTACAACCTCCTTTAACCTTAAATGCCTCCTCAAAGGCCCCGTCTCCACATACAGTCACACTGGGGTTAGGACTGCCAGCTGTGACTTTGGGGGGAATGCAATTCAGTCCGTAGCACCACTCGTGCAATAACCAAAGAACCTTTTGCCAGATGAATTAAATAATTGGGTAGAACTAAACTATATAGCAAAGGCTGAGGCAAACAAAAGAAAACTGGTGGGGAGGAGCAGAAAAAGGAAGGAAAAAAGCAGGTACATTTTTCTCGTCTGCCCAGGCTGTCTAGGGTACATGGACCTGTTTGAAGTTTGCCATAGGGTTGGTGGAGCAAGTGGGTACGGAAGTTTCTGATCTTACTTTTCTTTATGTTATTTAGAAGAAATAATTATCCTTCTTTGGGTCCTTTTCTTGTACAGAGAGGGGACTTGAGAGACATTTTTGGACTGAATGACAGCCTGAAACAAAACAGATTTGGGGGAGGATACAACTCAGTTCATAACACCACGCATGTGAAATAACCAAAGTTCCCAGGACTGCCATCGCTGCAGAGATAGGATGGAAAAGTCTGTGCTGGGCCTTGCAGACACAGTGCCATGCACTCAGTCTAAGTCAGTTGGTTGGGAGCCCCCAAAATGATTCCATCCATCGGTGTTTCATTAAAAGTATAAATTCTAATGGATAACTGGAATCTGAGCCTATGCAACTGGAAATGTACACTGCTTTATGAAGTTTACTTAGAATTGGAGGCTTATTTACAATAGTCACATAGGTATCTTCTGTCATTTAAGCCATAGATGTTAGAAAGTACTTTCTCTGATTCAAAGTCAATGGAAATAATCTCAGTCGGCAAATTCCACTACTTTACCCAAATATTCCCACGTGATAATCTGGGCTAGATCATTCAAGTTCTCATTGCTGATCCACTCAGTGGTTTGTCCTATTCACAGGGTATTACCTGCTGGCCAACACAAAGTTTACATCTCAGCCTGGTTACATTGGACGACTCTACGGCCCCTCCCTGCCAGGAAATTTGCAGTATTGTCTGCGGTTTTTTTACGCCATCTATGGGTTTTTAAAAATGCGAGACACCCTTGCAGTTTACATTTTTGAGGAGAACCATGTGGTTCAAGAGAAGATCTGGTCTGTGCTGGAGTCCCCACGGGGTGTTTGGTTGCAAGCCGAAATCACCTTTAAGAAGCCCATGCCTGCCAAGGTATGTTGGAACCGATAGTGTTCTGCTCGTTCTCAGATGCTGGACTGGGTTAACAAATTTCTGTTTGATTATTCTCAACTGGTGGCAGGTTTTCTTCCATTCCAAGCCGACAGCCCCAGCCCCACCCCCTTTCCCAGCCACGCCCAAGTTTTATCCTGCTCTTTTCCAATTTCCTGCTCCTAGTTTTCATTGGTGGAAATGGTACGATGATATGTTTGAGTATCTGTGCTGCATATTCAAAATGAATCCGTAATCTTTTACCGCTGCTTGTTAGTATAACCTCCTCTTACGAGTTATTTTCACCTCTCCATGAGTTGTCATGTGAGACCAAAGCTGAGCGAGAGGCAGCCTGACAGAACTGTAAAGAAGTCAAAACTTTCAGCCCTCCTTTCCTGTTTATCCTTCCTCACTCCTAACACCCACGCGCACCTTATCTGTGCCTTCCCAGACCTCTTCGACTCTGCATATTTCTTTACCTTTCTTTTCTCTATTAGTTCTTACCCAGTGGGCTGATTTGATTAATCACTCCCTGCTATCTCCCCTAAATAGTCTAGTGCTCGATGGGGACTCTAATATATAGCTTTGTTTAAGGAATGATAGCAATGGAAAGAATTTCCTTGAGAGCATTACAGCAAAGTAGCCATGTGGATACATTCTGTATAATGTACCAGCTTCCAGCAATAGGAACATTATTGAACACTTCCCGTGAACCAGCCACCATGCTAAGTGCTTGGCACACACTGCTTCATTTGATACCACAGGACGCTAGGAAGGAAAGCATTATAGCCCCATTGAAGGGATGAGGAAAGTTCAGGCAGCAAACTAAGGACATTGTTCAACAGCACACAGCTACTAAGTGATAAATCCAGGTCTTTTTGAAACCTGAATCCATGCTTTTTATACTATGCCTTTCTGCCTCCCAGCTAACATGGAAAGTGTCAGACTAGGTAAGGGGAGGAGCCCAGCCCTAACTCAAGATTTCTAAACATTTATAGGGCTTTGTTATTAACACTCAGTGGTTTTCTTTTAGAAATAATTTGGTTCCTAGGAGGGATCAAAACTCAATGTGGTTCAGCACTGACAAAGGAGGGCTCTGGGATTGAGGGAAATACAGCCTAATGCTTTAGAGACATGTGGATTCTCTGCCACTTACGCCTTTATGATTTGGGCTCGTTATATGATCTTGCCAAGCCTCGGTTTAGCTTATATGTAAAATGGATATGCAAGTAGTGCCTCCTTGCGGGGTTATGGTAAAGATCAAATGAGATGCATCAGGTAAAGCTCTCAGCATAGCACCTGGCACATAGCTAATAACATTTATTAAATTTAGCTGAACAGAGAGAGAAAGTGACAAAGAATGACAGTTTTTTCTGGGTCCTGATTCTCCTAAGGATTAATAGGTGACATCTCTTCAGTACGTGCTAAAAATCAGGTCAGGATTAAATCTTTATTTTAGTAATATTAGACTTTCTTAATGAAATGTATGCTTTTATACTATCATGACAGCCTAGAATTAAAAATATATATATTTTAGAAACATTTGAAATGGCATGACTCATGGAATGATTTCCTTGATCTATTTTTCCCCAGCACATTGCTAAATAGAGAGCAGGTAATTGAGTTTACCTTGACACTTTTGTACAGCAAAGAGGATAGTGAAGAGAGGAAATAATTCATTCCAAAATCCTTCCCGAAAGCCAAGTGTCAAGAGAGACTAGAAGGTCATTGTCAGAAATTCCATAATGATAGATATAGTCATTAGCCTTTATATGTTCAAATCCTTAGTTTAACATTATGCTTGGTCACTACAGTGCATATATTAGCTCCTGCAATCTCTCCTAAAGCTAGTGTTCCCTTTAACAAAGATCTTTAAGTGGTCTGTTAATTAGAAGCACCAGGAGGAACTCAATATTGTGTTTATTAAATATTTCTTTAGGAGAAAGAAATGTTAAATGGCCCATAAATGAGAGAATGACCAGACATTCTGTTTCATCCAAGTCTAGCTTAATGATCAGCTCAGAGGTCATTAAAATCTTCCTGTTAAACCCTTCTAAGTCTACATCTTTACTCTGTTAATAGTATTAAAAAACAAACTTCAAAAGTCATTTATGGACTTGGAGGGAACCCCTATCTTGTCAGTCTGAAAAATATAAATACATTTTTTTTCCCACTGGCAAGAACCTTATGTCACCACTTCTCTGGGTATGTCCCATTGACATATAAATCCCTTGAGTCATTCACTTAAAAAGGGTTTTGTGTTCAAATGAGTTGGGGAAGGTTTTGCATACCAGATCTCTACTCTTCCACATACATTCATGATGCACAATAACATATTAGCAACGCTGGTAAGTTCAACATTAAAGAATCCTATTTAGCCTTGTGTAAGGTGGCAAGTCTCTCAGAGGAGTTGGCATAGAACCCTTGTGTAGCCCCCGTTAGCATCATACTACTAGCATGGGGTTTAATGTACTATACTGACATTGTTTCCCTACATGCCTATCTACATTAATCAAATGGCAAACTTCGGGAAAACAGAGATCCATGTCTTATTTTTTTTATTTCTAAAGTGAACACGATTTTGGACAGAGTGGATACTCAATAAATAGTTGGAAAGAGAACTGAGCTGTCAATGAATATGTGTTGATGACAAGGAAGAACAAAGTAAATCCATCAAAGGAAGAAGGGAGATTAACTGTTTCTGCCTTCAGATCATATAAACCAAAATCACTTATAGCCCAACCCCTGAGCCATTAATCCCACAAGGAATTTGAGTGTGAATACATGAAGGCAAGAATATCCTGGTGGAGTGGTTATAAGGACACAGATAGACACATATGCTGAGTCTGGTTTAGGGCTTCTTATGGTATTTATAAAACCAAAAGGTGTGACACTGAAACAACTTCCCGTCCTCACACTGCACCATTTCCCTATTCCCAAAGACTGATGTAAGGTTTGACCAGCCCTCTTGATTTTCCTAATCCCATCCCTCTCCACAACCCAGCTTCTCCAGCCTCCTTTTTGGGCTTGTGGTGGATGATGCATTCTTTTCCACATTCATTCTCTACCACCCCCAGGGCCTTCTGGCTTCTCCCACCATGGTCCTCTTAACCCCTGAGAACCCTCAGGAGCTACTTTCATTCCCCCTCCCCTCACTCTTCTCAGCACAACTGGAGAAAATAAGACTAAACCTCACTGTCCTTTCCATGCTGCTGGCAAAGCTTGTTCATGTAATCTCTCCTTGACTTCTTTCCACAACCCCTATGCCCTGGGTGGTCAGATCCACTCTCACTTGCATGGCTGAAATGACCCTCCCTGCCTCAGGCCCAGGACATGCTCATGGGTTCATCTCCCAAAAGAATGAAGGCATTCAACATAAGCTGCTTCAATTCTGTTCCTCTCCAACCCCTTACCTGCCTCTCCTTGCCACCTGGTGACTATGACAAAGGAAGTATTACCCTTGCTCTTACACAAAACCAATCATCCATCTGTACATTTGATCTCACCGTCCTGCCTCCTCTGGGATCTTATTTCCTAAATTATTCCCAACATGTTGGTCACAAAATACAACAAACCTTCCTTTCAGCCTTTTACCCACTCAAGTTACCACCGTATCCCATTCCTTTAGTCTCCAAACTTATTGAAAAATGCATCTTCAGTTACTATCTAGGCTCCAGTGCAGTTTCTCATTCCTCAGATTCTTGCCTTCTGACCTGTGCCTTCTGCCCTCAATGCTTCCTCCAAAGGTTAATCAACAGCAAATATTTTCCATTGATTTTGCTGCAGAAATCACCTTGCCTGAGAAAAACCTACCCTTCTCTCAAAGCCCATCTCAAGTCCCCGTCCTCTTTGAATCTTTTATAAGTCACCAATCACTAACTTATGTTTTAATTATTAGAATAAGATTTGTATAGTAAAAGATTCTAGATCATAAATAGGAAGACTTGCCTTCAATTCTTGACTCTGGCATTAACTCTGTAAGTCACAATGTCATGTCACCTCTCTATGAAATAAGGACATGTTTTTAAATGACCAGTAAGTCTCTTCTACTTCCTGTTATATTTTTAGATATTTTAATGGCAGGAACTATCTTTTAATATTGTGCAGTACAGTCCTTGTGGATAACCTTCTCAATTTCCTTATCTTCTCTTACAGTAATCTCCTTTTAGCAAAAAAGACAATGAAATTTAAGTCTGTGGTTTGGATATCTGCTTTTAAAATCTTCCTTTGCCCTTTCCTAATGAAAATGCAACTAGATGTAACATACCTTAGGTTCTAAAATGTTTAAAGGCAATACTGAAAAGTTTGTTCAAGTATAAGAGCAAGTCTAGTACGTTTCTGAAGAGATTTTTAAACAGGTGGCTATTTAATAACAAGACATCCTGCTAGAAAGGGATTAAGGGCCCAGAAAGCCAATGTGTAGACAAGATACATGAGCGGAGATAAATGTCCTATCACTTCACATGTCTGGGAACACTGGGAAATGGCTGCTCCAGGATATTAATGTCCCAGCATTATTAAAGCAGGGCAGCTGAGGGCAAAGTAGAAATAGCAAGATCATTAATTACTGACAAGATAATCAATACATTATAGAACAGATTAGGGTGGTTCTGTTGAACAGAGCAAGGACAATTACACTTGCAAGCGGAATGAGGTTTGGTGTGAAATTAAATAGAGGGACTAAATATAGAAAAGGAGCCTCCTCTTCAGGTTTACAGGCTACACTCAGTGTCAGTTGTCAGGGCAGGAGTTCCAAATTCCTTTAGATATGAGGGAGACAAGGGTGAGATGCTCTGGTTTTCCTTCTCTTGTATTTCCTTTCAGGTATTTGTTGAGGGCTTCTGCATTTCATGCCAACTAATGGGGAAATGACTGGAGAGACTGATGCGGACAGCTGGTAGTTGTTAACACACGGCTTACACGAGGGAGTGTTGATGTCAGTGCATTCTTTCCGGACTTTCCTGAGGAATTAACTTCATGGAATATTGATGGATTACCACATTTGTCCTCCTAGCACTGTAGAGATACCTGGGAAGACAGCATAGACATTCTTTCCCCATCATTTTATTAAAAAGCTTAATTAAGCACACATATATTCTGAGGATTGTTTATGAATCTGAAAACACTGTACCTCCCTCCACATTCCTACTCTTGTGAGTATTTCACAGTCTTAAAATGGCTGCATTTTTAGGGAAATCTTTTCCCAAGATTGTTGGATGAGGCAACATTATTTTTTGATGTTCATACTGGATTCTCTGGGGAATCGTTTGATTTTTCTGAGCACACGGACTGAGAGAATGTTTGCTGGCCTCTGTAGCTATAAGCTCCATTCACTTACTTGGAAATTGACAATTCATACATTAGTGAGGACTTTTTACTTTCACCCAGGAAGGAATATCTTACTTCCTTTTACATAGATATTCCCTTCTCTTTCTCCCTCTCTGGAATGACTTTCTCTGGTTATTTTCTGCTCCATCTTTTGAGTACCTACCTCTAGTAGAAACCTTTCTCCAGATAGTCCAAAACCCACTTCTCCACGGCATCTCCCAGCACACCACTGACAGGCCGTGAGCTTCTAATTCCTGTTCAACGTCAGGCTACATGTGTGTCTATACAATAGCCAAGGACACGTTACTGTTTGTGGCCTGCCTAATTCATTATCTCAGTCTTCAGACCAAGACATTTCATTCTCCAAATAAAGATTGCCTAATAAACATGTCTGAAAGGCAAATGTCGGACCAGAAAAAAAGTTGGCAATGTACATGACAATCTCTTAATACATTTAATATATAAATGTATTCTAGTAACTCAATAAGCAAGAGGTAAACCAACCAATAGGAAAGTGAGCAATGGGTATATATAGGCAAATCAGAAAAAAGAAATACTACTGGAAAATAAATGCCTAAATATATCCAACCTCATTTGTAATGAAAGAAAATTTAAAATAATAGAATAGCACATTTTTCTATCAAATGGATAAAAATATTTTAAAAATAAAATACTCTGAGGTGTGATGTTCGTATTAATAGCTGAATTCATACTGTATACTTATATTGCTTGTATTCAGTTTATCAATTAAAAAATAAAGCTTTCATTTTAAATAAAAAAATATATTTATATATGCATATATAAGCTATATATATGCATACACACACACGTGCGCACACACACACACACACACACACACGGCCTGGAGGGGTGAGGATGCAAGGAAATAACAATTCTCATAAGCCCTAGTGTGAGAGTAAATTGATATAATATTTCTAGATGACAATCTAATTACATGTATCAGAAAGAAAGTCCCCAAACATGCATATCATGTGACATAACAATTCTACTTTTAGGGATTTAGCATAAGGAAATAATCTCGGTTACGCATAAAGATTTAGCTACTGATATTCATCACAGTGAGATTTGCAGTACTGAGGAAATGGGAACTTCGCAATTATCTATTGGTAGGGGTTGCTAAATAAGCTGTGACATTGCTCAAAAAGGTTTGTGTCCCATAGCAAGAAGAGCACGAACTTGACAGTCAGCTGTCCTTGCTCCCAGAACAAGGAAAGGCAGTGAAAATGGGTGCAAATGAAGATAAGGTCATGAATGTGGATGTGTAATGTAAGCTTTAAGCCACAGCTCTTCATCACATCAAGGATCTATACTCTTGCCTTGGGAATCAGTGAAACAGGCCAACAACTGTGTCTTCTCAGATGAGCAGAGCAAAGGCAGTGTTTCTGTTTGGGTATCAGCAGGCACTGCTCAAGTGTTCGCTGTCTTCTGACCCAGGAGAGGTTCCCCCAGAGCAGGGAGGAGTCCTTGAGGGTCAAGATGAAGACCTAGATGCTTCCTTTTTGCTGTGTATTGATTGTGTTCTGCCATGTTTTCTGGTAGGATTGACATTTTTGTATCTCCATCCAAGTGAGCCGCAGCAATAGCTCTGTGTTAGGATGTCCATCCTTGAATATGACAGTTAAATTGTTCATTTTAAGTTGGTCAATGAAGTGTTTGGCCACAGATCCTCCCTAAGGGAGGTGAGTCAATGATAAACCACATTATATGTCCACCTCCCAGCATTGTTTGTTTTCAGGCCACTTGCCCCCAGAGAACAATATGTAAAAAGCAGGAAGGCATTCACACCTATTTTCCTTCAGTGACAATGACAGGTTTATGGGATAATTATATATGATAAGTCCTCAATTTTAGGGTGTGGGATTAGATTCTAAAACACTAAAAATGATACCATCTTATCTTTGTCGAATGTTCTTTTGTTTTTTTTTTCAGAAGCTTTTCGTGTTTATTTTCCACTTGATTCCTCAATATTGGTTATGTGGGATTAGGCATCTGTGTTTCATAGTGAGAAGAGCATGAACTTGGCAGTCAGATGGACCTTGCTCCCAAACCAAAGGCAAGGCAGTGAAAATAAGTGCAAATGAAGATAAGGTTGTAGCTATGGATGTGCTGAATTGAGGGGGTTCTTTCCTATGGGCCTAAATTTTCAGTGTGGAGCAAGAGGTACAGTCATCAGCTAAGGGAGAGAAGGATGTCACTGAGCTGAGGACACCTGCTGTGGAGAGGAGAGACTACTAATGCCACACCCTGATAATGACTGGCTCTGAATTTCAGCCATAATTTATACCAGATTCAGGTTCTAGTGCCATGTTACCAAAAATTCTCTACCAACAGACTACGACAAAATGGTAGGAAGCTGGTTGGAAACACAGGTCAAAGACATGTTTGGCCCACTGCTATTAACTGGGCAGTTCCGGGATCATGCCTTTCAGAATCATTTTTTTTAATTGAGGAGGAATTGATATATAACACTATATTAGTTTTAGGTGTACAACATAGTGATTCAGAATCCTATTTTTAAATACCTAAAACAAAATGCAGAAAACAAGCAGTTTGGTATAATGAAATATGTCCTATCAGAGATTTGGAGTGTGATGTTTCATGTCTGGGTCTACAGCTGGCTGCTGTGTGACCTTGAGTTTCCACCACAAGGTCTCTGGGCCTTCATTATAAAACATGACTGATTCTGAGTTCTCTGGAATCTCCCCTTCCTTTACAGTGACCAAAAGATCCACAAATAATACAGATTTCTGAAATCTGTGAGTTGAGAGATCTGGATATTTACCACCAAAGTAGCAATGAAAAAATTTGGCTATATATCTGCAAGTCCACAGCATGCCGGCTATCTCAGAACAGAAGGCCTATGAGTAGAAAGGCTTCACACTGGGAGAAGCTGGAAACTGCTCAATCCTTGCTGCCTGTCAAAGCCAAAAGTTGAATTAAATCAGATGGGTCTTTAAAAAAAAAAAAGGGTCTTATAAGGAAAAAAGTATTGGTCAGCTAAGGACATGCTCATTCTGTCTTTTGTCTGAAGACTAAATATAGTATTTGCAGAGGCATGCTCTTTCAATTTAGCAACATTTCCCAAACCATAGCTGAGATTCTAAAAGCATTAATGTCTTACACTCATTTCTCCAGATAAAGCTCCACTCTGCCTGTCTTTAGGGATCTGTGATAATGCTACCCCTTTAGCCAAATATTTTATTATTGAAATTTTTGTTTCGTTTTACTTTATGTTTGTTTTCTTTTTTTAAATTCTTATAACAACTTCTGGTCAAACAGCGGAATGAATGCAATTGCATTCTACAGTATATCCTGTAATTGTGTCAGCAGTGTCTTAATGAAGGGCTCTGAAATTTCACTGACTGGATTATAGTAATTTCGTGAATGATTATTCCACCATCTCTGTATTCTCTGGATCCAAATTTATCTGTACCAATGTTTTCAAAGGCTTTTAACCCCACTGGAAGAAAAGTTAAATTTAACCCAGAATCAAACCCTCTGCTAAATGGTTGCAGTCTACTGCTTTTAACAAGAAGCAAACAAGGTTGGTTGTGAACATGGGTGATTTATGGTATTGCTGGCATGCAGCACTGAAATGTACGAAGCTAGCAGGCCATTTCTGTAACCTATCATTCACACACTTATTACAGGCCTGACTGGGACTATTCAGCTGGTAAAATTAGGTGGTGGAAGAACCCAGCAACCTTGCCAACTGTGTCTGTTGAGGAGGCTGTGGAAACTACTTTAAAAGACAGTGAAAAACCAGTTAATTCATGCAGTATTTAGCTATTTAATACAAACAATCCTTTTTAACTGCCCAACAAAGCTCTGTGATTGTGTACGCCACAGCTCCCTGCAAAGCTCCATTTCCTCCCTTCCTCAGCAAACCCTATTCACTGTGCTGGTGGCCCTTTAAACTGTACACCTCTTAGAGTGACAGTCAGTAACCCGAATTCTGTTAAAAATCCAACCTGATTTAGTTTGGGAAAATAAGTTCCTGACATATCTGTTTCTGTACTTTTTCTTCCCTGAGTTTCCTTTCTCTACTTTTCCTTTTACCAGGAACTCTCATGGACTTTTCCAGGCCTAGGATCAGTCCAGCCGCTCTGACTAACACAGCCCCGTGGCTGGATTTCTGTCCAGACCCTCTCTCTCCACTTCACTGCCTTCCCCAGCCCCTCACCACCCACCCAACCCATTCAGAAGACAGTTAAAATGATACACTATGGGGAAAGTGACCTTTAGGTCATTTATGTTGTTTTGAGGTAGTAGAGAAAAATTTAAATAAATAAAAGATTCTATTGTGCTTTGACAATTTTGTAATTTTCAGAAGCAGGAAACTGGAGCAGTGAAGCTGTGATAATCTCAAGGATGATTCTGCAGCTTGAGTGTTACTCCATCTCCCCTGCATTTTTACCCCTTTGTCTTTTGTTTCCAGGGCTTGACGGTATTTCCGTATTTGTTAGAACAATACCACCCCATGACCTACAGAGGCAGAGAAAATCTAGTTGCTTTTAAAATGTAAACTGTCCTATTCTCACTAGAGAGAATAAATTGAGGTTTTTTTTTTTTTTTAATTGAAGGGTAGTTGACAACAGTATTGCATTACATTAGTTTCAGGTGTACAACACAGTGCTTCAACATTTATATACATGATAATTCTAGGTACCAGGTATCACCATACCAAGTTGTTACAATATTTTGACTATATTCCTTATGCTATACATTACATCCCGGTTACTTATTTATTTTACCATTGGAAGTGTGTATTTCTTTTTTTTTTTGTGAGGGCATCTCTCATATTTATTGATCAAATAGTTGTTAAC
This sequence comes from Manis pentadactyla, assembly GCF_030020395.1. Taxonomy (NCBI): domain Eukaryota; kingdom Metazoa; phylum Chordata; class Mammalia; order Pholidota; family Manidae; genus Manis; species Manis pentadactyla. The sequence continues at coordinate 152,996,395 of NC_080021.1, read as the reverse complement.
CACAATAAATTTCTGTATAGGGGGGTCAATACTCAATGCACAATCATTAATCCACCCCAAGCCTAATTTTCGTCAGTCTCCAATCTTCTGATGCATAACAAACAAATTCTTACATGGAATACAAATTCTTACATAGTGAATAAGTTACATGGTGAACAGTGCAAGGGCAGTCATCACAGAAACTTTCGGTTTTGCTCATGCATTATGAACTATACACAGTCAGTTCAAATATGAATATTCATTTGATTTTTAAACTTGATTTATATGTGGATACCACATTTCTCTATTATTATTATTTTTAATAAAATGCTGAAGTGGTAGGTAGATACGAGATAAAGGTAGAAAACAGAGTTTAGTGTTGTAAGAGAGCAAATGTAGATGATCAGGTGTGTGCCTGTAGACTATGTGTTAATCCAAGCTAGACGAGGGCAATAAACATCCATGTATGCAGAAGATTTCTCTCAGAACATGAGGGGGGAGGTTCTAAGCCTCACCTCTGCTGATCCCCATTTTCTCACCAGATGGCCCCCTGCGACTGTGCCTGTCTTAGGTTGTTCCTCCCTTGAGGAATCTTACCCGTCTCTGGCTAACCAGTCATCTTCCGGGGCCATACAGGGAAATGTTAAGTTGGTAAGTGAGAGAGAAGCCTTATTGTTTGAAAAGGTTAGCTTTTTACTTCTTTGCATATTTATGCCCTGTGGCTTCTATGCCCAGCATTTGTCTTGAGGTGTCTTTACCACTTGGAAGAATTATGATACTCGGTAAATTTGACATGTGGCACGAGTTCTATTTAAAGGTTGTGATTAGGTAGGAAGAAGAAAAGCTATAGAAGTAGCAGGCAGAAGAAAACCTGGGAAGATTGATTATTTCTTTGACATATCTTCTTGTAGAGTAACTTCAGCATGGATAGGTTTTAAACTACTAATTAAATTGTGCACACACATTAACATAATAGGAATATAGTTACCTAACCAAAGCATACCTGTAATTACCAGCCATCTCCAGTGAAACCAAGAAAACCAGTTAGGCACCTTAGGCATTTGTGAAAACTTATCTATGATATGGTGGATATTGTCCGACTGAACTTAAACAGTCTGAGAGAATTCAGATAAACTAGAACAACCCATTCCTGGGGACTGTTCATATCCCATATGTTCTTTTAACGATAAATAGTCTGTGGTTGTAAGATTTTGGAGCGCTACAATTTGTACTTCTCCTAATTCTTGGTTGAGTTCCATCAGTATAGATCCAGTCCAATTTTTGTTTTACTGTATGCACAGGCCAGCTTAGATATCTCCTTCATCATTCCCATGGCAAGTCCAGGAGCTGGTGGGATGAGTGCATCTACAGCTGTAGCAGTGCGTGGATCTTTGTTGGGGTTTTTTTTTTTTGCTGATCATCTTCTGTCATGAGTCTTCCCGAGAGTGCTGATGTTGGAAGTTCTTTTTCATATCGTATCTTAGTTCATTTTCGGGAAATTGAGGTTTTATAATCCACACCACAGTTTTCCACACCCCCCAGTGGTTGACAGCCGAGATTTTGCACACACACACACACACACACACACACACACACACACACATACACGCCCCTCCACCAAAGGGACATTTAGCAGTGTCTGGGTATATTTTTGACTGTCACTATTTGGGGGTGATATTAGTATGTAGTGGCTAGAGACCAGGGTTGCTGCTTAACATCGTGCAGTTCAGGGGAGTCCACCACAACAAAGAATTAACTGGCCAAAATATCAAGTGTTGAGGTTGTAACACCTGCTGTAGACAGATGAGCACGGGCAATGGCTATCTTTATTATGATAAAAATTAAGTAATAATGTTGATCCTTACTTGACTATTTAAAACTATTTGTTTGCAAATATGTTTATATAGCTCTCCATTCACTGCCTATTGATGTTCCCAAAGTTAGTTTAGGTAAATGCCCTCAACAATGAATATTCTCTATCAAAACAAAATTTTTCATATCACCAGTATTTAAGGATTGTAACCTCTACTACACTGAAGCAAACTGATATGCACAAATCTAATTTGCCCCTCACTTTTAGGAGATTCACATAAAATCGGCAACACCTGTGTAAGGGATATTATTTTACCATAACTGCTTTCTCCCCTCTCAAATAGCTATTAAGATACACCCAAGTTGCCTAAGAATTTTTTTCCATTCTATAGAGGTATTTTACTTGCTTTGAAATACTGCCTAAAATGAAATAAACACTCTTTTTAAATGATCTATAAATAAACAAGTAGTTAATCTCCTCAAGAGTTTAGGCTATGACCAATTCCTTTGTCACATTCTTAACTGGATCCAGGGCCAGAGTTCTTAAGAATAGACTAAGAGTTTTGGCTTTCTTTTAGCCCCATATCAGCCAGGCCCAGTCACTAGCTTTCTCAGTCACCAACCCCCCTAAAAATAACTTCTCCAGCTCAACACTTTAAGATGGACACAGGAATAGGAGCTAACATTGTAAGCATTATCAAGAGCAGAGAGGAAAACCCAGGGTGTTAGACCAAACAAACCAATCTCGCCGTGTTTCCTTTGTGCGTTAGCATGCCCGTAGACAACTGCCAGACAGACTGTGCTTCGCGGCCATCCTGTGAATCTAGTCCACAGCTCACTGACTGTGTGGCCCTTTCATCAGACAGAACAACATGTAGTCTGGCTGGTATTCTAACTTAGGAAAGAGTTCTAAGACAGGAACAACCTAGTGGCCTACTGTTGCCCAGAAAACATCTTGAGCATTTCACTAAACCCTCTGTGTCAGTTTACAAATTGTTTTAGAATGCCTAAAAGGAGCCAGAAGTTCTTTCCAGTGGAACTTTCTGCAGTGAGGAAATGCTACATATCTGCTATGTCCAATTCAGTTGGCCTAGCTATATGTGGCTATTGAGCACTTGGAAGTATGACTAGTGCACCTGAAGAAGTGAATTTTTAATTTTACTTAAATTTAATTGAAATAGCCCCATGTCCTTGTGGCTACTAGAATAAACAATGCCCATGTGGGGAACACCAACTCATTATTCCACATCTTAATTATACATATCCGGATTCCTTTTTCTTTTTTTCTCAATTATAAATATAACAAAATTGAAGAATGTTTAGATAATAAGGGGAAATTGTGTTTCATACCCATAATTTCATAAGCCTAACATAATTATAAATTTGATAGATTTTCAGAGGTTTTTTTCTATGTATTTTTAGATGAGTTGGATATAGTTTATCTTATTTTATTTTTATCTATTATAACCAACTTTTTTCACTTAACACTATGAGAGGATATATATTGGTATACTACTAAGTAATATTTGTGAACTATCAGGGCTAATGATGGCCTCTTTCTTAGATTGCAGTCCCATAGTTTATTCATGTCCTCTGTATTATTTGAAATGTTGGGTTGTTTTATTTGTTTGTTTGCTTGCTTGCTTGGTTTATGGCCCTCATAAAATAATGCCATAGTAAACATATGAATGCATGTTAATATTTCACCTCTTTAGAATACATTTACAAGCCAATGTTTGAATCCTCTTCAGGTAACACTTTACATGGTGAATCATTTCACTATCACAGATTCATTTTGAAAAAGCACTTTTTTTCACCATTCATATGAAAAATAGACTTCAAAGCTGCCAAAAGAAAGCCAAGACTCTTCTCTCTGCAGCACAATTACTTCAATGAATTATGAGAGAGATTATATTTCCTTCCCATATAAAGTTTGCTGATAAAAATGTAACTGCATTCATGACTGATGACATAGACTCTTGCTTTGCTAATGGGGAGTAAGTTCCCAGGCATAAGTACAAGAAATAAAATATTTTACACATTCAGATAATCTAATAGAATTTCTAGAATCTATAAAGATGAGAAAATTTAAGAGGTTAAAAAAGAATCCATTTATTTTATTCCTTGCAAATATATTGTTACATCTCCAAACTATCCTTTTTATAATTTAAAGCTGTATGACTATAGTCCAAGACAACTTCCACACATCTTACAATGAGTAATTATTCTGAAGATATCAGCTTCAGACGTTTTCTATTTTTCATAGTGGTGAGATACCACATAATCTTAAGATTTCTTTTTAGATAAAGAAGTTGATGGCTCTGATTATCAAAGAGCAAAGAGATCCTACTGATAATAGATAAACTGAAGACATAACATACTGAATATTAGAACCTAAAAAACTCAGATGTTCTCCTTATCCATAATTTGGGTTTTAGTTTCTGTTATATTTCTCTTAGCCTCTGAATGAAGATTTGTATTAGAGGGATTAAACATGGGCTGAATGGTCTTGTGCTCATTAAACATTCTATTACATGTGAAGTAGCTTTGTAAACCACAAAGTAGTGAAAATCTAATATAAGTGTTTTGAAAAGTGTTCTTTGTTATCTTATATGTGAAAAGGAGACTCTAAAATTGACCTATTGGAAAGAAACCCAAGATTTTTCTCTTTCCCTCTGGCAGAATGAATTTAATAATTTATAGTATGGATTTGTTTTTCCTTCACATACAACAGTAAAAATGTTTGGCCTGATAAAATAACTGTGTTTAGGGCTTTTATTAATGATACTATCCAGGGACATAGATCTTTTCTTTGAAAATGGAACATAAGTCTCCAGATGGCAAATCACTGGGACTTTGTTCACAATATGAATGAAGCACGTTGCCAGAAAGTCATTTCAAAGAAATCAATAGTGTTTGTACTGGAAATGTTTGTAAAAATGCTTGGAATACCATCAACTCTGGATGTACTTTGTGGTTTATCTGGGGAAAATATTCAAAACCTGACAGGTTTTTCCTCTGCTACCCACTTACCCTTTAGCTTTCCTCTCTCAATTCTTTAAAGAATGCAAACTAATTTCAACATTAGTGTACCCAATATGTCATTATGAACTTGACTCTGCTGAAAAAAATAATGGAAGTAATTCCAGGGTTGTATGAGGGCTTAACTGTTACTCAGGCTACTGTGATCTGTAGTTCTGGTGGACAATGAAGAGGGGTCCATGGTTTGCTTATGCACACCTATTATGCTAAGTAAATCTCAAGTTATGAGAGTTTCCAATTTTCAGTTAATGGAATTCATAGTTTTATTTTTCTGAATTGTAGGTAGTTTTCATGAGCCTATGCAAAAGCTTTTGGGACTGTGGACTTGTAGCCCTAGATGACATTACAATAGAATTGGGAAGCTGCTGGTCTCCAGGTAAGATGGCTGTCATTTCAGTCCTCTTTGTCTTCCTCAATATGTGGCATATCCTGCTTTTCTAGGAACATATCACATACATTTAATCTGTGCTAGTGTATCCTTTGCTTTTCTTGCCAGAAGCACCTCTCTATATAATCAATTTTGGAATTTCGAAATGATGACTTGAATGCAGTGTGTGATTTTGTACATATGACTTGACCCCTGTATCCTCATCTGTAAGAGAGGTAGTAATACTGACCTGAATATTGGGGATGATACATATAAATTCCTTGGCAGAGGACCCGGCACAAAACAGTGCTTTAAAAACAAATATGTTCTATTTTAATTACTACTATTATTATTGTTGTCATCTTACACAAATGCAGATTTTCAAGCAATACTAATGAACTTATTATTACATAGCTGTGATACTAAACACATACTTTTTAAATGGTAGTAAAATAAGTATTTCCTAAGTGAATTAAATCACAGTGGAACAATGGACCAAGCATTGATGATAGTGATTAAATAAAGGTGGTGGCTCTGTGTTGAACATTTTGCCTAATGAGAAAATAGTGCATATCTCAACTCAGATCACTGTTCTATATTTACTAATTACTGCTGTATCCTAAATCATAGGATATCCATTTCTTTAACAGGCCAACTGTGGTCTCTCTCTCACACTGGAGAACAATCTCCATGTTTATTTAATTAAAAGATAATTTGTTTTTAGTCCCTTGACTTGCAAGGCATTGTAAGGACAACACAAAGAAAAACAAGATGCAAATTTCTACACTCAAGGCATAGGAAAAGGAATGAGGCTTCATTAACTTGTTCTATATGTAAAATAAAATGAAGTAAAATAATTATCATGCAGAGATATAAAAAGCAGCCTGCTTATTAAAGAAAAATGCTAAGAATCTGGATATAGGGAGGCATAGAAGTCCCAGTAAGTTGGGATGTGGCACCATTCTAATAGTAGTAATTATTATTCAACTTATTAAAGATAGCATCCAAAGATATAAACATTTGTTTTGGGAAATGGAAGATGAGACTCCAGGTGGCAAAACACCAAGCCCTAATATTTATTTAGCTAATATTTATTGAGACTTCCTGGTCTAAACACTTTATATACATCATCTCATTTAACCCTCACAGTCCCTGAGGTAGATAATAATGAGGCACAGAAAAATTAAGTAACTTGCTCCACATAATTTAGGCTTCGCCTCCAGAAGCACATTTCATTCTCTCCCATTCTCCCCTCCTGAAAAGCAACTACAGAGTTGTTCAAAGGATTCCCTTCACTCATCCTGGACTTCTGAAGAAAGCTCCTACATTACACAACTTCGTTATTTCCCTTATTTCCATAAAGGCAGTTTGCCTCCAGTTTTCAGAGCTTTATAAGCTCATTCACACAAATAAAGTCACAAGTCAAAAAAAGTTTCTTTCTTGAAGTATCCCAATACTTTGGGATCCCGATTTCTGATTGTACTCTGCCTCTCCAGCAGGCCCCATAGAGCCCAGACCAGCTAAAGGCCAGGCTTAGTATAGATGGGCTGCCAGTGCGGAGGCTGCCCTTCTGTGTGCACAGCCTGTGTCCACATGGCATTCATGCATGCAGAATGGGCTGCCAGCCAGCACCGGAGTGCATAATCCTTGGAAGTGCCCTGCAGTCACAGCACCTGCTTTTTCCTTGCAGAGAAACTCCCACCTCCACCTGGAGAGTGTACTTTTGAACAAGATGAATGTGCCTTTACTCAGGAGAGAAGAAACCGGAGCAGCTGGCACAGGAGGAGGGGGGAAACTCCCACCTCCTACACGGGACCAAAGGGAGACCACACTACTGGGGTAGGTGAGTCACGCCACCTGGTGCTGTTTGCTAAGGAAACCTTCTAAAATAGCAAGGGGTCGTTTACTGGAATTCGAAGTATGCAGGTTTATGTCCTGTGTCTAGAATGAGCTACCCATATGATTGTGCACACCTGGGATAGATAATCAAATATGTGCATTTAAAATCGTTCTTTCTGTTTACTACATTGCTTATATGTCTTGCTACAAAGAGGATTTAAATGGGCTTTCCAGAGAGGCAGAACTACCCCTGGTAAGTAGCTCAGAGAGCTATTTCCTAAAGGATCTCTATGGAGAAGCCGTTATGATAGCAAATACAAAGGTGAGGTGCACAGTGCTGTCTCTCACAGCTTTCCTCAGGACGAGTCTGTGGACCAACTTCACAGAGCACTTACAGTGTGACCTGCTGAATTGGCCAAACTTGGTAGGTGCAGTCAGAAACAGTTTTGTTTTGTTTTTTGAACACTCTTTGCAAACATACCCTAAAGGATTATACCTTCCCTGCCCCTTAGCAGATCCCATCGGCTCCCAGTCCTGTTAAGGCATTAGAGCAGTCACATATTCATATATGTTAGAAAGTCTAATTCAAATCAAAACCTCAGTTTCTCATTCAGTTAAATAATTTCTGTTTCCCTCAATTTAGGCCTAACTCATTTTGGGGGTGAGGAAAGGGGAAACTCCATTCTTTCATTATCTTTGCTGTGTTTCCTCCCATGCCCCTCATCTTCGTGAACCTTTAGTCAGAGTGAGTGGAGAAGAGATGAAAAGAAAAGACCTTTTCAAATATTTGGTACTATTTCAAATCCTCCCTTGGCTGTTGAATGTCCTCTGTTCTGACAGATATCTAAATACTGGCTCTTTGGGGAACCACTTACCATCTTATCCTATCTGGCAATGTACTTAATGTCTGATTTCCTGTGACCACGCCCTCTTCCTTAGCACTTGCTCTGCAGAGGTACAACCCGCATAGATTTTCTGCCTGGGTTCCTGTCTCGCCTGGAGGTTTCATCCCCAGGCAAGTTCACTCTGGATTCAGTGAGACCGAATAATGACATCAGAACATTTTTGGGGTGAAAAGGGTCTTATACCAAGCTTTTTTCTCAAGGCGGTAGGTCGAGAGCTAGAATCCCATTCGCCTCTGTCTCTTCCTTGCCCCAGGGCTGCCTCCACCCCCAGCCTCTGCTGTCCTCTCTCCTGCTCTCTTGCTGCCTTTCCTAGGATCTGGTCTTAGCACCAGGGGAATACCAGTTTCGGCGGTAATGGCTTATTGCCAGTGGGTTTGTGCACACGCCTGCACAGTAGTCTAAGTATTATGTCGTGGCACGTAGACAGCGGGCACGCCAGTCTGAAATTGGAGCCAACCCAGAAAAACTAGAGCAGATTGGAGGACAGAGAGAAAAATTGGCTATAAATGTTCAAAAATGTCCCTGGGGTGAATAGATGAGGCTATAAGCCTTCACTGATGCATATAAGAACTGTTAGAGACGAGAGAGTGTGAAAGTTACAAGAAGAGTAGAGAAAGGTCAGGAATGTAGCAGAGAAAGGTCAGCTTTAATGAGAGACCATTGTAATCATGGTGTTGTCTTTATGAACATTTTTCTGGAAAGAGAGTTGATAGTTTTTCTTCCATTTCTCAAGAAGGCTAGCAATGAAAAATATCAGAAGAGATGCTCTAACAGAGGGCTGTGCTGTGGTGGACTATCATGGGGGAATTTTCTAGGTAACGGGCCGTGGAATGTCTTGAACATGGGAGAGAGGGCAAAGCAAACATAGTAAGCAGTTGAGGAGGGTCCCCAGGCCAGGATTCTAACAGACCCATGAACTCTGGAGTCACACCCCACTCACTGTAGACGAGACCTTGAGAAAGTTAATTAAATCTCAAAAGTTTCAGTTGTGTCATCTAGGAGATGAGAATAATTATAGCTATTTACCTACTACATAGGCTGGTTGAGTTTAAATATTGAGGGCTTTTGGATTAGACTGCCTGAGTCCCACTTTTGAACTTGTCTAAATCTAATTTTCCTTGTCTGGACATTAGGAATAATTAATACCTACCTCATAGATGGTGGTGACATTTAAATGAGACAATATATAAAACATACTTAGGATAGGACCTGGTATACAATAAATACTCAATGAATGCTCTATTATTCATCTGTTCCTTCATTCAACAAATATTTATTGGCTATTGTGTGCCAGATACTATTTAGGTACTTGGGAAACAGACAGAATAATCATTTGCCTTCTAAATGATAAACACTGCACTTAACTATAACTTATGTAGTATGTTAAAAGGTGATTATTGCTGTAGAAAAAAATAGAGCAGGCCAAGGGAGCTTGGGAACTGGGAGGAGGAGGTGGCTGGAGTTAACGAATCTAGACGGGAGAGTCACAGTAGAATATACTGGGGAAGTAACCTTGAAAGAGTTGAGCTAGTCTCCAGGTATGTGTCGGGGAGGAAGTGTTCCAAGCAGAGGGAGCAGCCAGTGCAAAGCCCTTTCCGGGGAAGCATGCTCAGTGTGTCTCAGGAACAGCAAGGAGGCTGGGTTAGCTACGCCGAGAGAGCTAGGGAGGAAATACTAGGAAATGAGATGAGAGCAATTAGGGCGGGCCAGACCCTGGAGGACCTGGTCAGTCATCACAAGGACTTTAGGTTTTACTTTCCCTGGAACGGCAGGACACTGAAGAGTGTCAAGTTTAGGGAAGAAGTGATCTGACCTGGCTCTAAGAGGATCATTCTGGCTACTCTGTTGAGAAAAAACGAGTGATAGAATTGAAGGGAGAGTGAAATCAGAGAGCCCAGTTCCGGGGATAAGGCAAGTAATCCGGGTGACCTGTGGTGGTGGACTTACCAATGACAGTGCATCAGACCAGGGTAGTAGCAGTGGAGGTGGTGAGAAGTGGCCACATTCTGGATATATTTTTTAAGTGAAGTCAAAAGAAGTTTTTGATGGACTGGATATGGGTATAAGAGAAAGAGAGGAGTCGAGGCTGATTTCAGTGATTTTGACCTGAACTGCTTGAGCATGGAATTGTCAACAATTGAAGATAAAAGATTGAGTGGATAGGTTTGTTGGGAAGATCAGGAGCTCAGTTTTATGTTAGATTTGATACTTAATAGATACTCAAGTGATGGTGTCTAGTAGGCAGTCTGGAGTTCAGGAAGGAATTTACTGAAAAAAAATCAGAATTTCCTATATTGTGTACCAGAATTCTGATGGTTCTATAGCTAGAAGTCCACAGGTGTTGGTTTTATTCTGAGGCTTCTCTACTTGGCTTACAGATGATCTCTTATCAGTGTGTCCTCACATGCTTGTCCCTTGGCCGTGATGTCCGTGTCCTAATCTCTTCTTATAAAGACACCAGTCATATTGAATTAAAGCCTAGGCTAACAACCCTATTTTAACTTAACTACAACCTTAAAGGCCCTGTCTCTAAATAGAGTCACATTGTGAAGTACTGGGGCTGGGGCTTCAATGTCTGAATGTGGAAGAACACAACTCAGAGTTGGTGTAGGGTGCTGAACTTTGAAGAATCAGGGTAAACTCCTATGACATAAAATGGAGTTTTAATAAAATGACCATCTAGCCTTTGTCCTGCTTCTCGCATCTTTATGCCAAAATAATTTGCACTTGTTTAACTTGAAGACCATCTTCTACGTACTTTCCCTATACACAAAATCTGTGAAAATCTAAGAAAAGCATATTGGAAGATAATTCAATTACTCATAATTTTCCTCCTTTATTTGCATGTTTTCCTGTTTGTAGGGGCCCATGTTAGGTTAACTTGGTGTGGCTTTGTTTAAAGAAAATGATGCAATTATGTTTGTTTTGTATCATGAAAACTTTGAAGGATGTTTCAGCTGGCTTGGGTAAAACTATTAGCAAAATTGTAATGCAAAGACTTCCTAGTATGCCCAATATTTATTTCAAGCAAATACTTTATACTCTAAATGAGCTCAGTATTAGTTTAGAACTGGGATTATAATCCAGGACTCCTCAATACCCATCCAGGGGTCTACTAATACTTCTAGACATAGCTAGAAAAGTACATTCCTATTAATTTTTTAGAAGTAAAATACTTATTGAAGAATAACTTATACTTAAGTGCTGTAAATTTCTAAGTACAGTTTCAGCTGCAAACCACGTGTTTTAATATGTTGTGTTTTCCCTGTCATTCAGTTAAAAATCTTTTCTGATTTCCATTTTTTTTTCTTTTATGCAAGAGTTATTTACAAGCATGCTGCTTAATTTCCAAATATTTGGAAATTTTCTAGTTACCAATTTATTTATCTAGGTAATCTGACTACACTCAGAACATACCCTTAATGATTTCAATCCTTTGCAATTCGTTGAGATACTTTATTACCCAACATATGGTCAACTTAGGTAAATGTCGTATGTGTATTACAAAATAATGTGTATTTTGTTGTTTTTGTTGGATGAAATGGTCTATATATGTTGACTGAACCAAGTTTATAATCATGATCATATTTTTACAGATTTTTTTATCAGTTTAATTAAGAGACATAGTTTCCCATTATGATTGTGAATTTATTTTTCCTTCCATTGATTCTTGTTTATATGTATTTTGAAACTATGTTACTAGGAATATATACAAATTTATAATTGATGCATGGTGAATAAGCCATTTTATCATTATGAAATATCCCCTTTTATATTTGGTAATGCTTCTTCAAGTTTACTTTGCCTGATATTAGTATTGCTGCACCAGTTCTATGTTGATTAGTGTTTGTTTCTTTCTCCATCTTTTTACTTTCAAATTTCCTGTGTCCTTATTTTTTAAAGTATAGCTCTTATATATGGCCATAGTTGAGTTTTTTACTTATCCATTCCCACAATGTTGTCTTTTAATTGGTTATTTGGATCATTAATATCTAATGTAGTTACTGACCTATTTGGATTTATATCTACTTTTGTATTATTTTAATTTCTCCTCTATTAGCTTTTTTTTTACTTTCTTTTACTAGTCTTATACTTTTAACAGCTTGTCTACTGTTGGTCTTGCATTTATTTTTTCTATGTATTTTTTAAACTCCAGAAGATTAGACAGTTTTGGTATTTTTCTTTCTTTTTTTTATTAAAGGTATTTTTCTATATTTATTCACATATTATCCCATTCCATTAGTCTTCTTTCCTTTAGTTATACCCATTATTGTAGGAAATAGTTTTCTTCTGTCAGAAGTATTTTCTTCTCCATCTAGCTTTTGGTTTTGTTTGGTTAGATTTGTTTTTGTTTGTTGCACGTCTGCTGATAGTTAGTTCAATTTGTATTTGTCTGGGACTTCTTTATTTTTCCTTCACATCTAAAGGGTATTTTTGCTGGGAGTAGGATTCTATGTTGAAAATGGTTTAAAATATCATTTTATTGTTTTCTGGCTTCCATCAGATGTTAGCCATATAATTGTTCTTTGAAAGTATACTTTATTCTTCTGGGTGCTTTTAATATTTTTTCCTCCTGTTTGATCTGCTGTGTTTTAACATGATATGTGTGTGTGTGTGTAGTCTTCTTTATAGTTACTCTGCTTGGGGTTCATCAAACATCCTTAATCTGCATTAAACCCCTTAATCTGTAGACTGAGATCTTTTCATCAGTTTTCAAAAACTGATCTTTAATGTCAAATATTGCTCCTGCCCCATTCTCTCTTCTATCTTCCTGAGACTCCAATGAAAGTTCTCACCATTTATTATACACCTTTCTGCTGCTTTACAATTTTTCCTTTCTTTTTGCTTTCCATGCTTCAGTTTGGATGTTTTTTATTGACTTAATTTTTTGGTTTGCACATCTTGTTTTTAGCTGTGTTCAGGAAGCTGTTAAATTTACTGATTGATATTTTAATTTCAGTAATTCTGTTTTTTATTTCTGAAATTTCCATTTGTTTATTGTTTTAAATATTAGTTTTATAAGATACAATACAGATACCATACAATTCACTCTTCCAAAGTGTACAGTTCAGTGGTGTTCCGTATATCCTCAAAGTTGTGTGACCATCAACATTATCTTAATTTCAGAACAGTTTTATAAACTCAGAGAGAAATCCTGTATCCACTAGCAGTCATTCTCATTCTCTCCCCCAACTCTTGTTACCCCAAACCCACATCTCAAAACAGCTACAGTTGACTGTGGAACAACATGGGTCTAAACTGCATTGATTCACCTATACACAGATTTTTTCCAATAAATATATTGGAAAAAATTTTGAAGACTTGTAACAATTTGAAAAAACATTTTCTTTTCTCTAGTTTACTTTATTGTAAGAATACAGTATGTAGTACATATAACATATAAATTATGTGTTAATCAACTGTTTATATATCAGTAAGTCTTCTAGCCAACAGCAGCCTATTAGTAGTTAAGTTTTGGGGGAGTCAAAAATTTTAAAATTTTTGACTGTGGAAGGCATCAGCACCCCTAACCCCATATTGTTCAAGGGTCAACTGTATTAATCTACTTTCTATCTCTATGGATTTGCCTATTCTAGACTTTTAATATGAATGGAATCATACAACAGGAAATGTGATATGTCCTGACTGGCTTCCTTCACTTAGCATAATGTTTTCAAGGTTCATCCATGTTGTAATGTGTATCAGTACTTCTTTTGATTTTTATAGCAGTTTTATTCCAGCATATGAGGCACCACATTTTGTTTATTCATCAGTTGATGAGCATTTTGGTTGTTTCTACTTTGGGGCTATTATTAATAATACTATGCTGTCTGTGTACAAGTTTTTGTGTGGATATATATATTTTTTTATTTTTTTAAATATATGCCCAGGTATGGAATTATTGGATCATATGTACCTCAATATTTAACCATTTGAGGAACATTCAGACTGTTTTCCAAAGTGGCTGCACCATTTTACATCCCCATAAGCAGTGTATGAGGGTTCTAATTTCTCCACATCTTGCCAAAACTTGTTATTTTCTGTTTTTTATTATAGCCATCCTAGTAGGTGTGAGGTAGTATCTCATTGTTTAATGTCTATTTAGTCTGATTATTATTTGGGTATTGTGTGAACGGTATATCATTTTCTTGTGGGTACTGTGTGAATGGTATATGGTTTTCCAACCTTTCACTTTCAACCTATTCATGTCTTTCAATCAAGTGCATCTCTTGAAGACAGCATATAATTGAATCTTTTTAAAAAATCTTTTCTACTGATCTCTACTGTTTGATTAGAATGTTTAGTTCATTTATATTTAATGTAATTACTAATAAGATAGAATTTATGTCTGCCATTTTTCTATTTTCTTTCTATATGTAATGTCTTTTTTGTTCCTTTATTCCTTTTATCCCTTTATACCTCTGTTACTTCCTTTTTTGTGTTCAATAGATATTTTCTAATATCCATTTTAATCCCTTGTTTATTACATATTTTAAGTTATTTTCTTAGTAGTTGCCCTGGAAATTAAAATTAACATCTTAACTTAAAACTGTTTAGTTCCTATTAATGTTAATGTCATATATACAAAACCTTGCTTTATTCCTTTCTTCCCCCTTTGTACTATTATTGTCATGTACAATGTGATATCTTTATATAAACCCATAGATATAATTTTTAAATTACTGCTTTGTGCACTTGTCTTTTACAGAAAAGAGATAGAGAAAAATACATTCATTCTGTCTTTTACATTTACCTCCTTTTCTTCATAAGGATCTGAGTTACTGTCTACTATTCTTTTATTTCAGCCTGAAGGACTCCCTTTACTAGCTCATGGTGAATTCAGTATTTGTTAATCTAGGAATGTCTTAAATTCCCATTTGATTTTAAAGGAAAGTTTTTCTTAATACAGAACTCTCATTTTTCTTTCAGCACTTTTGAATTATATCATCTCACTGCTTTTTGGTCTCCATAGTTTCTGATAAGGAGTAAGCGTTTAACCTTTTGAGTATCCCTTGTATATGATGAGTCACTTTTCTCTTGCTTTCAAAATTCACTTTGTCTTTGTCTTTCAACAGTTAACTGTGATTTTTTGAGGTGTGGATCTCCTTGAGTTTATCCTACTTGGAGTTGTTTGACCTTCGGTATGTAGATTATCATTTTTCATCATGTTTGGATTGTTTGGGGCATTATTTTCTTCAAATGTTCTTTTTTTGCATTTCTCTCTCCCCTCCCTTCTGGGACTCCCATTATGCATACATGGTATACTTACACTGTTGTACTGTACTCTGAGGCTCTGTTCAGTCTTCTGTTTTTCATCTTTCTCTTTGTTCCTCAGATTGGGTAATCTCAATTGACCTTCTTCAGGTTTACTGATTCTTTTGTCTGCCAGTTCCAATTTGCCAGTGAGACTCTTGAGAATTTTTTTTAGTCATGATATTTTTCAAATCCATAATTTCTGGTTGGTTCTTTGTATGATATCTCTTTTTAATGATACTCTGTATTTGATGACATATCATTCTCATACTCTCTTTAATCCTTTAGATATTGTTTCTTTTAATTCCTTGAACAAAAGTATAATAATTGACTTATTGTAAGCTCAATGACTGGGCTTCCTTAGGGACCCTATGTATGGATCACAGTTTCCTGTTTCTTTGTATGTAATTTTTGTTGAAAACTGGACATTTTAAATAATGTAATGTTGCAGCTCCCTCTCCTTCCCAGGTTTTTTTTTTTTGCTGTTGCTGTTTGTTATTATTTTCGTGTGTTCTTGTTGTTCCTTTTTTTAGTGACTTTCCTGGACTAATTATGTAGTGCCTGTATTATTTGTTGTGTGTGGCCACTGAAGAATATGCTGTTAGCTTAATCATCAACTAATGATTGAACAGATATTTTCCTTAAATGCCTTCAACCAATACATTGTCCAGTCCTTGTCAAGGTGCTCTGTGTGTTAGAACATGTTTTTTTAATGCTCCAGCAGGCAATTTATGACTCTGCCTGAGCCTTCACTTCTTGCTTGTGCAGTCTTAAAATCAGCCAGGGGTGATACATTAGGACCTTCTCAATTTTCTCTTGGGTATGTGCACAGCTCTGCACACATGCATGGTTTTCTAGATTGCCAAGAGTCACTGCTTTGCAAGACCCCCCACAGACATCCCATTCCCTAATTCTTTTCTTTAAAAAATTTTGGTCAACCGTTTTTTAGCTTCGGTTATTAATATCACCTCAGGCAGTTACAATGTTAAACAATTGTTTAACTGATTGTTTTTGACAAATGCTCTGGAGATACGGCTACTCATACAGAGTAAGGTTTACCTCAGCCAGGTTAAATAAAGAGGAGCTCTGAGAATGGAGCTTTTCAGTGAGCTGATAAACAGGTCAAATAATGAGTTTCTGGGAATAGGGTTTTGGGGATCTCCAAACCTGTTTTGCCCCTTGCAGTGACTATGGGCTACTGCTTTTTTACAGATACCTTAATTGTAAATCTCCTGGTTTTCAAGTCTTTCTTGGAGTAGGAGAGATGAAAACAGGATTAGGACATGTTATAAGCTCACCATTATCAGTAAGAACTAGTCATTTTTCTTGAATAAAACTCTTAGATAATTGCATGCATTAATTTCCAGAGTTCTAAAAAGCTAATTTGACAATTTTTGCCAATGTTCTCACTGCTTTTATAGAGAAACAGGTTTTCAAAGGTCCTTATTCTGACATTCCAAAAGCTCCATATTCTTCCCCTACATTTGTTTTTTCAATAGATTCAAGTTCTTTGATGAAATTCCCCATTTTATCTTTTTCTTGAACATATTATTTAATGCTTTTATTTATATTATTAATCATAGTTATTTTACAGTCCTTGTATGATAACTCTGTATCTGGGTCACCTGTGGTCCTGGAGGGCTTTTTCTGTCTGTTTCCTCCCTCCCCACCCACCTCACCTTTAGCTTTGTTTCGTGAAATACCTGGTAGTTTGATTGAATGTTTTATATTGTGAATGAAAAATTACAGAATCTTTGGTGATGTTTTTTCCTCCAGAGAGGTTTAAACCTATTCACAAATAACCAACTAGAGTAAAATGTGTCACCTCAGTCCAATCAGACCTGAGCCAGCTTGAGGTGGTGGTGCAGACCTGCTTTGCTGATTCCATCCCTGGTTCTCCATATGCCTTCAAGAATATACCTCAAAAATACAACCTGAGGTTTTTTTAATTAAGGACACTCCTCTTCAGTATGTGGGGGTTTTTTGTGGTGTTTTTCAGTGTTGCAGTAAGTCTTTCATATTTCTGGCAATTAAATTCTCTTCCAACATGCTCCTAAGTAGAGATGGAAGTCTCCTTCATGTCTAAGAACACTGCCTTCCAGTGTGACAGAAATATCAGTGATGCATTAAAATACCAAATAGTGAAATCTATTTGTAAAATTGTGCTGTCAGACGAAAGAAAACCAAAACTGTGTATTTAATGTGTTAGTTATATAGCTGAAATTTAATAGCAGTCTAACTCAAGTCTTGGTCTTTTCAGAATTTTGATAGTTGATATCCAGACATGTAAAATGTTACCCAATTAGCCTGTAGCCATCTGAGGAATTAGCTTCAGATTATTAAAATCTCCAGTGTCCTTCAATCCTCCCATTCTTTATGTTATCATACTAGTTCCTGATATTGTCAGAACCTATTACACAGAGAAGACTTCTATGATAAGTTTTTAACTGGTAAAGTATACATACATAAAATTTACCATTTAACCATTTGTAGATGTACAGTTCAGTGGCATTAAATTCATTCACACTGTTGTACAACCATTACCACCATCCACCTCCTGGACTTTTTTCATTTTCCCAAACAGAAATGCCAAAATGCCATGCCAATAAAACAGTAATTCCTCATTTATGACAAGCTTTAAAAATAATTTAAAAGGCAGAGTAAAGAACAATTGTAAAGAGAGACATTTAGCTGTCGTTCTATCCAAAGTATTGATGTACTTTTTCTCTGTTCAGAATCCTGTTCCAGAGTTAATAAATGCAGCTAGATGTTCACGCCACTTGGGCTTCTTTCTGGCCCTGGTAAAGGGGGTGCAAGAAGGAAGGAGCAGCTGCTTCGCCTATTCCAAATTGCAAATATGGTGTGTGTCTCAACATATCACAGTTGTTGTGCAGAGAACAGATGGGACTCTGATCTCCCAGTAGAACTATTGGAACCCTGTCTTGAATGTTAAACAATGACCCACAGAGAGAAAATGATATGTTTTCTCCTGTTAATAATCCCCTCTACTGACTGGAATCCTTCATGGACAAGAAAACGTGAGCCAGTTGGAGGTTTCAATGCTGGGGCTTCCTGACTCCCTTCCAGAGCTCTTGTTTGCTGAGACAGACAGCGTTTGGAGTTTTAATGTGGCAAAACTGATTAACACACAGGGCTTTTCTCTGCTTTCTAAACACACCTGAGGCAGGCCTCTCTATAAGGTTCTGATCTTTTCTGGGAAAATGAAATGTCACTGTCATATGAAAGTCAAGAAGAAAAACATATTTGGAATCAAGAGGGATAATTGGTTTGTGCATCAGAAGGACAAATTCTAACCAGTTGACAAATATACTAAAATTATTTGTAGGTGTATGTGTTGGCCTAGATTGGCCTAAATCAGTATTGCCTTCTGGAATGTGCTTAAAATAAAAACTGTGTCCTGAAGGATTTTTGGAAAGGCCAACATTACTGAAGAAAAGTAGCCTGGTGTCAGTGCTGTGGAAAGGCCCAGTTGTACTTACGTTCCCCTGAATGTTAGCCCTCTCTTGGAAAAGTGGCACAATTACACAGGTCAAGGCTTAGGAGATTTCCTTTCCTATTTCACATTTCACAGTACAAAACACAAAGGCCCCAGGAACTGGAAACCTGTCTTTGGCTTCAGCCTGATACCTGAGACCTAGAGGAGCATGAGGTGAAAGCATTGCCAGAAGAATACTTCAACATTTGAAGCTAAATGATTAGCGCATTGTAATCATGAAAAAGGATTCAACTGGGTAATCCTGGAGGTGACTAGGGGTTTTCCTCCCCTCCAGGACTGACTTCTGGCCAGCACTCATGATATCACTAGGAGGCACATTATCATCACCAGATGAAAGAGACTTCTGGGCCATTGCTCATTTGTGATGGGTCTGCTGCTCCCTTTCCTTTCTGAGAAGAATTGGTTTCAGGGCCCCACTAGTCTTTACTTCCCAGTTTTCCTAGGGACAGTATTTTCAGAGGAGGCTATTATACCCTCCTTACTGTTTCATTTTTAACCAAGTCCTTTACTTAGGATTCACATGGGCCTTTTTTAGAGCCCCAATGGCCAGGGATAAAAGTGATTTTTCTTTGATTTCTTTTGATTTCCTTTAGAATTAGTTTTTGGAGGAAATGTTTCTTAGGTTAAAAACACACACTGAAGTGGGGCTTCCGTCCACTGTGCCACGAACTGTCCTAATATATAGAACAGCCTGGGATACCTTTATATGAAGTGAGGCAGTGAACCATGGTCATTTTCATGCTTTGACCTTATTCCCCAGGGAATTAAGTTAGATACACTGTTCAGTTAGGATTATGTATATCTGTATGTGTTTACATCCAGCCTAGCTGAAGTGAGAAAATGCAAGGAAAAGAACAAAGTTCCTTTTGTTGCTGAAAGTGCCATAATCCCAGTGCTTCTAGTATAGCAATTTTCTTGCCAGTGAAAGAAACGAAAGTAACAAAGTTAAAGAATTATCATATTATGTGTGTTCCCTTAAAAAAAATACATCAGATGGTGTGGAACTGTTTTAAGAACATTTGCTTGGATATGACTAATTTTATCAAAACCTGATTTGTTCTAGTTTTGCCTTAGAGTGTTCTAGTCAAGTGCATGTCTCATTCCAAGACCCTCATACAACTGGAGTGACCTTGGTCACACTGGTTTGTGGCTTAGAGCTGTGGAAAAAATGCATTCATTAGCTCATTCAAACAAACATTTATTGAGCGTCTACTGTGTCTAGGCACTGTTCTAGGACCTGGGAGCATAGCAGTGAAGTACACAAGAGAATATCTCTGCTGTTGTGTGTTCTACAGTAGAGAAATAGACAAACGTGAAAAATAAGAAAACTCTATAGCATGTTAGGCAACTTAAATGTTATGGTGCTGTGGAAGATAATAAATTAGTAGGAAATGAGAAGTTCAAGAAGAGAGGGATTGCAATTTCAAATAGTATAGTCAAAATAGGCCTAATAGAAAAGGTGATATCTGAGTAAAGATTTGGAGGTGGGAGTGAGACTTCAGATCCTGTAGGGGAAAAGCCATTCCAGGTGGAGGGGTTAGCACATCCAAAGGCCCTGAGGCAGTAGCATACCTACTATATCCCAGAACAGCATAGAGACCAGTGTAGTGATTCACTCAACACAGAGTAAGGAGGAAGGTTATAGGAGAAGAAAATAGTAAGAATCAGAGATGTAGAGAATAAGCAGGAAATTGTACAGGACTCTAAAAGCAATTTTGAGGCCTTCAGCTTTTACTCTGAGTGAAATTCTGAGCCAATGGAAGGTTTTGAACAGAGTAGTGTTCAAAAGATTTAGCTTTTGTTTCAGAAGGTTCACTATGTATACTATGTTGAGATTAGATTGTAGAGAACGAGGGTAGAAGCAGGCCAACTAGCTGGGAAGTGTTGCATTAATCCAAGCAAAAAATGATAGTGGCTCAGGCCAAGAGGTAGCAATGGAGATGGTGAAAAGAGAAATGACTGGGCTCTGGATAGATTTTGAAGGTAGAGCCACAGGAATTCCTGACAGCCTGGTTGTGGAGAGCAAGAGGAGGCAAGGAGTGGTACATGGCTCCCAGGTTTAGGGTCTAGCCAACCAGAAAGAGCTCAGTAGGCTTTAGGGGAAAGCTGTTAGGAGCTGAGTTGTGAACATGTTCAGTCTGAGATGTCTGTTTGACAGTGAGTGGAGATGTCCGTTTGTCAGTTTGAATAAACAATTCTGGATTTTAGCAAAGAGGTTAGAAATTTTAATTTGAGATATACAACATATGTAATGTTTAAAGCCATGGAACAAGATGAGATCACCAAAGGAGAGAGTGAAAATAGAGAAGTTCAAGAACTGGGCCACTCCAAGTTCGAGAGGTTAGAAGAAA
Organism: Manis pentadactyla; assembly: GCF_030020395.1. Taxonomy (NCBI): domain Eukaryota; kingdom Metazoa; phylum Chordata; class Mammalia; order Pholidota; family Manidae; genus Manis; species Manis pentadactyla. The sequence goes on along the minus strand of NC_080021.1, from coordinate 152,975,329 downwards.
GCGTGAACTAGCGAAGGAGTGACCAGTGAGGTGGAAGAAAACCCAGAAGAGAACAGTGTCCTGCAAGCCAGGGAGTAACCTGTTATGCTACTGCTGGGACAAGAACGACAAGGACTGAAAATGGACCATTGGTTTTCGTAAAGAGGAATCATTGGTGAACACTGCAGAAACACTGACAGTAGTTTTCCTAATATTTTAAAGCAGATCATGGGGATGACTGGTTGAGCAAAGGCCATATCCCTTGACTCTAATGGCCCAGTTTTTCAGAGTGACAACATTACTGAGCGAAACTCCGAGAGAGGGGGTTACACAGTGCACACAATTTGATAAGACCAAATTGGGCAGTACTCTTTCTCCCAGTCTTCTGATAGCCTGTAGGACTTCTCAAGTCTGTGTTTGTGGAAATGGGGGAAAGGGGAACACCATGGAGGAGCATAGATGAGGCTTTTGATCAGTTGCAATTGAGGTATCTCAAGCAATGCATTTGGGGAAATGGCTAAAGCTCATTTCATTAAACTTCAAATTATGAAGAACAATGCCCTAGAAGCCATCATTTGCATGCAGTATTTGGGATCTCTTTTTCTCCCCACTCCATTCAGCCATCAATTTCTGCATGAAATAATAGGAGGTGTAACAGTATGTAAAGATTATTTTTTTATCATGTATCTAAAAAATGTCAATATTGGCAAAGAGACAAATTGCTTGCAAAAGATTGTGTATATTTTTTCAGGTAGAAGTGGTAAAAACTTTTCATCAAATGGTCAAAGGTTAAGAACAGATGTGGAGTCCAGGGCCCTTTTTTTTAAATGGGCTTAGGTACACAGAATTATATTCCTGGTACATTATTCTAGAAATTCCTATTCATTATTGCCTTATTTCAGTGGCTTGATGATAATTATTTAATACTAACCAGCATTTTTTTTTTGGTGGGGGTTGGGGGTAGTTGCCCATTTGTAGCTATTCCCAATTCTATGGTGTAAATATTTACATCATGGCTCATTTCCAGCTACTGATGTGCAATCATTTGGACCTACCCACAGAAGTCACACCAGTGACTCATGGGAACTGCTGAAAACTGATGCCAGCAGATCACTGCCTTATTCATATGCAGACTAATCCTGCTTCTGCCTGGAAATTAAAAAAAAAACTAAAATTGGGAAAGGGAAGTGGAAATACAAAACTAACATTTGAATATGTATTACAAGTGGGCATATGACACATACATTATTTAATTCTCACAACTCTGTACTGCAAATACTATTAACCCTTATTTTGAATGATGAATATAGGTTGAGAGAGGATAATTCATTAGACCGGGATCACACAGACAACAAATATTAAAGCCAAGACTTGAACCCAGATCTACCTGAACCTGACTCCAAAACTCCTTGCTTCCCCCCCCCACCAAAACAATGTCTGTAAGTTCCAGAATATTGTCCATGAATTGGTAGGATAAATTCTGATTTATTAATCACCACAACAATGGCATAATACTAGTATACTAATTACCTTCTGTATATTCAACTGAATTTGCTGAACTTATAAAATCCTTAATCAGTACTGGAGTCAAGTCATCTACTTACTTTAATTTGTTTCTAGGAACACTAGTCAGAAGATAAAGAAGAGAATATAATGGGTCCTTTCTAACAAGACCTGATTTTGCATTGCTCTCAAGGTTACTACATGTACATCGAAGCCTCCCACATGGTGTACGGACAGAAAGCACACCTCTCGTCCAGGCCTCTGAGGGGAGTCACTGGAAAACACTGCTTGACCTTTTTCTACCATATGTATGGAGCAGGGACTGGCCTGCTGAGCGTTTATTTGAAAAAGGAAGGTGACAGTGAAGAGTCCCTCCTATGGAGAAGAGGAGGGGAGCAGAGCATTTCCTGGACGCGAGCACTGATTGAATACAGCTGTGAGAGGCAACACCAGGTAAACGAAAGGACATATAACTATAAGCTTCTGGTGTTCTCTCTTTTTCTTGCTACCAAAGAGAGTGTTTTGTTCTTTTTCAGGGTCAAAGATAAAGGCCGTACTTGTTTAAGAGTAAACATAGTCTACATTGATTAAATCCAAGCAGTGTGTGGGAAATTAAGGAGAGAAAGCTTTGGGTATTTATGCATAAAGTGATTTTTGCAACTCAGTGATGAATGCCAGCAATTGTCTGGGTACATTGTGTCAAGTATATTCTGTGTGTCCTGCAAATCTCCAAAAACAAAGGCTCCCTTTCTTCCAAACATGGTATTACTAATCAGTTGTTGCAGCTGCATCTTTCACTCATCATTACCCACATGCAAGGCTTTTGTTGTGAGCCTTTATTTAGTAGAGTATATGGTCCAGAGTAAATTTTTAAGCCTCTGTCTGCATTGATGCTGAAGAAACTGAAAGTCTTGCTCCTAAGACCTGAGTCTCCCCTGAGTCTTCTCAGGTGCTAGTAGATCTCCATCTTACAGCATCCTGATTATAAGGGAATGTGGGCAGTGGTGGGAAAGACCCTTTTAAATTCCACTAGATGTGGTGGTGCAGCCAATCGAGTCTAGATATCATCAGTGGCCTCCTGCAGCCACTGACTTCACCTGCCTACCATGAGCTAAACTTTAGAGAGCTCTGGGAAGATAACCTTCAGACCCCTGATTGTTCATGAAATTGCTCTGTAGAATTCTCAGGTGTGACCTTCAACTAAAATCCCTGCTTCTGACTGGTGAACTCTGGGACCAGCACCCCTCAGCTTTAACCACCAGCTGCTTGGGCTAAGCCCAAATCTTTCTGGGAAGAGGTATCCAAAACAAGGACTTTATTTTATACTATCCCACAGCCTAAATTAATTTTCTGCAGATCTAAATGGGAAGAAATTCCAGAAGCTCAGGTCACCATGTTGCAGTGCCATCTAAAGTGCTGAGTTCCTAAAGAACCAATGACAGAGGGAAGATGTGCCATTGTCCAGGAATGGCCCACCAGCTCAGCAGGGCAAAACTGTCTAGTAATACAGTAAAGAAAACAGATAACTCTGGAATGATTTTGATGATTTAATGTCTGTTTACAGAAGGAAAGTGGATTCCTCAAGAACTTACTAATATGATTGATCATCAACCAGAGTTGATGGACCAATTTTGTTAGGCTATTAGGACACTCATACTTCTAGCCTATACAAATGTTCTCAAAATGTGGCCCTGAGACTGGCAGCAACATTTGAAATGCAAATTCACCTAAAATGAAATTCACTGGAAATTTACATTCTCAGACCCCACCTAAGAACTACTAAACCAAAAATTCTGGGGATGGGGCCCAGGAATCTGTCTCTTAAAGCCTCCTGGTAATTAGATGCCCACTAAAGATGAAGAATCACTGCCCTAGACTAACCTAATCTCTTGGGTGGAGTGCGAGCATTGGTGTTTTTTTTTAAATCCCCAAACTTCATGTGCTCATGCATAGGAGTTCTAGGACTTGAGTTCTGGGAACAGGTGACTTATGGATATCTAAGCCTAGGGAGTTGGGTACAAGGCCTTGCATCTACTAGACTAAGAGTGGCTGGTTGTCTTGCTAATAGGTTTCAGCCCCAGGCAAGTTTGCTATGGATTCAGTGTGACCAAAGAAATTGACAGTGAAACGTTCTTGGGGTGAAAGGGTTATACTCAAGTTTATTTCCAGGTTGCAGGTCAGTCACTAGAATTCCATTCACTCAGAGCGAGTCTGCATGCAGCAAGCCGGTCTCTGCCTCTGGGCCCCTCTGTCTGCACAGCCATCCTCTAGGCCTCTGTCCTCTGCGCTGCCACCACTTCAGCCTCTGTTCTGCTCTCCTGCATCCTTGCAGCCCTGCCACCATGTTGCACCCAGAGCACTGGGTGGAGCTCTTTATATAGAGTCAAATTGCCCACTGGTGTGCAGAGAGCTAGTCAACCAGGGCCAGGTGAGAATCCTGGCCACTGGAACTCCCATTTTATCCACACTGGTTGTTTGCAATGTTTTTTGAACACAAAGTAGTGAGCCATCTGGGATGGCGTCTTGGGATTTTCAAGTTCAAAGGGTGCAGAATGGCCTGAGAGATTTCAGCTTTCAATCTGAAAAGAAGACTCCAGACCATTCCCTTTGGCTTAGAATGAAACAGATATGAATCTGTTGTAATGAATTTTCTTTTAGATTTAATGATTCCTTCAGGAATCCAAAACAACTGTCTGGAGGAGACTGGGCTGAACTAGTTTCTCCAAAATATCCTAGCATCTAATAGAGATATACCCATATGCACATAGACTGGCCATCATCTATGTATCAGGCATATAAATTCTTCTAATTGATCTTGGCACTCCTCTTTACAGATGGAGAAAACTAAATGTCCAGCTGGCAAATGGCAGAGTGAGAATTTAATCCCAGATCTGACTAGTTCCAAAGTTTGTATCCCTCCCACCATAGTAGTCCCCAAATACCTCATTCCCCTAGTGTCATAAGACCTGTATGATCTTGGGGAAAGGTCATCTTCTCTGATAAAGTTTACACATTTTCAAATGAGGTAATAATTCTTGCCATGCTGACATCACCAGTTCGAGTGGAGGTATGTGTAGCTCCAGGGGGAAGGGTATTCCTGGCCTGGTGCAACTTCCCCTATGAAACCGGTGAAACCGAAATAAGTCATGTGAAAGGGTGGGTTGGGAGAAACCAATTCTTATTGCTCACAGCTTGCTCAAATTTGCTTGCTAGGTCTGGCCCCATCTGTCTCCTCCAGCCTCCACTCACGCTCTGCCCACCCCCACCCCATGCTCTCTACTTCCCACCGGCCTCTTCCAAGAGTAACTCCATTGGTAGGTCCTTGGTGACTGGTAGATGCCAGACCAATTACATACCAGAAGTGGAGGGGAGGAAAGAATGACCATTATCTCTCCACCCCTTGCCCAGAGGCTGTAGGAAGCTGCAGCAGTAAACACCTATTGATATGTGTTTATCTAAGGCCAGGCAAGAAATTCTAGAAATTCTGCCATTTACCCCACAGTATGTGAAAGGTTTTACAAACTTTAAAGTACTAAAATATAAAAAGATATTATTATTGTTTCTAAAAATACATTCCCTCTCAAATCTCTCTGATCTCTAATTCATATCATCAGACAGACCCGGCATTTTCAGTAGCTGCATCAGGCATTCAAGCATAGCTTCTATGTAGTATGAGGCCAAAATATCTCATTTTGATAAATATTTATTGACCACTTGCTACTCTAAGTGCTGGGTATATTGCAATGTCCATAACATATAAAGTTCTTACTCTTTTGGAGCTTACATTCTAGTGGAGGAGAAGTAGAAAACATAAACCAAAAAATATATAATGTAACATCAGGTGGTAATAAGTACAATGAAAAATTAGTCACGCCAATCAGGTAATGAGGTCATGATGTTATCATGAAAGGCCTTGGACATCATGGTAGTATTTGATACTCATTCCAAAAGCATTAAACTGTCAGATGACTTGAAGGTAAGATGATCTGATTTATATTTAAAATGATCACACAAGCTACTATGGGGGGAGCAAACTGTGGGGGAAAAGACGACTTTGGGGGCTACTGCACTAGTTCTGGCAAGAGGAGTAGTGGCCTGGGCTATGCAACAGAGGTGAGATGTCATCAGAACCCCACAGGACTTCCTTATGAATGGAACATGGGGTATGAGAGAAAGGGAGGAGTGGAGATGACTCCATAGCTTTTGGCTGGAGCAATTGCTGCAATGGAGTCACCATTTTTTGAGGTGAGGAAGACTTCAGGTGGCAGATTAGGAAGAGTGAGGGCAATGTGTGCAGGAGGGAAATTAACAGGTTTTTGTGGGGGCACATGCCAAGTTTTTGATATCAAACATCCGAGTGGGCATGTCAGGCAAACAGTAGGATAAGAGATGAGTTCAGGGGGAAGAACAGAGCTAGAGAAGGAAATGTGGATATCATTTGTGGGAGTGGGCATATAGATGAGTTTAGAATGCTACAGTACTGCTGCCATGTGAGACTCATCCTCCAGGGAAAATATGCAGGTGGTCTTGGGATGATGTCCCAATCATGAGATTATCCTTGAAGAAGGAATGCTTCAAGTGGTAAAATTTTAATCATGCTTCTTCTTGAGGGATTTATTAAAGTGCTAAGCAGAGCTTGACTTGCAATTGATCAAAAACACAAAATTATTTCCTTTGGATTCCTTGCTCAAGACCTTTCCATCTCTGCTCTCAAGTGTTTTTGTCCATGGTTTCTTGTATTTTGATGCCATTGAAAGGAAATATTAGACAAATTCTCAGCTCACTGGAATATTTACATCACTCATATTGTTCATTATACTGACTAAATACTAGGAATGTGCCAGGTACTCAGCTAAGACTAGTCTCCAAATTTTCTTTTTCATGGTGCCCTTAGTCTCAGTAAGTTTTTCCTAGTTGTCCCTAGACCTAAAGAAATACCTAACAGCTTCATTTGTTAAGTTGTTGGGTCCAAACAACCTAAGTATTTATGTCCTAATAACTCAGCAGCCATTTGAAAAAAATAATACACTTAAATTGAAAGGGAAATAATATTTTTATCTAACTTTTAAGTAATCACTATTATTTACTAAAAGAATACCTATCTGTAATCCAAGGAGGAAGTCATTATGTGATAAAATGGTTATCACTCAACTATGAAGGAAATTCAAAGAAGAAGGTTTTATGAAATCAAGTGTTTAGCCCAACCACAAACTATTCAGAATGTAACTTTATCAGGTCATTTGTCTATTACACTTCCACTGCAGACTTGAAAGTCAAAACAGATTTTACTGTTGTCCAGTAAACCAAAATGCTTATTAACTTTACTCATATACCCTCCTACCTAAGTGTGTCAGGACATTTTCTTCCCTCTTCTTGCCATTTGTTTGGATTCTTGTTTAGGGCTGTGTCCTTAGAATTTTTATTAATGTTATTTTGCCATATTTTGGTCATTAAAGATTTTTTAGGTCATTAATTTCAAGATAGCTTCACAGACTTATTATCAACTTTATATTCTTTGATTCAATTTAAATCATCAAGTAGTTCAATAGGGAATCATTTGCTCGTAAAATGAGTAGAGCAAATGTGTCTTCTGGACAATTTTTATTACCCACAAACCTCCTTGGAGTATTCACTGGGTTATTAATCATTGTTGAGTCAGCCTTAGAGCTGGTAATATAATCTAGTTTCCCTAGGACCTGTATATTTGATCATTACTTTTCTTCTCAGGTTGTAGAATCATGAAACTGGTTCCCGCATCCTCCTGGGCTGTTCTTAGATGTTATGGTATTTAACATGATGAATGAACCATTGTCTTTTTGGTAAATTTAATTACTATGCTTTGCTGTTCATACATAGTCTCATCAGTCATATTAAATTCTCTATTTTAGTACCAATATCAAAGGTAGATTTATGGAGAACCTAAGAAAGCTTAAGCTTCTCAGCCCATAACTTTCATAGGACCTTTGAATTCTGGGAGTAGAATGCAGGTGGGGAGGGGAAACCAGGTCACCACCAGGAAACCTTTCTAGGTGAGCGTTCCTGGGAAATGGCCTAAAGAGATCTCAGAAGAAAGGGACCTGAATCTCCACGTCTCCAGTAATTTGTTGTGAATTTCTTTTATTTCCAAATAAGTATTCTCTTTTTGACCTAAATTTGTATTTGTGGGTTTGTATTTTTTCCTTAAAGGGGGCCCAAGAACAACCTAAATTTCCAGATACACACAGCCTGAATCTGTCCCTGACCAGCACTGTTTTATCAGATGACTCTGTTCTAAATTCAGCCTTCATTGTTTTTCAGGTAATTTTTGAAGCCATTCGGGGAGTGTCAATAAGAAGTGATATTGCCATTGATGATGTTAAATTTCAAGCAGGACCCTGTGCAGGTAACAGTATTTTTCCCAATTTAAGTTTGATTGGAATGGGCTTTTACAGTAGTCTCAGCTGATAATGCAAATTAAATATTTTTCTACCATAAAAATAGAGATTATTATTGTCTATCTTTCCTGACAGAAATGGAAGATACAACTCAGCAATCATCAGGATATTCTGAGGATTTAAATGAAATTGAGTTTTAAGAAATGATTTGAATTGGATTAACTGAACAAAATCCATACCTCTCTTCAGTCAAAATGAAAACAAAACAAATGAATACCGGACAGTCTTACCAATTTCATAAGTTATGAAATGACTTCAGAGCACCCTTTTTCATTACTTTTGCAAAAAACACTGACTCAGGGCTTTTTTTTTCTTTTTGCATATGACAACTGTTATGGAAGTACAGGCTGCTGGTTTTGCATAGATCGTTCATCTTCCTTTTGGTACCAGTTAAAAATACACATGTACCATATTGTAGTCATTTAAAAATATGCAAATAGAGGGCACCATCAAAATGAGATGTGCTCACTTAAATCTGCATTCAATGAATGTATTGAGAGGAGAATAAATCTTCTGGGTTTCCTTTTGAATTTCAAGTATCATAAATATTTTTAAAGTAATAATGTGAGCTATCAATTATATCTGCAAAATGAATGCAGTTTTTATGGTAACAAGTTAGTCTAAGAAAACAGTCTTATTTCCTATGTTTTATTCACAGAAATGGAGTATTAATTTTTAAATATATTTTACCATATATGATAACAAAAGATCTTTCACAAATGTCCCAGGGTAAGTCAGTATTAATGCTGTATTACAAGGCAATGCTACCTTCTCTTTTCCCCCTTTGAACTATTTTTGAAAGTCACTATGAACACATGGATAGAAATTGCACTTTTTTTTTTAAGCAAGCTTGAAAATGTTTATGTACACACACCCAAAATTTTTTAGAACATGTTTAACAATTTTACTGACTTCTTTAGTAAATGTTTGATGATATTTTGAATAATATGAATTCAAGCAGATCTAGTATACTACTGTCTTTTATTTACATGTTTAGGAAACTGTATATACATGTTTGTATACCCAAACAGCTGTTATGAAATTATAAGATTACCTAATAAAAGATACTTTGAAACTCTTTTCACTGGCAGTTAATTCCTTCCTGTTTTTGTTGGTCAGATTGTCTTCATTACATAACTGCAGATTCAAATTTACATCTCTACTCTGTCACAATTAAATGCTTCTGAAGCCTTTTATTAGTGATATAAGTACTTGTGGGTAGAATTGTAATATTTCCAGAATATCTCGGCTGGCTTTAGTACATCTGCATATCAATAGGCGTTCAGAGGTGGAAAAAAAGTATGGCTTTAGTGCATTTGCATCATTCCTCAGGGGTGGAGAGAAGTTCATCTCCATATCAGTGGGTAATTACCTGGGCAACAGAGGGCTTATCTGTACTTGAGAGGAGAAGGGGAGGGCCAGTTTTGCTGATGCTGGAGCAGGAGAGAGAGATGGGCCAGACTGCAGTTTTGTAAGCAATAAACGGGTTTTAAACTTTATTTCTCCCTTTGACTGATTTCGGTTTTTAGAGGTATTTTTCCCCGGGATTTCCTTTCCTCGGACTTATAGTACTACATACATTGATGCAATAATTAATTTTGTCTTTTAATTTCCACGAACAATCTTAATTATTCCCTCAATTTTTTCTTATTAGATTGCAAACTCAATGAGGATAAGGATTCCTGCCTGTTTTGTTTACTTTTGTAGTCTCAGCACCCAGGAGAATGTCTGCTATATAATAGGTGTTCAACAAATGAATACTAGTTGAAGGAAGGAAGGAGGAAAAAAAGAGAGGGAGAGTAGGAAGAAAGGATTAATCTTCCCATTAGTCTCCAAAGAGGAGATATTTTTATCCCTCTTTTACAGGTAAAGAAACCAAGGCTCTGAATAGTGAAAAAATTACTTAAGATTCCATAGTTGTTAAGTGGCTGAACTTAGTTAGAGTCAGGTTTTTCTGACCCCAAAGCCCACAGCTCTCACTGCTTTGTATGACAAAAAAATCCACTGTAATCAGAGTTGGACATTCTGGACACTCAAGAGTGTCAAAACCCATAAATTAATCTGTAAAAAGCATTATACCTCCCTGAACACCACATTACTTGGAAACAAAAAACGCTCAACTGTACAAAATAAACATCCTGAGGTTTGTGGAGAAAATAAACTTTTACAGTAAAGCAAAATTTTGTGACCCAAATGCTTTCTATTTATGATGATTACCTGTAGCAGGGAAATCCCTAAATAGAGTTGAAATATTGGGGAAAGAAGATTTCAAGGTGTTGGCCAGTTCAACAGTACACTTATCATTGCAAATAACTCAAAGTATTATTCCTGTCTGAAGCTTAGTTATATTTGCTGAATAAAGAAATGAAGATTGTGTCTCCAGGACCTAACATAATATCTAGTCAGTAGTAAAGGGGTTAATAATAAGTAGTGAATGACTGAAGTCATTCACCAGCCTCCTTGCTTATGGATTACATAAATCCATAGTAATAATCATAGCTAACGTTTATTAAATACTTACTATTTTCAGACATTGTTCAAAGAGCTTTACATGAACTGGCTCATTTAATCCTGGTAGCAACCAATGAAGTAGATCTAGTGATATTTCCACATTATAAACAGGGAAACAATCTCCAAGTTCAGCTAGCGTAGCACTTGGGTTTGAACCTGAGTCTGTTTCACTGCCAAACCTGTGTTCTGATCCTTACAAGACTGGCTGCTGAACCTGCCAACTCTCCTACCACCTCCCACCCCCAAGACCAGGTGAACCCCTAGGCAGATGGTCCAAGCTTCCCTCACTCAGGAGCATGTACAGGCTACCGAAATTGCTACCAAGTTTGCCAAACTAGAAATACTACTTAGGACACCAGCTTTGAGAATTTGGGGGAGAAAGGGGGTTTGGGGGATAGGTATTGATTTAGGGCAGTTAGGAAAGAGGTAATGATTACCAGTTGTTGCTAATAAATAACCTGAAGTTCATGTCAGAGAAGAGAGGAAGTGGAAGGTGAGTGGATTAATTTACCCTCCCTCATGAATGCTCCTTTTGCAGGATTCACTTTTTGGCTTCTTCTCTTCCTTCTCCAGGTTGCCCTTGGCATTCATCTTAAGTATGTTTCACCTGGATGAAAATATGAAAGGACAGTGAGCACAGTATAGTTTTCTCAGGTGTAGAAATGCCTTCAGGGAAGACGTCCTTGCTAATAGGTGCGCTTAACATTTTAAACCCAGTGTTTGCACTTATTCTGATTCTCACTTGAACACCCAAGTGTTTAAAAAATAGAAACTACTTTCTCAGGCAGATTGCGCACTCTCCTACAATTTGCTGTCTGACTGGAGATTATTTGTGCACACGAGGTGAAGAAAGGACACTGAGAAAATAGTGCCTCTGATGCAAAGTCTGGCTTAATATGGAAGAAGAAAAGGTTCAGCAAAGATTTGGTGAGAGATCTATGCTCTAGGCATGACACCAAGCATGGAGGTTACAAAGATGCTCACATGTTAGTGAGGAAAACAGCAATCTGAATCAGTCAGCCCAATTCAGTGTTAAGTATGATGAGGTCATACGCACAGGGTGATGGGGGAGGGCCTGGGCAGGGCTTCTGACCTGGGAGGGCAGGGCCAGCCTCCTAGCTGCAGTCTGGGCAGCGCAGAGAAAACCAACAAAGACCTACTAACGCAGGGCTCTGGGTACCTCGATGTCTTCTGCCACTCTCGGAGGGCTAAGATATGGGCTCTTTAATGTCTTATTCCCATTTCTAAGTCATCATTCTAATGTTGCAACATTTGAAACATGTGAAAGACTATAAAGAGGTGATACAGCATAGTGATTAAGTGCACAGTTTGTGGATTCAGGCTCTCAGTTTAAATCCTGGCTTTGACACTTACAGGCTTTGTGACTGAGGGCAAGTCACTTACACTGTTTGATTCCTTCCTAGTCTGCAAAATGGGGCAAATACTTGTCTCTACTTCTTAAGGTATCTGTAAAGGTGAAATGAAAATAATACCTTAAGCACTTAACCCAAAAGCCATTTTAGTTTATAAGGTTTGAGTGAGATTTTTGTATAAATCACAGGTATTTTTCTGTATTTTCTCTAACAAAGGAATTGTGAGTTTAGAGTGCCATCTTAAGGATAAAGCATCCATATAATCTTGTGCTTTATTTTCTTTTTACTATTAGCCATACAAGGCTCATTTTAGCCAGCATCTGGGCACTGCCTGCCCCTTTGCTCTTCCTACTCCAGCCGCTGTTAATGGTCCTTCTGTGATGCTCTCCCTGTAGACCTAACCCCTAACAAAATTTATCATGCTAAACCTAAATTCTTGATTTTATGTCCATCTTCTCAAGAATGGTTGCTTATTCCGTTTTTGTACCCCCACCACCTAGCATACTCATCAAATATTTCTGGATTAAATAAACAAATGCTCAGTAAAAGCATTTAGTACAACCGATGTGGATCCCCAAAATCACAAAGGAGATGAAGCTTTTTGCTATTGTGGACAACGCTGCTAAACTATTCTTGCACAAGTGCCTGGGTACCCAGGTGAAAGATTTTCTTATGGTTGTATATCTAACATAAGAGTTGCTGGTTTGTACAATATGTGCACTTTACTAAATGATGAAAACTTTCTTCCTGACTGACCACACCATTCTACCCTACCCTTACCAGTATAAACGAGTGCTGCCCAATCTTGCTAACGTCAGACTTTAACTGTTGCCAGCCTGATAATTATGAAATTGTGTTCACTGAGGTTTTAATTTGTATCTCTCTAATTATGAATTAAATTGAGCACTTTTTCTATGTTCAATGACTATTCATGCTTCAGCTTGTGCAAAATGCCTGTTTTTCCCATTCTTCCATGGACGTATGTATATTTTTTCTTACAGATACTCTAATATTCTCTAATATTACAGATACTCTAAGATTCTCTAATATTCCAGATACCAAGCTTCTGTTTGTTGTAAGTGCTGCAAATATCTTTTTTCAGTTGTGACTTCCTCTCTTCCCAGTCATATTATGGGGAATTTGATTAATGAAAGGCCTTAGTTATATATATATATGTATATATATATATATATATATATATGTGTGTGTGTGTGTATGACTTCATACCCTTTAATTTTCTTTATGGTTCACATTTTTTTTGTCTTATTTAAGAAACTCTTCCCTATCCTGTATTTTAAAGATATTACCGTTTGGTTTCTTCTAAAAAATTAAATTTTTGCCTATTACCTTTAAGTCTTGATTCACCTGGAATTATATGCAGCAAACCTGCCAAGCTCATTATTACTTCTCAGAATAGACTCTGTTTACATTCATTTCCTGTTGCTGCTATAATGAATGACCATACTCTTTGTGGCACAATACAACCCATTTATTAACTTACAGTTCTGGAAGTCAGGATTCTGAAAACGGGTCTCATGGGGCTAAAATCAAGGTGTTGGCAGGTCTGTGCTCCTTCTGGAGGCTCTGCAGAGAATCTATTTCTTGCCTTTTCCAGCTTGGAGAAGCTTCTTGAACTCCCTGGCTTATGGCCCTCTTCTCGCTGTCATCCCTCTAACATCTGTCATTGTCACAGCCTCTGACATTGACTTCCTGTCTCCCTCTTATAAGGACTGTTGTGATTATATTGGGCCCAGCTGGATGATCCAGGCTAATCACCCCATTTCAAGATCTTTTACTTAATCACATCTCCAAATTCCCTTTTACCATGTGAGGTGACATATTCACAAGCCCAGGGATTAGGATGTGGGCACTTTGGGGAGCCACTATTCTGCCTTCCACAGTGTTCTTTTGCTATCATATAAGATAAAATTTATCAGATATATAATACAACATCAGATAATAAAACAATATAATATTTCTAAATAAAGCTAGTTTTGGATTTTCCTTTTCAACTCCACTATCTGCTCTATTTTCTTTATTTCTTTGGCAGGCTAACATATCCAATATAGAGCTCAGTAGTAGTGATAGTATTATCCTTGACTTGTCACAGAATTTAAGAGAATATTTTTAAACACTTCATTTTGAATATGAGTTGGCTGAAGGTTTTTGGAGCTGTCTTTTATTGGTTAAAGGAGATTTTCTTCTACTCAACCTTTCCTAGGAATTTGAGCCATGAATGTTGAAAATAATTGAATACTTTTTCTGCTTTGACCTTTCTCCTGTAATCTTTTCATATCAAGAATCACATGAACTGATTTAGCTTGTTAGTGTTTAATCAACCTTGGATTTCTGTAACAAATCCAGTTAGGTCATGGAGTATTTACTTTTTCGAACATTGCTATCTATTTGTGTATATGTTCATGAGTAAGATTGGTGGGAAACTTTCATTTCCTTTATTTTCCTTAGAAATTAGAGGATTCAGACAAGGTTAGACTTATAAGAGGAGCTGGAAAGGCTTCTTTCCTTTTCTATACCTGAAAGAGCGGGTAGGGTAAGAGCAGCGATTCTCAACTGGGCGCAATTTTACCCCTTGCCTGGCTAAGGAGGGCTATCAATTCAGTTTGCAAGGACTGGCAGAGAAGAGATTGTACATAGTGCTGTAGCACCTTGTGGTCTTTCTGAACTTGAAGGTAAATTCCTTCTGGAAAAATTTAATACTGTTTTCCCATTTTATATCCTTACAAGATATGAAGGCCCCTTTAGTTCTAGGCTTTCTATCATGACACATCACAAAAAACACTGGAAACCTGATGTTAATTCCTAATGATTTTTAAAAATCTTTCTGTTGGTTTTTGCATCCAAGAAATGGAAGTTTGAGAAAGACACAAATCTGTTGAGACATTGATCCAGAATATAAAAACGAATTATGAAATAGTACTTAAAACTAATGCTGTTAGTATTAGCTACTACTACTACTACTATAGCTATTACTAACCAGTTCCAGTGCCAATACCACTACAGTAAGAAGGAGCAGATAATTTTGGCCGTTTTAAGCCTTTTTATGATATTAGAAACAAATGTCTAGAAAGTAAAAACCTCAGAGATAAGGTATCCTTATCTCTAGCAGAAGCTTGCTGTCCGGGGTTTTAGTTTTCCCTATGAAAAGAGTGCTGGTTCTCCAAACCCCTCATCCTACCTAGATCTTCCCCATCAGTTCTTTAACTAGACTGATCAGAAAGTGAGCCTGAGGAGGAATACAGGAAGACGGGTGGGGGGTTCCTAGGTGCCAAGGACTTAGGTTTTAGCATCTGACTTCTTCCCTCCCTTTCAAGTCATGAGGGTTCACTTTTCCACTTTATAAATTTACCAAAAGCAACAGGAGTCTTTCTTCTCACTTGATATCTAAACCAAAGAATATTATTACTGCGAACCTGTAAGAGCCCTTACTAGAACTGGAATAAACTGTCTCAGTCAGGCATGGTCTCAGCAGAGTCCCAGTCCATGTGTCTGACATTCCCTACATTGCTAGTACAATTGCTAGTACATTGCTAGTACAGGGTCACTGTGGACTATACTAAAGAACTGATGATGGCACAAAAATGATCAGACTGGTTCCCTGCCCTTAACTCCCATTACTACTGCCTGTTATTTTTCCTATAGGACAGTGTTCCCCAAACATAATATTTCTTCAAAGGATTTGATTCTTCTAAGGCTCTTGAAGCAGAGTACCAAATTACTTTTCAAAAATTTGTACTAGCAATGTAGGGAATGTCAGTGTAGGGAATGTTATAATATAAACACTGAGTATTTTTATTATTTCCTGCCATTTGAACAGTTTTAAAAGTATTCTTTATTTTGTCATGCACTTTTTTATTTTTAGTAACCATGACAAGCTATGATTTTATTCATTCTATTTTCTGTTAGCGCAGATTCCATTTGTGTTAGAGGAAGGAGCAGGGACCTGGGAAAGGAGCATTGGTCCAGGAGTTAGGAATCAGGGTTCCACTGCGATAGTTTTCTAAGTAGCCTCCCTACTTCCAGGTTTGACTCTCCCCAAAGATCAGAGTGGTCGTTTTAAAACTTTAATCAGATTATGTCCCTCTCCTTCTTAAAACCTCGTGGCTTCCCACTGCTTTTAAAATAAAATTCAGCTTTGCTATGATGGGCAAAGCCCTGCTAGGCAGCCCTGTTCACTCCAGTGCAGACACACAGCCTTCCCTTTCTTCCCGGGGCATCCCACTTGTCCCCACCCGAGCCTTTGTCCTTGCCTAGAACGCTTTCTCATTTATACCATTGGCTCTTGTTTAGGGTTCAGATAAAACATCACCTCCTCCGACAGGTCTTTTGTGTCTCCCCCATCACATTTCACAATCAGTTTTATTTTCTTCATAGCACCTTTCACCGCCTGGCATGACCTGAACATGTGTTAGTTCACTGCTCTTGCTCTGTCTCCTGCACCAGAAGTTAAGCTCTGAGACTCGCAACCGAGACTGTCTCCTTTACTGCGGAAGCTGCAGATCACGTGCAGATGAGACATTATTAGCTGAGTGAATGAAGATGCACGTAGGCCTCCGTACACCTCCTCTTTAATGAGGTTAACTAGATGAATGTAAACAGGCCTAAGCGGAAGCACCCAGCGCCCTCGAGCTCCTGAATTTCTAGAAACCTCCAGAGATAAAGTCTTAAAAGGGGAGTGGGAGGGAGGAAAGGAAGGAGTGAAGAGGCCCTGGAGAGAATGTGCGTTTTTTTACAAAATGGGGAGCGCTGGAGACCTGGCACGATGCTTTAAGGGAGAGACAGGCATAGAGCTATTTGGTAGAGTCCTCTTTTCCTTTCTCTTTGTTTTTGTTTTTTTTTTGACACGGGTACCTCACTAAAAGCAAACTGATAAGACGAAGGGCCCCAAACTGGTGATGCGTGCACTCGGGCGGGCACTCAGCCGTATTTCGATCAAGGCAGGTCTGACGACAACCCCCTGGGCGTCTCCTGCCCCGGGCCCCCGGCCCATCCCGGCGCCCCAGGTACCACCGTAAAAGCCTCCCTCCGTCCCCTCGCGGATCCACTTCTTCGGAGCGCTGAAAGGGCTTTCAAAATACTAAATGCAGTTGACATCTTTTTTATGAGTTAAAAGAACTCTGAAAAATGCACAACTGTACAGAGAAGAAAGTGCCGTAGCTGCATCCCACGAGGACCCCACCCCAACACGCCCTAGTAGTCCTCGGCTCCCGCTTCCCGGGCCAGCGGCAGGCAGCGCGGGCGGGGCGGGACCCGGCCGAGTGGGGGCGGGGAGACGCGGGGCTGGCGCCGCCGGGTGTACTGCGCAGGCGCGGGGCGGGCTCACGGGCGGCGTAGCGCGCCGGGCAGTTTCGCGGGAGAGGGGCGCCGGGGCGCCGGTACCGCAAATCGGGGAGGACGGAAGCCGCGGCGGGCGGGAGAGGAGGCCGGGATGGCGACTCCTAGCAGGAAGACGCCAGTCCCCGGCCCCCTGGCCTCGAAGAGAGCTCTCCCGAGAGATCCCTCGTCGGAGGTCCCGAGCAAAAGGAAGAGCTCGGCCCCGCCGGCGCCGCCGCCTCCTCAGGCGCCCAGGCCTTTCGTGGAAGGCTCTATCGTCCGCATCGTGATGGAGAACTTCCTGTGAGTGGCCGGGGGCGAGCGGGGTTGTGCGCTGGAGGGGTGTGTGCCTGGCCGCGGTCTGGCAGAGATTCGCGCTGGGGTTACCGTGAGGATTTTTACGCTCTTGCCCTGGAGATTGACGTGTTGCTGTGGTAGGTGTGTGTTTTGTGTGATGCGTCTTTTTATTCATTCGCCAACGTTTCTCGAAGGCGCCTTACGGGCGGGCAGTGGACGTAATAAGAATTAGATCTCTGCTCACTGCGAGTCACAGCCTCTAGACAGGACAAAATCCGTAATTCACGAAACTCTGGGCCCTGGAAACTGAAGAGGAAGCAACAGTTATATCAGAGTGGCAGTGATGCTGTGGTAGATTAGTAAAAAGTAGGTAGTTGCCAGATGTACAAAGATGGTGAAGGCTGTTCCGCATGAATGTTGAAAGGTATAAGAAAATCAAGCCTTACTCTAAATTTTGGGGGCTCCCAGGAGACCCTTGACTCCTCCAAATCCAGCTTTCTTCCCCGATTCCTTTCCTCTGCCTTCCGACAATAATCAGAATAATAATTTTAGAATTCAGTAAACACGTTTTAACACAAACACCGTGTATCTGCCTAGCACTTTCCAGTTCATTTCGTCAAGGTCTGTTTTTTAAGGTTATGGATAGTGGCATCGGGTAAACAGAATTGCAGTAAAAATACCAACATTTTTTTTCAGGCACCTATCATGTGCTTCTGTCAGGTGTAGAGGAAGGTGCCGTATTTACACAGTGCTCTGATTTTTTAATCATAACTTATTATATTATCCTCACTGATGAGATAAGCTCCAGAGGTTTATTTGTAGCTGCTAATAAATAGCTGAATTGCTATTTGAATCCAGACTGGAAATATAAGTACATCCAAATGAAGTACCTAATAGTGTATCAGGATGTCATGGGAATACAAAGGGTGAAGTGATTAATTTCATCCACAACTGTGAGAAAGGGCCTTTGTACCAGAGATTATGAAAGGCTCAAGGGAAGAGCAAAGTAGACAGAAGCAACTGCCAGAAACAGTTTGTTATATTTAGAAAGCGTCCAGTATTTTAGTGTGGCCAGAACATAGGATATGAGTATGTGGACAGAGCTAATACTGAAGAGGTAGGCAGCTACTGAGGATCTGTGTTTTTTATGCTAAAGAGTTCTGGCTTCATCCTATAGGCAACCAGGATGCATTTTAGGCAGGGAATGATGTGTAATTTATGTTATTCTGGAAGGAGTGTGAGGGATGATTTTAGAAAGGTTGAAAGATGGTAGCAAGAGGACTCTTAGAATATGAAGGCAAGAGGTGATCAGAGTTTGAGCCTAGGAGTAGCAGTGGGATTTAGGAGTAGAAAGAAAAGAGTTTGACAGAATCTGGCTACAGATTGTGAAGGATGAGAATCAGGGAGCAACAAAGAATATCTCAAGTCTCTGCCTAGGCTGATAGATACGGTGCTATTCAGAAAAGGGAGCAATTTAGGAAGAACAATAATACCTTTTGGATTCCATGACTTGAACTTTCTCATGGGACATGTAAAAGAGATCTTCCGTAGTCCATATTAACAAGGGTCTGGAGCTTATAGGAACATGAGAACAGGTGAGAAATTTGGGAATCATGCATATGGGTGATTATTGAAGTTGCAGAATGGTTGAGCTTGCCCCAAAGGAAATATAAATAGGAGTAAAAGAAGACCAAGTACAGAGTCCTGGAGGAGTGCTAACGTTTAACGTGAGCAGAAGAGAGTGCCACAGACTGAGAAGGAGCTGTTCAGGGAGATAAGAGGAGAATGGTAGGAGAGTATTATCAAAGAAGCCTAGGATAAAGAGTGTCTCAAAAATATCATCTGCTACACTGAAGTCAGATAACAGGACTGAAAGGAGCTCACAGCACTTAGCAGTGAGGAAATCTTTGACTTTTTGAAGTAGTGGGAAAAGAAAATTTTGCAGTTATGAAAGAATGAATGTGAGGAAGCAAAGACTGGAGAAATAGTGGCTGGAAAGTGCAGAGCTAGGGAGGTTTTGTGTATTTTCACAATGAGAGGACTTTGAGTTTTAAGACTGATGTAGGAGAAATAGGCTTAGAAAACCTAAGATGACCTGGAAGAATATAGCCAAGGGAAGGATTCCTATGAGTGAAACAAGTGGAGTACGATTGGGAGTGGAGAGAGAGAGAGGTCTAGGCAGAAAGAATAGTATGTGCAAAGGCTTGGAAAAAGAATGAAGCATAAGATAGTCAAGAAACAAAGAAATTTATTATATGTAGAATTTGGAGATACGATTAGAGAATAGGGGAAGGAGATAGAAAGTAGAAAAAGATTAAGTGACAGCTAAATTATGAAGGGTCCTATTTTACCATTTCTTTTTTGAGGAAAAACAAAAACAAGCGAGGGCAGATATGCATGTCTACCAACGTGACTTGGTAATTGATTGGATGCTTCAGGGAAGACACAGGAGAGGTGAAGGAGATAGTAGAATCAAAGGTGATGCAAAACTAATGCCTAGATTTCTGTTTGGGGCAGTGGGGTGAATGATGATACCATTCACCAAGAGACCAGAAGAGTGGTTTTGAATGGGATAGATGATGGGTTTAGCTTTGAATGTGTTGAATTTGATGTGACTGTTGTGAGACATCCAAATAGAGTTATTGGGGTGTAATTGCATCTGTAGGTTATCTGGGCTGACTTTCAGCTTGTAGATGCTACCTGAGGCTGTGGAGATTACATGAGATACCAGGCAAAGAATATACACTGAGAAGAGGGTGGGCCGTTGGCAATAGGTCTTTCAGGGAGAGCTCAGAGAATAGGGAACTCTCCAAAAGGGGAGTCCCAGTAAACACATTGTAGAGTCAGAACAATTAATTTTTTTAACTGTGGAGGCATGTTTTATTTTTGGTAACTTGTCCTGTTCATAGTATCTATGTGTATGTTATAGACCAGAAATACTCATGGTTTTTCCTGTTGTTTTGTTTTCTTAATAACCAATTGCATCACTATTTTAGTAAAACCATTGCACAGAGGTTTCACAGCAGGAAATTCAGGTGTTCAAAGAATGGGCTTCATGTGTTGGGATTAAGAAATTCCAAGTCAGTTAATTTTCCAGATGTCTGAAGTTCCCAAACTAGTTTCTTTTTAACCATTAAAAAGGATTCCTTAAAACAAAGCTGCTAACAAAACAAAGGATCTGAAAACATAAAGTTGATGCTGTGTAGAGATGAGAGGTTGGAAACCCACCAGAAAACACTTCTCCTTTACCACCTGCATTTATTTTTATTACTACCTGACCTTTCAACATTGATTTCTTTGAGTATTAAAGTTGAAGTGTGCTTGGTTGAATTATTTCTATACTTAGCAGGTCAGCAGGCTAAGGTTTCATTCTTGGGAAATTAATTGGCAGCTAGCTGAAAGCCTATGGGAACAGGCCATTTTATAAGCTCCAATTCAGGGTATTGAAAGACAAGGTAGAAGAATGAGTCAAAGTTTGTATCACATTTTGCCATTGCTGACCCTCTTGGCTAGTAAGGACTGCATATTACTCTTGCAGATAGGTAGAGTGCTGGACAGCATGCAGCTTTCTGGTATGAGGAAGTGTTAACAAAAGTGCTTGGTGATGATGCATTCTTATTTCCTCCCATGGGAGTAAAATTTATTTGAACAAGAACAAACAGATCCTTCAGTGCATCTCTGAGAGCATGTTAAAGGAAATTATTTTTTTGTTCTTTTGTTTTGTTTTTCTTAATCAAATGAAACCATTGGGTTAATATATAACTTCAGTTTTCTAATTAGAATGAAAATAATTTGGATTGTTTCAAATATTAAAATACGAAAAGTTGCTGTTAAGCATCTTAATTCAAGAGAAATATAAACATAAAACCTACAGATTTAAGATGAGCCAAAATATTTGTATAGTCACTCTCATGTATTATAATTATTTAAAAAAGATAAATAATATCAAACTTTGATTTATTCAACAGACATTTGAAAAGGGTAAATGAAATTTTTTTTTTTTTTTTTTTTTTTAGATAATTATTTTTTATTGAAGGGTAGTTGACACACAGTATTACATTACATTAGTTTCAGGTGTACAACACAGTGATTCAACATTTATATACATGATAATTCTAAGTACCAGCTATCACCATACCAAGTTGTTACAATATTTTGACTATATTCCTTATGCTATACATTACATCCCGGTTGCTTATTTATTTTACAATTGGAAGTGTGTACTTTTTCTTGGTTTTTGTTGTTAGGGCATCTCTCATATTTATTGATCAAATGGTTGTTAACAACAATAAAATTCTGTATAGGGGAGTCAATGCTCAATGCACAATCATTAATCCACCCCAAGCCTAATTTTCGTCAGTCTCCAATCTTCTGAAGCATAACGAACAAGTTCTTACATGGAGAACAAATTCTTACATAGTGAATAAGTTACATGGTGAACAGTACAAGGGCAGTCATCACAGAAACTTTTGGTTTTGCTCATGCATTATGAACTAGAAACAGTCAGTTCAAATATGAATACGCATTTGATTTTTATACTTGATTTATATGTGGATACCACATTTCTCTCTTTATTATTTTTAATAAGATGCTGAAGTGGTAGGTAGATACAACATAAAGGTAGAAAACATAGTTTAGTGTTGTAAGAGAGCAAATGTAGATGATCAGGTGTGTGCCTGTAGACTATGTGTTAATCCAAGCTAGACAAGGGCAATAAAACATCCACATATGCAGAAGATTTCTCTCAGAACAGGGGGGGTGAGGTTCTAAGCCTCACCTCTGTTGATCCCCAATTTCTCACCTGATGACCCCCCCTGCGACTGTGCCTGTCTTAGGTTGTTCCTCCCTTGAGGAATCTTACCCGTCTCTGGCTAACCAGTCATCTTCCGGGGCCATACAGGGAAATGTGAAGTTGGTAAGTGAGAGAGAAGCCTTATTGTTTGAAATGGTTAGCTTTTTATTTCTTTGCATATTTATGCCCTGTGGCTTCTATGCCCAGCATTTGTCTTGAGGTATCTTTACCACTTGGAGGAGTTATGATACTCGGTAAATTTGATATGAGGCACGAATTCTATTTAAGAATTCGTTGTAATTAGGAAGGAAGAAGAAAAGCTATAGAAGTAGCAGGCGGGAGAAAACATGGGAAGATTGATTATTTCTTTGACATATCTTCTTGTAGAGTAACTTCAGCATGTATATATTTTAAGCTACTACTTAAATTGCGCACACACATTAACATAATAGGAGTATAGTTACATAACCAAAGCATACCTGTAATTACCAGCCATCTCCAGTGAAACCAAGAAAACCAGTTAGGCACCCTAGGCATTTGTGAAAACTTATCAATGATATGATGGTTATTATCTAACTGAATTTGAATAGTTTGAGAAAAATCAGACAAATTAAAACAACCCATTCCTGGGCACTGTTCACATCCCATATGTTCTTTTAACAGTAAATAGTCTGTAGTTGTAAGATTTTGGAGCGCTACAATTTGCACTTCTCCTAATTCTTGGTTGAGTTCCAACAGTATAGATCCAGTCAAATTTGTTGTTTTACTGTATGCACAGGCCAGCTTAGATATCTCCTTCATTCCCATGGCAAGTCCAGGAGCTGGTGGGATGAGTGCATCTACAGCTGTAGCAGTGCGTGGATCTTTGTTGGGGTTTTTTGATGATCATCTTCTGGCATGAGTCTTCCCGAGAGTGCTGATGTTGGAAGTTCTCTTTCATATCGTTTCTTAGTTCATTTTCGGGGTAGCCCAATTAGGCTTTGATCCTCTGTATAAACACAAACAGACCCTTTGCCTACACTTTTATATGTCCTTTATATCATTGTGTAGAACTCATTAGAGGTCACCACATAGGAACTGCATTTTTTTTTTTTTAATCATTAATCTACACTTACATGACGAATACTTTGTTTACTAGGCTCTCCCCTATACCAGGTCCCCCCTATATACTCCTTTACAGTCACTGTCCATCAGCGTAGCAACCTGTTGTAGAATCACTACTTGTCTTCTCTGTGTTGTACAGCCCTGAAATTTTATTTTCATAAAATTTAGCTATGTATTAAGTCTTTATGCAGTAAGTCTTTTTCATTTTTTTCCACTGATAGATTTTTTCCCCCTTTATTTTATTTGCAGTTTATATGTAACATTTAATTTCTAAGGTTAGCTAGCTTTTAAGGAATTTGAGAAAGCCTTTAGATGATGTAAAGCACGTAAAAGAATTTTTGTAAAGAAGACATTCTTCAATTTTTATCTCCGCTTAGTAACTTCCTTTTTTGTAATTCAGAACATACGATATCTGTGAAGTATCTCCTGGACCCCACTTGAATATGATTATTGGAGCTAATGGAACAGGGAAGTCCAGCATTGTGTGTGCCATTTGCCTTGGATTAGCAGGCAAACCTGCTTTCATGGGACGGGCAGATAAGGTGAGTTAACGTTAATACTTAAAAAAAAAAATCAAAGTCATGACTTGATTTTAGTAGCAAATCAATTTCTGCGTCTTGGTTCCTTGGGTATAGCAAATGTGTAGTGCTTCAATATAAAGAACAAAGTTGGCAGGTAGAGATGCTGGGAGATACCCATTTCTAGAAGTGTTTTGGACTATATACCTTGGGAATTCTCTAGGTATGTAACACTTGAAATCCTGAGAAATAGCATAAAATATTTTTAAATATATTGCTGGGCTCGTGGGAAGGTGAAGTAAATTTACCAAGGGCAGAGGCAAAATAATGTGGATCTGAAGACTTAAGCAAGCTCTGGAGTTATTTCCTCAGGGGCATTTGCTTACTTTGTACCCCAAAGCCTGGCTTTAGATTGGTTGCACAGGATTGGGGTCCCTGAAGGTAGGGAAGGGCTAGAAGATAAAACTAGAAGCCAAGTGCTGTGTTTAGCAGAAAAAACACCACCACAGAATGGGACAGTGGGGTTATTTACTTATTGTTAGGTTTGAATACATTGAAGTAAAAAAGAAAATCTTCCAAAGAATTATTCTTACTATTTTTATTGAAGAATAATTGAGATACAACATTGTATAATTACAGGTGTACAATGTAGTAATTCAATATTTATACATTACAAAATTATCACTACAGTAAGTCTAGTTACCATCTGTCACCATACAAAATTGTTACAATATTGTTGACTATATTCCCTATGCTGTATGTTACATCTCTGTGTCTTATTTTATAACCGGAAAATTATATCTCTTAATCCCTGTCACCCATTTCATCCGTCCCCCCACCTCCCTCCTTTCTAGCAAACATCAGTTTGTTCTCTGTAAGAGTGTCTGTTTTGTTTTGTCTGTCTTCCAAACAGTTTTTAACCACAAGCCTTAACACATGTTTGGGACCAGAATTCATATCACCTATGTGGCTTAAATATCATAAATTGTAATTTTAAAGTGGCCCCAACTAGTGGTATCTCCAAGCACCTGGCAGAAGCAAATGCAAATCCTCTGAAGCAAAATATCTCTAAATAATTTGAATTTTTGAGAAATTTATAAATCAAACCTAAACATCATATGGGGGGAATGACTCGCCAAAAATAAGAGCTAACAAAAACGGGACTGCACAGTCAGACCTACAGAGCTTATAGATGGAGAATATAAACTAGTAATTTGCTTAAGGAAATAAGATTGCATAAAAGGAATAATAAAAAGATTTGGTAAGTTTGAAAAAGAATAAAAAATAACTTAAAAATATATTGAGGAGAGAAACTTGATGGACAGGTAAAACAACAAAGAAACATTTGAGAAGAGAGTTTGTAATAAAGTGTTTGAAATTTTTTTTTAAAGTACAATATAAAGAGAAAAAGTTGGGGTTACACATGACAGGTAAAAGAAGATAATCCAGTATGCATGTTAGTATCTCCAAGGGAGATAATAGACTAAGGAAGAGGCAATATTTGAAGAAAGAATGACTAAGAATTTTCCAAAAATGTTAAAAAATTGGAGTCCTCAGATTTAAGAAGCCTGATCTATCCCAGTCAGGATAAATGAAAGAAATGCACAATAAGACACATTGTAGTGAATTAACAGAATACCAAACACGAAAGCATATGATTTAGGAAGAAGGAAAATGATCCCAGAAGGAAGTCCAAAATGTAAAAAGAAATGGTGTGCCAAAAAAATGGTAAATGTGTAGGGAAATGACATGTAAACCATATAGAATAATATTAATGTCTAATTTGTGAACTAACTATTGATAGATAGAACTAACTGTTGTCCTTCCTGGACAACTGGAGGGAAGTAATCAGAGTTAAAGTATTCTCTGGATTTGTATTGTTGGGAGGAGTGAAGATAATTAATGTCAAAGTTTATAACTTAAATATGCATTATAAGTTAAATATGCATGTTAAAATTTCTAAGGTAAACAATTAGTACTATATAAATCCCCCACCCAAGAAAATTAAAGTAGAATGAGAGAGGGGAAGGAAAAAGCAGTTCCTGTCCAAACAACCCAAAAGAAGTCTTGAGAAAGGAGGAGTAGAAAAGAAACAGAAAATGAATCATTAAAATAAGATAGTAGAAATACATCCAAATACCACAATCATTATGAATGCTCTAAATTCTTCTTCAATGATGAAGTGTGTTAGAGTAGCTAGATAAAACAAAGTTCAGTTTTGTTTACAATGAACATTATCTAAAATAAAAAACTACAGAAAATTTGAAATTAGAAGGATGAAAAAATACAAACCAGGCAAATATACTAAAGAAAGTAGTTATAGCTGAATTAATACCAGGCAAAGAAGACTTTAAAGCAAAAAATGCTTTTAGAGGTAAAGATGGTCATTAAATATTGATGAAAAGCTCAGTTCAGCAATAAATTAATTCAGTTCTCAATTTGAATTCATATAGTCTAGCTCTAAAACATATAAGCAAAATCAACAACTCTTAATGAGAAGTTAACAGATCCATAATCAGGAGAGCTATTAGTAATCAATAGATCAATCAGATAAGAAATTAGTAACAATATATTTGAACAGCTGTTAAGCTTGAACTAGTGGACATGCTATAAACACTGCACTCACCAATTGGAGAACACACATTCTTTTTAAACACAAATGTTCCATTTCTTAAAATCATACACTGAGCCGTAAATCATGTATTAAAAAGTATAAAAGTACTGGTACCACACAGACCATGTTCTCTAACCACAGTGCTATTTAGATAGAAATAATGACAAAACGATAACTAAGCTTTTCCTGTTTGTTTGAAATAGAAAACATACTTCTGTATATTATATGCAAGTCAAAGAAGAAATCTTGACAGAAATGGAAAAATAAGAGCAAGAATTAATAAAGTAATAATAATAATGTAGGGACCACAAAACATTGCTTTTCAAAAAGATTGATGAAATCAGTAACTTCTGAGAAGATAATATTGGGG
Organism: Manis pentadactyla; assembly: GCF_030020395.1. Taxonomy (NCBI): domain Eukaryota; kingdom Metazoa; phylum Chordata; class Mammalia; order Pholidota; family Manidae; genus Manis; species Manis pentadactyla. The sequence goes on along the minus strand of NC_080021.1, from coordinate 152,948,503 downwards.
TGGGATAGATAAAGAAAAAATATGACGGATGAAAAAATAAGATATGTTGTGATCCAAACAACCCCCAAATTTAAGAGGTTTAAAAATACAAAAGTTTAATTCTTGCTTTTCCTACTTATCCAGTGTAGGCCCATTGTGGTCACTTAAATAACTTAGGCTGATGGAGTCTTCATTTCAACACACACTTTCATGATTGTGACCTTGGGGAAGGGAATTGGTTGTTAGAAATTACTGTTAACATCCTCATTTTATGTGTAAGGAAACGAAGGCACAGGAGGTGAAGTAATCTGCCAGGGTTACACAGTAAGTAATGGACCTGGGATTTGAACCCTTGCTGGAGCCCACAGGGCGTATTTACATCAAGATAATGAGGAAATGCAATCCTACCATGAGCTTGAAGGAAAATCAGAATATTCATGGACTGCCCTGATGACTACTACCTCTGGGGCATATCAGAATGAAGCAGATATTTAAAAGCATAATAGAATAGTGTGAGCAACTTTATGCTAGTAAAGTTTAAGTTTTTAAAAAGCTGTGAATATGTAGGTTTCTATAACTATATAAATTATCAAAACTGACTCTAGGTAGAAAAAACACATCAGCTGTTAAATTTTGTCTACAACACCAGACAAAAACAATTATGGATTAGTTCTAACAGCAGCAGTTTCCTATTTTACATAGAGAATGTGACTCTAAGTACCAAAATTGGGCAAGGATAGAATGAGAAAATGATTAGCCAGTCTCAAAAATATAGTACCAAAAACCACACACAAAAAGCAACTTTAGCATGCTGAATCTATCTATAAAATGCATAATACATAATGGCCAAATTGAATTTATTTAAGGAATTAGAGATTGATTATTATAAAAAAAATCATGTTTGATGGAGAAGTACACAATTATCTCTGTAGAGGAAAAAGCATTCAATTAAATTTCACAGTAATTTATGATTAAAAATTCTTAGCAAATTAGGAATGGAAGGGACTTTTCTTAATATAATAAAGAGATCTATCAGGAAGAAGTCAAGGTTATCTACTCTTGCTGCTATTCAGCTTTGTTCTGAAAGTTCTAGGTAGAACAATAAGGTAAGAAAAACAGTGGGAAAGAAAGAAAACTCATTCATAGGTTATAGGAGTGTCTACATGAAAATCACAGAAGAACCTTCTGGTAAGTCTTCTGATGAATTCACATGGATATTTATCAGGATCACTAGATAAAAGATCATATATAAAAATCAATACATTTTATACACTAACAGTGAACAAAAAGTACAATTAAAAATAGATAACTTTATAGTAGCAACAAAAGTTCAACTTAAATAGCAATAAATTAATAAAAGACATAAAGACATGTTAGACCTATCATGTAGAAATTGTTTTAAAAATTCTTAAAACGTTGAAGTTTGGTTAAATGGAGAGATTCACTGTATTAATGGGCAGGAAGACTTAATATAAAAATGTCATTCTTCACATTGATTTATGTATTCAGTGTCATTCCAGTCAAAATCCCAGTACTGTCTATACCAAATAACAACCTTGTTCAAATTTAGATGGAAGAACAAAGGGCCAAGAATAGCTAAGATATTTCTAAAGAAATAGAACACAATGGGAAAACTTGCTCTACCAGATATCAAGACTTAATATGAAATTAAGGCATTGCAGTACTGGTGTAGGAATGTATAGTAGAGCAGTATGATGTGACAGAATAAAGAGCCCAGATACAAAGCCATGATTAATAGACTCTTGATTTATGACAGCTGAAATTGTAGACGAATGGGGAAAAGATGGATAAATACTACTGAGACAATTGGTTATCTGTACAGAGGATAAAGAATCCTATTATCACACAATACAGGTGAATTGAAGATCTGCATGTGGTTGAACAGTAAGTTTTTAGAAGACATTAATAATAGAGAAGAATATCTTTGTGACTTAGGGTCAAAGAAAAAATTCTTGAAACTGTTGATTGGAGAGGAAAATATTGATAAATTCAACTGTAATAAAATAGAGAAACTTCTGGTTATCAAGACACCATAAAGAAAAGATGAGCCACAAATTGGAAGGAGGTATATAGAACATATAACAAAGATTGGTACCTAGACTACACAGTAAGCAGAATGATAACCAAAAAGAAAAGTGGGCAGAAGATATGCTCAGACATCTCATGGAGGAGGCAGCTCAAACAGCCAGTAAATTTATGAAAAGATGCTCAACTTCATTAATTGTCAGAGAAATGCAAATTAACCCTAGTGTGGTATATATCTGTCAGACTCATAAAAATAATGGCAGTGTCGTATGCTCATGAGGATATGGAACAGTACAAACATACACTTTTGGTGGGAATATAAATTTGTATAATCTTGGAAAATGTCATGGCATTGCCTAGTAAATCCGTAGATATGTACACCTATTCCCTCAAAATTTTACTCCTACTTACCTTAGTAAGTCCTTGTTAATTCTAGATGGAATTATGTAAATGTTTATAGCAGTATTGCAGTAGAGTCTAGTGTAGGCAAATAGAAGTGAATATTATATGACAGTGAAAATAAACCCTAGCGTATTTTACATTGCAAAAACACAATTATAAGGAAAAATGCCATCTTGGAAAAATACATGTAATGTGAATTTCTTTATAGAATGCTCAAAAAATATATTAATGTTTAGGGATATATGTGTATATAGCAAAACTAAAGAAAAGCAAAAGGATGATCAAATCACAAGATTACATTTGTTTTTTATACTGAAGCCTACCATTTTGTTTTGTTTTTTTTAATTGTACAGGAGCTAGTCCAAACTTTTTTTTTTCTTTTGTAGATAATTATTTTTTATTGAAGGGTAGTTGACACACAGTATTACATTAGTTTCAGGTGTACAACACAGTGATTCAACATTTATATACATGATAATTCTAGGTACCAGCTATCACCATACCAAGTTGTTACAATATTTTGACTATATTCCTTATGCTATACATTACATCCTGGTTACTTATTTATTTTACAATTGGAAGTGTGTACTTTTTTTTTTTTTTTTTTGTGAGGGCATCTCTCATATTTATTGATCAAATGGTTGTTAACAACAATAAAATTCTGTATACGGGAGTCAATGCTCAATGCACATTCATTAATCCACCCCAAGCCTAATTTTTGTCAGTCTACAATCTTCTGAAGCATAACGAACAAGTTCTTACATGGAGAACAAATTCTTACATAGTGAATAAATTACTTGGTGAACAGTACAAGAGCAGTCATCACAGAAACTTTTGGTTTTGCTCATGCATTATGAACTATAAACAGTCAGTTCAAATATGAATATTCATTTGATTTTTATACTTGATTTATATGTGGATACCACATTTCTCTCTTTATTATTATTATTTTTAATAAAATGCTGAAGTGGTAGGTAGATACAAGATAAAGGTAGAAAACATGGTTTAGTGTTGTAAGAAAGCAAATGTAGATGATCAGGTGTGTGCCTGTAGACTATGTGTTAATCCAAGCTAGACAAGGGCAATAAAACATCCATGTATGCAGAAGATTTCTCTCAGAACAGGGGGGATGAGGTTCTAAGCCTCACCTCTGTTGATCCCCGATTTCTCACCTGATGGCCCCCCTGCGACTGTGCCTGTCTTAGGTTGTTCCTCCCTTGAGGAATCTTACCCGTCTCTGGCTAACCAGTCATCTTCTGGGGCCATATGGGGAAATGTTAAGTTGGTAAGTGAGAGAGAAGCCTTATTGTTTGAAAAGGTTAGCTTTTTACTTCTTTGCATATTTATGCCCTGTGGCTTCTATGCCCAGCATTTGTCTTGAGGTGTCTTTACCACTTGGAAGAATTATGATACTCGGTAAATTTGATATGAGGCATGAATTCTATTTAAGGGTTGTAATTAGGAAGGAAGAAGAAAAGCTATAGAAGTAGCAGGCGGAAGAAAACATGGGAAGATTGATTATTTCTTTGACATATCTTCTTGTAGATTAACTTCAGCATGTATAGGTTTTAAAATTGCGCACACACATTAACATAATAGGAATATAGTTACATAACCAAAGCATACCTGTAATTACCAGCCATCTCCAATGAAACCAAGAAAACCATTTAGGCACCTTAGGCATTTGTGAAAACTTATCTATGATACGGTGGATATTGTCCAGCTGAACTTGAACAGTCTGAGAGAAATCAGACAAATTAAAACAACCCATTCCTGGGGAATGTTCACATCCCTTATGTTCTTTTAACAGTAAATAGTCTGTAGTTGTAAGATTTTGGAGCGCTACAATTTGCACTTCTCCTAATTCTTGGTTGAGTTCCAACAGTATAGATCCAGTCAAATTTGTTGTTTTACTGTCTGCACAGGCCAGCTTAGATATCTCCTTCTTCATTCCCATGGCAAGTCCAGGAACTGGTGGGATGAGTGCATCTACACCTGTAGCAGTGTGTGGATCTTTGTTGGGGTTTTTTGATGATCATCTTCTGGCATGAGTCTTCCAGAGAGTGCTAATGTTGGAAGTTCTTTTTCATATCGTATCTTAGTTCATTTTCGGGGTAGCCAAATTAGGTGAAGCCTACCTTTTTTTAAAAGAAATTTGTTTATATTGAGGTGCATACAGTAAAATGCATAATCTTATTCTGCAGGTTGGTAAATTTTGATGTGTATACATTCATGCAACTGTCACCAGATCAAGATACCAAACATTGTCACTAATTATTTTTCCTCCTTCACCTGTTTCACCCATTTCCCCCTTTCCCCTTCCCTATGGAAGCCAACATGAATTTTTTCAATTTTTTGTTTGTTTTTTAGATTCCATATATAAGTGGAATAATGGTATTTATCTTTCTCTGACTTATTTCCCCTAGCATAATATCCTTTAGGTCCATTCATGTTGTTGCAAATGGCAAGATTTCGTTCTTTTTTATGGCTGAGTAATATTCCATTGTATATATGTACTGTATCTTTAGTCATTTGTCTATCAGTGGACATTTAAGGTTGCTTACATATTTTGGCTATTGTAAATAATGCTATAAAAAATGTAGGCATGCATATATCTTCAAATTAGTGATTTTTTTTCCTTTGAGTAAATTCTCAGAATTGCTGGGTCCTTCAGTATTTCTTTTTAGTTTTTTGAGAAACCGCCATACTGCTTTCCATAATGGCTGTACCAATTAGCAATTCTACCAGCTATGTACCAGAGTTCCCTTTTCTCCACATCCTCACCAGCACTCCTTATTTCTTGTCTTGATAACGTTAGCTGTTTTGACTAGTGTGATGTAATACCTCATTGTGGTTTTGATTTGCATTTCCTGATGTTGAGTGATGTTGAGCATGTTTTCATATGTATATTAGCAACCTGTTTCTTTTTGGAAAAATGTCTATTTAGTCTTTTGACCATTTTTTAATTGGATTATTTGTTTCTTTGGTGTTGAGTCATATGAGTTCTTTATATATTTTGGATAACCTCTTAATAGGATATGCCATTTGCAAATATATTCTCCCATACCATAGGTTGCCTTGTTTTGTTGTTGGTTTCCTTTGCTGTGTAGAAGCTTTTCAGTTTGATGTAATCCCACTTATTTATTTTTGCTTTGTTTTCTTTGCCTGGGGAGATATAGCCAGAAAAAAAATCAGTAAGGCTGATGTCCAAGAGTTTATTGACTGTTTTCTTCTAGCAGTTTTATGTTTTCAGGTTTTTTTTTAGGTCTTTAATCCTTTTTGAATTTTTGTGTATGACAGTGATCCATTTTCATACTTTTTGCATGTCCAGTTTCCCCAACAACATTTATTGAAGAAACTGTCTTTACTCCATTGCATAGTCTTTCCTTCTTTCTGATAGATTGACATACATGTGTAAATTTATTTCTGGGCTCTCTATTCTGTTCCTTTGGTCTATGTATCTGTTCTTGTGCCAGTATCATACTATTCTGATTTCTGTAGTTTTGTAGTATACTTTGAAATCAGGAAGTGTGGTGTGCCCAGCTTTGTTTTTCTTTCTCAAGATTGCTTGGGTTATTGGGTCTTTTGTGATTAGATACAAATTTTAGAATTATCTACTCTAGTTCAGTGAATAATGCCATTGGTATTTTGACAGGGTTGCTTTGAATCTGTAGATAGCTTTGGCCAGTATGGTCATTTTAACAATATTCTTCTTATCCATGAACACTGAATATCTTTCCATGTATTTGTGTCTTCAGTGTCTTTCATCAATGTCTTAGAGTTTTCAGAGTACAGGTCTTTCACCTACTCGGTTAGATTTGTTCCTAGGTATTTTAGTCTTCTTAATTGTAAATGGGATTGATTTTTTAAAATTTCTCTTTGTTAGTTCATTTGTATACTGTAATACAACAGATTTCTCTATATTGATTTTTTTTTTTTTAGGATAACAAGTAACTTATTTTCTACAATGATAATACTACTGTGGTTATCAGAAAAACAGTAATGACATATTTGGTATTTATATCAAAGTAAAATAAACACTATTTGATCTAGAGAAGGGACATAATCTACTCGGGACATATCTGCCCTGGCATATTTATGAAAAAGGATTAAAATGGAGAATCCATGTTTTTGAAAGGTATTGGTCCATGCCTGATACTCATAATAGGTGTTTAGTAAATGTCCGTTGTCCATTCAAATCCCAAATTTCTACATGTACAAAGGGCCCTGAAGCCTGCTGAATGCATCTCCTTACTTCTTTTTTTTTCTTAGCTTTTTATTAAGGTATGAGTGATTAAGATTTCACATAAAAAAACAATGCGGTTACTACATTTACCCATATTATCAAGTCCCCACCCAGACCCCAATGCACTCACTGTCCATCAGTGCAGCAAAATGCTGCAGATTCACTATCTGCCTTCTCTGTGCTACAGTGTTCTCCCCGTGATACACCACACGATGTGTACTAAACATAATACCCCTCAATCCCCTTCTCTCTCCCTCCCCACCCGCCCTCCCGCACCTCTCTCCTTTGGTAACCGCTAATTCACTCTTGGAGTCTCTGAGTCTGCTGCCATTTTGTTCCTTTAGTTTTGCTTCATTGTTATACTCCACAAATGAGGGAAATCATTTGGCATTTGTCTTTCTCTGCCTGGCTTATTTCACTGAGCATAATGTCTTCCAGCACCATCCATGTTGTTGCAAATGGTAGGATTTGTTTCTTTCTTATGGCCGAATAGTATTCCATTGTGTATATCTACCACATCTTCTTTATCCATTCATCTACAGATGGGCACTTAGGTTGCTTCCATATCTTGGCTATTGTAAAAAGTGCTGCAATAAACATAGGGGTGCATATGTCTTTTTGAATCTGAGAAGTTGTATTCTTTGGGTAAATTCCAAGGAGTGGGGTTCCCAGGTCAAATGGTATTTCTATTTTTAGTTTTTTGAGGAACCTCCATATTGCTTTCCACAGTAGTTGAATTAGCTTACATTCCCACCAGCAGTGTAGGAGGGTTCCCCTTTCTCCGCGTCCTCACCAGCATTTGTTGCTCTTAGTCTTTTCAATGCTGGCCATCCTTACTGGTGTGAGGTGATATATCATTGTGGTTTTAATTTGCATTTCCCTGATGATTAGTGATGTGGAGCATCTTTTCATGTGTCTGTTTTGGCCATCTGAATTTCTTCTTTGGAGAACTGTCTCTTCATATCCTCTGCCCATTTGTTAATTGGGTTATTTGCTTTTTGGATGTTGAGGCGTGTAAGTTCTTTATATATTTTGGATGTTAATCTCTTGTCAGATATGTCATTTACAAATATATTCTCCCATACTGTAGGATATCTTTTTGTTCTGTTGATGATGTCCTTTGCTGTACAAAAACTTTTTAGTTTGATGTAGTCCCATTTGTTCATTTTTGCTTTTGTTTCTCTTTCTCGAGGAGATGCGTTCAGGAACAAGTTTCTCATGCTTATATTCAGGAGATGTTTGCCTATGTTGTCTTCTAAGAGTTTTATGGTTTCATGACTTACAATCAAGGCTTTAGTCCATTTCGAGTTTACTTTTGTGTATGGTTGTTAAACAATAATCCAGTTTCGTTCTCTTGCATGTAGCTGTCCAGTTTTGCCAGCACCAGCTGTTGAAGAGGCTGTCATTTCCCCATTGTATGTCATGGCTCCTTTATCATATATTAATTGACCATATATGGTTGGGTTTATATCAGGGCTCTCTAGTCTGTTCCATTGGTCTATGGGTCTGTTCTTGTGCCAATACCAAATTGTCTTGATTACTGTGGCTTTATAGTAGAGCTTGAAGTTGGGGAGCGTAATTCCCCCTGCTTTATTCTTCCTTCTCAGGATTGCTTTGGCTATTTGGGGTCTTTTGTGGTTCCATATGAAATTTAGGGTGATTTTCTCTAGTTCGTTAAAGAATGCTGTTGGTATTTTGATAGGAATTGCAATGAATCTATAGATTGCTTTAGGAGGATGGCCATTTTGACAATATGAAAATATGAATGGTTCCTATCCATGAGCACGGGATGTGTTTCCATTAATTGGTATCTTCTTTAATTTCTCTCATGAGTGTCTTGTAGTTTTCAGAGTATAGGTCTTTCACCTGCTTGGTTAGGTTTATTCCTAGGTATTTTATTCTTTTTTGATGCAATTGTGAATGGAATTGTTTTCCTGATTTCTCTCTGATAATTCATTGTTAGTGTATAGGAATGCCACAGATTTCTGTGTATTAATTTTGTATCCTGCAACTTTGATGAATTCTGATATTAGTTCTGGTAGTTTGGGAGTGGATTCTTTAGGGTTTTTTATGTACAATATCATGTCATCTGCAAAGAGTGACAGTTTAATTTCTTCCTTGCCAATCTGGATGCCTTTTCTTTCTTTGTGTTGTCTGATTGCTGTGGCTAGGATCTCCGGTACTATGTTGAATAGAAGTGGGGAGAGTGGGCATCCTTGTCTTGTTCCTGATCTTAAAGGAAAATCTTTTGACTTCTCACTGTTAAGTATCATGTTGGGTGTAGGTTTGTCATATATGGCCTTTATTATGTTGAGGTACTTGCCCTCTATACCCATTTTGTTGAGAGTTTTTATCATGAATGGATGTTGAATTTTGTCAAATGCTTTTTCAGCATCTATGGAGGTGATCATGTGGTTTTTGTCCTTCTTTTTGTTGATGTGGTGGATGATGTTGATGGATTTTCGAATGTTGTACCGTCCTTGCATCCCTGGAGTAAATCCTACTTGATCTTTTTGATATGTTTTTGAATTCAGTTTGCTAATATTTTGTTGAGTATTTTTGTATCAGGGATATTGGTGTGTAATTTTCTTTTTTGGTGGAGTCTTTGCCTGGTTTTGGTATTAGAGTGATGCTGGCCTCATAGAATGAGTTGGGAAGCATTCCTCCCTCATCAGTTTTTTGGAAAACTCTAAGGAAAATGGGTATTAGGTCTTCACTAAATGTTTGATAAAATTCAGCAGTGAAGCTGTCTGGTCCAGAAAATTTGTTCTTAGGTAGTTTTTTTATTGCCAGTTCAATTTCGTTGCTAGTAATTGGTCTGTTCAGATTTTCTGTTTCTTCCTTGGTCAGCCTTGGACGGTTGTATTTTGCTAGAAAGTTGTCCATTTCTTCTAGGTTATCCATTTTGTTAGCATATAATTTTTCATAGTATTCTCTAATAATTCTTTGTATTTCTATGGTGTCCGTAGTGATTTTTCCTTTCTCATTTCTGATTCTGTATATGTGTGTAGACTCTCTTTTTAAGTCTGGCTAGGGGTTTATCTATTTTGTTTATTTTCTCGAAGAACCAGCTCTTGCTTTCATTGATTCTTTCTATTGTTTTATGCTTCTCAATTTTATTTATTCTGCTCTAATCTTTATTATGTCCCTCTTACTGACTTTGGGCCTCATTTGTTCTTCTTTTTCTAGTTTGATTTATTGTGAGTTTAGACTGCTTATATGGGTCTGTTCTTTCCTGAGGTAGGCCTTTACTGCAATATACTTTCCTCTTAGCACGGCCTTGGCTACGTCCCACAAATTTTGCGGTGTTGAATTATTGTTGTCATTTGTCTCCATATATTGTTTGATTCTGTTTTTATTTGGTCATTGATCTATTGGTTATTTAGGAGAATGTTGTGAAGCCTCCATGTGTTTGTGGGATTTTTCATTTTCTTTGCGTAATTTCTTTCTAGTTTCATGCCTTTGTTGTCTGAGAAACTGGTTGGTACAATTTCAATCTTTGAATTCACTGAGGCTCTTTTTGTGGCCTAGTATATGATCTATTCTTGAAAATGTTCCATGTGTACTTGAGAAGAATGTGTATTCTGCTGCTTTTGGGTGGAGAGTTCTGTAAATGTCTGTTAGGTCCATCTGTTCTATTGTGTTGTTCGGTGCCTCTGTCTCTTTACTATCTTTTGTTTGGTTGATCTGTCCTTCAGAGTGAGTGGAGTGTTGAAGTCTCCTAGAATGAATGCATTGCATTCTATTTCCCCTTTTAATTTTGTTAGTATTTGTTTCACATATGTAGGTGCTCCTGTGATGGGTGCATAGGTATTTATAATGGTTATATCTTCTTGTTGGATTGACCCCTTTATCATTATGTAATGTCCTTCTTTGTCTCTTGTGACTTTCTTTGTTTTGAAGTCTATTTTGTCTAATATGAGTACTGCATCTCCTGCTTTTTTCTCTCTGTTTAGTTGCATGAAATATCTTTTTCCATCCCTTCACTTTTAGTCTGTGTATGTCTGGGTTTAAAGTAAGTCTCTTGTAGGCAGCATATAGATAGGTCTTGTTTTTTTATCCATTCAGTGACTCTGTGTCTTTTGATTGATACATTCAGTCCATTTACATTTAGGGTGATTATTGATAGGTATGTACTTATTGCCATTGCAGACTTTAGATTCGTGGTTACCACAGTTTTAAGGTTAACTTCCTTACTATCTGAGAGTCTAACTTAACTCACTTAATATGCTATTACAAATACAATCTAAAGCTTCTTTTTTTTTCCTCCTTTTTCTTCCTCCTCCTTTCTTTCTATATTAGGTATCATATTCTGTACTCTTTGTCTATCCCTTGATTGATTTGGGGGATAGTTAATTTAGTTTTGCATTTGCTTTGTAATTAGGTGTTCTACTTTCTTTACTGTGGTTTTATTACTTCTGGTGACAGCTGTTAAACCTTAGGAACACTTCCATCTATAGCAGTCCCTCCTAAATAGAGTTTAGAGATGGTTTGTGGGAGGTAAATTCTGTCAGCTTTTGCTTATCTGGAAATTGTTGAATACCTCCTTCAAATTTAAATGATAATCTTGCCAGATAAAGTAATCTTGATTCCAGGCGTTTCTGCTTCATTACATTAAATACATCATGCCACTCCCTTCTGGCCTGTAAGGTTTCTGCTGAGAAGTCTGATGATAGCCTGATGGGCTTTCCTTTGTATGTGATCTTATTTCTCTGGCTGCTTTTTAATAGTCTGTCCTTATCCTTGATGTTTGCCATTTTAATTACTATATGTCTTATTGTTGTCCTCCTTGGGTCCCTTGTGTTGAGAGATCTGTGCACCTCCATGGCCTGAGAGACTGTCTCCTTCCCCGCACTGGGGAAGTTTTCAGCAATTACTTCCTCAAAGACACTTTCTATCCCTTTTTCTCCCTCTTCTTCTTATGGTACCCCTATAATGCAAATATTGTTCCATTTGGATTGGTCACACAGTTCTGTCAATATTCTTTCATTCTTAGAGATCCTTTTCTCTCTCTGTGCCTCAGCTTCTTTGTATTCCTCTTCTCTAGTTTCTGTATCATTTATCGTCTTCTCCACTGTATCCAGTCTGCTTTTAATACCCTCCTTTGTGCTCTTCAATGATTCAGTCTCCTACTGGAACTTGTTCCTGAGTTGTTGAATATCTTTCCATACCTCTATTAGCATGTTAATGATTTTTATTTTGAACTCCCTTTCAGGAAGATTCATGAGGTCCATGTCATCTTTCTCAGGGGTTATATCAATTTTACTATGAACCAGGTTCCTTTGGCGTTTCATATTTGTATATGGCGCCCTCTAGTGTCCAGAACCTCTCCTCTCTGGAGCTGCTCAGCCCCTGAAGCACTGTCAGGGGTTGCAGGGGAGTGGTATTGGTGCCTGGGGGGAGGAAAGAGCTGTTTCCTGCTTCCCGGCTGCTATGCCTGTCTGCACTGCCTGAACCAGTGGGCTGAGCACACAGGTATAAGCCTCTGTGCTTTGCGTTTGTAGTTGCTGTAGGCAGATCTTCCCTCTGGCTGGCCTAACACGAGGGTAGGGTTTGCCGGTTTGCGAGCCAGGTGGGGTTGGCCAGGAGAAAGGCACAGTAGGCTGCCTATCACGGAGGGGTCCTTGGAGCTGTGTAGCCAGCCAGGGAGCTGGAGCACCTGGAAATTGTGAAAGCTCCCACCCAGCCTGCTGGGCAGAGTACATCCAGATAAATTTGTCTACCTGTCCTTTCTCCTGAGCATTAAGCTCTGCAATCCTTGCCCCTTTAGCAGCCCTCTTGCTAAGGGCTTCCTTGTTAGGAAGTCTGTCAGATTGCCCACCTTTCTTTTGTCCCAGAGCAGCCGGATATGGATCCCTGCTTTCCACAAGCTGCTGGAAACTCAGTCTCTCCAGGAATTCTGCCTGTCTTAGCTTTCCAATCTCCTAGTTATGAGAGTATAATGAAAGCACCTTGAAATGTAGGTTTGTGCTCCCCGAGCAGATCCCCAGAGTCAGGTATTCAGCAGTCCCAGGCCTCCACCCCCACCCTGCTCAGTTTCTCTTCCTCCTACCCATGATCTGGGGTGGGGGAAGGGCTTGGGTCCTGCTGGGCCACAGCTTTGTTATGTTACCCTTTTCCGTAAGGTCTGCTCTTTTCTCCAGGTGTATGCAGTCTGGCACAGTCCTTCCTCTTTCCTGTTGCTCTCTCAGGATCAGTTGTATTAATTGTATTTTCGTATTATATGCGGTTTTAGGAGGAAGCCTCTGTCTCTTCTCTCATGCCACCATCTTTAATCCCAGAATCTATATTCATTTTTATACCAGTAACTTTACTGAATTCATTTATTCTAGTAGTTTTTTGGTGAAGTCATTAAGGTTTTCCATATATAGTATCTTGTCATCTGCAAATAGTGAACTCCTTCTTCCTTATACCAATTTTGGATGCCTTTTTTTTTTTTGCCTGATTACTGTGGCTAGGACCTCCAATACTATGTTGAATAAAAGTGGTGAGAGTGGGCATCTTTATCTTGTTCCTGGTCTTAGAGGAAAAGCTTTCAGCATTTCGCTATTGAATATCATGTTAGCTGTGGGTTTGTCATATGTGGCCTTTTATGTTGAGATATGCTCCCTGTTATACCCACTTTATTGAGAGCTTTTATCATGAATGAAAGCTGAATTTTGTCAATTGCTTTTTCAGAAGATACTGAGATGACCATAGGTTTTTTATTGTTCTTTTATTAATGTGTATTCACATTGATTGATTTTGAGATGTTTAATCCTCCTTGGATTCCTGGAATAAATTACACTTAGTCATGGTGAATGATTCTTTTAATTTATATTTTGAATTGTTGAAGATTTTGCATCTATATTCATCAGTGATAACTGGTCTCTAATCTTTCTGTAGTGTCTTTGGTATTGTATAAAGGTTGATGCTGGTCTTGTAGAATGAATGTGGGTGCTTTCCTCCCTCTTCATTTTTTGAAATAATTGGAGAAAGATAGATATTAACTCTAAATGTTTGGTGGAATTCTCCTGTGAAGCTATTTAGTCATGGACTTTAGTTTGTTGGGAGTTTTTGATTACTGCTTCAGTTTCATTACTAGTAATCAGTCTGTTCAGAGTTTCTATTTCTTCCTGATTCTGCCTTAGGAGATTGTATGTGTTTAGTAATGTATCCATTTGTTCTAGGTTGTTCAATTTGTTGGCATATAATTTTTCATAGTAATCTCTTAGAATTATTTGTATTTCTGTGGTGTTGGTTGTAACCTCTTTAATTTCTGATTTTGACTCCTTTTTTTCTTGATGAGTATAACTAAAAGTTTATCAATTTTGTTTATCTTTTCAAAGAATTGGCTCTTAGTTCCATTGACCCCATTGTATTTTTTTTTAGTCTGTTTCATTTATTTCTGTTCTAATCTTTATTATTTCTTGCCTTCTACTAATTTTGGGCTTCATTTATTTTTCTTTTCTAGTTCCTTTAAGTGTAGGGTTAGCATGTTTGAGATTTGTCTTGTTTCTGGAGGTAAGCCTCTATTGCTGTAAACTTGCCTCTTTAGAGCTGCTTTTGCTGCATCCCAAAGATTTTGTACTGTTTTCTACTTTCATTATTCTCTAAGTATTTTTTAATTTACTCTTTGATTTCTTCTTTGACCCATCAGTTGTTCAGTCGCATGTGGTTTAACCTCCATATATTTGTGTTTTTTCCAGTTTTATTCCAGTCATTGATTTCCAGTTTTATACTGTTGTAGTCAGAAAAGATGCTTGGTATGATTTCAGTCTTTCTCAATTTATTAAGATGTGTTTTATGGCTGAACATGTGATCTGTTCTGGAGAATGTTTTGTGTGTACTTGAAAAAAATGAATATTCTTTTGGTTTTGGATGTAATGGTCTGCATTTATCTATTAGATCCATTTAACCTCCTGTGTCATTCAAAGCCACTGTATTTGGCTGATTTTCTATCTGGATGATCTATCTATTGATTTAAGTAGGGTTTAAAGTCCTCTGTTACTTTATTACTGTCAGCTTCTCCCTTCATGTTTGTTAATATTTGCTCTGTGGATTTAGGTGTTCCTTTCTTGGGTGCATAGATATTTGCAATTGTTATATTTTCTTGCTGGATTATGCCCTTTATCATTGTATAATACCCTTACAGCTTTGTTTTTAAGTCTGTTTTGTCTGATATAAGTACTGCTACTCCAGCTTTCTTTCCATTTCTGTTTGCATGGAATATTTTTTACCATCCCTTCTATTTCAGTCTGTGTGTCTTTAGGTTTGAAGTGAGTCTTTTCTAGGCAGCATATAGCTAGGTCTTGTCTTTTATCTGTTCAGTCACCCTATATCTTTTGATTGGAGCATTGAGTCTGTTTACATTTAAAGTAATAATTCATAAGTATGTACTTACTGCCATTTTGTTAAACATTTTCTGGTTGTTTTTGTTGTTTTTTTTCATCTCTAGCTCTTGTTGGGTGTGATGACTTTTTTAGTGTTATGGTTGGATGCCTATCTTTTTAGTTTTTGTGTATCTATTATAGGTTGGTGGTTATGTGGTTTATGTATGACATCTTAGGTACATAGCAGTCTGTGTTAAGCTGATGGTGAGTTAATTTTGAACACGTTCTAAAAGCATGACATTTTTAACTCCTCCACGTTTTATGTATATGCTGTCTTCTTTAACACCAGTTATTTAGTGATTCCCTTAACTGATTTTTAGAAGTAGTTGATTTTACTACTTTTGTCTTTTAACCTCATAGTAGCTTTTAAGTGATTGGTCTACCTTTGCTATCTGCTTTTACCCATGAAATTTCTTCTTTTTATAATTTTTTTACTTCTAGGTAGGGCCTTTTTCCTCTTAAAGAAGTTCCTTCAACATTTCCTGTAAAGCTGGTTTAGTTGTGGTAAACTCCTTCAGCTTGTATTTATCAGAGGAGCTCTTTATCTCCCTTTCAATTCTGAGTGATAGCTTTGCTGTGTATA
Organism: Manis pentadactyla; assembly: GCF_030020395.1. Classification (NCBI taxonomy): domain Eukaryota; kingdom Metazoa; phylum Chordata; class Mammalia; order Pholidota; family Manidae; genus Manis; species Manis pentadactyla. The sequence continues at coordinate 152,932,875 of NC_080021.1, read as the reverse complement.
GTATTCTTGGTTGTAGATGTTTTCTCTTTCAGCATTTAGAGTGTATCATGCCACTTCCTTCTGGTCTGTACAGTTTCTGCTGAAAAGTTAGCTGATAGCCTTATGGGGTTTTCCTTGTAGGTAACTCATTGCCCTTATCTTGTTGCTTTTAAGATTCTCTGTCTTTGACCTTTGACATTTTTATTGTCATGTGTCTTCATGTGGACCTCCTTTGGTTCATCTTATTTGGGGCTCACTGATTGCTAGATTTAGATGTCCGTTTCCTTCCCTATGTTAGGTAAGTTTTCAGCTATTATTTCTTTAAATAAGTTTTCCACCCCTTTCTCTCACTCCTCCTCTTCTGGGACTTCTGTAATGCAAATGTTAGGACATTTGATGGTGTCCTAAAGGCCCCTTAACCTATCTTAATTTTTTTCCCTTAATAAGGCAGTTACTGCATTTTTAAAATACCACAATAAGTCTAAGGAATCATCCAGCATCTTGTTGTTTCTGTAGCTGCACAATTTAGATCTTATTCAACAGCCTGCTGAACTGTTGCTTTTTCAGAAAGAGATACAATCCAAAAATTTTCTGAAATCCGTATTTTTAACTGCCGTGACTTGCTAAATCAAAGGAGCTGAATTTGATACAAGGTCAGTGTCATTTTCTTCAAGAATCAACTCATCTTTCTGGGCTTGAGATACTGAACAAGTAATGTGTGGTCTCATCCAAACCTTGCGGGTGTATTTTTCGCCCAAAAAATTTCCGATTTCAACAAGAGAACCGTTCTCCTGAATAATGACGTTGATAGAGAAGTGAGTGTATACAGACCTCATCCTTTAATGGAAGTCCAGTGTAACACCCTGGTCCTGTTCTGTTCGTGACTACAGATAGTACGAATGGTAGCTAGTTCCTGTTTCCCCACCATCTGTCAACCTGAAGCCTCTTTTTCTTTGCAAGGATATTGAACTCTACATTGATGTGAGTTAAGTCCCTCTGCAGGGTACCTATGATGGGGCCCTTCACAGTAACTACATCCCTTCAGAGTGGTTCCGACAAATGTCACAGTCTGGTTGTTGAGAATGGTCTTCATTCTCACAGTAGATGTGGCAAAAAGAGCTCTTCATTTCTTCTTATTCTTTTTCTTTCTGCTCTTCATCTTAAGTTTCTCCTTGACTCTGTCTGCCAAATTGCCGATCCATTTTTTTTTGCATCCTCTAATATGTTAATTCTCTCTGGCATATTTTTCATTTCATATTTTGTATTAATCTCTCATTGTTTCTTAGTCATATTTTTTATTTTCTGGTGGTTCTCACTCAGTTCATCGACTCATCTCTCAAACCTGATGAGTATCTTTTAGCCATTAATTTAACTTTGTCAGGTAAATTTCTTAACTCTATTTCATTTAGTTCTTTATCTGAGGTTCTGTCACTGTCTTTTGTTCGAGCATATTTCTGTATCTCCTCATTTTGCTTGACTTTCTGTGTTTGTTTCTGTAGGTTAGGTGAAAGGGCTACCTCTTGTAGTCTTGAAAGCATTTCCTTGGTAGACTATGTATGCCTGGAGGTTTGATTGACTGGCTGGGTGTGGGCCAGGGTGATCTAGTGCCAGGCTCCCTGGGCGTGGGCTGGGTTGCCAGCTAGGGCCACACTGGTGGGATGGCTACTGTTGAAGGGGCATGGTCTGGGTAGCTGCTGGGTAGGCAACAGCCAGGGCCTTGCTGGTGTGACTGGCGGCAAAGGGGCGTGATCGAGTGTTCTTCCAGGAGGGCAACAGCCAGGGCCATGCTAATGGGGCTCCTGGGAGTGGTAAGGTGTAGTCCAGGGGTCTCCCAGAGTGGCACCAGGCTGGGGTGTGCAAACCAGGTGGCTGTGGGCCAAAGAGGAACAGGCAGGGTGAATGTGCATGAGTGTATGCTAGTGCTGCCTTGATAGGATTACTGGAACACTGACAGGCATGTTTGTGTGTGAGGGGTGCTGGGGAGCTGCCTCCATCACATCTAGAGTTTGCCTGTTCACCCTGACGCTGCTGCTGTCCATGCTGTCATCATCAGTGGGGAAAGTAAACAGAGGCTCTCGCCTGTTCCTGACTGTGCTATCCGTGCCCCAGGAGAAGTGTAAACAGTAGTGCTCACCTTGCCTCCTTCCCTACTAACAGTGCCAGTGGCAGGTGGGGAGGGATATAAACAATGGTGTTCATCTGCTCCTATCCACACTAACAGTGTCAGGGCAAGGCGGGGTCAGGGTGAGGGAGTGGACACCCAGTGGCCCTCACCAGCACCTCTGGTCTTGGAGAGTTCAAGCAGTTCCCCTGCCATTTGGTGGGTGCTTGAGTTCTAACATCAGCTTCCTTAACCACAGTCATGGTCCGCTCTCTGATTTGTGGCTTTTCTTCTGTGCCCCAAGGCAGGCAAGTCTGTGCTGTGGTAGCTCAGTGGTATCTCTCCGACTGCAGGGCCATGCTAGCAGGGGAGCTCCTTTTATTACTGGGTCTGTGTCCCTCCTGCTGTTTTTTATGTGTTGTTTTTATCCCTCATTGTGCAGAAGGTGTTCAGTCAGGCCTCAGTTCTTCATCAGGATGAATTGTTCTGTGTGTAGATGTACATTCAGTGTGTACTGGGAGGAAGTGGGCTCAGGCTTTTTCTGTATCACTATCTTTACCTTCCTTCTTGCCACCTTCTGGTTAGAATCAAGATTACATTTGTTGAGGGATGCAATTATGGTAAGGAAACACAAGGGATTATCAGGTGCAGTGATAATATTGTTTCTTAAATTGGTGGTAGATACTCAGTCATTTTATTAATTCTTAGAAGTACATAACACTTATATATAGTTTGTTATGTATTTCACATAAAATCATGTTGCTGAAAAAAAATCTGAGAGTTGAGTTGTTACCCCACTGTAAGATAGCTTTAAAATTTGAAATATTTGTTTATATTTTTCTAAAATGATTGTGGGTATTATCAAAATGATATTAGCTTCTTAGCTGGGCTTAAAACTTAATGTAGGGTTATAATATTGAAGCATGTACCCCTTGGGATTACAGATTAACCTATTCAAAATATGTATGTATGCATTTTTTTAATGCTGTATGGGAGGCATTTATGAAGTAGAAAAGATACTGCCGTATTAATAATTAACCTTGTGATGTTAGTCAATTGTCTGGACCTCAGTTTTTCTTTAGTTCAAAGATAAGAAGGTTGGAGTAGATAATTTTCAAGGGTCAACTCAGATTTTTATAAATATTGATGTATAGTTTTCTCAGTGTTAGAATTTATTAAATCTTTGTCTCTGTGTAATGCACTGCTAGATTTTACTCTAGGGCTATGTAGTCAGAATAAATTAGGCTGTGACTAACCTTCCCATTTACTTTTGTCATAAAGAAGATACATCTGTTCTTGAACGGTAAATTTTTTTTTAAGGATGCTATGGAGTACAGTGTTTATCAGATGACAGATTGTAGACCTTTGGAGAGCTACAGATGTATTTAGGGGCTGACCAAGTTCTCAACAAAAATATTTTTCATGTTGTATTTGTATTTAAATGCTAATATAAAAATTTAACTGGAGAATGTTCTGTACTATCCATATATACTTTCTAATAAGACCTGCCTCCTGACTTTTTCTTTTTAATGGTACCAAGTATTTTAATTGTTGCAGCCTAATGAACAGACAGCACTCCTAGAAAAATAACATTGTTCTCTGTATATGAAGAAACTAAAACAGAGGTTAAGTAGCCTGGTCAAGGTCAAACAACTTGTATATGGCAGGGTCGAGATTTGAACCTAGATGGTATATGTTAAAGCCTGTACTCTTAATCATTAATCTTAATCTTAATCATTAAGTACTTTTTAGTTACAAGAATGGGCTCTTCCATCTCTTTGGGCCTCAGGTTCATCATCTATAAAATGGGCATGATATACCTCATAAGGTTGCTCATGAGTGTTAAGAGAAAATAGTATATAAAGTACTTAGCACAATAGCATGTAGTAATACTTAATAAATATTAGTTGTTGTGATTTTAATTGTTATCACTGCCATTAACCACTATTAAAAAGATAATATTTGCAAGGTGTATTATCCACTTGTTTTAGTATTACCACTTATAGCCTGATTTAAGATCCAGTCTGATTTTTTTAGGCCCAGGGTATGTTTTCATGTTTATGCTTGTACACATATAGAAACTAGCTAAAATATATCTGTTTTACAATCTAAATTATACTTATTTAAAATGAATTTACTGTGCACATTGTTTTTTTTTAAAAAATGCTTGGTAACAATTATTTCCTGATTAATAACACGATGGGTAATATTAAAATGGTTGTTAATATTTAATCTATAAATATTTAATGCTTTTAAGTCTACAGTGGTAATAAGGAGATTTGGTGAAGCTCTTGATCATATTATAGGACCTATTTTTCCAATGAATTTTTCTCTTCTCTGAGTATGTTTGGTATAGTGGCTAAGTACACTGGCTCTGAAGCCAGATTACCTGGGTTCCAATCTTGCTGTTACACCACTTATGGGCCTTATCACAAACTTTGTAAAAGAAGATAGCAGCTATTTGCCATGTAGAAGGTACAGTGAATGATAACTAATGTTGTTATTGTTACTTGTGGGTAGAAGCAATGAAGGGGCCCAAATCTGGGAAGGGTAATTTCAGAAAGTGAATGGAAATGTACATACAAAGTAGTTACTGAAAGACTCTTGATCTGACAGGTAATGACTTTGCTAAATCTGTGATTGTTACCCTGTAAATGTCATCACACAGGTCACTTTGTCTTTTTTGTCATAGGTTGGCTTTTTTGTGAAGAGAGGATGTTCCAAAGGCATGGTTGAAATTGAATTGTAAGTGTTAAAAGTGCTGAAACCACTTTTCCTGTATAATTTCTTACAGTTTCTTTTCATGCTTTCCTGATGACTTAAGAAAAAAGTGATAATATAGTATTATGGCATGATTATTGGAAATAAAGTTTAAAGAATACTTTGCCCAGACAAGTTCTTTTTTTATGTGTCTTTTAAAATCTGATAGTAAGAAATTTCTTTTGGAAAAATTCTTAAGAAAAGTATAAGTTTATGAGATATGGTGAAATAAAAATATATCACTGATAAGTATTCATTAAAAAGTTGCAGCAATTTTTACAAATTAAAAAAATTTTTTGCTTATTTCTAAGGTAATACTTGCTTTACAAAAATGCAGACACTTTGTTTTAAAAAAAAATGAAAGCCTTGCCATAATTCTCCTTCTAGAAATAACATTGTCAATAGTTTGGTTAATCTCACATATGACAAATAGATGGCACTTGTGTCACCATTTTCCATTCCCTCCCTTGGGATAGAAATCAATAACTTGTAATGTTATCCTTTTCTCTTCAGTGTAAATGTTCTCAATTTATCACTTTTGGCAGCCATTTCTGATAGATTAGAGTTAGTATGCAAGATTAAATCAGTTGACCATCCCTGTTATATATACTTCCAGTTTTTTATACATGAATATATTTAACATTGAGATTGTTTTTTGGAGTGTTTACAGAAAGTCATGGAATTTTTTAATTGAAATAACTTTCAAAGATTACCTGATGGCCCTATCATTATATAATAGGATATGAGAAAATAATCTTTTTTTACTCAAATATTGTTGGAAAAACTTATTTATGTAGATATGAGAAACAGGCACACACAGAAGTAAGGGAAAACAGATTATACTCCATTTATTAAGATACAATGATAGTATTTTATGGAAGGACAGAAAAACAAGGCCTGAATGAATCGGGGGAAGCGTATTATGTTTTAGAAACGAAGTTAGTATCATTATTAACGGGTCAGTCCTTTTCAGAGCAAGGTATAAATTTGATACAATTCCAACAAAGGCTTGACAGGTATGTTTAGAAGTTGGTTCTGAAGTTCATTGGAAGAATAAATGTGCCAGAAAACCCAAGAAGATAACTTAAAATGCAGAATCATGAGTAGGACATTTATGTACTAGAAATTAAAGTTTGCTTTAAAGCTGTTGATAATATGGTGTCAGAGGAGAAGAATGGAGAAAATAAGACAGATCTAAATGTTTGTGAACATTTATTATAAAGAAGGAACTTTATGTATGGGATATGAATTACTCAAATTGAATTTAAAATGGTTATTAATTTTTAAAACTGATTAATTTAGAGCTTTATCAAACATACTATACATAAATTAAGTCTAGGTGTTAAAGGCTGAGTGAAAAATATGTAACTTTGAAAATAATAGAAAAAATTAGGATTTTTTTTTTAGATGTTAGGGAAGGGAAAGGCCTTTCTAAGCAGAACAGGATACTGGATAACCATAAAAAGAAAAATAGGAAATAGGTTGCATAACAATCCAGTTAAAGATAATGGCAGTTAAAAATGAGTGACAGGTGGGAGAAAATATTTTCAGCACCAATAACATGTGCATGTCTTAAAATTACTAAAATAACCAGTGTCTTATGCAAGTCAGTAAAAATTATAAACAAATTAATAGAAAATAAGCAAAGAAATTCAACATAAAGTAAAATAAATGGGCAATAAGTGTAAAAATAAGCTCACTAGTTATCAAGAAATCAAAATGAGGGTTGGTTTTTTTCTCTCAGCTTAGAAAAAATTTTTAATTCTGTAATATGAAGGTATAGGGAAGTGGGTCCTGTCATTTACTGTTCATGAGTATAAGCATTTATATCCCATTTGCAGTATCTATCAGATTTTCAATACAAATACTCTTTCATAGTTACTATTCTAGAAAATATTTACTCATTAGCACAGAATTGGCTTTTGCCTAATTTCAATAGTGGAAAATTGTAGATGCCCTAAATGTCCATCACCTGATAAATTGCTAAAGAAAATGTGATCTATCTATGAAATGACTTATTATTCAGCCATAAAAAGGAATGAAATACTGATAGATCCTACATCACAGATGAACCCAGAAAATATTATGCTAAGTGAAAGAAGCCAGACACAAAGGTCTGCATATTTTGTGTTTCCATTCATGTGAAATGTCCAGAATAGGCAAATCCATAGAGGCAGAAAACAGATTGATGGTTGCTGAAGTACGAGGGGAAGAGAGAATGGGGAGTGACTGCTGAAGAGGCAGAGGTTCCTTTTTTGGGGTGATGAAAATATTCTGGAATTAGATGGTGGTGGTGGTTGTGAATATATTAAAAACCATTCTTGACACACATATCCTTCAACTGTATGCTTAAAAATGGTTAAACTGGTAAATTTATGTGTATTTTACTATAATTAAAAAGCACTGAAATGTAGTTTAAAATGGGATTACATGGTATGTAAGTTACACCAATTAAAAAAAAAAAAATTGCTGAAGATTCATACATAGCCTTGATGCCATTGATATTGAAACTGAAGCAAATATCCTGAGCCAGGTATATTTATAAAATACAGAGGGAGTAGTAGTGTTTAAATTTTACAAGTCCATTGTGGATGGCTACAGGTCTTAAGCACTCCTTTCTACTTTGAATCACTACAAAGGTGGTGCTTTTATTTACTCCCACTGAATGTCTGTAGGGTGGATAGAATCCCCAAGGCCCAGTTGTTTTAGTAGTTATCTAAAGAGGTAAACTTCTTACTGTGTAGTAGGTACTAGCTGTAATAATCTAACCAGTGACCATTAACCAATTTTGTTACCAAGTCTGCCACAAGGGAAGGTTTCCCTTTCCCCAAACTTGACATGATTGCATTGTAGTTACTTGTTCCGCCTGGGTCTGCATGGCCTTGAGAATACCAGACTCACAGTGGCTCATCATTAGTTACTGAAATTGTTACTGCTATTGAACAAATACATTAAATGATCACATACTCATTGAGTGGAATGGTAGAATGAATACTCTGGCATGCAGTCATGTAATAATTTTTCAAGTACCTATACATTGGGTGACACAAATATTCTGGGACTTACGGTTAGGGCCATGAGGAAGGCAGGTAAATAAATAGGTAAAATATACATTAGCTGGTGATAAGTGCTATAAAGGAAAATAAAGTAGGAAAGGAAGATAGGGACTGCTAGAGTTGAATTTACAGAATGAAATGAGTGATAAGGAAAGTTCTCGCTGAGCATACAGTATTTGAGGAAGGACTTGAAGGAGATAAGGGGATGAGTATAGAGATATTTAGGGAAAACAGCATTTTGGGTTGAGAAATCTGCAGATGCTAAGTCTCTGAAGGTGGTACCCAAGGTGACTGGATCATAATGAATAAGAGAATAATAAAAGATAATTTCTTAAAATATCAGGGAGTCAGCTCATAGGTCTTCCTGGTCAGTGTGAGGGCTTTCCATTTATTTCTTTATTTTATTTTATTTTTTTGGTATCATTAATCTACAGTTACATGACGAACATTATGTTTACTAGGCTCCCCCCTTCACGAAGTACCCCCCACATACCCCTTCACAGTCACTGTTCATCAGCGTAGTAAGATGCTGTAAAATCACTACTTGTCTTCTCTGTGTTGTGCAGCCCTCCCCGTGCCCCCCACACACTATACATGCTAATTGTAATGCCCCCTTTCTTTTTCCCTGCCCTTGTCCCTCCCTTCCCACCCATCCTTCCCAGTCCCTTTCCCTTTGGTAACTATTAGTCCATTCTTGGGTTCTGTGATTCTGCTGCTGTTTTTGTTCCTTCAGTTTTCCTTTGTTCTTATACTCCACTTATGAGTGAAATCATTTGGTACTTGTCTTTCTCTGCCTGGCTTATTTCACTGAGAATAATACCCACTAGCTCCAGCCATGTTGTTGCAAATGGTAGGATCTGTTTTTTTCTTATGGCTGAGTAATATTCCATTGTGTATATGTACCACATCTTCTTTATCCATTCATCTACTGATGGACATTTAGGTTGCTTCCATATCTTGGCTATTGTAAATAGTGCAGTGATAAGCATAGGGGTGCATATGTCTTTTTGAAACTGGGTTCCTGCATTCTTAGGATAAATTCCTAGGAGTGGAATTCCTGGGTCAAATGGTATTTCTATTTTGAGTGTTTTGAGGAACCTCCATACTGCTTTCCACAATGGTTGAACTAATTTACATTCCCACCAGCAGTGCAGGAGGGTTCCCCTTTCTCCACAACCTCGCCAACATTTGTTGTTGATTGTCTTTTCGATGATGGCGATCCTTACTGGTGTGAGGTGATATCTCATTGTGGTTTTAAATTGCATTTCTCTGATGACAAGTGATGTGGAACATCTTTTCATGTGTCTGTTGCTTTAGAGAACTGTCTTTTCACCTCCTCTGCCCATTTTTAAATTGGATTATTTGCTTTTTGTTTGTTGAGGTGTGTGAGCTCTTTATATATTTTGGATATCAGCCCTTTATTGGATCTGTCATTTATGAATATATTCTCCCATACTGTAGGATACCTTTTTGTTCTATTGATGGTGTCCTTTGCTGTACAGAAGCTTTTCAGCTTGATATAGTCCCACTTGTTAATTTTTTATTTTGTTTCTCTTGCCTGGGGAGATATGTTCATGAAGAAGTCGCCCATGTTTATGTCCATGAGATTTTTTGCCTATGTTTTTTTCTAAGAGTTTTATGGTTTCATGACTTACATTCAGGTCTTTGAGCCGTTTCGAATTTACTTTTGTGTATGGGGTTAGACAGTGATCCAGTTTCGTTCTCTTACATGTAGCTGTCCAGTTTTGCCAGCACCATCTGTTGAAGAGACTGTCATTTCCCCATTGTATGTCCATGGCTCCTTTATCATATATTAATTGGCCATATATGTTTGGAGTCTCTATTCTGTTCCACTGGTCTGTGGCTCTGTTCTTGTGCCAATACCAAATTGTCTTGATTACTGTGGCTTTGTAGTAGAGCTTGAAGTTGGGGAGCGAGATCCCCCCCCCCCACTTTATTCTTCCTTCTCAGGATTGCTTTGGCTATTTGGGGTCTTTAATGGTTCCATTTGAATTTTTGAACTATTTGTTCCAGTTCATTGAAGAATGCTGTTGGTAATTTGATAGTGATTGCATCGAATCTGCATATTGCTTTGTGCAGGATGGCCATTTTGATGATATTAATTCTTCGTAGCCAGGAGAATGGGATGAGTTTCCATTTGTTACTGTCCTCTTTAATTTCTCTTAAGAGTGTCTTATAGTTTTCAGGGTATAGGTCTTTCACTTTCTTGGTTAGGTTTATTCCTAGGTATTTTATTCTTTTTGATGCTATTGTGAATGGAATTGTTTTCCTGATATCTCTTTCTATTAGTTCATTGTTGGTGTATAGGAAAACCACAGATTTCTGTGTGTTAATTTTGTATCCTGCAACTTTGCTGAATTCCGATATTAGCTTTAGTAGTTTCAGAGTGGAGTCTTTAGGGTTTTTTATGTACAATATCATGTCATCTGCAAATAGTGACAGTTTGACTTCTTCTTTACCAATCTGGATTCCTTGTATTTCTTTGTTTTGTCTGATTGCCATGGCTAGGACCTCCAGTACCACATTGAATAACAGTGGGGAGAGTGGGCATCCCTGTCTTGTTCCCGATCTCAGAGGAAAAGCTTTCAGCCTCTCACTGTTCAGTATGATGTTAGCTGTGGGTTTATCATATATGGCCTTTATTATGTTGAGGTACTTGCCCTTTATGCCCACTTTGTTGAGAGTTTTTATTATGAATGGATGTTGAATTTTGTCAAATTCTTTTTCAGCATCTATGGAGGTGATCATGTGGTTTTTGTCCTTCTTTTTGTTGATGTGGTGGATGATGTTGATGGATTTTCGAATGTTGTACCATCCTTGCATCCCTGGGAAGAATCCCACTTGGTCATGGTGTATGATCCTTTTGATATATTTTTGAATTCGGTTTGCTAATATTTTGTTGAGTATTTTTGCATCTACATTCATCAGGGATATTGGTCTGTAGTTTTCTTTTTTGGTGGGGTCTTTGCCTGGTTTTGGTATTAGGGTGATGTTGGCTTCATAGAATGAGTTTGGGAGTATTCCCTCCTCTTCCATTTTTTGGAAAACTTTAAGGAGAATGGGTATTATGTCTTCTCTGTATGTCTGATAAAATTCCGAAGTATATCCATCTGGCCCTGGGGGTTTTGTTCTGGGTAGTTTTTTGATTACCGCTTCATTTTCGTTGCTGGTAATTCGTCTGTTTAGATTTTCTGTTTCTTTCTGGGTCAGTCTTGGAAGGTTGTATTTTTCTAGGAAGCTGTCCATTTCTCCTAGGTTTTCCAGCTTGTTAGCATATAGGTTTTCATAGTATTCTCTAATAATTCTTTGTATTTCTGTGGGGTCCGTCATGATTTTTCCTTTCTCATTTCTGATTCTGTTGATGTGTGTTGACTCTCTTTTTCTCTTAATAAGTCTGGCTAGAGGCTTGTCTATTTTTGTTTATTTTCTCAAAGAACCAGCTCTTGGTTTCATTGATTTTTGCTATTGTTTTATTCTTCTCAATTTTATTTATTTCTTCTCTGATCTTTATTATGTCCCTCCGTCTGCTGACCTTAGGCCTCATCTGTTCTTCTTTTTCCAATTTCGATAATTGTGACATTAGACCATTCATTTGGGATTGTTCTTCCTTCTTTAACTATGCCTGGATTGCCATATACTTTGCTCTTAAGACTGCTTTTGCTGTATCCCACAGAAGTTGGGGCTTTGTGTTGTTGTTGTTGTTTGTTTCCATATATTGCTGGATCTCCATTTTAATTTGGATCCATTGATTATTTAGGAGCATGTTTTTAAGCCTCCATGTGTTTGTGGGCCTCTTTGCTTACTTTGTACAATTTATTTCTAGTTTTATACCTTTGTGGTCTGAAAAGTTGGTTGATAGGATTTCAATCTTTTGGAATTTACTGAGGCTCTTTTTGTGGCCTAGTATGTGGTCTATTCTGGAGAATGTTCCATGTGCACTTGAGAAGAATGTGTATCCTGTTGCTTTTGGATGTAGAGTTCTATAGATGTCTATTAGGTCCTTCTGTTCTAGTGTGTTGTTCAGTGCCTCTGTGTTCTTACTTATTTTCTGTCTGGTGGATCTGTCCTTTGGAGTGAGTGGTGTGTTAAAGTCTCCCAAAATGAATGCATTGCATTCTATTTCCTCCTTTAATTCTGTTAGTGTTTGTTTCACATATATTGGTGCTCCTGTATTGAGTGTATATATGTTTATAATGGTTATATCCTCTTGTTGGACTGAGCCCTTTATCATTATCTAGTGTCCTTCTTTATCTCTTGTTAGTTTCTTTGTTTTGAAGTCTATTTTGTCTGATACTAGTATTGTGACACCTGCTTTTTTCTCCCTATTGTTTGCATGAAATATCTTTTTCCATCCCTTGACTTTTAATCTGTGCATGTCTTTGGTTTTGAGGTGAGTCTCTTGTAAGCACCATATAGATGGGTCTTGCTTTTTTATCCATTCTATTACTCTGTGTCTTTTGATTGGTGTATTCAGTCCATTTACATTTAGGGTGATTATTGAAAGGTATGTACTTATTGCCATTGCAGGCTTTAGATTCGTGGTTACCAGAGGTTCAAGGTTAGCTTGTTTACTACCTTACTAACTTAACTCACTTATTGAGCTGTTATAAACGCAGCCTGATGATTATTTCTCTCCCTTTTTATTCCTCCTCCTCCATTCTTCATATGTTGGGTGTTTTGTTCTGTGCTCTTTTTAGGAGTGCTCCCATCTAGAGCAGTCCCTCTAAAATACCCTATAGAGGTGGTTTGTGGGAGGTAAATTCCCTCAACTTTTGCTTGTCTGGGAATTGTTTAATCCCTCCTTTATATTTAAATGATAATCGTGCTGGACACAGTATCCTTGGTTCAAGGCCCTTCTGTTTCATTGCATTAAATATATCATTCCATTCTCTTCTGGCCTGTAAGATTTCTGTTGAGAAATCTGATGATAGCCTGATGGGTTTTCCTTTGTAGGTGACCTTTTTTTTTCTCTCTGGCTGCCTTTAATACCCTGTCCTTGTCCTTGATCTTTGCCATTTTAATTATTATGTCTTAGTGTTGTCCTCTATGGTTCCTTTCTGTTGGGAGTTCTCTGTACTTCCGTAGTCTGAGCAACTATTTCCTCCCCCAGTTTGGGGAAGTTCTCAGCAATTATTTCTTCAAAGACACTTTCTATCCCTTTTTCTCTCTTCTTCTTCTTCTGGTACCCCTAGAATGTGGATATTGTTCCTTTTGGATTGGTCACACAGTTCTCTTAATAATGTTTCATTCCTGGAGATCCTTTTATCTCTCTCTGCATCAGCTTCTATGCATTCCTGTTCTCTGGTTTCTATTCCATCAATGGCCTCTTGCATCTTATCCATTCTGCTTATAAATGCTTCCAGAGATTGTTTGACTTCTGTATTCTCCCTCCGGACGTCATCCCTTAGCTCTTGTATATTTCTCTGCATTTCCGTCAGCATGTTTATGATTTTTATTTTGAATTCTTTTTCAGGAAGACTGGTTAGGTCTATCTCCTTCTCAGGTGTTGTCTCTGTGATTTTTGTCTGTCTCAGATTCTGCCTTTTTATGGCGATAGAGATAGATTGCAGAGCTGGAACAAGTGACGGCTGGGAGAACGTCCCTTCTTGTTGGTTTGTGGCCCTCCTCTCCTTGGAGAATAGCGACCTCTAGCGGCTTGTGCTGGGCAGCTGCACGCAGACTGGGCCTCTGATTCTTGCCCCGCCGCTATGGAGTTTAGCTCCACAGTTGCTGTGGGTGTGGCCTGCCTCAGGCTGCTGCTCCGATATGGCGGAGCCGTATCGGAGGGGAAATGGCCGGGAGGCCATTTATCTTCGTGAGGGACCTCCGAGCCGCCCTGCTGCACAGGGGGTGAGGGTGCCCCAAGTTGCCTGGGATTCCCATATGCTAGGTTAAGTGTCCCAGGACCCTTCCGTCCAGCTGTGGGGTCCCTGTCCCTTTAAGACTTTGAAAACGCACTCGCTTTTCTTTGTCCCCAGGGTGCCGGCTGCGGGGACCCGCTCACAGTTCTTACTGTCCTGTTTCCCTAGTTTCCAGCACCTCACGCATGCACTGTCTCTGCACTCCAGTGCGGATTGCTGGGGCTGGCTATTTAGCAGTCCTGGGCTCCCTCTCCCTCCCGTTCCGACTCCTCTCCTTCCACTGGGAGCTGGGGTGAAGGGCACTTGGGTCCCACGAGGCCGGGGCTTGTATCTTACCCTCTTCGCAAGACGCTGGTTTCTCACGGGTGTGGATGTGGTCTGGCTGTTGTCCTGTGTCTTCTGATCTCTCTTTTAGGAAGAGTTGTATTTGTTGTATTTTCAAAAATATATGTGGTTTTGGAAGGATATTTCCGCTGCTCTACTCACGCCGCCATCTTGGCTCCGCCTCTCCATTTATTTTGAAGATGTGACACCACCAAGATTTGAGCAGGGAAGTGAGGCATCAAGGAGGGCTGACCACAGGTGTCTGATTAAGAGTGCAGTTTCTGATAACTGAGATAAACTCATGAAAGGAGGTTTTGTAGTAAGATCAGAAATTCATTTTGGATTAGATCATGTTTCATTGAATTAAGATACCTCCGCTTATAAAATGGCACCTCCAATTAAATTATGACACAGGTAGTTTGAAATATTCATCCCAATGTCAGAAATGTTATGATATGAAAAAACAAAAATGCTTTTCAGAGTCAATAAAACATGGAGTAAAGAAAGTTTGAGATGGCTAGTAGACATTCAGATAGAAATGTTGAATGAGCAGTTAAATATATTAAACCTGTTGTTAAGGGAGAAGTCTGGGGCAAAGATAATATATTTGGGAAGTTGTCAGTAGGGAGGATGACAAAATCACCAAGCAAGAGGATACCAGATGAAGGAAAGAAGTCTTAAGAACTACACCGTGTTGCGGTGCAGCATTAGGGGTTGAACAAAGGAAAAGACTAGGAAAGGAAACTGAGAAAACTTGCCAGTGAAGTCAAAAGAATATAGTACCTGGAAAGTAATGCTTTGAATGGTTTGAGGGGGAAAGAGTAGTCTGTTTGATGGGGCTGATAGGTCAAGTAAAATCAAGGCCAGAAAACCTAGATTTAGCTCATTGTTGGCCTTGACAAAGTTTGGGAGCAGTGGCATTTTTATTTATTCCCATCGAATGTTCTGGAAAGATCATGAGAACTGAATAATAAAAATAGGAGCCACCCTTAACAACTGGGAGTGGAGTACTTCAGGCACAGGGAATAATTTGTGCAAAGGATCTAATGTGGGACTAAGCTTGTTGTTTCTAAGGAACAGAAAATGGTAGTGTACCTGGAATGAAATGAGATATCTGTTGTAGGATTTTGGAAAATACTGTTTACTTAGGTTGGGGATGTTCCCTTCTGTTTCTGATTTGGTATGCTTTTAATTCTGAATAGCAAATAAATTTTATCAGCATCTATTGATCATATTATTTTAATTGATAAATTTAGTGAATTTCCTGATATTCACCCAGTTTTTCTTTCTTAGAATAATTACAGTATGGTTATAACTTTTTTGACGCATTGCTAGATTTGGTTTTCCTATGTTTCACTTAGGATTTTTAAATGTGCATTCTGTTAAATGTTTGTTTGAATGTTTGGTTAAACTTACTAGTAAATCATCTGGGTCTAGAATTTTTTTTTTAATGATAAAATCTTTAATTAGAATTCCTAGTCTGGTTAAGAAATTTAGATTTGTTCTATCACAATAACACCACCCTACCACCTTCCCCCAGCCTCCCAACTGCCAACTCTAGGTGCTTGGCAAAAATGCGCCAGATAACTCAGAACCAAGTACCTCAGAAATAGACACAAACACTGAGAAACTACTCAGAAATCCAGATGATATCAGGTTCTCAGAGCTATGAAGGTCATCTCACTGGTGTATTTAATAAATGCTTATTAGCACCTGTGTACAAGGCATAATGGGAAGTACAAGACTTCACAATAGAGGATTCTTCCATAGGTAAAATTAATGGTCAGAGCAGGAGCCCCCAAATCACAGCCATCTGCCCAGGAGGCGTCATCAAGTCCTGGCTGAGGGTGATGAGCCTGTCTGGAACCCATTTAAATCCAATAGGTGAGAACAAACCATTTCAGGTTCAGTCTCTTACAGACAGCACTCATGTAGTTCTCCTATCAAACAAGTTTTCTGCCCATCACCTTCTAGAATGCAGAAGATAATTCATCTCAGACTCTGTATCTTCTAACAAACTCCTGATGACTAGTAGTTGTAAATGAAGCCCCAGCCCACAGTTTAAGCAGTCAGGATGGACTTCAGGGTGGCTTCAGTTCAGTGAGGAATGAGCAGCAACTCTGGCATGTCCGACTTGGGTCACTGTGACAGAATTTTTTCCCCAACATGGTTTTTCTGATGTTGAACAAGGTATGAAGTTCGGGTGAAGCCTTTTCCACATGCATCACATTGGAAGGGTTTCTCACCAGTGTGGATTTTTTAATGTTCTATAAGGCCTGTATTCTGAGTGAAGCTTCTCTCACACTCATTGCATTTATAAGGGAGCCTCAACATTTTCCCACTGGCCTTCCATCCTACCCTGACTCTCCCAGGTCTCTCCAGGTTCAAGATTCTGAACATTTTTATCACCATGGATCCTCTGATGTCTCAGGAGGTGTGAACTCTGCCTAAAAGCTTTCCCACACATGTTACAGTGGTATGGCTTCTCCCCAGTGTGAATTTTATGATGTTCAAGGAGGCTGCAGCTCTGTCTAAAGGTCTTCCCACAGTCTTCACACTCGTACAGCTTCTCCCCAGTGTGAGTCCTCTGGTGTTTGATCAGGTCTGAGCTGTGAATGAAGGCCTTCCCACATTCTTCACACTCATATGGTTTCTCACCTGTGTGGACTCTCTGATGAATGACGAGGGCAGAGCTCCCAATGAAGGCTTTGCCACATTCCTCACATTCATAGGGTTTCTCCCCGGTGTGGATTCGCTGGTGCTTACTCAGGCCTGAACTCTGAGCAAAACTCTTTCCACATTCATGGCAAATGTGCCGTCTCCTCCCAGTGTCATTTTTCCGCTTTGTAACCCACCCTCCTGTTCACCAGCTTCTGCATGTGTAGGAATCTGGGCAATGTCTTCACCCAAGTGGCACGGTATTTCCCCAGACTCTCGTACTGGATGTTCCTCACCTGGATGTAACTCCCTGATCTCGGTCTGTATTTCACCACCCAGGGAGATCAGGCTGCCATGGAGGTCCTGCCTTTCATCTCTGCAGAAGTTCACCTGAGATGAGTCCAGCTGTTTCCATCCAGAAGTGAGGGCCAGCGCCACATCTTCCACTTTCATCAACCCCCAGAATGACTCAGGAGACACGGGCCCACGCAAGAGACTTTATTATCTGAAAGAGAGAGTGGCTGCCCCAGATGGGGGTGGGGAGAGAGAGAGAGACAGAGACAGAGACAGAGAGAGGGCAGTAGAGACACAGAGACAGAGAGCAGCAGAGAGACAGACAGAGAGAGAGAGCAGCAGAGTGAGAGAGACAGAGCTAGAATTTTTGCTTTATAATTTTTAAACTATTGCTTTAATTTATTTAGTGGTAATATAATAGACTTCAGTTTTTCAATCTTTTCTTGAATTGTGTTAATTTATACTTAGCTAAAACTTTTTCCATTTTTCATAGTTCTTATTTTTCTAGCCTAAATAGTATCTTCTTAGGTTAACTTTGCTATATTTGTATTATATTATGTTGTATCATATAAATTATCTAAGTGTCTTCTGTGGTATTTCCCCTCTTTGGCTTTTTGTCCTTGATTTGAAAAAATTGATTTGTTTGTTTTATTAGTCTTTTTCATTGAATTAAATTCTGCATTGATATTCTCTTTTATATAATTGTTTTCTATTTCACTATTTTCCACTCTTACCTTTATTCTTTTGGTTTCCTTTGTTCCTCTTCTAATTTCTTGAAATGGATATTTATTGTACTGATTTTCAGTCTTATATTTTCCCTAATGTAAACTGTTAAGGTTAAAAATTTCCTTCTCAGTGTTGCTTTAACTGCTTCTCCCAAATTTTGGAATGTGGCATTTTCCTGTTTTTCATGTTTGAGTATTTTCTTTATTTTCTTTATGAATTCATAGAAGTTTCAAATTCTGATGTGATTTTTTTCTGTTTTAGTATTGATTTCTATTTTATGATAGTGTAGTAAATACATATATGGTCTTTATGTTACCAATCTTTTGAAATTTGTTGAAGCTTTCTGTAGTGAGCATTTGTAATTGTTTGTTTGGTTGAAAGAATGAGTATTCTACTTTTATTATGTGTAGTGTTCTGTATTTGTCCATTGGTTAAGTTTATTATATTGTTAAACCTTCTGTATTTTTGATGATTTCAAATGTTACATTGATTCCTTAATTGCTAAGGAAAGTGCTTTTTAAGTATTTTTCTGGTTTTCTTTTTTCACTCATTTACTTCAGGTGTTTTCTTTTATATCATTTAAAGTAGTATATATAGCTGGGTGTTTTTTATATAGTCTTTTAAATAGGACATATGGTCCATTTACATTTGTTATTTATATGTTTGGACTTAATTTTTACAGCCTTACTCTGTGATTTTTATTTGTCCCATTTTGCAGTATTTGTTTTCTGTCTTGGCTTGGTTGGATTTTTGTTTAATTTTTCTTAATTGTTTTAGAAATTATTCTATTGTGTTAGTGGTTGTTAAAATTTTTAACAAACACTTGTAATTAGTCTAGAGTTAATTAAATCTTTGTCTTCCAAAGGTATTAGAGTACTTTTATTTCAATAACTTCTCTGAATTTATATGCTATTATAATCTATGTTGTTTATTAGACTCTTCAAGACATAATAACTATTATTAGACTGTCAGTTTGTCTAGAATTACCCCACAGAATCTTCTGTTTATCGTGCTTTACATTCTTTCCTTTGTTCTTTCCTCTGGGATTGCGTTCTTTCTGCAAGAGGACATCCTTTAGTTTCTTTTCATGAGGGTATTCAAGTGGAACAGTTTTTGTCTAAAGATGATGTTATTTTGCTTTAAATCCTGAAGGATGTATTTGCTGGATATAAAATTCTACTTTGAGAAGTCTTTTTTTCAGCACATGCAAAGTATAATTATGTTTTCTGGTATGGAGCCAATCTAAGTTTCTTGATAGTAATTTTCTTTTTCTTGAGGCTTTTAAAATCATATCTCTTGTTTTAAAGTTTTACATCATATGTTTAGGTGTGATTTATTTATTATTTAGGTGTTGCTTGAGATTGAATGAGGTGCTTAAACTATGATACGGAAAATTCTTATGTTGTGTCTTCATATATTGCCAGTGAACCATTCTCTCTCCCTTCTAGAACTCTTTTTAGACAAATGTTAAGCTTTCTTACTCAGTCATCCATATTTTTTAAAAGTGTTCATACTCATCTTTTTATGTTTTTGTGTTCTAGATCCATTTCTCTTTGGTTCTTTTTCAGATCAGCTTGTTTACTTATATTTTCAATCTTTTATTCCTTAAAATATGATAACCATACTTATTTTATACTTGTCCATTAATCCCAGTGTGGCTCTTTTTTCTGTTTTTTCTGCTAGTTCTTGATGCTTTCTTTTCATGTGTGTATTTCCAAATTTGCTGCTCTTTTCTCTTTGAATTTCCTATTATTTCTTTTAGGATAAAGGTAGATTCTTGCAGAGGGAGTTTTCATTAACTTCTGTCATGTCATTGGATACTTTTCAATCAAAGATCACAATACACAGAATTCTCAGTTTGTGGGTTTTTGAACCTCCTTAGGTATGCCAGGAACTTTTTTTTTTTAATTAAGGTATTACTGATATACAATCTTATGAAGGTTTCACATGAGCAACATTGTGGTTTCAACATTCACTCATATTATCAAGCCCCCCCCCATTGTAATCACTGTTCATCAGCTTAATAAGATGCTATAGAGTCATTATTTATCTTCTCTGCGCTGTACTGCCTTCCCCATGATCTTATATTGTGAGTGCTAATTGTAATGCCCCTTAATCCCCTTCTCCCTCCCTCCCCACCCACCCTCCTGAGCCGCTTCCCTTTGGTAACCAGCCCCTAGTCCCTTTTTGGAGTCTGTGAGTCTGCAAGTCTGCTGCTGTTTTGTCCCTTCAGTTTTCCTTTGTTGTTGTATTCCACAAATGAGTGAAATCATTTGATCCTTGTCTTTCTCCGCCTGGCTTATTTCACTGAGCATAATATCATCTAGCTCCATCCATGTTGTTGCAAATCATAGGATTTTTTTTCTTCTTATGGCTGACTAATATTCCGTTGTGTATATGTACTACATCTTCTCTATCCATTCATCTACTGAAGGACACTTAGGTTGCTTCCATATCTTGGCTATTGTAAATAGTGCTGTGATAAACATAGGGGTACATATGTCTTTTTGAGTCAGGAATCTTGTTTTCTTTGGGTAAATTCCTAGGAGTGGAATTCCTGGGTCAAATGGTGTATCTATTTTTATTTTTTTGAGGGACCTCTATATTGCTTCCCACAATTGTTGAACTAATTTACATTCCTACCAACAGTGTAGGAGGGTTTCCCTTTCTCTGCATCCTTGCCAGCATTTGTTGTTTCTTGTCTTTTGGATGTTGGCCATCCTAACTGGAATGAGGTGATATCTCATTGTGGTTTTAATCTGCATTTTGCCAGGAACTAACTTTACGGTACAAATCTGTTTGAGACTGATTTGTACTGGTTAGTAACTCTCAGGGAAGATTGTTTGTTTGTTGCAGTTCAAACCATAGTTGGAGACAGGCACTTTACTTTGCTGTACCTAGGGGTAGTGGTAATGATGGAGTATTTCTGTTTTACACTTACACTGAGAGCATGGCCTTTTGTGGATGATTTCTGTTAGAAACTCCACCTTTTGGTAGCTTTGGGCTTTGTTGCAGCTTTCTCCCAGGAGGTTATGAAAATGAATGCACAAAGTTATCTGGTTGGCAAATGCTGTCAGGGTGAAAGCCAATTTCATTTTTCTACTTCTGGATTCCCACCTGCACAAAATTTTGGCCAGAATTATTTTCATGTCTACTCATAAATGGATTTATGAAGATATTATTTTATCTATTTTCAGTTATTTATAGCAAGAGGATCAAAAATAATACTTTATTAGTCATTCTGCTGGAAATGAAAGTTTAAAACTACTTTTTTTTTTATTCCTGAAATGTTAATGTTTGTAGTGTTCTGATTACCGTGTAATCTATATATACAACATTTCAAACTGCTGTCATTTAGCCATTGGATACCAATAATTTATCTTTCTGTCACATGCTACTGATTCCCACTGAAGAAGATGGATGAATAGATGGGAAGTATGGAGCAATTAGTACTTCTAAAAGCAAAAAATAAGTATATACCCTTCTTTCAGATTCTCTATTGCTTAATGTTCCTGTAAGACCATGTGATATATATAGTTCACAGTGAATTCACAGTACTCTTAAGCTCTCATATCATGGCTTTCTCATCCAGACAAGATAAGAAAGCCGTGGGCTATCTGTATAGGCAGGCTAGTTCTGGTATCTGAAAATACATATGCAAGAGCTGGTTTTCATTTATACATTTTAAAGTAGAGGAAGTCTCTAGGTTTAATTTTTATATGGTTTGATACCCCAACTCATTTTGAATGGTAGTCAGAGCATCTGATTGGAAAATAGTATAATGATTAAAGGATAAATAACTCCAGATGTGTGAATCTCTGTCAGTGTTTGGGAATTAATATTGATATTTGTTTTAATTTTATTTTAATAGTTTAAATAATTCTGATGTTGAATAATAATTTACCTGTGGTCAGTTATGTATTATTGCCAATCTTTTTACACCTAAAACAATGTATGTATCTTGAATATAAAGATTTCTAAATTATTTTTAAACTAGGTTCAGGACCTCTGGAAATCTTATAATCACCCGTGAAATTGATGTGGCAAAAAATCAGTCCTTTTGGTTCATCAACAAAAAATCTACAACCCAGAAAATAGTAGAAGAGCAAGTTGCAGCCTTAAATATTCAAGTGGGTAATCTTTGCCAGTTTCTACCTCAGGTAGGAGAAGATAAATGTAAAGTTGAAATGTTTTGTATATAATGTTTCCTCTTTATGCCATATAAGAAATGTAAACACCTTCAAAGGATATTGTAATGGTTACTATTTAAACTAAGCACAGTCCTCTTAATACTTACCTGTTAACAGTTCTTTGTAAAAGGTAGCATTTCATCTCTTACTGTAAAATATTTTTAATGTGTATTAATTAGGAAAATTTCAATTAATAAAGAGTAAGTATTGTAAAGGAAATAAAGTTGTATTATTTTTAAATAGAGTAGCTTGGATAGCTATGTGCTTCCACTTGTAGGCTCTTAAAATTTTTTATATAATTTCTTAAATCAGTGTTTTTGTATAAAATATGTGAAATATTAAAACTCTTAGATCAATAGTTTTGACTTCTAAAACCTTGAGATTTTAAACTTGTTTAGTAAAGATATCCTGAAAATGCTCATTAGATGTTAGTCAGATACCTTTTAAATTTGTCTTTGAATGTTGTCTAGTGACTGAATTATAGTTCATTTTTTTCCTGAAGAAACAATGATTTGATTACCTTTGTCTAAATTAAATAAAAATTTTAAACTTGAAAACATTTATCAGCTAATGACAGACTATCACCAGAAGTAGACATTTAAAATTCTTTTAACTTCTAACTGATGTGTGGTAGGTAGATAATGACATTTCTATCTAGGGGACTATTTCTCCTTTCCGTCCCGGGGGTGCTTATTATATGTATATAAACACTTCATCCTGGAAATATTGACATAGAAATTTTTTAAAGGTTCTCAGAAAGATGACAGTTGATACTCTAAGACTTTCTTATTTTAAATAATAATATATGAAAGGACAAGATTTATGATAACACCTCTAAAAATGGTTTGAGTTTCATCTTGACAGGTGTGATCATTGAGTGCAATTTGTGAAGATATTTATAAGTGATATAGCTCCTGATATTTAAGTTTTATGCTCTAGGATAAAGTTGGAGAATTTGCTAAACTCAGTAAAATTGAACTCCTTGAAGCTACTGAGAAGTCAATTGGTCCTCCAGAAATGCACACATACCATTGTGAACTCAAAAACTTCAGGGAGAAAGAAAAACAACTAGAGGTATTTATAAATAGACAACTCATTTTTATTGTCCCTTGTTAATAATATCTTGTCTCAAAATGTGTCAGAATAGTAGTTCTGATTCATTGAGTGAATTCATATATTTGTGATTTTTTTCACCTAAGATTGTTCTGCTGACGTTAATTAGGTGACAGAAAACGAAAATGGATTTGATAATGTAAAACTTGACAAGTTTGACAAACATTTCATCAAATACATGTTATCTATTGACTTTTGAAGGAACAAATAATAGTATTAATTTTTTTTCTCTCAGGAAGTTTTAGTATTATTCTTTTATTCATTCAGTATTTATTAAACCCCTGCCATGTGTCAGGCACTGTACAAGTCTTTGAGTAAGTAGCATGTACCATATGGCTTTTAATATAGCACCTCTGTTGAGCCATTTCTTGTATTTTTTCAGTTATATGAAGGTAGACTTCATAAGAGTTTGTTGTATTTTCATTTTCTCCTTCAATAAACATATTAAATGTCCTTTTATAGCATATCATTTGAAACGTTTTATTTAATCATTTTCCATGTCCCAGAAACTAGAATGGATTCAGTAAATTTTTGTAATAGGAAATATTGTAAATACATGCTTTCTTTTAAACTGTAACTCTCTGTACTTGGTAATATGCATTTGGTATTATTTTTCTTATTATGCTTAGAGTGAATGATTAAAGAAGTTGTAATTAGTTTATCCTACTTCAGATACTCCCTCGGTCTTTTTACCCTTACCTGCACCAGTCATACAGTAGCATTCTGTACCCGTGGTTTCCCTTTTTGAGGTTTGTTAATCATGGTTTCAGTTACCTGCAGTCAGCCATGATCCAGAAGCAGGTGATCCTCCTCCTGACATGCTGTGTCACAGTGCCTACGTCATTCATCTTAGTAATCTCAACATGTAGGCATCTTACCTTACATCATCAAAAGAAGGTGACTACAGTAAAGTAAACTATTTTGAGAGAGACCTCGTTCACATGCATTCACGTAACTTTTTAGTACAGTATATTTTAAAAATTCTATTCATTATTGTTAGTCTCTTACTGTGCCTAATTTATAAATAAAGCTTTATCATAGATATGTGTATATATAGAAAAAACTAGTATGTTCTAGGGTTTGGTACTATCTGTGATTTCAGGAACCCACTGGCAGTCTGGGGCCATATCCCCTGTGGATAAGGGGGACCGACTACTGTACTCCCATCTAATCACTCACTGAACCTTATATTCCTCAGAAAAACAAGCATATATTCTGCAAGGTTCTGACTACATTTTTGCATTTGTTAATTTGCAACATAAAGGCTGAATTTTAGCTTTCCTTCATTTTATTTCTAAGTTCTTAAGGCATGGTGTTTATAACATACTAATTGTAATGTTACTTTTCATTTGTATATTACATTGCAGTTTTTACTGAGCTTTCATCATAGTGAGTGAATTGCTCCTACACTCCAGGTGAATGGGACAGGTATCTCTCTCTTTAGGCAAGAAGAGTTCAGGCTCAGAGATATGGCAGGGCTTCCTCACAGTCACTTGACTAGTACATTGTAGAGGCAAGACCAGAATTCAGTTGTGCACATTAGTTTTTAAGTTCTTTAAGTACTCCTGTAAAATCCTTTATAGTGAAATTTTGCTAGATTGTTAAATGCTTTGACCTGTTGTCTTTTCAGTTAAACTAATTGTTAAATATTTATTTTAGACCTCATGCAAAGAGAAAACTGAGTATCTAGAGAAAATGATTCAAAGGAATGAAAGATATAAACAAGATGTGGAGAGGTTCTATGAACGCAAGCGACATTTAGATTTGATTGAGATGCTTGAAGCAAAGAGGCCATGGGTGGTAAGTCTTAATTATTAATTATTAGAGGAAAAATGCTGATCTTTTTAAGTATCTGCAAAATTATAAAGAAGGCACTAATTACTAGGTATTCAAATTACTTTCATTCATTTTTGCTGTGTGTCATAATTTTCTCGTTGTGTTACTATATAGCTTTATGCTGTGTAACTATTATTGTAAAACATAATAGTTGGTTTAGTCTGCTCTTTAATTCTTCCATATTTAAATCCTCAAGAGATAGTTTTGCTTTATAAAATATTAATGATCTAGAAATGTTTACACATGTAAAAGTTAAATTTTTGAGTGTCCTCATGTTACAGAATTTACTTGAAATGTGCCATTAATATTAACTTCAGATGTATCTGAAAGAAACTAATCTTTTACTCACATGCTTTATTTATTTACCGAGGCCACTGTTCCCTTTTTAATCACTATGTAAGGTGTATTTTATTATTTAAGACCATACTTTGGGCTAAACGGCCAATTCCCTCAATGGATTTCTTTAAAATGGGCAAAACCAAATAAGAAAGTTTTTTGTCTGTTCCAAAGTTAGGATGGAAATAATTGTTACCAGGTTGGAAAACATACAGCTATACTATGGCCTTCTTCCTCTTGGTCCCTGTTTCACTCTAACTGTCCCATGATTTCATTATTATTAAACTTTTTCCTTTCTTCACCTTGTTTTGATCACATTTTCCTGTGTCCATTATTACTCCTGCATATACTTTGTCCTTGGAAGTCTTTTGCTTACCCTTTTCTAAAATTGTTTTTGATCTTTTTTCATTTTTTTTCTTTATTTGCTTTACTTTAATATGTACTACTGGTCTTTTCTTACCATTCTTGATCCCATTCATTCTTAATTATATGCTTTCTCAGCACTTCACTTACTTGTTCAGCAAATATTAATTCCTTTGACATGACAAGTATTTTCACTGCATGCTTGTTTTCCTTTTGACCCATTTTCCTTTTGTTCTTTTTCACTTTTATTTTTAATAAGTTTCTTTTTCTTCTTTGTACATTCTTGCATCTCTTCTTTTTTGAGAGAGTAGAAGAGAATCTCATTTTAATAGCTGTTCATGTATAAGTTTTAGAAACAGGAAGAGAGAGAAGTCAGTCCAGCTTGGTAATGGAGATGACAGGCCTGCTGACAAGATACCAGAACAGACTTTCATAGATTGGTTGCTGCCTGTGCCTTGGTGTTGGTATATGTGTTCATTTATTCTAGTAGTGTATTAACTTCTGTTTTTTTAATTAATTGCAAGGAATATGAAAATGTTCGTCAGGAATATAGAGAAGTGAAACTAGCTCGTGACCGAGTGAAGGAAGAGGTCAGAAAACTTAAAGAGGGGCAGATTCCTGTGACACGTAGAATTGAAGAAACTGAAAGGCAGCGTCATAATTTGGAGGCTCGGATCAAAGAGAAGGTACTTCTCTGGCTCAGTTTTGGATTTCCTATATTTTACTTTAGCCAATACTAACTTTGCAGGTCTCTGAAAGTACTGTGTATATTCACTCATAGCTCAGTTCCCTGGTCCTTGAGAAGAGTTCTGCCACCCCGCCACTTTCAAGGCCTTAATCATCATTGTTGGAGGATTGATACTGTATAGAAATTCCAGGATACATAAAGAGAAGAATGAAATGTGATTGTTTTAATTACAGGAGGATTCAGAGTAGTACTCTTGGAAACAAACTCTTTTGTGAATTTATTAGAGAAAACTTGATGTTTCTTAGAATAAATATATAATGGCATATGGAATATTCCCTATTGGAAATATAACTTAAAATTTTTTATGGTCATAGTTTTTAACATTTAGGGAGATTTTGGAGTCAGATTACTTTGAGAATGGTTTAAACTGTGGACCTTGCTACGTTATGGGACTGTTTTTAGGAGCATATGAAATAACATATGAGAAAA
Organism: Manis pentadactyla; assembly: GCF_030020395.1. Taxonomy (NCBI): domain Eukaryota; kingdom Metazoa; phylum Chordata; class Mammalia; order Pholidota; family Manidae; genus Manis; species Manis pentadactyla. The sequence goes on along the minus strand of NC_080021.1, from coordinate 152,906,080 downwards.
TAGATGTGAAGAGAGAAACATGCATATGCATATTGATTGCTGCAGCTCTGTTTAAAATTTATAATCTTTTATAGATTTGCAAGTAAGTTGGTATTTTTGGTGATGATAATGAATTTGCTTTGAAAGAGATGGAAAAGCATTGTGGGTGAACTTATATACAACTTAGTATTTGGACCAGCAGGACTACATAATTGGGTTGCTTAAGTTTTTAACTAATTTTCCCCCTTCTGGTTTGATCTTACAGGCCATAGATATTAAGGAGGCATCTCAAAAATGCAAACAAAAGCAAGATGTTATAGAAAGGAAAGATAAACAGGTAAGATTCTGTATTGAAATTTTTATTATGCTAATTTGCCTCAACTTTTGTATTCAGGTCTGGCTTGTGAGATAATTTCTTACTTGGGAATAGTCTAAGATCCACCTCATTCTATATTTCTTACCTTAATCCATGGAGGAAACTAAGATTTGGAAGTATAGCAGTTACACAGGAGAATTAGAAGAAGTTGCTCCCAGATATATATTATGATATTTGTAACTGAGTGGCTATGGTTTTTTAATAGGGTAATAGTAAAATGGATTTAATTATCTTCGTAGCGGAAGTTAGATTAGAAGGGATTTATTTGGTTGGTAAGAGTAGGACATTAAAAAGCTGATTATAAATTCTGTGTGTATAGATGGAACTTGATGGCAAAATTATTTTAGGATGATTGGGCAACAAATGGGTTCCTTAGCTAATAGTTCCCCAAAATGTATGTGGGGTTCTGTTCTCTAGAACCACTCAGAAACTAACATTTGAATTACCTATCTTAGGGATAACCCCTTTTCTGTGCCTTTAAGTTCTGGGCCTCTCTCGTTTAATTTCTCCAGAGAATAAGCTTCAAATTTCCATGGCAGAAGCTTTACTGAGGGTTAGTGTTCAAGGTGTGGTATGGTGTGGGGAGCAGGGTTGGGCATTTGGTAGGAGATAGGGTAGGGGCAATTCTGTTCCATGTGATGTCTTTTATACTTGGCATTTCCTAGTTCCAAGAGCTTCTGGGATTTTATTTTACTTTTTAAGAAGAGTTGGCTCTTTCCTCGTCCCTTTCCTTTCAGCACCTGTTACTCTGTTTTTCCTGGAATAGGCTGCTGTTTTAGTTGGCCTCTCTACTGTCCATCTTCAGAATTTGTACTGCAATCTCCAGCTGTTGGAGTCTCCTCCTTTATTCCCTTTCTCCTGTGGGACTGAGCCATTTGTACTCCATTTCTATTATTTAGTTAGAATATTATGGAAAAGGCATAAAGATTCATCTTTAAAAACCCTGGACAGGAATAACAAGTTGGTTGGCTGTCCAGTGTTGAGTCATCCTTGCATTCATGTCATAAATCTTACTTGGTATTTTATTACTTGGCTAGGTTAAACTAGAAAATCTTGTATTTAGAAATTTTTACACCATGTAAGATTGAACCAGACTTTTATTTTGTTTCATGCTTACCTGGTTTTTCAGTGTTGTGCTGACTTTTTAAGTAGTTTAATACTCCTTGGACCAATACTTTCTTTTTTCCCCTTATTTCCCAGGGTTTGTTACTTTTGTAATCTATTTAGTTTTTAACTTTTCATTTTTTTTTGTTTTATTGTATTGTATTATTTTATTAAGGTATTATTGATATACACTCTTATGAAGGTTTCACATGAAAAAACAATGTGGTTACTACATTCACCCATGTTATCATGTCCCCACCATACCCCATTGCAGTCACTGCCCATCTGTAGTAAGATGCCACAGAGTCACTATTTGCTTTCTCTTTGCTACATTGTCTTCCCCATGATTCCCCCCCAACACACAACATCTATGCCAGTCATAATACCCCACAATCCCCTTCTCCTCCTTCCCCACCCACCCTCCCCCAACCCCTCTCCTTTGATAACCGCTAGTCCCTTCTTGGAGTCTGTGAGTCTGTTGCTGTGTTGTTCTTTCAGTTTTGCTTCGTTGTTAAACTCCACAAATGAGGGAAATCATTTGGTACCCGTCTTTCTCCACCTGGCTTGTTTCACTGAGCATATTTCACCAGCTCCATCCATGCTGTTGCAGATTGTAGGATTTGTTTCTTTCTCATGGCTGAATAGTATTCCATTGTGTATATGTACCACCTCTTCTTTATCCATTCATCTACTGATGGACACTTAGGTTGCTTCCATATCTTGGCTGTTGTAAATAGTGCTGCAGAAAACATAGGGGTGCATATGTCTTTTTGCATCTAAGAAATTATATTCTTTGGGTAAATTCCTAGAAGTGGAATTCCTGGGTTAAATGATATTTCTATTTTTAGTTTTTGAGACACCTTCGTATTGCTTTCCACAATGGTTGGACCTAGCTTACATTCCCATCAGCACTGTAGGAGGGTTCCCCTTTCTCCACATCTTCTCCAACATTTGTTTTTCCTAGTCTTTTCTGTGTTGGCCATCCTAACTGTGTGAGGTAATACCTGATTGTGGTTTTAATTTGCATTTCCCTGATAATTAGTGATGTGGAGCATCTTTTCATGTGCCTGTTGGCCATCTGAATTTCTTCTTTGGAGAATTGTCTGTTCATATCCTCTGCCCATTTTTTAATCAGGTTATTTGCCCTTTGGGTGTTGAGGCATGTGAATTCTTTATATATTTTGGGTGTTAACCCCTTGTCGGATATGTTGTTTACAAATATCCATACTGTAGGATGCCTTTTTGTTCTGTTGTTGGTGTCCTTGCGATATAGAAGCTTCATAGTTTGATGTACTCCCATTTGTTCATTTTTGCTTTTGTTTCCCTTGCTTGAGGAGAGCATTCAGAAAAAAGTTGCTCATGTTTATATTCTGGAGAATTTTGCCTATGTTATCCTCTAAGAGTTTTATGGTTTCATGACTTACATTCAGGTCCTTGATCCATTTCTAGTTTACTTTTGTATATGGGATAGACAATAATTCAGTTTCATTCTCTTCTATGTAGCTGTCCAGTTTTGCCAACTCCAGTTGTTGAAGAGGCTGTCATTTCCCCATTGTATATCTATGGCTCCTTTATCATATATTAATCGACCATATATGGTTGGATATATATCTGGGTTCTCTAGTCTGTTCCATTGGTCTATGGGTCTGTTCTTGTGCCAGTAACAAATTGTCTTGATTACTGTGGCTTTGTAGTAGAGCTTAAGTCAGGGAGCAAAATCCCCCCATCCCCCCAGCTTTATTCTTCCTTCTCAGGATTGCTTTGGCTATTCAGGGTCTTTTGTGGTTCCATATGAATTTTAGAACTATTTTCTCTAGCTCATTAAAGAATGCTGTTGGAATTTTGGTAGGGATTGCATTGAATCTGTAGATTGCTTTAGGCAGGTTGGCCATTTTGACAATATTAATTCTTTGTATCCATGAGCACGGCATGTGTTTCTGTTTATTGCTATCCTCTTTAATTTCTCTCATGAGTGTCTTGTAGTTTTCAGAGTATAGGTCTTTCGCTTCCTTGGTTAGGTTTATTCCTGGGTATTTTATTCTTTTTGATGCAATTGTGAATGGAATTGTTTTCATGATTTCTCTTTCTGCTAGTTCATTGTTAGTGTATAGGAATGCGACAGATTTCTGCGTATTAATTTTGTGTCCTTCAACTTTGTTGAATTCAGATATTAGATCTAGTAGTTTTGGAGTGGATTCTTTAGGGTATTTTATGTACAACATCATGTCATCTGCAAAGAGTGATGACAGTTTAACTTCTTCCTTGCCAATCTGGATGCCCTTTATTCCTTTGTTTTGTCTGATTGCCGTCCAGTACTATGTTGAATATAAGTGGAGAGAGTGGGCATCTTTGTCTTTTTCCCAATCTTAAGGGAAAGGCTTTCAGCTTCTCACTGTTAAGTATGATGTTGGCTGTGAGTTTGTCTTATATTATGTTGAGGTTCTTGCCCTCTATACCCATTTTATTGAGAGTTTTTATCATAAATGAATGTTGAATTTTGTCAAATGCTTTTTCAGCATCATGGAGATGATCATGTAGTTTTTGTCCTCGTTTTTGTTGATGTGGTGGATGATGTGGATGGAATTTTGAATGTTGTACCATCCTTGCATCCCTGGAATAAATCCTACTTGATCATGATGTATGATCTTTTTGGTGTATTTTTGAATTCGGTTTGCTAATATTTTGTTGAATGTTATTGCATCTATGTTCATCAGGGATATTGGTCTGTAATTTTCTTTTTTTGTAGTGTTTTTGCCTGGTTTTGGTATTAGAGTGATGCTGGCCTTGTAAAATGAATTTGGGAGTATTCCCTCCTCTTCTACTCCTTGGAAAACTTTAAGGAGGATGGGTATTAGGTCTTCACTAAATATTTGATAAAATTCAGCAGTGAAACCTTCTTAGGTAGTTTTTTGATTACCAAATCAATTTCCTTGCTGGTAATTGGTCTATTTAGATTTTCTGTTTCTTCCTGGGTTAGCCTTGGAAGGTTATATTTTTCTAGAAAATTGTCTATTCTTCTAGGTTATCCAGTTTGTTACCATATAATTTTTAATAGTATTCTCTCATAATTCTTTGTATTTCTGTGGTGTCTGTAGTCATTTTTCCTTACTCATTTTTTATTCTGTTTATGTGTGTAGACTCTTTTTCTTGGTAAGTCTGCCTAGGGGTTTATCTATTTTGTTTGTTTTCTCAAAGAACCAATTCCTGCTTTCATTGATTCATTCTATTGTTTTATTCTTCTTGATTTTACTTATTTTTTCTCTAATCTTTATTATGTCCCACCTTCTACTGACTTTGGACCTCATTTGTTCTCCTTTCCTAGTTTCATTAATTGTGAGTTTAGACTGTTCATGTGGGATTGTTCTTTTTTCCTGAGGTAGGCCTGTGTTGCAATATACTTCCTTCTTAGCACAGCCTTCGCTGTGTCCCACAGATTTTCTGGTGTTGAATTATTGTTGTCATTTCTCTCCATATATTGCTTGATCTGTGTGTTTATTTGGTCATTGATCCATTGGTTATTTAGGAGCATGTTGTTAAGCCTCCATGTGTTTGTGGGCTTTTCTTTTCTTTTTTTTTTTTTTTCTTTTGTGTGTCAATGTCAGTAAAGTTTTTTTGTTTTTTTTTATTTATTTTTTTTAGATAATTATTTTTTATTGAAGGGTAGTTGACGCACAGTATTACATTACATTAGTTTCAAGTGTACAACACAGTGATAAAACATTTATATACATAATTCTAGGTTCCAGCTATCACCCTACCAAGCTGTTACAATATCTTCACTATATTCCTTATGCTATACGTTACATCCCGGTTACTTATTTATTTTACCATTGGAAGTCTGTCCTTTTTTTTTTTTTTTTTTTGTGAGGGCATCTCTCATTTTATTGATCAAATGGTTGTTAACAACAATAAAATTCTGTATAGGGGAGTCAATGCTCAATGCACAATCATTAATCTACCCCAAGCCTAATTTTCGTCAGTCTCCAATCTTCTGAGGCATAATAAACAAGTTCTTACATGGAGAACAAATTCTTACATAATGAATAAGTTACATAGTGAACAGTACAAGGGCAGTCATCACAGAAACTTTCGGTTTTGCTCATGCATTATGAACTCTAAACAGTCAGTTCAAATATGAATACTCATTTGGTTTTTATACTTGATTTATATGTGGATACCACATTTCTCTCTTTATTATTATTATTTTTAATAAAATGCTGAAGTGGTAGGTAGATACAAGATAAAGGTAGAAAACATAGTTTAGTGTTGTAAGAGAGCAAATGTAGATGATCAGGTGTGTGCCTGTAGACTATGTGTTAATCCAAGCTAGACAAGGGCAATAAAACATCCACGTATGCAGAAGATTTCCCTCAGAACAGGGGGGTGAGGTTCTAAGCCTCACCTCTGTTGATCCCCAATTTCTCACCTGATGACCCCCCTGCGACTGTGCCTGTCTTAGGTTGTTCCTCCCTTGAGGAATCTTACCCGTCTCTGGCTAACCAGTCATCTTCCGGGGCCATACAGGGAAATGTGAAGTTGGTAAGTGAGAGGGAAGCCTTATTGTTTGAAATGGTTAGCTTTTTATTTCTTTGCATATTTATGCCCTGTAGCTTCTATGCCCAGCATTTGTCTTGAGGTATCTTTACCACTTGGAAGAATTATGATACTTGGTAAATTTGATATGAGGCACGAATTCTATTTAAGGGTTGTAATTAGGAAGGAAGAAGAAAAGCTATAGAAGTAGCAGGCGGAAGAAAACATGGGAAGATTGATTATTTCTTTGACATATCTTCTTGTAGAGTAACTTCAGCATGTATAGGTTTTAAGCTACTACTTAAATTGCGCACACACATTAACATAATAGGAGTATAGTTACATAACCAAAGCATATCTGTAATTACCAGCCATCTCCAGTGAAACCAAGAAAACCAGTTAGGCACCTTAGGCATTTGTGAAAACTTATCTATGATATGGTGGATATTGTCCAACTGAACTTGAACAGTCTGAGAGAAATCAGACAAATTAAAACAACCCATTCCTGGGGAATGTTCACATCCCTTATGTTCTTTTAACAGTAAATAGTCTGTAGTTGTAAGATTTTGGAGCGCTACAATTTGCTCTTCTCCTAATTCTTGGTTGAGTTCCAACAGTATAGATCCAGTCAAATTTGTTGTTTTACTGTATGCACAGGCCAGCTTAGATATCTCCTTCATTCCTATGGCAAGTCCAGGAGCTGGTGGGATGAGTGCATCTACAGCTGTAGCAGTGCGTGGATCTTTGTTGGGGTTTTTTGATGATCATCTTCTGTCATGAGTCTTCCAGAGAGTGCTGATGTTGGAAGTTCTCTTTCATATCGTTTCTTAGTTCATTTTCGGGGTAGCCCAATTAGGCTTTGATCCTCTGTATAAACACAAACAGACCCTTTGCCTACACTTTTATATGTCCTTTATATCATTGTGTAGAACTCATTAGAGGTCACCACATAGGAACTGCATTTTTTTTTTTTTTTAATCATTAATCTACACTTACATGACGAATACTTTGTTTACTAGGCTCTCCCCTATACCAGGTCCCCCCTATATACTCCTTTACAGTCACTGTCCATCAGCATAGCAAAATGTTGTAGAATCACTACTTGCCTTCTCTGTGTTGTACAGCCCTCCCTTTTCTCCTAACCCCCCATGCATGTTAATCTTAATACCCCCCTACTTCTCCCCCCTTATCCCTCCCTACCCACCGATCCTCCCCAGTCCCTTTCCCTTTGGTACCTGTTAGTCCATTCTTGAGTTCTGTGATTCTGCTGCTGTTTTGTTCCTTCAGTTTTTCCTTTGTTCTTATATTCCACAGATAAGTGAAATCATTTGGTATTTCTCTTTCTCCGCTTGGCTTGTTTCACTGAGCATAATACCCTCCAGCTCCATCCATGTTGCTGCAAATGATTGGATTTGCCCTTTTCTTATGGCTGAGTAGTATTCCATTGTGTATATGTACCACATCTTCTTTATCCATTCATCTATCCATGGACATTTAGGTTGCTTCCAATTCTTGGCTATTGTAAATAGTGCTGCGATAAACATAGGGGTGCCCTGATCTTTCTCATACTTGATTGCTGCATTCTTAGGGTAAATTCCTAGGAGTGCAATTCCTGGGTCAAATGGTAAGTCTGTTTTGAGCATTTTGATGTACCTCCATACTGCTTTCCACAATGGTTGAACTAACTTACATTCCCACCAGCAGTGTAGGAGGGTTCCCCTTTCTCCACAGCCTCGCCAACATTTGTTGTTGTTTGTCTTTTGGATGGCAGCCATCCTTACTGGTGTGAGGTGAGACCTCATTGTAGTTTTAATTTGCATTTCTCTGATAATTAGCGATGTGGAGCATCTTTTCATGTGTCTGTTGGCCATCTGTATTTCTTTTTTGTAGAACTGTCTGTTCAGTTCCTCTGCCCATTTTTTAATTGGGTTATTTGTTTTTTGTTTGTTGAGGCGTGTGAGCTCTTTATATATTCTGGACGTCAAGCCTTTATCGGATATGTCATTTTCAAATATATTCTCCCATACTGTAGGGATCCTTTTTGTTCTGTTGATGGTGTCTTTTGCTGTACAGAAGCTTTTCAGCTTAATATAGTCCCACTTACTCATTTTTGCTGTTGTTTTCCTTGCCCGGGGAGATATGTTCAAGAAGAGGTCACTCATGTTTATGTCTAAGAGGTTTTTGCCTATGTTTTCTTCCAAGAGTTTAATGGTTTCATGACTTACATTCAGGTCTTTGATCCATGTTGAGTTTACTTTTGTATATGGGGTTAGACAATGGTCCAGTTTCATTCTCCTACATGTAGCTGTCCAGTTTTGCCAGCACCACCTGTTGAAGAGACTGTCATTTTGCCATTGTATGTCCATGGCTCCTTTATCAAATATTAATTGACCATATATGTCTGGGTTAATGTCTGGATTCTCTAGTCTGTTCCATTGGTCTCTGGCTCTGCTCATGTGCCAGTACCAAATTGTCTTGATTACTATGGCTTTATAGTAGAGCTTCAAGTTGGGGAGTGAGATCCCCCCTACTTTATTCTTCTTTCTCAGGATTGTTTTGGCTATTTGGGGTCTTTGGTGTTTCCATATGAATTTTTGAATTATTTGTTCCAGTTCATTGAAGAATGTTGCTTGTAGTTTCATAGGGATTGCATCAAATCTGTATATTGCTTTGGGCAGGATGGCCATTTTGACGATATTAATTCTTCCTAACCACGAGCATGGGATGAGTTTCCATCTGTTAGTGTCCCCTTTAATTTCTCTTAAGAGTGACTTGTAGTTTTCAGAGTATAAGTCTTTCACTTCTTTGGTTAGGTTTATTCCTAGGTATTTTATTTTTTTTGATGCAATTGTGAATGGAGTTGTTTTCCTGATTTCTCTTTCTCTTGGTTCGTTGTTAGTATATAGGAAAGCCACAGATTTCTGTGTGTTGATTTTGTATCCTGCAACTTTGCTGTATTCCGATATCAGTTCTAGTAGTTTTGGGGTGGAGTCTTTCGGGTTTTTTATGTACAGTATCATGTCATCTGCAAATAGTGACAGTTTAACTTCTTCTTTACCAATCTGGATTCCTTGTATTTCTTTGTTTTGTCTGAGTGCCGTGGCTAGGACCTCCAGTACTATGTTAAATAACAGTGGAGAGAGTGGGCATCCCTGTCTAGTTCCCGATCTCAGAGGAAATGCTTTCAGCTTCTCGCTGTTCAATATAATGTTGGCTGTGGGTTTATCATAGATGGCCTTTATTATGTTGAGGTACTTGCTCTCTATTCCCATTTTGCTGAGAGTTTTTATCATGAATGGATGTTGAACTTTGTCAAATGCTTTTTCAGCATCTATGGAGATGATCATGTGGTTTTTGTCTTTCTTTTTGTTGATGTGGTGGATGATGTTGATGGACTTTCGAATGTTGTACCATCCTTGCATCCCTGGGATGAATCCCACTTGGTCATGGTGTATGATCCTTTTGATGTATTTTTGTATTCGGTTTGCTAATATTTTGTTGAGTATTTTTGCGTCTACGTTCATCAGGGATATTGGTCTGTAGTTTTCTTTTTTGGTGGGGTCTTTGCCTGGTTTTGGTATTAGGGTGATGTTAGCTTCATAGAATGAGTTTGGGAGTATTCCCTCCTCCTCTATTTTTTGGAAAACTTTAAGGATAATGGGTATTATGTCTTCCCTGTATGTCTGATAAAATTCTGAGGTAAATCCATCTGGCCCGGGGGTTTTGTTCTTTGGTAGTTTTTTGATTACCGCTTCAATTTCGTTGCTGGTAATTGGTCTGTTTAGATTTTTTGTTTCTTTCTGGGTCAATCTTGGAAGGTTGTATTTTTCGAGGAAGTTGTCCATTTCTCCTAGGTTTCCCAGCTTGTTAGCATATAGGTTTTCATAGTATTCTCTAATAATTCTTTGTATTTCTGTGGGGTCCGTCGTGATTTTTCCTTTCTCGTTTCTGATACTGTTGATTTGTGTTGACTCTCTTTTCTTCTTAATAAGTCTGGCTAGAGGCTTATCTATTTTGTTTATTTTCTCAAAGAACCAGCTCTTGGTTTCATTGATTTTTGCTATTGTTTCATTCTTCTCAATTTTATTTATTTCTTCTCTGATCTTTATTATGTCCCTCCTTCTGCTGACCTTAGGCCTCATCTGTTCTTCTTTTTCCAATTTGATAATTGTGACATTAGACCATTCATTTGGGATTGCTCTTCCTTTTTTAAATATGCTTGGATTGCTATATACTTTCCTCTTAAGACTGCTTTTGCTGTGTCCCACAGAAGTTGGGGCTTAGTGTTGTTGTTGTCATTTGTTTCCATATATTGCTGGATCTCCATTTTGATTTGGTCATTGATCCATTGATTATTTAGGAGTGTGTTGTTAAGCCTCCATGTGTTTGTGAGCCTCTTTGCTTTCTTTGTACAGTTTATTTCTAGTTTTATGCCTTTGTGGTCTGAAAAGTTGGTTGGTAGGATTTCAATCTTTTGAAATTTTCTGAGGCTCTTTTTGTGGCCTAGTATGTGGTCTATTCTGGAGAATGTTCCATGTGCACTTGAGAAGAATGTACATCCTGTTGCTTTTGGGTGTAGAGTTCTATAGATGTCTATTAGGTCCATCTGCTCTACTGTGTTGTTAACTTTTCACTTTTAATAAATACATTTTAGGGTAGATATTTTTTCTTGTTATATTTGACTACATCTCACATGTGTTGTAACACATGCTTTTACTTTTTAATTTAAAATTTTATAATTTTCATTTAAATGTTTTTATTCATTTTAGCATTATATAGGAGGTCTTGTTTTAATTTCTGTGGAGAAAGCATTTTAAAGCTTTTCTTATGTAGAGTCTTAATTATATTCCTTTATGGTTAATAAATGTGGACTTCATGACTTTTGGAATTTTTTGAGACCACTTGGGACTTTTATATTTGGTTACGTGCGTGTTCTACCTATATTTGAAAAGCATGTGTATTCTGTCTTAGTTATGGAGTTGTGTGTTAGAACAAGCTTAGTATAATTATATCATGCATATGTTCTACTTCCTCTTCTTTTAATCTACCTGATTTACCCATTTTTAAAGTGTCGACCCCTCCTGTGAGTGTAGATTTGTCTTTTTCATTACATTTGTATTACTTTTTTGCTTCCTCAACTTTAAAGCTTTATTGTTTGTTAAATCTACATTTTATCTACTGTAAATACTATACACTGGGTTTTGTTTTGCAAGTTTTTTTCAATTTGGTGAAACACTTTTTCATATAGTAAAAGGGTTTAACTAGTTCACATTCACCATTGTTTTTTATATACTGCCTTTTTGTTTGATTCCTCCTGTTAACCCTACTTTCCGTTGCTGTTGACCAAGGTTTTCTTATTCCATTTTTTCCCTAAAGTTATATGTTCTAATATATTCTAAGCCTATTCTACTGATTACTCTTAAAGTTTAAGTAACATTTTTCTTTTAAAAATTCATCATTATTTTTATTCTTTCCATTAAGATAAAAATCTTAGCAAGCTTTTTATTCTTCTCTTCATGTCAGTATCATGACGTTTACTTGTTATTTATTTTTACTTGTTAGGTATTTAAAGTGTTACTTTTTTACTGTTTGTGTTCATGAGGAATATTGTTCTGTTAGGTCTTTTTGTACTATCTGCTTTGGTTATCAGGATAATTCTATATAAAAGTGGAGTGGTCTCTATTTTTTTGTTTTTTGGTTTTTTTTGCAGGGTTGGGGAAGAGTTTGTATACAGTTGGTGTAGTTCTTTAAACATTCTGAATAGTTCTCAAGTAACTGGGTCTGGAGATTTCTTTTTTGGGGAGTGTTGAAATTGTTAATTCAACTTAATAGTTACAGTGCTATTCAGTTTCTCATATTGATAAGTTGTGGTAGTATTCTTTGAGGATTTTGTTAATTTTGTCTAAGGTGTCAAATTTATGTGTGTATAAATTCTCTTAATATCTTTTTGATGTCTGTAGGGTCTCTACTGATAAGTGATCCCCTTGTTTTATTCCTCATATTGGTAATTGTGTCTTCTTTTTTTATGTCAGTCCTGCTAAAGGTTTAATTTTGTTGCTTTTTTCAAAGAACCTGCTCTTTGTTTCATTGATTTTCTTTTGTTTTTCTCTCTTCAGTTTCATTGGTGTCTGTTGTTATCATTATAATTTCCTTTCTTCTGTTCTATGTGGATTTATTTAGCTCTTTTTCTAGTTTCTTCAGTTGTAAGCTCTGATTATTGATTGATTCAAGACTGTTTTTCCTCTTGTGTATGCGTTTAATGCTGTAAATTTCCCTCATCACTACTTTAGTTGTGTCCCACAAATATTTTTGTGTTGTAATTTTATTTTTCAGTTAAATGTGCTTTTCTTCCCCTGCTTTTCTTAAAACTCTATTTATTTACCTGTTGATGGATATTTAGGTTGTTTTTGGTTTGTGGCAATTACCAATAAAGCTGCCATGGGTATTCTTGTAAACATTTTTGTATAAACATATATTTTCATTTCTCTTGGATAATTTCCTAGGAGTAGAATATCATAGATGTACATTTAACTTTTGAAGGAGTTACAAATTGCTTTCAAAAGTAGTTGTAACTTATGGTAGTTATAATTGATAAAAGTTGACTTGTGATAGCTTGGAATTTTTTGTTTTATGGTCCTTCACCATAAATAGTTTGAGAAACACTGCTTGGAGTAGAAGTAGCCTGGAGGAGTTAGATTTGGGTAGCTACAAGGACTCTTGTTACATTGTATAAGATAAAGCAGAGTTAATATAGATAGAAGGAGGTAGGGTGATGGATTTCAGGAAAAGTACTCTGATTTTAACCATGGTATTACTGAAGCGTGAGATGGAGTTCAAGCTGAGCAAGTAGAGGGCCTCCAACAATGAAAGGATTGAGGAAGGTGGAAAGGATGGGAACTCATCTCAGAATGAGAGCACGCATTTATTAGAGATATTTAAAAGGTTTATGTGGTTGTTTTGAGTGACCATTTAAGTTTTGTGGCCATAAATTTGAAATGGGACCCGTTTTTGAGAGTTCAGCTGTTTATGTAGAATTAAATGGAAGTAAGGTATCTAGTTAGGTTTAATAAGGACAAGGCTTTTTCCTGGCCAGTGTGACATTGGCATGGTGGAGTGTCAAGGGAATGGTTCTAGTGTCGGGTGTGGAACGTTAGTCAGTTAAGAAAATAAAGGGATGAAAGATTGTGAAAGGTGGTGGTGTCAATGGGTTGCAGGACCTTGTGGGATCAAAGGATAGTTGAAATGGGAATACCGTAGTCAGTAAAATGGAAGGGAAGGAAATAGTAATCAAAGAGTAGGATTGTTAGAAATACAGTTTTCAGAGGTGGCATGATTTTTGGTGACTTACATGATCTAGGATATTGTAGGAGATGGTGGCTAAGGAGGGGTTTATGAAATGATGGTTGAAGTTGAAGAAATCAGAACACAGAGGCCAAAGAATTAGATTGATTTTTCTCTGCTTATGTTGAAGTCCCATGATACGAGGCATAGTGATGACAGCTGAATAGAGAGTCAGGTGCTAAAGTCTTCAGTGAACACAGGGGTGAGGAAAGATTTTGAGGGAGATAGTTAACACAGTAACAAAGATAATGAGTGGTAGAGTCTGACTCCATGGTCTTCAAAGGAACCGAAGTGGGGCTCAGTTAGCAGAGGAAGTAGTACAGCGGAGATTAAGGAGCCCACCCTCACCTCTGAGTCCTGAATCACTCTGAAGAATTATGGCAGGAAAAGGTCGCCACTGGAGAGGGTCTAGGGAGAAGTGTCTTCCAGGAATAGCTAATTGTCAGAACAAGAAGAGAGAACAGCCAGAGAAACTGAAGATAAAAGCGGGATGGGGATGGTATCCTAGTGAAGATGGGTGGTCTGGGAAGCTTGGACTCACTGTACCTGAGTCAAACACACATATGATGGGGTTAGTCATAGTAGTTTCTTGGGTCAAGTTGGCAAATGAATTAAAGGTTAGAGTTCAGGAAACTTAGGTGGAAAGACAGGGACCATTGGGCTGCTTTCAGTTTCTCAGTGCGGAAGTCCTTCTGAACGAACTACTTTGGTAGCCCCATGAGTTCTGGTAGGTTGGTGCTCTCCATTTTGCTGAGAGAACAAAGGTTATGCTTGTTAAAATTCTTGTCCCTATTTCATGGACTTTGACTTCCCCATGTTTTTCTGCCATTCTAAATTTTATATCTGCCTTGTGTGACATGCCTATTTATTCTCTTGAATGCCTTGGACTTCATGGGTTATCTGGCTTAACACTACAGCTTCTTGTCTGCTTCCTTACTTTAAGATCATTGAACATTAGTGAAAATCTGTCATACTGCATGACTGTTTTAATTTCCATCTTACGGTGCATAGTATGCATTTGCTTCCTATAAATATTTAGAAGTCTGATTGGCTTTATAAATATTTTGTTCAGCAAATATTTAGTAAGTGCTAACTATGCCAAACCTGCTTTAGGTACTTGGAAAATATTAGTAAACAAAAGATAGACTGTTATTCCTATCACACTGTTAATTCTAGCAGGATACTATTTAGTGAGGAAAACACCTGTGTTCTTAGACTGTTTGCATTTTTAAAACTATATTACTGTAAAAACCTTATAAACCAGGATAAAAAAAAACATCTCTAGTACCTAAACTGCTTTTGTTTTACTAGATTGAGGAACTTCAGCAGGCTTTAACAGTAAAACAAAACGAAGAGCATGACCGACAGAGGAGAATAAGTAATACCCGGAAAATGATAGAAGATTTACAAAATGAACTGAAAACCACAGAAAACTGTGAGAACCTTCAGCCCAAGATTGATGCTATTACAAATGATCTGAGAAGAGTTCAAGATGAAAAGGCATTATGTGAAGGCGAGGTAATTGATAAGCGAGGAGAGAAGGAAACTCTAGAGAAGGAGAAAAAGAGTAAGTTTTCTTAAATGTAGGGTGAAGAGATGTTTATAAAACGGAGATATATCTCTGTTGATGGGCTTTCTTCTCCTGATACCATGTCTTTAAATGTTCAAGTCTCCTTGTTGAGGAAGCTTAGATCGTGTCTTCCAAGTTAACACCTTAATTACTTATATCTATCATGTTTTGCCACTGGCTGACTATTATCTTAAATCATGATAGTTGATTTGATCTCTAAAAATACCTTCCTTTATTTTCTTTACAGTCAGTTACTATTATTTATCAGATCAAATTTAAGCTCTTCATTCTAGCCTTTGTAAAACTTCCATTAGCTTTGCTCCTTGAAACCTGTCCAATTTCATCTGTGTTTTATTCCTGTAGACAATGTGGATAGATCTATAGCATTATTCAGACAGAGGAAGTCTCATACTGTCTGCTCAGTATATATGACATAAGATATGCTAAACAAGCAAAAAATTTTTTAAAATCAGACTACTAGATGTATGTGTATGATTTAAAAGAAATAATCTAGAACAGAAAGGTGGCCCAACCGCCTTGATAACTATAGCCCCACTCTCAGAAATAACTATTAACTATTAGTAACTCAACTACTTCAGCAGTTTTTTCTGACAGTCCTTCACATATTTTCATCATATGCCTATTTCACTGTGGCTTGATTAATCACTTTTAGACATTTTTTTTTGATATTTTGTTACTTTAGATGTGTGTTTCAGTTCTTATAACTCCCCTCCCTATAGTCCTCAAATGAGATTGTTAATATTAGTTTTTAATCATAAACATTTACTAAAATTTACCATAATATAACAAGTGTCAATATTGCTTGAATATGCACTTTGTAGTTGAAAATACTAGTACTCCCATTCTTCCTTTTTACTTTCTTCCCCTCTGACATTCTAAATTCTCTAATATGTACTCTGGATTTTATACTTCTCAAGGCTGAAAATATTTTATTGAGAATCATAGTCAAGTTTTATGTACTCTATTTATTGGTTAATTTTAAAAACTAGAAATACTAAGTATCATTCATGTTACTACAGTAATGAAACTTGTTTGCAGAATTATGGTACAGGTATATACTGTATAGCTTTGTATATATACCATATATACACACATATATGTAATGCATTATGATCTAATTTACTTTACTTGGTATGTTTTTTAAAGTTTTAATTTACCTTTTTTGTAAAAACACCATTGGCTTCAGCCTACTATTCCTGAATGCCATGTCTTCATTTTTCTTGGCATTACTCGTTTTGTTAGAGTACATCTTTAGGTAGCCTCTTAAAAGATGTTTGAAAGGAGAATCTTTGCATCCCTGAAAATACCTTTATTTCATTATCCCCTTTTCTCAGCTTTGTTGTATATATCCTTACAGGTTGAAAATAATTTTCCTCAGAGTTTAGAAGGCCTCTTGTGATTGCTGGTAGATCTATTGTTTTCTCATTCTTTTGTATGTGGCATAGTATTTATTTTTGATAGCTCAAAGATCATCTTTTATCCCAGGTGTTTGAAAATTTGAGAATGATTTGTCCAGGGTGGGTCTTTCTCATTATGTTGTGTACTTGCTGAGTGGTGTTTGTAACTTTTAGATCTGAGATACTCTTTTGTAATGTTAAGAGATTATTTCACTAACTACAGTTTCCAGAGAAGCAATAGTTTGTTTTATTTTCCAATTTTAGGTGTGGCTGCTCATATTGTACGATTTGATAATCTTATGAATCAAAAGGAAGATAAGCTGAGACAAAGATACCGTGACACATATGATGCTGTTCTATGGCTAAGAAATAACAGAGATAAATTTAAGCACAGAGTCTGTGAACCTATAATGCTCACCGTAAGAAATTTTGTTCATCTTGGTAGCTTCTGTTTTATTATTCTAGTCATTGTAGATTTTTGTTGTTTTAGGAATTCTTAGTCTCATTAAAACCCTAGTTTTCTATTATCAGACCTGTGGCAACTGCTATACTGTTGAAGCCATACATGAGCTTTTAAAGGGGCCTTTATTCAATAAACCTGTGGACTTTTTCTAGAAATAAGTATGGAACTATCAGCTTACTGACCAAGAATCACGTATAAAAATTAGCCTGCGTAGCTGGTTCCTTCTGGCAATTGCTATTCTTAGGATATAACAGGCAATAAATTAAATGCTGCCAAAGAGGTAGAAAAAGCATAAATAAAAATGTTGATATGCACCTGACAGAAGATGGACAAGAAAATCACCTGCTATAAAAGTAGAGCATTCTGAGAATGAAACCAACAATTTATTGACCTCATAAACATTTGATAACTTATTGATAATTATATTTCATTAAGAAAAGGGTAAACTATATTTAGCAAATCATGTAGTGAACTATGGCCATGGATCTGGTAGGAAGGATTTCATCTAAAACATCTAAAATAGTAATTTTGGCTATGGAAGGAGGTGAAAAAGTGAAAATCACATTTTTGGTAATAATATGTTAGATAGATATACATATGTGATATAAACTTAAAACCCAAAAGTGACCTAAGGATTTTTTTTGTTATCATTAATCTACAATTACATGAAGAACATTATGTTTACTACTAGGCTCCCCCCTTCACCAAGTCCCCCCAACAAACCCCATTACAGTCACTGTCCGTCAGCGTAGTAAGATGCTGTAGAATCACTACTTGTCTTCTCTGTGTTGCACAGCCCTCTCCGTGCCTCCCCCAACATTATACATGCTAATTGTAATGCCCCCTTTCTTTTTCCCGCCCTTATCCCTCCCTTCCCACCCATCCTTCCCAGTTCCTTTCCCTTTGGTAACTGTTAGTCCATTCTTGGGTTCTGTGATTCTGCTGCTGTTTTGTTCCTTCAGTTTTTCTTTGTTCTTATACTCCACATATGAGTGAAATCATTTGGTACTTGTCTTTTTACACCTGGCTTATTTCACTGAGCATAACACCCTCTAGTTCCATCCATGTTGTTGCAAATGGTAGGATTTGTTTTCTTCTTATGGCTGAATAATATTCCATTGTGTATACGTACCACATCTTCTTTATCCATTCATCTACTGATGGATACTTGCTTCCATTTCTTGGCTATTGTAAATAGTGCTGTGATAAACAAAGGGGTGCATCTGTCTTTTTCAAACTGGGTGTATTTTTAGGGTAAATTCCTAGAAGTGGAATTCCTGGGTCAAATGGTATTTCTATTTTGAGCTTTTTGAGGAACCTCCATATTGCTTTCCACAATGGTTGAAATAATTTAACATTCCCACCAACAGTGTAGGAGGGTTCCCCTTTCTCCACAACCTTGCCAACATTTGTTGTTTGTCTTTTGGATGGTGGCGATCCTTACTGGTGTGATGTGATATCTCATTGTGGTTTTAATTTGCATTTCTCTGATGACAAGCCATGTGGAGCATCTTCTCATGTGTCTGTTAGCCATCTGAATTTCTTCTTTGGAGAACTGTTCAGCTCCTCTGCCCATTTTTTAATTGGATTATTTGCTTTTTGTTTGTTGAGGTGTGTAATCGCTAAGGATTGTTTTTGTTAAATAATTTTTTCACTTTAGAAAAGAATGCAGTATAGATCCTTGCAGGATTCTTGAAAAAGTCCTGTTTTCTGTAACTCATATTTGTTATACTTTATTATTATATCTTACATCATATTAGCAAAATTATATAATACTATATTCTTGCTCAAGTATGTATTATTAGAATATTTTTGCCAGCTCAAGAAGGGAATATCTATTTTGGATGCAGTCATAATTATTTTGATTAATCTGGTAAGGACTGAAAGAAAGTACAAGAAAAATATTGTGATCTTTATATAGTAAGTGATAATCCAAGTATAATTGTCAGCAGATTTTTATCAAAATGCCAACCTCCAAATAGTACTGTAGAACTTTGTAGTAATAGCCTGTCATCAAGTCAGGCTACTAGCTGGCATACTCTGCTTTTTACCTTTTTGGAATAATCTTCTTTGTACCACCTCCTTCCAACTATATATCCTCCTCCTCTACAATATACACACCAACCCTTTGAGATCTAGTTGCAATGATACCACCTCCAAAGGTAATTTAGCAATACATAAACTTAAAATTTTAGTCATACAATTGTCAGTTAGCAATTGATTTCCACGAGTTACCTCTAACCATTCCAATCTAGAATTGCAGAAGTGTGCAAAGATTTATTTACAGTCTACTCCTCACAGTAGGAGTGTTTATAATAGAATGATGGGGCAAAAACAATATTTCCAAAGATACAATTGGTTACACAAATTATATTGTTATAATAGAATACTATGAAGCCATTAAAAGTTGCTGTAGTTTTCTATTTAGTGATATAAAAGGATGGTTATGACATGTTAATGAATTATAAAACACATTACAGAATAGAATGTATAGAAAGATTGCATTTTTAAACATTGAAACAGGAGTCTGCCATCAGACATCAGATCATCTTGGAGAGCAATAGGCTCCTATATCTACCTGTCTGTATCTTACTACTTTGTGAAAGATGTGGTTTTGAAGAGCTTTGCCAAATATTTTCTTTACCAGTCTCATGAGGTGAAAGAAAGAACATGCTGATAAAGCTGCAGAACCAACAGGGTGTCTAAATCTTCCTTCAGGATATTGGGAAACAGACTGTGAATGCAGTGGAATGTGCATTACCCTTGGGGAAAGGTGTGAATCAGTCACTACTGGAAATGCGCAAACTGGCCAGTGACAAATAGGACCTTAATTGTATGACTTCCTTGAGACTCATTACCTAAATGAGCAGGTGAAATCCATCCAAGAATTGAATGACTATGTGACCAACTTACACAAGATCAGGGCCAAACCTAGAATTTCTCTTGAAAGCACTAAATAGTTACAATTAGTCTTTAGCAAGTTTTTTCATTAGTTTCATAAAGTTTTATTCAGTTCTTTATGGTTTTGTCCTGATCAGTTATTGCCGGTATAGTATGAGTTCCTTTTGAAGATTATAAAGAAAAATATTACAAGTTTGGAGACAGATGAGAAATGTTTATACTCTTAGGTTACAATCTAAGCCTATTGCAAATGTTTTCAGTCAAATGTTTTCAGTGAGTTGACTAGAAAAAAACAAGTTATTTCTTAGTAGCAAAGTCAGTATGCATCAGGTACTATTCAAGTCTTGGCTTTTGTTTTACTATGTTTTGGATATTTCTGAGTAATAGGTGTTTTAAAGTGTTGACTCTTTAATACCAAGTTCTTTTATTACTTCCTTTTTCTCAAGTATTAAATTTAGTTAAGTAAATCTAAGTATAATAATGTTGTAGTAGTTTGGGTTTCATGAAAATCAACTTACATTTTCTTTTTGTTTGTATAGATCAATATGAAAGATAATAAAAATGCCAAATATATTGAAAATCATATTCCATCAAATGACTTGAGAGCTTTTGTATTTGAAAATCAAGAAGATATGGAGGTTTTCCTCAAAGAGGCAAGTACTAGCCAACATAATACTTTCACTTACTTGGCACTTACCTTCCAGTGCTTGAGTTTTAACTCTGAAGTAGAACAAAAAAATGAAATGACTGATTTTACCAGCAGTAGCTCTTGTGTAAAGTCAATGTTTTGCTAATTTCTTTCCTATCTATGCCATTAAGGAATGAATTTGTTTTACAGGAGGGAAAAAAAGCCCCAAATTCTATCCGATACATATTTTGAAATGATCATTTGGAATTAATATGAAAAGTAATTTTATCACATTGTTTTAAGAGAAAGAAACATAAAGATGGGCCTTTTGTCTTGGGCATCCTTTTTGAAAATATATTACAGTGAACTCAGTTTTTCTGTGGCAGGGATATCAGTATGATATAGTTTATTGATATAAATAAAACCTCTTTACAAAGAATGAGTCCTATATCTACTTAGATAAAAAATTCCACTGACTGAGAATCTAAGCCACTGAAAGTAGCATGGCTTAGTAGTTAAGAGCATAGACTCTACAGATAGGCTGCCAGGATTTGAAATCTGGCTTTCCTACTAACTTGGGCAAGTTGCCTTAATGTTTTGTGCCTTTCCTCATCTATAAAATGGAAATAATATTATCTACTTCAAATGATGGTTGTGAGGACTAAATAAATAAATGAAAAGTATTTAGAACAGTGCTTGTTAGCTATTACTATTATATATTGTTACATATCTACATAATATATATTGTCAGCTATATATGTTGTTATTGTAAGATTTCTTTTTCCCTTTGCACATGCCTCCTACTTCTTTAAAAGCCCTAAAAAGTGGTTTAGATGTTCTTTTGTTTAAACCTTTGCTAGTAGGTCCAAGTAACGACAGGGCTCTGAATCAGCTCAAATCATTTCCTATTTCTCTGGAGCACAGTGATTAGAAAGAATCCTTACTTACTTTGGCTTTTACCCTATTGCTCTCCTTCTAGTTGGGGAGTTGCAGAGAATGTGAATGTAAGGTGATGGGATAAAAAAGTTGGATGTAGTGGACTCTAAACATTTGTGTGTTTTAGAACTATTTAAGCCTAACCAGTCGAGTTGCTGATCTGGTGTCAGAGCTCATTAAAGAACTGAGTTGCTTGTATTACAAGTCTGAGATGTGGCTCACTGTGAAGGGCGTTCACTCAGGTGTAATTAGATGATTTCTGTTTGCAAATGACCAGCTTAGCCTACACTAAGCACCTTGATTTTCCTCCAATACTGATGCTTCTTCTGTGCTGAGAATTTATATTAATAATAATTGATGTAGGTTCTTAAATTTTGATCTCTTACTTTTTTCTTGTGCTATAACTATTTTCCATAGCTTCTCATCAATAGGACCAGTACTTAACATTGCATGACTTTGTGTGTGTATTCTAAATTCTGAATTTATAGTATATAACCTCCTCCTGTATTTGAGTACAATTTCTTATTTCAGTAACTTAAAAACCATCTTCACAGTTTTTGCTATTTGTGCATACTACCGTGTACTACCATCAACAGTTTTTTGCCATACCTGTGTACTAACTGTAAATCACTTCACTTTTTGTTGCTCAAAGTATTCTAAAAGTATAATGTTACTATCAAATGATAAAGATAATTTGCATAACAACAAAGACAATGTTAGTAAATCCTAGACCCCATACTGCTGCTTAGTGAAAACCAAGTAACATGATTTTTTAAAGGGGAGATACTAAGGAGTTATGGACATGCAGACCATGTCCTGCAACTTTCTTCTCAGTCTGATTAGAAATATCGAAAGGGAATTGAAAAGGAAATTACTTCCCATTGTATAATTCAGTTTTATTTACTGTAACCTCTAAAACCATAGATTTTTTTAAAAAAAAAAACTTGAGTGAACCCTTCATACCAGTATTTTTGATACATTGATTCATGGTCAAAATTGTTTCATGTCTACCTCCACTTCTCTCCCTTTTTTGAAATTCTTAATTTGATACAACTTCAAACTTACAGAAAAGTTACAAAAATCATATATATCATATCTATATGCCTTTTACCCAGATTCACTAATTACTTACATTTGTCCTATTGGCTTTATTATTTCTCTATCACAAAGTCCAATTAGATTTGCTATAACCCAGTATGTATATTCCTAAAAATCACTATGCTGTGCAAAATTGTGCAGTAAAAACCCACAGGGCCAGTGTCAGGGAAAGAGTAGCACATTTACACATGTTAAATTGTTGAGAAACACACATACAGTAAATATGGTGCTTTGTTTTTAAAAAGATGTGTAAGTAGGCATTGGAAGGGTTCTATTTGTGAATTGTAAAGCAATTAAAAACACCCAAAATTGGATGGAAAGTTGTAATACCAAATAGGGTTGGATGTGGCTAATAACAGATGTGGTAAACTGAGATAGCTGGTAGATGTTTAAGAGGAGGGTGTATGTGTCTGTGCACAGATTATGTATATTCCTAGTTTCTGCATTCACTAGAGAAAAACCTCGTGTAACTGCATACAAGCAGATATGAATTCACATAACACTTAAGTTGTCCCCTCATATATCAATTGTTTGAAACAAATTTGTGTCAGAACAAGCATTATACCAGAACTGTTTTTCTTTTTGTAATTTTGTATGTGGAGTTACTTTGAGACTTTGAAAATATCCTGCTCCGCATGAAACTACCTAGTAGGTTTAAGAACCATTAATGATTCTAACTCAAAATGCCAACTAATATATAGAAGGAATGACTATCAGAAGAAAGAACTTTTTCTACTCTATTTATTATATTGTAGATTCACAGAAGCTTTTTATGGAATTATATCCATTACTATCATTTATTTTAATGCTCAAATTGTTCCTGATTTGGCCTGTGAGACCTTCAGATTGACTCCCATGCCCTGTTAACATTTTGTCACTGTATTTTGAGCACAAGTTCAGCTTTTTGGCACAGTAAGATGTTGATGCATCTTGAACCTACCCTGGGCCTTACAATCAGCCTTTTTCCCAAGGAACTCTTAGTTCCTTACAGAAACCAAGGTCTGGGTACTAGATGTGTTCATTGCTGCTAGTGTCTCATTGCTTCTAAACCCTTGCTTGCAAACCCTTATATTTATTTCTGTATTTATCTGGAGAGCGGGAGTATAAGTACACCATGATTTCACCCTTTCAGTTGTAATCCAACACAACAGGGTACCTTCTAGTCTGTCTTCTTTGTATATTTGTACTTTCCTACCACAGCAGTGAAAAATAGCCCCCCATCAGTGTATTCACTCACTTGTTCAAGTCTAGAATGCTGCGAGAGGAGTCTCAGAATTGCTAGTGTGTACCACCATAAAATCACTCCATTCCACTATCCCATCATGCTTCCATTAATTTCTCTCAGCATTGTTTTGTCTTTTTCAGTGTAAAAGTATTGCATCTCCTCTGTAAATGTGTTCCTAATATTTGACATTACAAATTATTTCTGAAATTCATTTTCCTGTTCATTGCCAGTGCATAGACATACAGTTGATTTTTTTGCATTGACCTTACATCCTGTGATAGTAGTTTAATTCACTTACTGCATTCTAGTAGTTGCTTTGTAGATTCCATGGTATTTTCTATGTAGAAAGTCTTATCTTTGCAAATAGATCTTTTCACTTGTTCCTTTTCAATCTTTTACTTCTTTATTGTGCTTCACTACAATGGCTAGTACTCCAGGACAGTGTTGAAGAGAAGTGGTAAGATTAGATATCCCTGTTTCTTCCCAGTGTTAGGGGGAAAGTACTCAATTTTTACTGTATTTCACCAATATTTTTTTGCTGTGCATTTATCATAAGTGCCTCTGTCAGACTGAGGAAGTTTCCTTCTGTTCCTACTTTGCAGAGATCTTTATCATGAATGACTGTTGAATATTGTCAAGATGTTTTTTAATGCATCTACTGAGATGATCGTTTGGCTTTTATACTTTTTTCTGTTTATAGATTGGTTTTTGAATGTTACACCAATCTTGCATTCTTGGGGTAAACTCTACTTGGTTGTATATAGTGTTCATATAATGCTGGATTCTGTTTACTAGTGTTTTGTTAGGGATTTTGCATAAGTGTTCATGAGGGATATTGTGTTTTTGTCGGGTTTGGGGATCCATAATTATTCTGGAACCATAAAATGACTTGGGAAATGTTCCTTCTTCCTGTTTCATGAAAGAGTTTTGGTATTACTAATTACTTAACTGTTTGATAGAATTTATCAATGACAATAATAAATGTACTCTTTCTGTAAAAACATATAACCACAATATAAAAACACCTAACAATAACATTATTACACTAAAGATTTTTCTTAAAAGGACCATTGAATATCCAGTCAGTGTTCAAATTTCTGATTATCCCATGAATGCCAGTAGGAATACAGTAATTTTAAAAATCATTTTGATTGATAGTATATGGTAATTCAAATAACATTTTCTTTCCCTTATATTCAGGTTCGTGACAATAAAAAATTAAGAGTAAATGCTGTTATTGCTCCCAAAAATTCACATGCAGACAAAGCACCTTCACGATCTCTGAGTGAACTCAAGTAAGATATTACTATAACCTGTTACTTTGAATACTGAGTAGTAGTATTTACCTCCTACATATATTTTAATTATCTCTGTCACATACATTTACATTTGTTATATGGTGTATTATTCCCTTTTAGGATCTCTACTTAAGTCTAAAATAAGGAAAAATCTAGGCCCTAAAACAGACCAAAGTATACTTAGTATGTAAGGAATTTTCAAATCAGTGTAACATTATTGAACTTTAATAAATTTAGTAACTAAAATAGTTGGTTAGTTACTGGGAAAATAAAATAATAAACTATCACTTCATAATGCAAAAATAATTTCTAGAATGACTAAAGTGGAAAATTTGCAGTTAAGAAACAGTAAATATAATTTAAGTAACTATCTTAACTCTGGATGTTAAGTAGACATTCTAAATATAAAAGCAGTGGATTATAGTTTATAATCTCATATATCAATCATTTAATATTAAATGATTTAAAAACACAAAAGAGATTTACTGTGCCATCACTAAATAATGTTTTCCTATCATTTGTCAGCTATTGAATGTTTTAAATTGATAATTTACTAAAATCCAGTAAGTGCTTTTCCTTTCAGGCAATATGGATTTTTCTCTTACTTGCGAGAGTTATTTGATGCACCTGATCCTGTCATGAGTTACCTTTGTCGCCACTATCACATTCATGAAGTCCCTGTAGGAACTGAAAAGACCAGAGAAAGAATTGAACGGGTAAGAAAGTAATGAATTAGTACCAAAAGCATACATAGTTTTGCTAAAACTAGTTAGCTTAAAGTTAAGCAAAAATTGTGGGAAATTTAAAGTGTGTGATTCTGTTTTTACCCACACAGAAATTCTCTTCGTAACAGAATAGCAGCTGTTGAATAATACTTTATGACAAGTATGATGTGGAGTTACCTAGAGTAAATAAATACTTTATACTTGTAGGTATAATTGTATTAAGTTAAAACCTGAGATGAGATACCTGGCGCTCCTACCTCATTCTCCCTTGCTTGACAGACCTATGTTTAAACATTATATTAGTGGTTTAATCATTTAAATTCTTATGTTCTAGATTATCTTTCAGATAATCATACTTTAGGATGGTAGGCTAGGATATAGAACTGTTTTGGTAAGTATTCCTCTTCTTAAAGCTTACGCATAATATCATCTCATATTTGAATGACTACCCTTCATACAATCTCATTTTCCTGGCTAGATAAGCACATAAACTCTTAGTTTATATAATTCTGCTAATGCATCTTGGAGTTTTCTTGTCCTTACAAGTAATCTCCAAGCCTTAAGCTGCATTTGCTTTTATCACAGGCAGAAGCAGGGAAGATATCTCTTCTAAAACAGGTTTTTCCATAACACCAAGTTGTGTATTAATATTGCTTTTAATCATCTAGAATCTAATTACAGACCTAACTGCTATTTGTTACATTGAATTTATTAGAATATGTCTTTAGAAATTTTAACAACTGGTATACAAGTAGCCTAGGATAATTCATTAGTAATTTTGGGGTTCTACATACTTCATTAACAGAACATAGAAATGAAATTACCAACTCATTTTGCAACAACAGGCTAATTACAGTAAGTTGCCCAAGTCTTTGATTATAAATTACTTCATCATATGGTGATCATTTGGGGAAATCACAAGTAGAACTCTTCATTTTAATTTAGTGGTGTTCGGAAAAGAGGGTAAGTTAAGATTATATGCATAGACCAAACCAATTTCTGTCATAGCTTGCATAACATACCTAGATAATGACAACAACTGTATTTCTTCCTTAGAATAAAAATGCATTCTCTATTGTAAGTTCTGCCTTATTATCTGGTTCTAACATTTTAGGTTCTCTGACAGTGATTATATCCTAATTATGGAATTGTCCTCATTATTTTCTAAGACTCTTCTATTTGGTTAAATTGCTGAACTCTGTAGCTCGTGATGCCCTTTTTGCTAGGAATGCCCTTCCCTCACCATCTCTGTCAGTTTAAATCCATTTAAGACATTTTCATGAAACTGCGGTGGTCTAACTTCATCTAGGCTTTCCCTTCACTCCCAACTTGCTCAGCCTTTATCGGTGCTGGTTTATACCCTGTTGAACTAAGTGTGCTTAAATATGTCTTTCTCTGTACTTAGCCTATGAACTTCTGGAGAGAAACAGGCCACAAGAGTATTGTAATGAACCTTCAGAGATTGGGAAAAAACTGCATTACAGCAGCCTTTTCCTTATAAACATAAAGAAATAGATCTAATAATATTACTGTGTTAGAATGCTTTCTTTACCAAAAATGAAAAAAAAAAATGTTTGCAGTCCTTGAAAAGTGTTTTCATTCTCCCAAATATACAGGAATTAAATAGAAGAGATTATCTATCTTTGAACAATGTAGCAGGGGAGGAGAGAGTAAATGGCTTAGTTGAGATATCACCGTTCAGTCAGCTGGGAGCTGACTCCCAGTATCTCTTCTGTAGATTAACAAAGCTCTGAAAGGTCACTTACTTGGGAGGGATTGTATAGTGAAGTATAGCTGACTTTGCTGTTTGTTTTAGTTTTCTCCCAATTCTTTCTTCCTTAGTGTTGTTTTCCAGAATAATCATCTGAAATGTATCAAAATGTATCAGCTGTCTTTTTAGAGGTGCCATTGATCTAAAATTCACTTGATCTCTATTTTAATCCTTTTAAAAATTATCAGGTGTGCACTAATACTTGTTTTACATTGTAGGTAATACAAGAAGCCCGATTAAAACAAATTTATACAGCAGAAGAAAAGTATGTGGTGAAAACTTCTCTTTATTCAAATAAGGTTATTTCTAGTAATACATCCCTAAAAGTAGCTCAGTTTCTCACAGTCACTGTGGACCTAGAGCAAAGAAGACGCTTAGAGGAACAGCTAAAGGTTGGTTATTTTGATTTGAGTATTAGAAAAGAATATTAACTGGATTTATAATACGTTTAACTGAAACTTTAAAAAATATTAATGATTTTGAATATTCCATAGGAAATTAATAGAAAATTACAAGCAGTGGAATCAGGATTGATCGCCTTATATGAGAGAAACAAACATCTAGAACACAAAGACAATGAACTTAGACAAAAGAAGAAGGAGCTTCTTGAAAGGGAAACCAAGAAAAGGCAACTGGAACAAAAAATTAGTTCTAAACTGGGAAGGTATCTTTCAACCTAATGAGGGGTCAGGGTTGGGATTGGGGGGCAGTGGTGTGGCCACAAAGTGCTTTGAGGGTATTTTTAGTCATACCCTATAGTGACAACACAATTCCCACAAGCACATTTTGTAATAATTTCTTAAACTTTAATCCTACTATCCCAAACAAAGTGTCAGTCTACAGGGCAAAGGGAGGTGAATCTCAAGTGTTGTTTTTCTGCTGCCCAATCAGCTGTTCTCATCCCTGGAGTCCTTCCTATGCTTAAAAATTGAGGAACCCTGCAAAGTTTTGTTATGTATGTAATGTAAATTGATATTTGCCACATTAGAAATTAAAACTAGGAATGCTTAAAATACTTAAGAAGAACAAACTGTTTTCCAAACAAAATACATTTAGCAAGAAGAGTGGCATTGTTTTATAGAAAGTTAGTTGTTTTTTTTATATCTGCTTTTGCATTCAGTCTGTTTTGAGATGTTTTGGCTGAAGTGTTTGAAGAAAATGTGGTCTCTCATAGATAAATATCTAGTTGGGGAAGGAAGGCGTACTTCAGTAGACTTCTCAGGTAATTGTGTATGTTCTTCTTTAATACTACATCAAATCTTGCCAAGGTGTAGTTTGTTCAAGTTTAGTTACAGTGTGGAATCTGAACTCATCAGCGAGTATCATTATTTTAAAATCCATTGTATTTTAAGGGGTCATTTACCCATGAATGGTTTTGTTACATCATGAATTTGGAAAATAATTGGTCACCAAGTCATGTAGATCTTTTAAATATTGATAACATTTTATTGTGTTAGAAAAATTCATGCCAGTCTGCAATCCTATCAGAAAAGCCTTTAAGAATTAGGAAGCAGTCAAGGCTTTCCATGATAGATAAAAATTTTCCAGAATCTGAATTTCCACTTACAAGCTTGAATTTTATCATTGGCAACAAATATTGTCAGTTATTTTCCTTGAGTGATTACCTTGCTTCATTTACTTTTGGGGGAAAAAAGCTTGCCAAATACCTCAAGTCTGAATAACCATAACTTGTCTATGATTCTTTGGAGTAAAAATGATATTCCATAAAATGTGTCTAGTCCAGCTCGCAACTCAGTCATACAAGTGCTTTCCTTGTGACTACCATCCTGCTTTGTATGCAGCAGAAGTGCTTTTTAAGTACTCTATATTTCATCACGCTGAATATTAAAAAGACTACTCAGTAGCTGCTGGGGGAGGTAGCTCAAGATAGCAGCATAGGAAGATCTTGAGCTTACCTCCTCCCATGGACATAACAGATCTACAGCTACCTATGAAACAAAACAGTTCTTTCTGAAAACTATTTGAGTACCTCCTGCAAAGCAAAGGATAAAAGGGCACATCAACACATGTGGGAAAGACAAGAAATCTGGTCTTGCCAAAAACCCTACCCCCAGTCCAGCAACAACAATCAAGAGGGATATCACAAATACAGACTTTATTCCTGAGGAGAGCTGGGTTTGTGCCCCATATCAGGCACCTCAAGCCTTGGGACCTGTGCTGGAGAGTTGACTCCCCAAAACATCTGGCTTTGAAAACCAACAGGACTTAGATCCAGGAGAACCATAGGGCTGTGGGGATCAGAGATTCTGCTCTTAAAGGGCTCATGAGAAGATATACTGGCCCCAGGATGCAGTGCAAAAGCAAGGTTGAAAAGCACCTAGACTATCTCTGAAAGAGATTCATTTGCTAGTCTTTTAAAGCATCTGCCCAAGGGGCAGGAGCCTGTTGGGGCTCCCTGTAGGTACTGAGGTGCTGGCAAATGCCATTTTTGCACTCTCCCTCTAACCTGCTTAGGCTGGTGGATGTGCAGTATTCCTGCAGCCCCTCCAAAGCTGGGCAGCCAAGTGTCCCACCTCCACAGTCCCATCAATGCCAGCGAGCCCACGCAAGCCCACTTGGGGAGTGCCTGGCTCTGGTAGTCAGGGAAGACTGCATTTCTGGGCCCTTCAGTTCTGTAACAAATGAAGAGATGGTTCTTGGAAGGCTGCCACCCCAGGGTTTCATACCTTTTGCACAGGGAACTGAAACACTCCCTAGTCTTCCTGTGTCCTGTGCAAAAGGCCTTATTTGCTTTGTCTTGGATTGCAGCCTGACAGCCCCACTTCAGAATTACCACATAGCTAGAGGCCACACAAGTTCTCTCAGGGAAGTAGCCTGGAAGATGCCATATTTGTGCTCTTCCTTGGCCTTGCTATAGCCCCTACACTGATCTGGAGCCTTGATTTTTGCAGTTGTTTACTAAGGGGACACTTCCAGATGGTCTGTTCTGGAGACCAGCAGGACTTAACGATTGTGGTCTCATAGGACTGTATATATTTGCATACCTTAAAAGCTGCTGCCTGTGGGTCTGGCTTCCAGTCAAGCTAAAACTAGGGGCAGACTGAGATTCCTTCCTCTGGAATATTCAAATAATTTGGCACTCCTCAACAACTGGAACCTAACAAGAATAAAGCAGGCTGCTTGGACAATCAGAAAGGTTTGAGAGACAACCAAAAGCTACCATGTGCTGAACTGACAACATTCATCTACTGCTTAGAAACCTACATAGAGTCAAGCAAAATGAAGAAACAGGAATATGTTCCAGATGAAAGAACAAGATGAAACCTCAAGGGAGGGGGAAAAACACCCCTAATGAAATGGCAGTAGTAATTTACCTGATAAAGAGTTCAAAGTGTGGTCATTAAGATGCTCACTGAACTTAGGAGAATGAATGAAGACAGCAAGATCTGCAGAGAAGAGAGAGGAAATATAAGGAAGTGCCAAACAGAAGTCACAGAGCTGAAGAGTACAGTAACTGCAGCAAAAATACATTACAGGGGTTCAACAGCAGATGAGATAAAGCAGAACAGATCAGCACTCTAGAAGACAGAGCTGGAACTCATCCAGCCATAGCAACAAGAAGATGAAAGGATTTTTAAAAGTTTATAGCTTGACCTATAGGATAATATCAAGAGGAATAACAGTTGCATTTTAGGGGTCCCAGAAGGGAGAGAGAGGAAGGGGGACAGAAGACTTTTCTTGAAGAAATAGTGGTTTAGATCTTACCCTAACCTAGGGAAGAAAAAACACATCCAGATCCAAGAAGCCCAGTGAGTAACAAGAAGAGCCAAGATATATTATAATTAAAATGTTAAGTGTTAGAGAATCTTTAAAAACAGCTAGGGAAAAAAAACTTTTTGCTTACAAGGGACTCCCATAACGCTAGCAGCAGAAACTTTGTAAGTCAAAAGGGAGTGACATGATGTATTCACAGTGTGGAAAGGAAAAAATTTCCATCCAAGAATATTCTACCCAGCAAAGTTGTTATTCTGAATTGAAGGAAAGGCATACAGCTTTCCAGTCAGACAGAAGCTAAAGGAGTTCATCACCACTAACTGACCCTACAAGAAATATTAAAGGGACTTACTCTGGAGAGAGAGGAAAATAATTTTTAAGAAGAAAACACAAGAGTTACAATCTTATTGGTGAGGTAAATATAGTAAAGTTAGTAAATTAATCACTTATAAAGCTAGTATGAAGGTTAAAAAACAAAAGTAGTTAGAATAACTACAATCATGAGTTAACAGATACACAGAATAAGGTGTTGTAAAGTGTGACATCTACATGGTATCCACAAAGAAAAACCTATACTAGGTACACAAAAGATGAGAAAGGAATCTTAACATAAAACTATAGAAAGTCATCAGACCAAAAGGAAAGAAAACAAGAAATAGGAACTATAAAGTAGCCCCAAAGCAACCAAATGGCAGTAAGTACACACCTATCAAGAATTATTTTAAATGAAATTGGACTAAATTCTCCAACAAGAAGTGGTTAAATGGATTTTTTAAATATACCCATCTGTTTACTGCCTCCAAGAGATTCACTTTAAATGGAAAAAAACACACATACCAAAAGTGAATGGATAGGGAAAGATGCTTCATGCAAATGGAAACCAAAAGAAAGCTGAGGTAGCTGTATTTATGTCAGATAAAATAGATTTTAAAACAAAGACTGTAATAAAATACAAGGATGAGTGTTACATAAAAGGGTCAGTTCAACAAGGGGATATAACATTTAAAAATATTTATGCATCAAACATAGGAGCACCTAAACCAAGTATTAAACTAAAAGGAAAAACTGACAGCAATATAATAATAGTAGAGGACTTTAGCACCCCACTTACATCAATGGATGGATCTTCCAGACAGGAAATTAGTAAGGAAATACCTATCCTAAATGACAGACCAGATGGACTTAATAGAGATGCACAGAACATTCCATGACAAAAATAGCAAAATACACATTTTTCTCAAGTGCACATGGAACATTCTTTAGGATAGATCATATGTTAGGCCACAAAGCAAGTCTCAGCAAATCAAAGAAGACTTAAACATCTTTTCCTGGCCACATGGTATTAAACTAGAAATTAACCACAAGTAGAAAACTGGAAAAGACACAAATACATGGAGATTAAAAAGAATGTTACAGAATAACCAGTGGGTCAGTGAAGAAATTAAAGGAGAAAAAAAACCTGAGACAAATGAAAATACAACATACCAAAAATCTGTGGGATACCACAAAAGTAGTTCTAAAAGGGATATTTACAGTGATACAGGTCTGCCTTAATAAACAAAAATCTCAAACAATCTAGCCTTGTACCTAAAGGAATTAGAAAAAGAGCAAAGGCCAAAGGAAATAGTAAAAGTAAGAGTTGTACTTCAAAAAGATAAATTTGTCGAAGCCTTAGCTAGTCTAAGAACAGAGCTCAAATAATTAAAATCATATTAAGAGGAGAACTTAACAGCTAAATAGCAGAGAAATACAAAGGATTATTAGAGACTGCTATGAACAGTTACACCACAAAAAATTCAGCAACCTGAAATAAATGGGTAAGTTCTTAGAAACATACTATTTTCCCAGAATGAATCATGAATAGAAAATCTGAACAAACCAATTAATAGTAAGGAGATTGAATCAGTAAAGAAAAACCTCCCAACAAGCAAAAACTCAGGACTACGTGGCTTCATTGGTGAATTTTATCAAACATTCAAAGAAGATGTGTTGCTTATCTTTCTCTTAAAAAAGCTGAAAAGGAAGGAACACTCCCAAAATCATTTTACATGGCCAGAATTACCTTGATGTCAAAACCAGACAAGGACACTACAAACAAATTGCAGGCCAACATCCCTGATGAATACATGCAAAAGTCTTCAGGAAAATATTAGCAATACATTGAAAGGATCATACACCATGATCCAGTATGATTTATTCCAGCTATATAAGAATTGCTCAACATCAAATCAATCAATGTAATATAATATACTAACAAAATGAAGGAAAAAATGACCATCATATGGTCATCTATATAGATGCAGAAAAAGCCTTTGAGAAAATTGAAGATCTATTTATAAAAAAAAACACTCCAACAAGATGGGTATAGACAAGAGCATATCTCAATATATTAAAGACTGTATATGACAAGCCCACAGATAGCTGTCATACTTGATGCTGAAAAGCTGAAACTGTTTCACTTAAGATCAGGATATCCACTCACTACTTTTATTAACATACCTTTCGCCAGAGGAATTAGGGAGGAAAGAGAACAGGCATCTGAATTGGAAAGGAAGAGGTAAAACTTCCACTATTTGTGGACATGCTTTTATATGTAGAAAATCCTAAAGACTCCACCAAAAATCTTTATTCAGTTAGGTTGCAAGAAACAAAATTAATATGCAAACACCTGTCGCAGTTTTAATCACTAACAATTAACTATCAGAGAGTTTAAGAAAACATTTCCATTTGCAATTGCATCAAAAAGAATAAGATATCTAGGAAAAAATGTAACCAAGGAAGTAAAAGACCTATATGCTGAAAACTCTAAGACACTGATGAAAGAAATAAGATGATATAAGTACCTAAAAAGGTATTTCATGCTTATGGATTGGAAGAATTAATATTGTTAAAATGCCAAAATTACCCAAAGCAATTTACAGATTCAATGCAATTTCTATCAAAATTCCATTGGCATTTTTCACAGAATTAGAGCAAAGTTCTAAAGTTTGCATAGAACCACAAAAGATACCAGATAGCCAAAGTAATCTTGAAAAGTAAGAACAAAGCTTACAGCATCACACTCCCACCAGATTTCAAACTATATTACAAAACTGTAGCAATCAAAACAGTTCGGTATTGGCATAAAAAGACACACAGATGAATGAAACAGAATAGAGAGCCCAGAAATAAACCCATGCATATATGTTCAATTAATTTAGAACAGAGTAAGCAAGAATGTACAATGGGGAAAGGACAGTTTCTTCAATAAATGGTGTTGGGAAAACTGGAAAGCCACATGCACAAGAATGAAACTGAACCACTACTGTACATCATGCACAGAAATTAAAATGGTTTAAAGATTTGAATGTAAGATCAGAAATCATGCAACTCCTAAGGGGGAAAAAACAAGCAGTAAATTCCTTGACATCAATCTTGCAGTTTTTTCAAAAGTCTGATTCCAAAGGCAATGCCACAAAAGCAAAAAATAAGTAAATGGGACAATATCAAACCAAAAAGCTTCTGCACAGCAAAGGACACTATCAAGAAAATGAAAAGGCAACCTACTGAATGAGAGAAAATATTTGTAAATCATGTATCAGATAAGGTATTAGTATCCAAAACATATAAAGAACTCATACAACTCAATAGCAAAAAATAATGTCATTAAAAAATGGACAGAGGATCCTAATAGTCATTTTTCCAAAGTAGACATACACATGACCAACGGATAGATGAAAAGATGCTCAACATGATTAATCATCAGGAAATACAAATCACAGCCACATGCCTGTCAGAATGCTGTTATCAAAAGGACAAGGAATAACAAATATTGGTTAGGATGTGGAGAAAAGGGAACCCTTTGTGCAGTGTTGGTGGAAATGTAAATTGGTGCAGCCACTATGGAAAACAATATGGAGGTTCCTCAAAAATTAAAAATTGAACTACCACATGATCCAGCGATTCCATTCCAGATATTTTTCCAAAGAGAAAACACCAATTCAAAAAGATATCCCAATATTCAAGGCCATATTATTTATAATAGGCAAGGTATAGAAACAACCTAAGTGTCCATCAATGGGTGAATGGATAAAGAAGATGTGGTGTACACACACACACACACACACACACACACACACACACACACACAGTAGAATACTACTCAGCTATGAAAAGAATGAAATCTTGCCATTAGTGACAATATGGACAGGACTTGAGGACATTATGCTAAGTGAAATAAGACTGACAGGGAAAGACAAATACTGCATGATTTCACTTATACGTGGAATATAAAAATCAAAAGAAAATTTGTAGATAAAGAGAACAGACTATTGGTTTCCAGGGGACAGGAGTTTGTGGGGTGGGTTAAAGGGATCAGGAGGTATAAACTTCTGATTACAAAATAAATCATGGGGATGTAATGTATAGCCTAGTGACTATAGTTAATAATACTGTATGGCATAACTGAAAGTTGCCAAGCGAGTAGATCTTTAAAGTTCTCATTACAAGAAAAATATATTGTTAAGTGTATGGTGACAAATTTTAATTAGAGTTATTGTCATAATCATTTTGCAGTTTATATGAATACTGAATCATGTTGTACGCCTAAAACTAATGCTCTATGTCAATAAAAAATTTTAAAAAGACATTCACTCAGTATTTGAGATTTAATAAAATTACTCTTTACTGTTATCAAGGACATTCTTAAGTGACTTGGCATTTTGGGAATTTGAGTGCATTAAGAGTCTGTCAACAGTGCACTTTGATGCTGCTGCCTTGACTCCTCTAGAGGTGGTGGCATTGTACTCATCATTGCTCTTGCACTATCCATGCAAATGTCAACACAGCAAGAAGACCAAATGCCTGTTACAACCCTTACAATAGTTCATGGACACCCTGAAATGGTTTCTGTGGGCCACACTGAGAACCGTGGACCTGGATGAATATCTAGAATAATAGGTCCATTGACTCTGGAATGCTGGGAGAGGGGAGGGGAAGGTATAGGCAGTGAGATTATCAAACTAGTTTGTTTTCTCATCAATTCTGAAAGAGTAATAGAGTTTGACCTCAGGGTTTATCTCATTCCTTCAGTTGAAATCTCCCATGTTACAATTAGGATTATGTTATCTTGGCCTTAATGGCCACATATTCCACAGAATGCCATGCAAAATGTGAATAGTCTCAAAAGTCTTTTTCTAAAGGAAAACTGCAAGCTTACTGTGAGCACCCAGGAAACCATTCTCAGAATGGATTATAAGTTTTATTTTGAATTTTGGTATTTTACCGAAACTGAAATATGTAAAGCTATTGGAGTGTTCAGTCTAGGGGAAAGGAACATGGCTTCCAGTTTCAAGGTTTTTCCCATGTCCTACCATAACACAGCTCAGACATTTCTGTTATAATTGTTCTTTTTACACTTCTTTCCTTTAAAGTGAAGATATAGCTGTTAATGGCATAATCTTTAATAAATAACTGCTCATTGCCTTGAGTGAGGTATATGTTCACCTTGCTTGGTCTAATGTATATATTTCTAGATACATTTCAAATTAAAACATTTGGAAATGCATTAAGAAAGTCTGTTCTTTACTGTTGCTTTTTTTTTAAGTCAATTGTCCATTAACTTTTATTTAAAAAGAATAATGTACACTGTTTGCTTAAAGCAATATTAGTTATTATTAGCAATTATTAGTCTGTTTAGTTGCAAAGAATTTTTTTCAACTTCAAGCAATTTTTTTCAACCTTAATCTTTTGTTCTTTCCTATCTTCAGTCATCTACAAGACACTTAACCTGTACTGTCTGACTGCTGTATGACCCTGTTACCTAAAACTAAACTTTTTATTCATAAAGTAACAATTTTTGTAGTGAAATGACCTTTTGCACTCATTACCTGCCTATTTCATACTTGTAGTTACTCGCTTTGGGATACTGTGGTAGAGACCTGGTTAGTGGTCTCTTCCTGACTAGTCCCCTCTCCATTCAAAGCATCCAGAATACTTTATCTTCTTTTCATGTTTCTACTCCATTCAAGAATATCTGTTGTAGCTTTCTACTATTACTACCCAAAATTTAATTAAATACTACACTACCCTAGATTGACTTTCAGGTGTTTGATAACTCTTTTCACTCTGCCCAATTCCAACTTACATCCTAGCATCTACAGCACTCCTCCATGTGCCATTCACTCTACTCTTCCCAGCATCCGCTGACCATGTTTATTCTGTGTTCTTGCTTTTTCCCCAGAGGCAATATGGTAGAAGTTAGAATTTGCTATCAGACACATCTTACCACATAATACTTGTGATCTTATTAACTTCTGAGCCTTGATTTCT
This sequence comes from Manis pentadactyla, assembly GCF_030020395.1. Classification (NCBI taxonomy): domain Eukaryota; kingdom Metazoa; phylum Chordata; class Mammalia; order Pholidota; family Manidae; genus Manis; species Manis pentadactyla. Next base: position 152,868,670 of record NC_080021.1, on the reverse strand, counting down.
TCATCTTAAAGAACAAAGTATTCTCAGATTGTTTTATTGTCTTTTTGTTCTTTGATTTTTTTTTACCCATTAATCAAATCTCCCTAGTTAAGCTCCTTAAGGGAAGGGACTGTGTTTATAAACAATATTAATGACAATAATAATAAATAATATTTATCAATCATTGAGGGGCAGGCACTATACTTGAGTGTGTTACATTTTACCTTTTTAATAATTCCATCACACCTTGGTTGAAGTACTGTTAATCACTTCCAGTTTACATTCATGACAAAGAGGAAATTCAAATCCATCATCCAGATCCTATGGCATTAGCGCTACCATTATCTAGACTATGCTGAGCACATAATATGTGTTGAGAAATACTTTTTGATCCTGAGTGGTTGTATAAAATGTTTAATCAAGAAGCTAGCAGTAGCACTGCCAAGTAGCCCACAGAACAGGAGGGGACCTGAGGATTTAGGTACGGTCCTTGTGTTAACTCTGATTTCTGCACTATTATGTGTTTCATACAGTTTAAAGCTGATGGAACAGGATACTTGCAACCTTGAAGAGGAAGAGCGAAAAGCAAGTACCAAAATCAAAGAAATAAATGTTCAGAAAGCAAAACTTGTTACTGAACTAACAAACCTTTTAAAGGTAAGGCATTTTCTTATTACTCATTTTTTAAAGCAGATAGTAAAACCTTAGCAAGAAATTTTTATCAGTAATTTTTGCTTGCTCTGATGTTTCTCATTTTAGGTCAATGAATTAGTTAAAAGCCTTTATTAAGCTAAATTATTTCACATTTTATCCAGTTAAATACACAAGAAAACAATTCTCTTGAAAGATTGTTCATGGTTTATAATGTTTTTATAAAACTATTATTATTCTTAGTTGTAAAACAAATTGAATTCTTAGGGGTTTTTGTTCCTAGATTTGTACTTCTCTGCATATACAAAAGGTAGATTTAATTCTTCAAAATACTACAGTGATCTCTGAGAAGAACAAATTGGAATCAGATTATATGGCTGCCTCATCACAGCTACGTGTCACTGAGGTAAGACTTTTGCTTTCATTTTGGGGTTCTAGCCTCAGACCAGTTTGAAAACATACATATGTCATCACTTGAAATGTGCAGTTTGTCATGTACTCTTTAGTTTATGAATTCAATGCATCTTGCTGATGAGGAAGCAATATTTGAAACGCTTTGTGCTGTGGGGCAAAGGGTGGTGATAATCTAAAGAGATACTACAGTGTCTGATGTAGTCATCTGAAAACCAGAGTTTCCTGTGCTCTTAATCTGTGTAAATATAGTCATTGCCATTACCAAATAGCAACTAGTAGCTTGTACTTATGGTTGATCCCATAAGCTGCAAGTTTTAAGCAACACTAAGAGAAGTCTTGCTACAGAATCTTGGGGAGTAAACCATGTGTTAATATCTGTCTGTGAAGTGATAAGTATTGAAATAGTGCTCACAAGGAGAAATGTGCTGAACTAAGTTAATATAAATCCCAAAGAACTGGCAACAAAATGGTAGTGACAGTGACAGTGGCATAGTTTCTTAGTCTTCCAGATCCTTTCCCAAAAATGGAGCCACTAGAATAACAAGACAACAAGTATCACAGAGTTTGAAGGTTTCTCCACTGGTGTACTATCACACTGACTATGGTGTGCTCAAGGGGCAGGGTTTGCATGGAGCTTGCTGTGCAGGAGAAGGGATGGGGTGGACAAGGTTAGGCACACTCTGCCCAGCAGGTTGGAAACTTTCAGGAACTTCAGGCACTCCATCGCCCTGGCTGGCTACTCACCTCTGAGGACCCCCAATGTGATACACAGCCTGCTGTGCCTTCCTCCTGGCCTGCCGGCACCGGCTTGCAAACCAGCAGTCTCTGACCTGGAATCAGGGCAGCCAGAGGGAGGACCCGCCTATGGCAGCTACAGACGCAAAGCACAGAAGCTTACATTTGTGTGCTCGGCCCACTGGTTCTGACAGTGGAGATAGGCACAGCAGCCAGGAAGCAGGAAAGAGCTCTTTCCTCCCCACAGGTACCAGCGCCACTCCCCTGTGACCCCTGACGCTTCTCCAGGGGCTGAGCAGCTCCAGAGATTAGAGCTTCTAGGCACTAGAGGGCACCACATACAAATATGAAACCTCAAAGGAACCTGGTTCACACCAAAATTTCACAAACACCAGAAAAAGGGCCAAGTGAAACTGAATTCACCAATCTTCCTGAAAGAGAATTCAAAATAAAAATCATACCATGCTCATGGAAGTACAGAAAAATATTCAAGCACTCAGGGATGAATTTAGGATGGAGATTCAATCATTAAGAAATTCCATATCTGAAATGAAACATACAGTGGAGGGATTTAAAAGCAGATTAGGTATAGTAGAAGAGACAGTAAATGGAATAGAAATCAGGGAAGAGAAATACAAAGGAGCTTAGGCACAGAGAGAAAAAAGGATTTCTAAGAATGAAAAAGTACTTAGAGTACGGTGTGACCAATCCAAACAGAACAATATTCGCATTATAGGAGTACCAGAAGAAGAGAGGGAAAAAGGGATAGAAAGTGTCTTTGAGGAGGTAATTGCTGAAAAATTCCCCAATCTGGGGGAGGAGATAGTATCTCAGGCCATGGAAGTGCACAGATATCCCAACACAAGGGACCCAAGGAAGACAACACTAAGACATATAATAATTAAAATGCAAAGATCAAGGATAAGGACAAACTATTAAAAGCAGCTAGAGAGAGAAAAAAGATCACATGCAAAGGATAGCCCATCAGGCTATCATCAGACTTCTCAGCAGAAACCTTACAGGCCAGAAGGGAGTGGCATGATGTATTTAATGTGATGAAGCAGAAGGGCCTGGAACCAAGATTACTTTATCCAGCAAGATTATCATTTAAATTTGAAGGAAGGATTAAACAATTTCCAGATAAGCAAAAGCTGAGAGAATTTACCTCCCACAAACCACCTCTACAGTGCATTTTGGAGGGACTGCTGTAGATGTAAGTATTTCTAAGGCTAAATAGCTGTCACCAGGGGAAATAAAACCACAGTAAAGTAAAACAATTAATTACTAAGCAGATGTAAAACATCACCTACCCCCAAAGTCAATCAAGGGATAAAGAAAGAGTACAGAATAGGATACATGATACATAAAGAATGGAGGAGGAAGAAAAAGAAGGGAAAAAAAGAACCTTTAGGTTGTGTTAGTAATAGCATACTAAATGAGTTATATTAGACTGTTAGACAGTAAGGGAATTATCCTTGAACCTTTGGTGATCACAAATCTGAAGCCTGTGCAATGGCAATAAGTACATACCTATCAATAATCATCGTAAATGTAAATGGTCTGAATTCACCAATCAAAAGACAGAGACACTGAATGGATAAAAAAACAAGACGCATCTATACACTGCCTACAAGAGACTCACTTCAAACCCAAAGACATACACAGACTGAAAATAAAGGATGGAGAAAGGTATTTCATGCAACTAACAGGGAGAAAAAAGCAGGAGTTGCAGTACTTGTTTCAGATAAAGTAGACTTCAAAACAAAGAAAGTGACAAGAGACAAAGAACGACATTACATAATGAGAAAGGGGTCAGTCCAACAAGAGAATATAACAATTGTAAATATCTATGCACCCAATACAGGATCGTCTACATATGTGAAACAAATACTAACAGAATTGAAGCGGGAAATAGAATGCAATGCATCCGTTTTAGGAGACTTCAACACACCACTCACTCCAAAGGACAGACCAACCAGACAGAAAACAAGTAAGGACTCAGGGGCACTGAACAACACACTAGAACAGATGGACCTAACAGACATCTACAAAACGCTCCATCCGAAAACAGCAGGATACACATTCTTCTCAAGTGCACATGGGACATTTTGAAGAATAGATCATATACTAGGCCACAAAAAGAACCTCAGTAAATTCAAAAAGATTGAAATTGTACCAACCAACTTCTCAGACCACAAAGGTATGAAACTAGAAGTAAATTACATGAAGAAAATGAAAAAGCCCACAAACACATGGAGGCTTAATAGCATGCTCCTAAATAATCAGTGGATCAATAACCAAATAAAAACATAGATGGAGAGAAATGACAACAATGATTCACACCACAAAAATCTGTGGGACGCAACAAAGGCCGTGCTAAGAGGGCAGTACATTCCAATACAGGTCTACCTCAGGAAAGAAGAACAATCCTATATGAACAGTCTAAACTCACAATTAATGAAACTAGAAAAACAAACAAACGAGGCCCAAAGTCAAAAAAAGAGGGATATAATAAAGATTAGAACAGAAATAAATAAAATGGAGAATAATTAAACAATAGAAAGAATCAGTGAAAGCAGGAACTGGTTCTTTGAGAAAATAAGCAAAATAGACAAACCCCTAGCCAGACTTATCAAGAAAAAAAGAGTCTACACACATAAACAGAATCAGAAATGAGAAAGAAAAAATCACTACAGACACCACAGAAATACAAAGAATTACGAGAGAATACTATGAAAAATTATATGCTAAGAAACTGGGTAAACTAGAAGAAATGGACAACTTTCTAGAAAAATACAACCTTCCAAGGATGACTCAGGAAGATACAGAAAATCAAAATAGACTAATTATCAGCAAGGAAATTGAATTGGTAATCAAAACCCTACCTAAGAACAAAATTCCTGGACCAGATGGTTTCACTGCTGAATTTTATCAAAACATTTAGTGAAGACCTAATACCCATCCTCCTTAAAGTTTTCCAAAAAGGAGAAGAGGAAGGAATACTCTCAAACACTTTCTACAAGGCCAGCATCACTCTAATACCAAAACCAGGCAAAGACCCCACATGAAAAGAAAATTACAGACCAATAGCCTTGATGATCATAGATGCAAAAATACTCAACAAAATATTAGCAAGCCGAATTAAAAAATACATCAAAAAGATCATCCATCATGATCAAGAAGGATTTATTCCAGGGATGCAAGGATGGTACAATATTAGAAAATCCATCAATAAAAAGGAGGACAGAAACCACATGATCATCTCCATACATGCTGAAAAAGCATTTGACAAAATTTAACATCCATTCATGATAAAAACTCTCAACAAAATGGATATAGAGGGCAAGGACCTCATCATAATAAAGGCCATATATAACAAACCCACACCCAACATGATACTTAACAGTGAGAAGCCGAAAGCCTTTCCTTTAAGATTGGGAACAAGACAGGGATGCCCATTCTCCCCACTTTTATTCAGTGTAGTTCTGGAGGTCCGAGGCACGGCAATCAGACAACACAAAGAAATAAAAGGCATCCAGATTGGCAAGGAAGAAATTAAACTGTCACTCTTTGCAGATGACATGATATTGTACATAAAAAAACCTAAAGAATCTGCTCCAAAACTATTAGATCTAATATCTGAATGCAGCAAAGTTGAAGGATACAAAATTAATACACAGAAATCTGTGGCTTTCCTATACACTAACAATGAACTAGCAGAAAGAGAAATCAGGAAAAAAATTCCATTCACAATTGCATAAAAAAGAGTAAAATACCTAGGAATAAACCTAGCCAAGGAAGTGAAAGACCTATACTCTGAAAACTACAAGACACTCATGAGAGAAATTAAAGAAGATACCAATAAATGGAAACAAATCCCGTGCTCATGGATAGGAACAATTAATATTGTCAAAATGGCCATCTTGCCTAAAGCAATCTACAGATTCAGTTGAATCCCTGTGAAGATACCAACAGCATTTTTCAACAAACTAGAGCAAATAGTTCTAAAATTCATATGGAACCACAAAAGACCCCAAATAGCCAAAGCAATCCTGAGAAAGAAGAATAAAAATGGCTGTATTATGCTCCCCAACTTCAAGCTCTACTACAAAGCCACAGTAATCAAGACATTTTGGTACTGGCACAAGAACAGACCCATAGATCAATGGAACAGACTGGAGAGCCCAGATATAAACCCAAGCATATATGGTCAATTAATATATGATAAAGGAGCCATGGATATATAACGGGGAAATGACAGCCTCAACAACTGGTGTTGTCAAAACTGGACAGCTACATGCAAGAGAATGAAACTGGATTATTGTGTAACCCCATACACAAAAGTAAACTCAAAATGGATCAAAGGCCTTTGTGTAAGTCATGAAACCATAAAACCCTTAGAAAAAAAGATAGGCAAAAATCTCTTGAATATAAACATGAGCAACTTTTTTCTGAACACACCTTGCCAGGCAAGGGAAACAAATAAAAAATGAACAAATGGGACTACATCATGCTAAAAAGCTTCTTTTCTATACAGCAAAGGACACCACCAGCCGAACAGAAAGGCATCCTACAGTATGGGAGAATGTATTTGTAAATGACATATTCAGCAAGAAGTTAACATCCAAAATATATAAAGAACTCACATGCCTCGACACCCAAAATGCATATAACCCTTTTTAAAAATGGGCGGAGGATATGAACAGACCCATCTCCAAAGAGGGAATTCAGGTGGCCAACAGACACATGAAAAGATGCTCCATATCGCTAACTATCAGGGAAATGTAAATTAAAACCACAATGAGATATCACCTCACACCAGTTAGGATGGCCATCATCAACAAGACTAGGAACAAGAAATGCTGGTGAGGATGCGGAGAAAGGGGAACCCTCCTACACTGCTGGTGGGAATGTAAGCTAGTTCAACCATTGTGGAAAGCAATAGGGAGTTCCTCAACAAACTAAAAATAGAAATACCATTTCACCCAGGAGCTCCACTCCTAGGAATTTTCCCAAAGAATACAACTTCTCAGATTCAAAAAGACATATGTTGCCCTATGTTTATCACAGCACTATTTACAATAGCCAAGATACGGAAATAACCTAAGTGTCCCCTCAGTAGGTGAATGGATAAAGAAGATGTGGTATATATACACACGGGAATACTATTCAGCCATAAGAAAGAAACAAATCCTACCATTTGCAACAACATGGATGGAGCTAGAGGGTATTATGCTCAGTGAAATAAGCCAGGCAGAGAAAGACAAATACCTAATGATTTCCCCCATTTGTGGAGTATAACAACGAAGCAAAACTGAAGGAACAAAACAGCAACAGACTCACAGACTACAAAAAGGGACTAGTGACTAAAGGGAAGAGCGGGTGGGGATGGAGGGAGAAGGGGATTGTGGGGTATCATGATTGGTACACATGGTGTGTGTGGGGTCATGTGGGGAAGACAGTGTAGCTCAGAGAAGAGAAATAGGGACTCTGGCATCTTAGTACACTGATGGACAGTGACTACAATGTGGCATGGGGGGTGCCCTCGATAATGAGGGTGAATGTAATAACCATATTGTTTTTCTTGTGAAACCTTTGTAAGAGTGTATATCAATGATACCTTAATAAAAAAATAAAAAGTAAAAATAAACGTTAGAGTAAAGGATAAAGAATAAGAAAATTTAGCAAATCAAATCCAATAACATATAAAATAGTAATACATCCTAACCAAGTGAATTTATTCTAGAAGTACAGGATTGATTTAAAGTTTGGAAATTCATCAGTGTAAGTCCATCTTAACAATTAAAGAAAACCCAGATGATCATTTCAATATGTACAAAGAAACATTTGACAAAATTCAGCATTCTTTTATGATAAAAACTTTTCTGCATCTAGGAATGAAAGAAAACTCTTATATGTTTTCAAGTTCTGTGAACTTGGTTTTGGTAAGTTTGAGCATGCAGAACAAAAATTATAACAGACAAGGAATCAGGAGTCCTACTTGTGCAAAATTAACTTTGGCTCTTTAGTAGATGCTGCTAAAAAGAGGCAGGCTGCAAACTAGGAGATTATATTTGTGAAATACAAAACCTGACAGAGGACATGTACTAAGACAAAGGGCCCAAATCAAGCCTAAGGTCTGTTGATGTATGTTCTCTGCAACCTAAGAATAGTTTTTACATTTTTATAGGCTTTAAAATAAATGAAACAGAAGAATATGTGATACACTGTATGTGTTCCTCAAAACCTAAAATACTTACTTACTGGCCCTGGATAGAAAAGGGTTTGCTGACCCCTAATACTATAAAAAGAACTCTTAAAACTCAGTAAAAAGAAGACAGACAACCCAGTAAAAAATGGGCAGCAGATCTTAAAAAGGATTTCTTAACTAATGAAAGTATACAGATAGCAAAAACAAAAGGCCCATGAAAAGAAGTCCAACCTTATTAATCAGAGAAGTGTGAATTAAATTCAAAATGAGCTACCAACACAGACCCACTAGAGTAATTAAAATTTTCCATGTCACCATACCAAAGTGCTGGTGGAAGGGTAAAGTAACTGGAACTCACACTAGCGGTTGAAATTTAAAGTATATAACCGCTTTGGAAAACTATTTGAGACATTCTTAAATGCTAAACATACATCTGCCAAATGATCCAGCCAATTCCTCTCCTAATATTTGTCAGAAGAAATGAAAGCATATGACCAGCAAGATTAGTACACAAATGTGTACCAGCTTTCTTTGTAATAACTAAAAACTGGAAACAAATGTGCCGCAACAGCTCAATGAGTAAACAAGTCATGGTAAATCCATACAGTGGAACATTACTCAGCCATAAATAGAGAGTGAATTGCTGATACAACATGGTGAATCTCAGTTATGCTGAGTGAAAAGAAGCCAGGCCAAAAACTATATGATTCCATTTACATGAAATTCTACAAAATGCAGAATGTCTAGTGACAGAAGTAAACTTGGTTGCCTGGGAAGGATACAGGGGGATGGATTACAAGGGGTACAAAGCTGTTCAACGTTACAGATAAGTTTATTATTTTGGTGATGGTTTCCCTGGTGTATATATTTGTCAAAATTCATCAAGTTGTACGTTGTAACTATGTGTTGTTTATTCACCAATTATACTTCAAAGCTGAAAAAACTGAAGGAAGAAATTACAATTTTATCATTTGTTTTGATGAAGTATTTTTTCCAGTATTTTCGAGTATGAAATTGTGAACATATACAAGAGTAGAGAATACTGGTAACATCCATGTGTCCACTCTTCTTGTTTAGCAAATGTAATGCTTTACCATACTTGTTGCAGATTTTTAAAACTCGAAGCCCCCTTGTACCCTTTGCCATCAATTATTCTACTTTCCCAGGGTTTACTGCTCTCTGGCAGTGGTCTGTAAATGATTCACCTTTACACTTCTCAGAAACATACGTGTTGTGTAAAAGTAAACTGTGGTAGTATCTTTTTGTGGAAAGAGTCCTTAGATGATGGGTTTTAGGAAATAGAGACATAGGCTTGCGCAGATGAATGGAAAGATTAAATCAGAGTAGAATAGCAGAGAAGCATCTTAGAGTAGGCAAGCACTAATACACCTAGTTAAAGGGAGCTGACAGGTTTGATATGCTAGGATTGGTTAGTTCACTTTGAGCAAAGGCCAAAGGCTTGGAAGATGGAAAGTCTCCTCTTCCAAGCGAAAAAAAAGGTGGCAGGAGGAGAGGAATGCAGCAGAGCAGAAGTGGCAGTCATCCTGAGTATGTAGAAGGGATCTGGCAAAAAGAAACTAATGATAGTACCCCAACGGGGTGGAAGGCAGCATATGGAACTAGCTGCCATAGGAGAGCCCTCATCAGTGTTTATTTCATAGGAGGAAGTTGTCTGAGTGTCATGTGTTCTTTTGGGTAAATAAATGTAGAACCCATGCTAAAGGTTCTTCATTGATTGAGCCTGTGAACCTGGTTGTTCAGTTTAGGAAATGGTATGGTAGAAGAATTTCATGAAGAAATTGACCAATCATGCATATACTATATGGAGCCTTCAATCCAGTCACACAATACAATATTTGATACTGGTGCCTGAAGTTTTAACTGTTAAGGAGCTTAAAATTATGGATTTGTGTCATGTTTACAAAGTGTTATAAAATTATAATGGCTTTGGAGTAAGCATTCTCCCAAACTTTTAACCCATTCCTGACATATACTTTTCCAACAGCCTTTTTCACATAGATGTGCTAATAGGTCAAACTGACAGTATTTATTCTCTTAATGATCCATTTTTTGTTAATATAGCAGAAATATTAAAATTTCTAGTGCAGAGTTGGAGACTACTTTGGAGAGTTGGAAAGTTTATTAGAAGGAGATTTTGTTTCGATCTTTGAGTCACTAATTAATTTTTTATAAGGACAGCCACTTTATACTGTCTAGAGAAATAATCTCTGATTAGGTGCTTGTCCCTCTAGATTTTGTTACCTGGAAATAATAGCCACTCAGTTCTCAGCCACACACCTACACAGCACCACCCCCTTGACAGGTTTTTCCACACTAATCATACTTGATACTACCCGACTGTATTTTTTATTTCCTCAGTAATATTTTGTACCATTCTGTTTCCCTTTTTCTTATGCTGATCTGAAAATTATTGAATGCTCTTTATAAATTTTTTTACCAACTGTTTTGTAAGGTTCTTTTATTTCTTGCACTGGGTATTTGATAAATGTTTGCTGCTGACTGAACATAGTCACTAACCACACATTTTAAATAGTCAAGAATGAGTGAAAGAATATAGAGTTGAATAGGTGAATGCTAGTTCACTTCTCTTTCTGTTTGCTCTTTTTGCTTCTCATGTTTGCTCTCATTTAGCCATACATGTCTTCCTAGTCTTCTTGCTGTCCTGCTTCACTTGAAACAAGGAGAATTCTTTTCTCCTTGTCCCTTTGAACTAATGGCAGGTTGCACCATGGAGTCATTCCTACCACTTCTGGTTTTTGTCCTTTACCCCAGTTATGAAAACAAGTTCACAAAAGATTGACACACAACTTGAGTTGAGGTTGTCTCCACAAGGAGACTTGGCAGTAGCTAACCATCTTGGCGTTTGATGCTTCCTCAGATTATTGCAAGGCAAATAGACCTACAGAATCCCCAGAGACAGGCAAATGTTGGTGAGCCTCTGTTTGGTAATTATGTCACTAACTTTTGGAATATTTTTAGCATAAGTTAGTGAGTGACTGCATGTGAATCATCCCAATGTGGGGTTGGACAGAAGGTACACCTTTTAGTTGCTTTTCACATTGGGCAGGTTTACTAACCGCTCCAAAGCCTTTTTGTCATCTGCAACCATGGGGGAATTTTGATGCCTACCTAACTTGCAGGCATATTGTGATATTCAGTAATACTTGTCAAGACATGTAGGGTGCTGGGTGCTGCCTAGAATACGTGCTTCCTTAAAAAGTATAAATTTATAGCAGGATTAATACTAGTTGTAAGAACTGGAGGTTTTTAAATTATTTATCCTAATACTAAATTTATGATTTCTGTACTTTATCTAACATTCCTCTCTACCTACCTGCTTACCTCTCTCCCATACCAAAACACAGTTTGAGAGGAGTTATTTTATTTAAATAAGATACATATTTATGGGGATAATAAGTGGATAGTATTATTGCTTTTACTGTATTGTTTACTGTTAGATAAATTGAACAGAATTTATAATCTTGTGTATTAAAAAGTCAAGAACCTTGACTTCTGAATTTCAAATTTGATATTAAAGAATACTTTTAATATTTCTAAAACACGTACCCTGTCTGATATGTATTAAACATTATAGTTAGCATTTGAATTTGAAAACAGATTGGAATGAAATTTGATGCTAGTGGTTGTATTAAAGGAAAATTGAAGAAATGTTATAATTTACAACCAGTGTTTTAGTGAAAGTTCATTACTAGAACTTAGCTCCTTTCATACAGAAAATGGTCTTCATTTTGTTTGACTATTATTTTAATTAATTGTTAAATGGAATACTTACTGCGTTAAATGTAATATTTAGTAAGAAATTTCTGTGTACAATTCTGATTTTTGCCACTAGAGGGCCCTCTTTTACAGCTGCTTTTCTTAATGTCAAGGTATTTCTGTACACCTTTCATGACAATTGAACTTCTTAAAGAGTTTTGGAGGAAAGATAATACTTATTAATTTCTTTCAGATTATATATCCACAAAGTAATCTCTGAGATGTTGGTGGGGGATAGTTTTTAAATTTTCCTTTTTCTCCCTATGTCTCAAGCAGATGAAATATTTCTTTTGTCTGTTAACTGTTAAAGGCTAGACTCTAAGCAGAAATGTAAATAAAGTCTTTTACACCAGACTGACTTGACAACATTTTATCTTCTGTCATCATCTACTGCCTTTCTTTCTCCTCCTCACCTCCCACCCCCTCCAAAAAAACCTCAGCAAGAATGGTTGGGGTGAGCAGACCAGGAGCTTTGTGAAGGGATGTTACAAATGTGTATGTATAGAAAGAACATTTTCTCTGGTATTGTTAGACATAGGCCACCAGACAGAAGCAAACGACTGAATTAGGTTTTGTCCTCCTAAGCCCAGAGCACCATACAGGCAACTCAGGCATGTTTCTTTCCCATAATGTTCTAATCCTTCATTTTACCAAAGTCCAGAGAAGCAGGAAGCAGGAATGGAAGACTGCAGGAGTGTTTCCTCGCTCTCTAGCTGTCCCATGTTTTACATTCACCTGAGTGTGACACCCCTAGAAAGCAGAATAGGAATGACTGGGAGTCTTTTAACACTGTCTTTTATTTCTCTCCAGGTGTAGAAACTGAATAATTAATCCAATGAAGCCATAATCATAATGCTAAATGATCAGTATAAAGCTTGCTTATATTTTTAGTTCAGTCTGGTATATATTCTTACTTTTGTCTTAGTTTAGTATGCTATCAAAATTGTGTGCATAAAAATCAACTGAGGACCTTGTTAATAATACAGATGCCAAGTATTGGCCCTGGAGATCTTATTCAAATAGATCTGCTATGTGGCTGGAGTATCAACCAAATCAATACTGTTTCAACAGTCTTACCCCACCCCACCCATCTTGTATTTTTGTGTGCAGACTAAAGTTCGAGATTTAATGGTTAAGAGCAAACTTAGGCATGTTTCCTTTCTCCAGAACCTACTGACCTGCTGTTTCCATAACCTTTAGCAAGTTTCTTAGGATCTCTGAGCCACATGTAAATAAAGAGATAATACATTTAAGATCCTAATGAGTATGAGACTAACGAACATAGAGGATAGCGGTTAAACAGTGCTTGCCCCACAGAAGGCCTTTCTGTTGATGGCCTCCTTGTTCGTTACACATGAAACTTGCCATCTGGCTCTTGCCTGCCTCACCACTCTCATCCTTCACATCCTTACTTCTCCTCCAACCGTTTTAAGATTTCTTGTTCCCTGAACAAATGGGTCTTTGAGGCTTCCATGGCTTATTTGTAATCACCTATCCTGGGAATGCCTTCTGTTGCTTTCTGTTTAGTACTTTGTTACTTGTCTTTTAAGATCATTCACTTGTTGCAGCTTCTGTAATCACTGTGACCTTCCTGCATCCCCTGCCCCCAACATATACATATTCTCTCTGCTTTCCTCTCTCCCACTGAGAGACATCATGCTGTAATGAGAACATGAGTCCTAAAAGCAGGCCTGGATATGAATCCTAACAGCCTGCAACTAAATGTGTGAGCTTGGACAAGTTGCTTTAGTTCCTCTCAATCTTTTTTTTTTATGTGCAAAATGGGAATGACATTACAGTATCATGAGAAATAAGGGAATAATGTGTGTGATGCACCTAGCGCATAAACCTTCAGTTAGTAGCTCTTTTATTATGATGATTTTGTGTATCTTTCTCTTTATTCATCTTTCTATGTTCATACATAATAAAATACTGACATTTAATAGGTTCTGAGTAATTTGGTGAAGGAATGAACAGGTCCATGAATAAATGATAACTACATGAAAGGCACTTGGAAAACTATCCAACACTATTTATAGAGATTCTATTTACATTTGAGTGCTGAGTTTTCTGATATGAAGCCTATGTACTGTTTTTCAAATTTTGAGTACAAGTATTTATAGCTAAGTTAACCTGTTTCGGAAAAAGGCAGTTAAGTTTGAAAACTCTTATGGATTAGAAAAGTGCCATATTGATGTGCTGATACATCTTAAAGTTTAAGTTGAAATTTAACCTTTACAATAAAAGCACTCATGATTTGAGATGGTTTTCGGATTTGCTTATCACAATTGAAATTCAGTAACTCATTTGATCTAGTGAGGTGGTGTAATAAGGCCTCTGAATTAACAGTGACATACAAATTTTCAAAATCTTTCTTTTTCTTGTAATAGCAACATTTCATTGAGTTGGATGAAAGTAGACAGATACTATTGCAAAAGTGCAAGGAACTTATGGACAGAGCTAAGCAAGTATGTAACCTGGATGCAGAGCAGACCATTCCTCAAGAGTATCAGACAGTAAGTATAAAAAGTATATGATGTTACAAGCTAATCTATCTAACATACTACTTTTAACTTTAAAGTATGTTAGGCATGATAATGGGCCTAACATGACGTGCCATAAAAAATAGAGGATTTTTCCCATTTTTAAACTGAGTAATGTATGTAAAGTAATTCTGCTTAATGGAGTTTTTGTATCATTCAAACTTGGGTACCAGTCTTTGCTTAGTGCTAAAGTTACTAAACACTGGTATCACCTTGAACAATTAGTCACAGCATTCATTCTTCCAATAATAGCCTTTTTTTCCCCAAGCTGCGTTTAAGGGGGTGGTGGGGTCAGGAGGTGTGGTGTAATTTTTCATGGAAAAATAATACCAGTAATTGGTATACACGAAACAGTAAATAGAGGTGGTATTCAAAGGCAAAATGTAATTTTTTTCCTGGAAATTAGGATGTTTGTTTAGGGTTCCATGGAATGTGAATCTTTAGGGTAACAGCTGTTGGTAAGGAAAGGAGAAAAGAGCCTTTCCTTCTTTCCTTTATATTTTACATTCAGACTTTATATTTTATCACTCAGTTCATAAAATGAGATGCTGTCCTTTGGTCTAAGTTCCATCATTAATTAATTACATAGCCCTGGGACCGTAAGCATTATCTGACAAGTAGGAATAATACCTTGCCTTACATATCTGCTCTCTCAGAGTAATGTCAAAATAAAATAAGAAAATGAATAGAGAATGAACTTTTATATAACTGGTATTTGTATGGCTTTTTTATCTATTTCAATAGATAATGAAGTGTCTACTAACAATATTAATAGGACCAAAAAAAAGCTAATTTGGATTATAATTTTCAAATCCTCAAAGATTTTACTCTTTAATATCAGACCCAGCAGCACAGGGAGTGGATCTTTTTTGGATTCATAGTAGGGATTTAGTAGGTATTGTAAGACAAAGTGGGGAACCGTTGCTCCTAAAAACATACTAGGACTTCTTCTCCAAAATACGTTATGTTATAAAATAAATATTGGTACAATATTTATACTAATTTTTTCTTTCAGAAAGTATCACAATAATATCCTTGATAAATCATACAGTTTTTGAAAGCAACAAAATTAGAAGACAATTCATATGTTCAATAAAATGTATTGATTACCTGGTATGTATCAGGCTTTAAACAAGACACATAAATACTTCCTTCTCTACTGAAATTTATAGTCTAATTTGGAGAGTGGGCCACACACAACAAAAAAGCAAATAGATAATGTCAGATGACAAGAGGTATGAAGAAGAAAAACAAGGTAAAGAGGACAGAATGTCAGGGAAGGCTCCTTTGAGAAGATGCTGTTTTTGATGAGTATTTCAGTGGACATGATGAATAAAGAAAATAAATCAGGTGAATGTTTAAGTGAAGAGTATTTCAGACAGAGAAAACAGCTCTTATAAAGCTCCTGAGGCATTTTTCATAATACAAGGGATCTCAATGGGGCTAAAAATTATAATGCAGGCAGGGTCAGATCATGTAGGAGTTTGGGTTGTCTTTTGAGGTGGAATCCCCTGGAGGATTTTAAATAGGAGTGATGTGACTCTCTTTGATTTATAAAAGAGCTCTCCGTCTGCTATATGGGGAATAAAGTAGGGGTTCAAAATGGAAGCAAGAAGCTATCTGGAAGGTAATTGCTTTGGACCAGACAGGAGATTACAGTGACGTGGGTTAGGGTCGAAGTACTGGGTGGAGAGGTTTACGGACCTGAGGAATCTTTTCATGACAGCAGCAGGACACACTAATGGTGAAGGGTAAGAGAAGCTCTGAACTTCTCCACTTAATGAGGTAGAAAAGATAAAGGAGGAAAAGGTTTGCCCAAATTGGTGGGGAAGGAGTGAGCTGAAGATTTTTTTCATCGTCTTAAATGTGATGCCTCTTAGAAAGTCAAGTGAAGGTACCGAGGAGGTGGTGGGCCTATGAGTTGGAAGCACAGTGGACAAGTCAGAATTCGGCAAAATACACAATATCCGAAGGCCTGTAGAAGTGAAACTGCTTTCTAAATGGTGAAAAAGAAAAGACATAAGATTAAGACATGAATGTAATGTGGCAGAATTTTTGTCAGGGGTTGAAGATTCAATTTGTACTGTGTAGTGTATGAATTTTGCAGGTTGTGCTGGCAAAACTGTACTGCTTGTCTCCCTCATTAGGAAGGTATCTACTCCAATTTGTCTCTGTGGCATGGACTCAGATGGTGTAGTACTGCGGTGAATTCTGCCGTCAAAGTAATTGGGTCCTTCAGGTGCTTTTGTAGTTCTTCATAAGTACAGTATCAAGTTCTAACTTCTTGCTCTCTTTCAATGCCCCACATATTCTGGACCCATTCTACCAATTCAGCAAGTACCCACCATTCCAAATGGACACAGCTCCTCACCCCCCATGGTATGCAGCGCTCATTCTTTTTTCCAAGCTCCTGTCTCCCCTCTTCCTTGCTTCTCCCTGGCTGTTGGCTTTAAGGCCCAGAGATGAATTCTAAGCCTCTGAATTTTCTTAACTCTCTTATAGCTCCCTAGCATGAACTGATTTCCTTTCTCTAAATTCCATAGCCTATATGATATGTACTGCTTGTTTTAATACTGAACACCAGTAACTGCCTTAAGATGTTATCCAGTGTTGTTAAGTGTATTCTAATAGAAGACAAGTCTAAAATGTAAACTTTTTGAAGGCAAAATACCTGGTTTTAATTCCTTTGATTCCTTGTTGTGTGCTAGCATGCTGTTGAACACATAGTAGGTGCTTACTTAGACTGTTTTTCTTTTCCTTTTAATTATTTCAGTGGACATATTTCACTGTACTCTCTGTAATGGTGGACAATTTTTTTCTCATTTAGGCTTTCCGAGACCTTCCAAACACATTGGATGAAATTGATGCCTTATTAACTGAAGAAAGATCAAGAGCTTCTTGCTTCACAGGACTGAACCCTACAGTATGCTGCTTTCCCTGTTGCCTACTGAAGCACCACCACCCTCCCAACACACACACACACACGCGTGCACACACACTTCCCTCCAGTACTTGCCTCCCACTCTGTACTAGAGCTCTTGGTAATAATAAGCCTGACAGCAGGAACAATGTGCTTTAAATGCCAGATTCTGAATCTATTAGAATTTTAAATAGACTCTTCCTAAGGAACACAGTGTTCTGTGCCTTTTCTTTATAAAAAGAATAGTTGGGCTAACCTGAAATACTGCAATGTCTATTTTTTAAAGGATAAGAAATGGATTTTCAGTATAAGAACAGAAACTGCATATAGTACAATACAATTGGCTTTTTCATTTTAATGTTTTAATTGTTACAAAATTTCCTGTAATTTGATCCTATGGTAGATTTATATGAAATATTTTTTCTCTGCCAGGTTGTTGAGGAATACACAAAAAGAGAAGAAGAGATAGAGCAAATAACTGAGGAACTAAAGATAAAGAAATTTGAACTGGATAAATACAGGGAAAACATTTCACAGGTAATTGCTTCATTTTTATCTCCTGTTTTTGTCATGTGTTTACCATTAGTCATATGGGACTGGAGAATAATGCAAAATGAAATTACATGCTTCTAAGAAAAAAATGCAGTGTATGTTCTCATGACCAGATTGATATTGGTATTAAATTTGTTTTATGTAAGGTTTTATATCAGAATATAATAACACTCATCTTAAATTGTGTTTATATATTGCCTTTATGTGCAGGTAAAAGAGAGGTGGCTTAATCCTTTAAAAGAGCTGGTAGAAAAAATTAATGAAAAATTCAGCAATTTTTTTAGTTCCATGCAGTGTGCTGGTGAAGTTGATCTACATACAGAAAATGAGGTAAAATTGCATTTGAGATCTTCCTACCAAGTAATTTTAATTGTACACTAAAAGTATATGTAAATTTTTTATTTACTCTAGAGTTATAAATTGTTTTCTACAGAATTGCTCAAAGGAAGGAAAAGACCACCTGTGGGATTCCATTAGGGTCAGGGTGTGTGTGTGTGTGTGTGTGTGTGTGTCCACTGAAATTGAGTGTAATACCCAGTGGTTTCCTTCTAATGATTCAGTATGAAAATATTGGAAATTTGCTACTAATTTATTGAGCAGTAAGTTCATGCCTTACAAAGGTAGGTGAAATAGAATCACCACTAAAAGTGTAGATATGAGCTGGGATTTTCTTGAGAATAATTGGGAAAGAGGAGTAGGTGGAATTATAAATAAAACAAGGTTGGTCATGTATTGATTATAGTCAATGCTAGTTGATGATACATTGAGCTTCTTTTAGTATTATCTCTAATTCTGTATATGCTGGAAATTTTCCCAAATAAATCTTTCTTTGAAGAAAGAAATGAAGATAATACAAAACCCTTTTCCCTTCGCAGCTTGACAATTTGGGATTTTTGCATTTTAACTGTGTGCAGTTTTGCATGTATGTTCGTACATGAATATAAAATCAGGTAGTTCCTTTTTCTCCCAGTAAGAACTTTACCTATGACTCCTCCAGATAATCTGCTTAACTGAGGCATAAGGATAGCAAACATCTCATTTTTAAGTTCCAGTAAGATATTAGACCCTAGCACAGTGGTTGTTCACACAGTCTTTGGGCTTGTAGAATTAAAGGATATACTATAGTAACAAACTTAAAATATCCTTCCTCTGTGCCAGGCACTGTGAAGTTTGTTATCGTGTTCAATCCTCACCTTCATTCTATAAAGCAAGTACTTTTCTTGACCCTATTTTACAAATAAAGAAACTGTAAGTATTAAAGAACCAGTTGCTGTCTACAAGCTTTAGTCAGGGATCTCCACAGATCTATCTATGGAAACCTAGTGGCACTAAATTTTTAGTACTTTACTCTTAGAATTAATTTTTTCAATCTGTTTTCATGATAGCATAAAATTACCAGAGAAAATTGTTACCTCTTAACTTTTTTGATGTTCTATAGGAAGACTATGATAAATATGGAATTCGAATTAGAGTCAAATTTCGCAGTAGTACTCAGTTGCATGAATTAACACCTCATCATCAAAGTGGCGGTGAGAGAAGTGTTTCTACCATGTTATACTTGATGGCACTTCAAGAGCTTAATCGATGTCCATTCAGAGTAGTTGATGAAATCAATCAGGTATAGTGCTTATTCTTTTATTTGGATGTTACTGTGTCTTGTAATAGATTGAAACGTAATCATCATTATTGTCATTATTTAGGGAATGGACCCAATCAATGAACGGAGAGTGTTTGAAATGGTTGTAAGTACTGCTTGTAAGGAAAACACCTCTCAGTACTTCTTCATAACACCAAAGGTAGGTCACAAGTAACCTAAAAGTGCTCATGTACAGAAGTCCCTGTGGCTTAATCAGGTAGCAGGTTTTGGCCAAATATGTAAAGTACGACGAGCAGGAATACTCCCAAAAAGGGGAACTAAGAGGACTGCAGTAATATATTACTAAAGGGGACAAGTTCCAGTGACATACTCATCAGAAGCCTCATTATTGGCTGAAAAACATAGGAGGCATAGCGTTATGTTGTAGAACCAAGATTTCCTCCCTGCTTTTGATACCTATTCCTTCTCTAGGGAAGTACCTTTTAGTACTGAAAGAGGAGACAGGAGAATACACACCCTAGAACTCCAGCTCCCCACCCTTTCCCCAGAAGGGCCTGTCTTGGCTAACTCTGCCCTTCTTTATTCACCACTGCCCTGCCCTGGCCCAGAGGAAATCATGTAAGTGTTCCAGCAGCTTCTACTCACAGATGACTTTGATAGAAACAGAATTATCTTTATAGAGAATTTTCCATTAGTTAGAACCATTGCAATGGGAAATTTTCTTTTGTTACATCTAGTGCTGAGTAAATTATAAAACTGATGGACTAAAAAATGTATTTATTAATGTGATCAGATTTCTTTTCCTTTTTTAACTAAGTATTCATGAAAAATTTCATTGAGGAGCCCATCTTAAAATCCCAATTTTTCTTGAATAGTGTAATCTGTTTTCTTTCTCCACTCCAGCAGATACTCTGTGGCTTAGCCAGAATGTTAATACCCTATTTACTAAACATCCTGGCCTATAAACCAAACCTCACTGTTACACACTTTTCAGGCCACCAGTCCATCACAGGGCCTGAGAAGTGTTTGTGGATAAATGAGGGAAGGTATGTAGATTAGGAAAATCCTGATTCAGGATAGGATCCCAGTCTGGCAGGGTATATATTGAGGTATCTGAGAACTTCATAGCAGTTTCATTAATATTAGAAATGAAATACTCTACTATTGGCTGTAAGACATATAAAGCATTTATATGACATTTTGTTTTATAAAATATAAAGCATTTTATATAATATATATAAAGCATTTATATGACAGTTTATTTTATATATATATATAAAAAATATAAAGCATTATATGACAGTTTGTTTTAACACTTACAGCTCCTGCAAAACCTTCCTTACTCTGATAAGATGACAGTATTGTTTGTCTACAATGGACCTCATATGCTGGAACCAAATAGATGGAATTTAAAGGCTTTCCAAAGGCGGCGGCGCCGTATTACGTTCACTCAGCCTTCTCAATAAAAGTAAAGGGCCAGAAGTTTAGAATTTTTCTGTTAAGTCCTGTTAATAAGTATGACTCAACTGAGTAAAAGGAGATTCATTAAGACTAAAATACCAGTTATTTTTGGAAACCTGCTGTTTAATACAAATGAGTTGATGAAAGGAGACCACAATGACTTCTTTCTGTGGATCATCATCTGGTAGCAAAAATTAAGTCTTCAGTCTTTGTTGAACTTGAGCCCTTAGCACTGACCATGAATCATTGGGTTCCCATGTTAAAAAGTATGTACTATTTCAAATCAAAAGTACAGTGGAAGGGGTTATCCATCACAAGGAGTTTAGTTGATATGATAACCCTGAGCTCTAATTGCAGAGTAACTTTAATTACTTTTAGAGTTTAAAGATGCCTCTACATCCTAAGTCATAGTATTCTCCCAGTGTTATATTTAAATTTTAAAAATTGATATGGAAATGTCTAGTCTAATGTATAGTAATAATCTATGAGAAATCTATTCATTTCTTCCTATTAAAAATGACTACCTATCTCCACTAGGAAATAGAATTTTATGGACCTTTAAAAAAAGTTTTATGAAACTTGATACTGTAATTACATTGGTATATCAAAAAGGGGAAAAAAGACTAGGGTTCAAAAATGGTGGCAGGACTTTTTTGAAATGCCACAAGGTGGCCACAAGATGATGCAAAATGCAACCAAGAGATTGACAGAGTAAAATCAAATGACGAGGGTTTTTAAAGAATAACTCTGTAAAATGTGCATTTGGTGTTTTTTTCTTTTAATTTAAAGTCAGTTGTATTTTACATCTTAAATTTCTAAAAGCATTTTTATAATTATTTTTAGTAAGATTTTTTCTTAAGATATTTCATATGCTGGTTTCTACGATTTATATTTGCAATTTCTCAGTGTTATGTAAAGAGTGAGGGAAAGCATTGATTTAAAACCATGATGTTTCTAGAACCTAGGCTTATAGGTCCTTCCTTACAGTGTTGATTCTACTATATTATCTTGAAAAATCTAGTTTAAACTGTTTTTCTTCCAGCATGAACGAACTAGACGAGAAAATCACTTGCTTATCTTCAAGTTGCACTAATTAACAGTGCCAAAACAAATTCTGTTTTAAAAAAGAAATCTTGTAAGATATAGTCCAAGGACATGGCTTTGAACAGTGGATTGGATCTGTTCTGATAATATAAAATTATTTTTTGACTTGGTAGCTTGAATAAATTGAAGAATTGCATTCAGTTTGAGTTTTGCATATTCTCAAATAACTGCTAAAATTTATAGTATTAGGTCAAAAAATAACCAGAAGTTTATGTCCTAATGTGGACATTTCTCTTTAAAAAGGTATTTTTTCTTTATAGAAATTTTGAAAGAGCCTTCTCTTAAACTAAGTCTAATGCATGTACTATGAAAATATTTTAAAACAACATTTTTAACTAGTGTGAACAACTCACATAAACAGTGAAAAACTTGGTAACATATTAAGTGGATGTTATTATCAAATGTTTTTGTTGTTTAATACTTTGTTTTCCATCAAAATATCTTTACTAGTATGCGCTTCGTGTAGTCTGTTTATGGTCTAATTTTAGTGCCAGTCATCTTGTTTGTGCAAAATTAGTATCAGTATGGAAAGGAAGCTTGAAGATAAGGGGTGTTTGAAAATAAATGATCAATTACATTTCAGTTTACATATGCAACAGTTATTCACTACTGGTTTTAAGCATTTTCTGTTTCTCCACTAGACAAAGTTATTTGATTTTACATTAGACTTTGAGCCGTGAAGGATAAATTATGCATCATTTTAACATTAATAAGAGTAAGTAGCACATTATACTCTCAGCCACATGAAAGTTCTTGTTTCCTGCAAAAGTTGCCTTTTAATTACTAACAAATTGTAAGAACTTCAAGCAAAAGTCTGATTTGATATTTAAATTTATAAAATATTTAAAACCTTAATGACAAAATCTTCATTGATTTGTCTAAGGAAAGAGTCTTATTAAAAGGATTTTAGTATTCAAAGTGAAAGATTCCTTGCTGCTTTCTTATTGTCTTTTGGACGTGTGCTCATGTTCTTTGGAGTATGAATCTTTAGTATATGAAAAATGTAATTTTGTCCTGCTAGTGTATGCATCTGTAATTGAAAAAAGCCTTTTTGTGGGAAGTGTTAGTTGGTAATAAATGCATATTTTCATATTCTTTTGGGTGTCATTTTAAATGAAAACTCTTTTTTATTCTTTGAACCTTAAGAGTCATTTTTTTTTTCATGTTTACTGAAAAACAAGTTTGTTACGTGCCTACCATCTACAGAACAATGTTTGGCAGTCTGTGTTGAACAGGATAGAAAATTTAGTCCCTTGCCTGACTGCAAGGAAATCAGTCTAATATAGGAGCGTCAAGCACGTGAGAAAAGATAAAGAAGCCAAGGTACAAGTATAAAACATACGTAGGTCAAAACCCTAGACTTGCTAAAAACACTCCCAATGGCCAATTTTGTTCTACTTCTCACAAACTATCCAAAGTGACCTTTTTCAGTATATTCTTTGAGTTAGACTACCATTTGCTTGCAGACACATTACTTCACTCAGTCTCCTCATTGATGAAATGAAGATAATGCCTAATTCACAAGCTGTTGAGGGGACCCAGTGATACCCGGACCATAGGGACCTGGTGTCAGGGTAGATGCATTATAAATATTTCCTTCTCTTTACAGGTTTTTCTTCAGTCTTACTGAGAGCTCATATTTTAAATCTTGAAAAATCTATTTTGTATGTCAAGGACTAAGAATTCTCTTGTAAGTAAAGTTAATGTATACAGAGATTTTTATTTTATTGATAGAGTCAGTTGTTCAAAGGATATACACCCCTTTGAGCCTTAGCAGTACAGATACATTCTCGGATACCTTGTTACCTTCCATGAAGTTTGAGTCTGTTAGCCAGGTGTGCCTCCCTAAGTTACTTTTACCAACCCATCTCATTATTTTATATTCGCACCGTATCTTTTGGGAAACTTACAATTAATACAGGATGCACATTTGGGAGACTTGACTCTACTGAAAATTTGGGCTTTTTATTTCCAAAGGAGAAGTTGGACGGAAGGGATTTTTTTTTTAATTGAGATAGAACTGTTTATTCATTGATCCAAAGTAAGTTATTGACTAAAAAATTTGGGTATTTTTGTAAAGCCAGCTTTGTTTAGCCCCATAGAGAAAGCAGGGCTAATGTGCTTAGCTTCATTCTAAGAACTATGTTAAGAGAAATTGAAGAAGCTGAAAATGAAAAACATTTCTGGCTCTGTGAGCCCAGCCTTCATGTGAAAGGCTGTAACAGGTTGGCTGTTTTCAGGCACCTTGGAAACATGAAAGATGTTCTTCCACAAATACGACTTTAACTTTCTGACCACCCATTACTTAGTAAACTCATCCTGCCTCTCAGGAGCATGCTTACAATACATTCTTGGCATTCAGGTCCATGGGTTTAGAGTGGAGATTGAGGGGATAGGAGTGCCAAGGAGTCACTTAGTCCTTCCTGCCAAATACTCAACAAGTGGGTTGAAACAAATTGTTACAGTTTAAGGAAAGATTTGGAACAAACTGTCCAATGAATGTTATGGTAGAATGATAAACTTTAAATTCTTTTCATATTACTTAAAATCTTGATTGCTCCCAGTGATCTCTGGTATGTTGCATTCTTTACCTTCAAATACTAGATGTTAGACTTGGAAAGGATCTTCAGAGTAGCTTAAGAGCATCATCTTTTTTCACAATCATAAGTCATGAAAAGGAATCATTTGAGTGATAAAGGCTAGTTCTGGTAAGCCTAAATAGAGTTATTTGATAACTAGAAGCTATAATAATGTGTTTATAGTAGTACACTTTCAAAGTGTTTTAATAAAACATTGTACACAACAACCCTGTACTGTAGATGGAGAAACAGGAACTTAGCAATGTTACTTTGAAAGCTTTTACTGTTGGTAAGTGGCAGAAGTGAGACGGAAAAAGCTGGTTTAATTTATTTTCCAGAATACTGTGCTACCTTTTTATCAAGATACCTTGCCTTTTGAATTGTTAGAGCATGACCATAAACAGGTCCTGGTTATGTAGTTAACATCCTTGTGGATAAGATACTGCTGCTCTGATAGTGTTCCTGAGTTAGCGTACAAGTTACATTTGTTGTAACAAAAGCCCAAAGAGAGGTTAATACTAGACAGATGTATATATGTGCCCTAACAGAGTGTAAGCAGTCTGGTACTTGTCTCCCAACTTCTTTTTTGTTGTGCTGCCATCCTCAACCTATGGATCCTTTATCATGGTCCAAAATGACCACTTCGCCATCATATCTATCCACACACTCAAGAAAGATGAAAGGGACGGGAAAGACATGACCACTCCATTTAAGAGCGTGATCTTGCAAGAGGCACAAATTATTCTTGCACTTGTCCTGAACCTAGTCACATAGCCTGCAAGAGGGACCTTGACCGTGTCACCTTTAGTGACTAGGTACCTAGTTACACTCCAGCCATTCCATTGCTCAAGGAGGGGAGGGTGGATGTTGCAGGACAAGGAGTCTGCCACAGTTCCAGAGAGACCCCATTGTGCTATAGACTTGGCTATGTTTTCCAAGAAAATATTTAGTAATTTTCCCATAACGTAAAAATGCAGTTATGACAGCCTTCAGTATTCCTGCTGTCTCACCAATTCACCCTCATCTGAAATAGCATCCCTGAACCACTCTGCTATTCTCTTACCCGGAGTTTCCTTCATGACATTTATCACTATCATATTCTGTTACTTGTCTTCACTAGAATATGAATTCTCTAAAGGCAGATACTTTATGGTGTTGATTGCTACCTCCCCAGAGCCTAGAAAAATGCTTGTTAGTACATAGTAAGCACTCAGTAATTGTAGCATGAATGAATGCCTTAAGGAAAGATGGAACAAACTGTCCAATGAATGTTATGGTAGAATGATAAACTAAGTTCTTTTCATATTACTTAAAATCTTGATTGCTCGCATTGTGGTATGTTGCATTCTTTACCTTCAAATACTAGATGTTAGACTTGTCACCCAGGGGACACCTCTTGATCACCTGGCTCTGGAGACCAGGGGAGCTTGCATTCCTGGTCCCATGGGATTGTAACAATTGGCATCACCCAGAAAGATTATATGCTTGTCTAGCACCCTAATTTTTGCAGCTGCTGTCAAGGGACACCCTGGAAAAAGACAATAGAATGATGGATCAGTGGAAATAAGAACTGGTTCTTTGATAGCATAAAAAAAATTGACAAACCTCCCAAGAAAAGAGAGGACTCAGAATCAGAAATGAAAGAGGAGATACAAGTGATACTACAGAAACAAAGTATCATGAGAGGCTATATAAATACACCAACTAATTGGACAACCTAGACAAAACCGCTAAAGTCCTAGAAACATACAACCTTGCAAGAGTGAATTATTAAGAGAAAATCTGGAGCCAAGATGGCGGTGTGAGTAGAGCAGCGGAAATCTCCTCCCAAAACCACATATATCTATGAAAATATAACAAAGACATCTCTTCCTAGAATAAAGACCAGAGGACACAGGACAATATCCAGACCACATCCACATCTGAGAGAACCCAGCGCCTCGAGAAGGGGGTAAGATACAAGCCCCGGCCTGGCAGGACCTGAGCGCCCCTCCCCCCAGCTCCCGGCGGGAGAAGAATAGGCAGAGCGGGAGGGAGACGGAGCCCAGGACTGCCGAACACCCAGCCCCAGCCATCCAGGCCAGAGTGCAAACACAGTGCATGCGTGCGGGGCCCTGAATACTAGGGAAACAGGGCAGCAAGAAGAGTGAGCGGGCACCGGAGGCCAGGTGCCGGAGTACACCAGAAAAGCGAGCAACCATTTTTTTTTTTTCCTGTTTTGTTTTGGCGAGCGCTTTGTGGAAGTCGTAAAGGGATAGGGACCCAAATACTCGGGAAACAGGGGAGCAAGAACAGTGGGCGAGCACCGGAGGCCTGGCGCCGGACAACATAAGAAAAGCGGTCGATCATATTTTTTTTTTTTTTTGTGAGCGTTTTGCAAGTCTTAAAGGGATAGGACCCCAATACTAGGGAAACAGGGCAGCAAGACCAGTGAGCAGATGCCTGAGGCTGGTGCCGGAGAATAAAGAAAAACGAGCAGCCACTTTTTTTTTTTTTTTTTTTAATTAAAAAAAAAATTTTTTTTTTTGTGGTGGTTGTTTTGTTTTGGCGGGTGCTTTTTGGAAGTCTTAAAGGGGCAGGACGGGACACTTAATCCAGAGGTAGGGAATCCGGGGATCTCTGGGCACCCTAACCCCTGGGCTGCAGGGAGCAGGGAGGCCCCTTACGGAGATAAATAGCCTCCCAGCAGCTCCTGCTCCAACGCGACTCCACCACTTTGGAGCAGAGGCCCGAACCAGGCCACGCCCACAGCAACAGCGGAGATTAACTCCATAGCAGCCGGGCAGGAAGCAGAAACCCTGTCTGCGCGCAGCTGCCCAGCACAAGCCACTAGAGGTCGCTGTTCTCCCAGGAGAGGAGGGCCACAAACCAACAAGAAAGGAAGTCCTTCCAGCCGTCACTCGTGCCAGCTCTGCAAACTATTCCTATCACCATGAAAAGGCAAAGCTACAGGCAGACAAAGATCACAGAGACAACACCAGAGAAGGAGACACACCTAACCAGTCTTCCTGAAAAAGAATTCAAAATAAGAATCATAAACATGCTGACAGAGATGCAGAGAAATACGCAAGAGAAATGGGATGAAGTCCGGAGGGCGATCACAGATGACAGAAAGGAGATTACAGAAATGAAACAAACTCTGGAAGGGTTTATAAGCAGAATGGATAGGATGCAAGAGGCCATTGATGGAATTGAAACCAGAGAACAGGAAGGCATAGAAGCTGACATGAGAGAGATAAAAGGATCTCCAGGAATGAAACAATGTTAAGAGAACTGTGTGACCAATCCAAAAGGAACAATATCCGTATTATAGGGGTCCGAGAAGAAGAAGAGAGAGGAAAAGAGATGGAAAGTATCTTAGAAGAAATAATTGCTGAAAACTTCCCCAAACTGGGGGAGGAAATAATCGAACAGACCACAGAAATACACAAAACAGAAAGGATCCCCAACAGAAAGGATCCAAGGAGGACAACACCAAGACACATAATAATTAAAATGGCAAAGATCAAGGACAAGGAAAGAGTTTTAAAGGTAGCTAGAGAGAAAAAGGTCACCTATAAAGGAAAACCCATGAGGCTAACATCAGACTTCTCGACAGAAACCCTACTGGCCAGAAGAGAATGGCATGATATATTTAATACAATGAAACAGAAGGGCCTTGAACCAAGGATACTGTATCCAGCACGACTATCATTCAGATATGATGGTGGGATTAAACAATTCCCAGACAAACAAAAGCTGAGGGAATTTGCTTCCCATAAAACAACTCTACAGAACATCTTACAGGGATTGCTCTAGATGGGAGCACTCCTAGAAAGAGCACAGCACAAAACACCCAACATATGAAGAATCAAGGAGGACGAATAACAAGGGAGAAAAGAAAAGAATCTCCAGACAGTGTATATAACAGCTCAATAAGTGAGCTAAGTTAGGCAGTAAGATACTAAAGAGGCTAACCTTAAACCTTTGGTAACCACGAATTTAAAGCCTGCAATATCAATAAGTACATATCTTTCAATAGTCACCCTAAATGTTGATGGGCTGAATGCACCAATCAAAAGACACAGTAATAGGGGGCGGAAGATGGCGGCGTGAGTAGAGCAGCGGAAATCTCCTCCCAAAACCACATATATCTATGAAAATATAACAAAGACAACCCTTCCTAGAATAAAGACCAGAGGACACAGGACAATATCCAGACCACATCTGCACCTGAGAGAACCCAGCGCCTCACGAAGGGGGTAAGATACAAGCCCCGGCCCCACGGGAGCCGAGCGCCCCTCCCCCCAGCTCCCGGCGGGAGAAGAGCAGGCAGAGCGGGAGGGAGACGGAGCCCAGGGCTGCCGAGCACCCAGCCCCAGCCATCCGGGCCAGAGTGCAGGGCCCTGGATACTAGGAAAACAGGGCAGCAAGAACAGTGAGCAGGCACTGGAGGCTGGGCGACAGAGGACATAAGAAAAGCGCGTGACCATTTTTTTTTTTTTTGCTTTTTTGCTCTTTTGTTTTGGCGAGCGCTTTTTGGAAGTCTTAAAGGGATAGTGCCCCCAATACTAGGGAAACAGGGCAGAAAGACCAGTGAGCAGAGGCCTGAGGCTGGCACCGGAGAATAAAGAAAAACGAACGACCACCTTTTTTTTTTAATTAAAAACTTTTTTTTTTTTTAATTAAAAAAATTTTTTTTTTCTTTTTTTTTTTTTTTGGTGGGCGTTGTTTTGTTTTGGCGGGTGCTTTTTGGAAGTCTTAAAGGGGCAGGGCGGGTCACTTAATCCAGAGGTAGGGAATCCGGGATCTCTGGGCACCCTAACCCCTGGGCTGCAGGGAGCAGGGAGCCCCCTTACGGAGATAAATAGCCTCCCGGCCGCTCCTGCTCCAACGCGACTCCACCATTTTGGAGTAGCTGCCTGAGCTAGGCCACGCCCACAGCAACAGCGGAGATTAACTCCATAGCAGCCGGGCAGGAAGCAGAAACCCTGTCTGCGCGCAGCTGCGCAGCACAAGCCACTAGAGGTCGCTGTTCTCCCAGGAGAGGAGGGCCACAAACCAACAAGAAAGGAAGTCCTTCCAGCCGTCACTCGTCCCAGTTCTGCAGACTATTCCTATCACCATGAAAAGGCAAAGCTACAGGCAGACAAAGATCACAGAGACAACACCAGAGAAGGAGACAGACCTAACCAGTCTTCCTGAAAAAGAATTCAAAATAAGAATCATAAACATGCTGACATAGATGCAGAGAAATACGCAAGAGAAATGGGATGAAGTCCGGAAGGAGATCACAGATGCCAGAAAGGAGATTACAGAAATGAAACAAACTCTGGAAGGGTTTATAAGCAGAATGGATAGAATGCAAGAGGCCATTGATGGAATTGAAATCAGAGAACAGGAACGCATAGAAGCTGACATAGAGAGAGACAAAAGGATCTCCAGGAATGAAACAATATTAAGAGAACTGTGTGACCAATCCAAAAGGAACAATATCCATATTATAGGGGTCCCAGAAGAAGAAGAGAGAGGAAAAGAGATGGAAAGTATCTTAGAAGAAATAATTGCTGAAAACTTCCCCACACTGGGGGAGGAAGTAATTGAACAGACCATGGAAATACACAGAACCCCCAACAGGATCCAAGAAGGGCAACACCAAGACACATAATAATTAAAATGGCAAAGATCAAGGACAAGGAAAGAGTGTTAAAGGCAGCTAGAGAGAAAAAGGTCACCTATAAAGGGAAACCCATCAGGCTAACGTCAGATTTCTCAACAGAAACCCTACAGGCCAGAAGAGAATGGCATGATATATTTAATACAATGAAACAGAAGGGCCTTGAACCAAGGATACTGTATCCAGCACGACTATCATTCAAATATGACGGTGGGATTAAACAATTCCCAGACAAACAAAAGCTGAGGGAATTTGCTTTCCACAAACCACCTCTACAGAACATCTTACAGGGACTGCTCTAGATGGGAGCACTCCTAGAAAGAGCACAGCACAAAACACCCAACATATGAAGAATCGAGGAGGAAGAACAAGAAGGGAGAGAAGAAAAGAATCTCCAGATAGTGTATATAACAGCTCAATAAGCGAGCTAAGTTAGGCAGTAAGATACTAAAGAGCCTAACCTTGAACCTTTGGTAACCACGAATTTAAAGCCTGCAATGGCAATCAGTACATATCTATCAATAGTCACCCTAAATGTTAATGGGTTGAATGCACCAATCAAAAGACACAGAGTAACAGAATGGATAAAAAAGCAAGACCCATCTATATGCTGCTTACAAGAAACTCACCTCAAACCCAAAGACATGTACAGACTAAAAGTCAAGGGATGGAAAAACATATTTCAAGCAAACAACAGTGAGAAGAAAGCAGGGGTTGCAGTACTTATATCAGACAAAATACACTTCAAAACAAAGAAAGTAACGAGATAAAGAAGGACACTACATAATGATAAAGGGCTCAGTCAAACAAGAGGATATAACCATTCTAAATATATATGCACCCAACACAGGAGCACCAGCATATGTGAAAGAAATACTAACAGAACTAAAGGGGGATATAGACTGCAATGCATTCATTCTAGGAGACTTCAACACACCACTCACCCCAAAGGATAGATCCACTGGGCAGAAAATAAGTAAGGACACGGAAGCACTGAACAACACAGTAGAGCAGATGGACCTAATAGACATCTATAGAACTCTACATCCAAAAGCAGCGGGATATACATTCTTCTCAAGTGCACATGGAACATTCTCCAGAATAGACCACATACTAGGCCACAAAAAGAGCCTCAGAAAATTCCAAAAGATTGAAATCCTACCAACCAACTTTTCAGACCACAAAGGCATAAAACTAGAAATAAACTGTACAAAGAAAGCAAAGAGGCTCACAAACACATGGAGGCTTAACAACACGCTCCTAAATAATCAATGGATCAATGACCAAATCAAAATGGAGATCCAGCAATATATGGAAACAAATAACAACAACACTAAGCCCCAACTTCTGTGGGACACAGCAAAAGCAAACTTAAGAGGAAAGTATATAGCAATCCAAGCATATTTAAAAAAGGAAGAGCAATCCCAAATGAATGGTCTAATGTCACAATTATCGAAATTGGAAAAAGAAGAACAGATGAGGCCTAAGGTCAGCAGAAGGAGGGACATAATAAAGATCAGAGAAGAAATAAATAAAATTGAGAAGAATAAAACAATAGCAAAAATCAATGAAACCAAGAGCTGGTTCTTCGAGAAAATAAACAAAATAGATAAGCCTCTAGCCAGACTTATTAAGAAGAAAAGAGAGTCAACACAAATCAACAGTATCAGAAACAAGAAAGGAAAAATCACGACGGACCCCACGGAAATGCAAAGAATTATTGGAGAATACTATGAAAACCTATATGCTAACAAGCTGGGAAACCTAGGAGAAATGGACAACTTCCTAGAAAAATATAACCTTCCAAGATTGACCCAGGAAGAAACAAAATCTAAACAGACCAATTATCAGCAACGAAATTGAAGCGGTAATCCAAAAATTACCAAAGAACAAAACCCCCGGGCCAGATGGATTTACCTCGGAATTTTATCAGACATACAGGGAAGACATAATACCCATTCTCCTTAAAGTTTTCCAAGAAATAGAAGAGGAGGGGATACTCCCAAACTCATTCTATGAAGCTAACATCACCCTAATACCAAAACTAGGCAAAGACCCCACCAAAAAAGAAAACACAGACCAATATCCCTGATGAACGTAGATGCAAAAATACTCAACAAAATATTAGCAAACCGAATTCAAAAATACATCAAAAGGATCATACACCATGACCAAGTGGGATTCATCCCAGGGATGCAAGGATGGTACAACATTCGAAAGTCCATCAACATCATCCACCACATCAACAAAAAGAAAGACAAAAACCACATGATCATCTCCATAGATGCTGAAAAAGCATTTGACAAAGTTCAACATCCATTCATGTTAAAAACTCTCAGCAAAATGGGAATAGAGGGCAAGTACCTCAACATAATAAAGGCCATCTATGATAAACCCACAGCCAACATTATATTGAACAGCGAGAAGCTGAAAGCATTTCCGCTGAGATCGGGAACTAGACAGGGATGCCCACTCTCTCCACTGTTATTTAACATAGAACTGGAGGTCCTAGCCACGGCAATCAGACAAAATAAAGAAATACAAGGAATCCAGATTGGTAAAGAAGAAGTTAAACTGTCACTATTTGCAGATGACATGATACTGTACATAAAAAACCCTAAAGACTCCACCCCAAAACTACTAGAACTGATATCGGAATACAGCAAAGTTGCAGGATACAAAATCAACACACAGAAATCTGTGGCTTTCCTATATACTAACAATGAACCAACAGATAGAGAAATCAGGAAAACAACTCCATTCACAATTGCATCAAAAAAAATAAAATACCTAGGAATAAACCTAACCAAAGAAGTGAAAGACTTATACTCTGAAAACTACAAGTCACTCTTAAGAGAAATTAAAGGGGACACTAACAGATGGAAACTCATCCCATGCTCGTGGCTAGGAAGAATTAATATCGTTAAAATGGCCATCCTGCCCAAAGCAATATACAGATTTGATGCAATCCCTATGAAACTACCAGCAACATTCTTCAATGAACTGGAACAAATAATTCAAAAATTCATATGGAAACACCAAAGACCCCAAATAGCCAAAGCAATCCTGAGAAAGAAGAATAAAGTAGGGGGGATCTCACTCCCCAACTTCAAGCTCTACTATAAAGCCATAGTAATCAAGACAATTTGGTATTGGCACAAGAGCAGAGCCACAGACCAATGGAACAGACTAGAGAATCCAGACATTAACCCAGACATATATGGTCAATTAATATTTGATAAAGGAGCCATGGACATAAAATGGCGAAATGACAGTCTCTTCAACAGGTGGTGCTGGCAAAACTGGACAGCTACATGTAGGAGAATGAAACTGGACCATTGTCTAACCCCATATACAAAAGTAAACTCAAAGTGGATCAAAGACCTGAATGTAAGCCATGAAACCATTAAACTCTTGGAAGAAAATATAGGCAAAAACCTCTTAGACATAAACATGAGTGACCTCTTCTTGAACATATCTCCCCGGGCAAGGAAAACAACAGCAAAAATGAGTAAGTGGGACTATATTAAGCTGAAAAGCTTCTGTACAGCAAAAGACACCATCAATAGAACAAGAAGGATCCCTACAGTATGGGAGAATATATTTGAAAATGACACATCCGATAAAGGCTTGACGTCCAGAATATATAAGGAGCTCACACGCCCCAACAAACAAAAAACAAATAACCCAATTAAAAAATGGGCAGAGGAACTGAACAGACAGTTCTCCAAAAAAGAAATACAGATGGCCAACAGACACATGAAAAGATGCTCCACATCGCTAATTATCAGAGAAATGCAAATTAAAACTACAATGAGGTATCACCTCACACCAGTAAGGATGGCTGCCATCCAAAAGACAAACAACAACAAATGTTGGCGAGGCTGTGGAGAAAGGGGAACCCTCCTACACTGCTGGTGGGAATGTAAGTTAGTTCAACCATTGTGGAAAGCAGTATGGAGGTATATCAAAATGCTCAAAACAGACTTACAATTTGACCCAGGAATTCCACTCCTAGGAATTTACCCTAAGAACGCAGCAATCAAGTTTGAGAAAGACAGATGCACCCCTATGTTTATTGCAGCACTATTTACAATAGCCAAGAATTGGAAGCAACCTAAATGTCCATCGATAGATGAATGGATAAAGAAGATGTGGTACATATACACAATGGAATACTACTCAGCCATAAGAAAAGGGCAAATCCAATCATTTGCAGCAACATGGATGGAGCTGGAGGGTATTATGCTCAGTGAAACAAGCCAAGCGGAGAAAGAGAAATACCAAATGATTTCACTTATCTGTGGAGTATAAGAACAAAGGAAAAACTGAAGGAACAAAACAGCACCAGAATCACAGAACTCAAGAATGGACTAACAGGTACCAAAGGGAAAGGGACTGGGGAGGATGGGTGGGTAGGGAGGGATAAGGGGGGGGAGAAGTAGGGGGTTATTAAGATTAGCATGCATAGGGGGTGGGAGAAAGGGGAGGGCCGTACAACACAGAGAAGGCAAGTAGTGATTCTACAACATTTTGCTATGCTGATGGACAGTGACTGTAAAGGGGTTTGTAGGGGAGACCTGGTATAGGGGAGAGCCTAGTAAACATAATATTCGTCATGTAAGTGTAGATTAGTGATACCAAAAAAAATAAATAAATAAAAAGGCAGTTCCTGTGTGGTAACCTCCAACGAGTTCTACACAAGGGTATAAAGGGCATATAAAAGTGTAGGCAAAGGGTCTGTTTGTGTTTATACAGAGGATCAAAGCCTAATAGGGCTACCCTGAAAATGAACTAAGATACGATATGAAAAAGAACTTCCAACATCAGCACTCTCTGGAAGACTCATGCCAGAAGGTGATCATCAAAAAACCCCAACAAAGATCCACGCACTGCTACAGCTGTAGATGCACTCATCCCACCAGTTCCTGGACTTGCCATGGGAATGAAGAAGGAGATATCTAAGCTGGCCTGTGCATACAGTAAAACAACAAATTTGACTGGATCTATACTGTTGGATCTCAACCAAGAATTAGGAGAAGTGCAAATTGTAGCGCTCCAAAATCTTACAACTACAGACTATTTACTGTTAAGAGAACATAAGCGATGTGAACATTCCCCAGGAATGGGTTGTTTTAATTTGTCTGAACTCTCTCAGCCTGTTCAAGTTCAGTTGGACAATATCCACCATATCATAGATAAGTTTTCACAAATGCCTAAGGTGCCTAACTGGTTTTCTTGATTTCACTGGAGATGGCTGGTAATTACAGGTATGCTTTGGTTATGTAACTATACTGCTATTATGTTAATGTGTGTGCGCAATTTAAGTAGTAGCTTAAAACCTATACATGCTGAAGTTATTCTACAAGAAGATATGTCAAAGAAATAATCAATCTTCCCATCTTTTCTTCCGCCTGCTACTTCTATAGCTTTTCTTCTTCCTTCCTAATTACAACCCTTTAATAGAATTCGTGCCTCATATCAAATTTACCGAGTATCATAATTCTTCCAAGTGGTAAAGATACCTCAAGACAAACGGTAGGCATAGAAGCTACAGGGCATAAATATGCAAAGAAGTAAAAAGCTAACCATTTCAAACAGTAAGGCTTCTCTCTCACTTACCAACTTTACATTTCCCTGTATGGCCCCGGAAGATGACTGGTTAGCCAGAAATGGGTAAGATTCCTCAAGGGAGGAACAACCTAAGACAGGAACAGTCGCAGGGGGGTCATCAGGTGAGAAATTGGGGATCAACAGAGGTGAGGCTTAGAACCTCACCCCCCCTGTTCTGAGAGAAATCTTCTGCATACGTGGATGTTTTATTGCCCTTGTCTAGCTTGGATTAACACATAGTCTACAGGCACACACCTGATCATCTACATTTGCTCTCTTACAACACTAAACTATGTTTTCTATCTTTATCTTGTATCTACCTACCACTTCAGCATTTTATTAAAAATAATAATAATAGAGAAATGTGGTATCCACATATAAATCAAGTATAAAAATCAAATGAGTATTCATATTTGAACTGACTGTTTATAGTTCATAATGCATGAGCAAAACCGAAAGTTTCTGTGATGACTGCCCTTGTACTGTTCACCATGTAACTTATTCACTATGTAAGAATTTGTTCTCCATGTAAGAACTTGTTTGTTATGTCTCAGAAGATTGGAGACTGATGAAAATTAGGCTTGGGGTGGATTAATGTTTGTGCATTGAGCATTGACTCCCCTATACAGAATTTTGTTGTTGTTAACAACCATTTGATCAATAAATATGAGAGATGCCCTCACAAAAAAAAAAAATGTACACATTTCCCATTGTAAAATAAATAAGTAACCGGGATGTAATGTATAGCATAAGGAATATAGTCAAAATATTGTAACAGCTTGGTATGGTGATAGCTGGTACCTAGAATTATTATGTATATAAATGTTGAATCACTATGTTGTACACCTGCAACTAATGTAATGTAATACTGTGTGTCAACTACCCTTCAATAAAAAATAATTATGTACAAAAAAAAAAGAAAATCTGAACAAATTTTTATTAGTAGTAATAAAAAATCTCCCAACAAGCCAAAGTTCAGAACCAGATAGCTTCAATGGTGAATTCTATCAAACATTCAAAGAAGATCTCATACCTCTCTCAAACTTCCAAAAAATAAAAGAGGAGGGGACTTTTCCAAACTCATTTCACATCGCCAGCATTACCCTGATACCAACACCAGACAAAGATGTCAGAAGAAAAGAAAATTACAGGCGAATATCCCTAATGAACACAAACATGCAAAAAATCTCAACAAAATATTAGCAGACTGAACTCAACAATATATTAAAAGGGTCATACTCCAGTGGAATTTTATTCCAGGGGTGCAAGGAGGTTTCAACATCTACAAATCAGTGTGATATACCACATGAACAAAATGAAGAATTAAAATCATGATCATCTGAATAGATGCAGAAAATGCACCTGACAAAAACCTCAACATTCATTTATAATAAATGCTCTCAACAAAGTGGATATGAAGAAAACATACCTCCACATAATAAAGGGTGTAACAACAAACCTACAGCCATACATCATATGTAGTGGTGAAAAGCTGAAGCTTTTTTTCTAAGATCAGGAACAAGACAAGGATGCCCACTCAACACTTTCAATCAATATAGTACTGGAGGTCTTAGCTGGAGCAACTAGATAGGCAAGCAACAAACAAGTGACATTCAAATTGAAACTGAAGAAGTTAAATTCTCACTATTTGTAGATGATACATATCTAGAAAACCTTAAAAGATTGAATTTAAAAACTTAGAACTATTACACAAATTCAGTAAAGTTGTGGAATGCAAACTCAATACACAGCAATCTGTTGGATTTCTATACACTATTAATGAACATTCAGAAGGAAAAAATTAAGAAAACAATTCCACTTATAATTTCATCTAAAAGAATAAAATACCTAAGAATAAATTTAACCAAGGAAGTAAAAGACCTGTACTCTGAAAACTGTAAGACACTGATGAAAGAAATTGAAGGTGCCACAAATAAATGGAAAAATATTTCATGCTCATAGATAGGAAAAAGTAATGTTAAAATGCCTATATTACCCAATGCAATGTACAGATTCAAAATTCCAAATGTCATTTTTCACAGAATTACAACAAACGATCCTAAAGTTTGCATGGCACCACCCAAAACCCTGAACAGCCAAAGCAATCCGGAGAAAGAAGAAATCTGGAGGCATCCCATTCCCTGGTTTCAAACTATATTATAAAGCTATAGTAATTAAACCAGTATGGTATTATAAAAACAGACACATAGTTCAATGGCATAGAATAGCCCAGAAAAAAAAATTCGTAAATGGCCAATTATTGACAAAGTAAACAAGAATATACAATGGAGAAAAGACAGTCTTTTCAATACATGGTGTTGGGAAAACTAGACATATGCAAAAGAATGAAATTAGTCCACTGTCTCACACCATACACAAAAATTAACTCAAAATGGATTAAAGATTTGAATGTAAGACCTGAAACCATAAAAACCCTACAGAAAACATAGGCTGTAAACTCTGACATAGGTCTGGTGAAAATATTTTGAATCTCACACCAAAAGCAAAAGCAACAAAAGCAAAAATAAGTAAGTAGGACTACATCCAATCAACGAGCTTCTGCACAGCCAAGAAAACCATGAACAAAATGAAAAGGCAGCCTACTGAATGAGAAAATATTTGCAAGTACATCTGATTAGGGGTTGATACCCAAAATATATAAAGAACTCATACAACTCAATAGCAAAAAACAAACTTTAAGAAATGGGCAGAAGATCTGAACAGACATTTTGCCAAAACAGACACATGGAAAGGTGCTCCATGAAAAGTAGATTGAATACTGCTGCAAATGCAAATGAAAAGCACAATGAAATAATGCCTCACACCTGTTAGAATGGCTATCACCAAAAAGAGAGTGTCAATGTGGAGAAAAGGGAGCCCTTGTGCACTGTTGGAGGGGATGTAAATTGGTGCAGCCACTATGGAAAACAGTATGGAGGTTCTTCAGAAAATTACAAATGGAATTACCATATGATCCTGCAATTCCCCTTCTAGGTATTTGTTCAAAGAAAATGAAAACACTAACTTGAAAAGATATATGCACCCCTATGTTCATTGCTATTTACAAAAGCCAAGATAGGGAAACAACCCATGCCTATTGATCAATGAATTGATAAAGAAATTGTGGTATATATATCATATATATATATATATATATATATATACATATATATATACATACACACACACATACACACGATGGAATATTTCTCAGCCATAAAAAGAATTAAATCTTGCCATTTGTGACAACACGGAGAGAACTTAAGGGCATTATGTTAAGTGGAGTAAGTCAGAGAAAGGCAGATATATGATCTTTTTATATGTGGAATCTAAAAAAGAAAAAACTCCAACAGCTATGGAAAACAGATTGGTCGTTGCTAGAGGCAGGGGAGTGAAGGGTTGGAGAAATGGGTGAAAGGGGTTAAATGGTAAAACATAAGAATTAAAAAAAAAATACAGTCTACCAAGTGCTATGAAGTGGACCACAAAGACAAATTTTGAAGTGCAGTAAGAGTAATGTAGATTAAATAGTGTTGGAATTGAGAGGGATGGGATATAGTGTGAGATCTGGGAAGTGTTCATGAAGGTGCAGCATCTAGGTGTTCACAGTGGGCCTTCCAGAAGGGGGAACAGAACACGCAGCAAGCTGGCATATGGTGTTTTATAGGAAATGTAAAGATGTTCATGTTAAAAATATACATCCAATCATTCCCAGCTGATCCAAGATGAGTTCATCACGCACAACTCTTGGGGAGTTTGTTGGTAAAAAATGAAGTTTCATGGCTGAGAGTTTTCTGTTCCCCCGTAACACTGTTTGGAGTACAAGTCTTAGATCAAATCGTGCCACTCAGACATTTGTTAAGCATTTATAATAAACAAGCACATAACTTTTTTCATGAGCATGGTGAAGTTCTAGCTCTGTTACTTAGGGTGATTTGATCCTACTTTGTATGTGATGATACTCCTGTAAAAGGGCATGAAGCAACAGAAATCTTTAGACCCAATGTCTGGTCATGGGACTGTTGGGGTTCAGGCTTAGGGAACCACCTCTAAGGGGAAAGCATATAGAACCAGCTGGATTCTTATACCCGGTTCATGGAGTAATATGGAATATCTGTATATTTGAGCCAATTTGTTAATACATATCTTGACTACATTTAATTTCTCAGAGCCCATTTCTAACATTTATCATGCTAATTACAAGCTAGCGATTTAATAAAAACCCATTTCTGACGTTCACTGTGCTAATTAACAAAGCAAATGCCTGGTATTAATTAATACATGGGTAGATAGATGCATGTTTGGTAGCTACCTCTCTAGCTTTCTGTTTACAGAAAGTTTACACTAAGTGTAAATCGTCTAGAGCAACTGACCGCACTAACAATTTAACCTAGCACATAACATCCCTCTGCTATATATCAATATGCCAGAACACTTAAAAGGAATCGTAAATATATCCACCACCAAAGGTATTAGTGAAAAATCACTTAAAAGGACAGGGTGTGACTGGGTAATGGAGAGTGAGGTACAGAATTTCCTCTCAGTTATATAAGTTTTTTGGTCTCTTTTTCTTTAAAGCAGGAGAGTAACAAACTAGAACTTAAATTCACTAAGATTCATGGAGCATTAGAATTGGGGGGAGGAGAGCAGGGCTTATGACGATACAGAAAGCAGGTAGATGAATAATACAGCCTGAACAATGGCTGAACTAAGACCAGAAGAAGAGAAATAGATGGAAAGTATAAGTGCTATTTATATGTAGAATATTACAGAAATACTGATTTTGTCTACTATTTGTATAATATTTGGTCTTTTACATATCTCCTTTAATTTTGATAAAAACTGTAGAAAGTGAGTATTATGTTTGTTGAGGAAGAAGTTTCAGAGAGATTAAATTAACTTGTCCACAGGCGCAGAGTGAAACGCCAGAATTGGGACTCAGAGGCAGGTCGTGGGCTACACTGGAAAGCGCTCAGGGAGTGGGGAAACCCACCAAGTAGGCGAAGCTTACAGTGAAAGACACGGGTGTTGCTGGGGACGGTGGGAGCCTGGTACCTCTGCAGAGAGCAAAGGAGCAACATCCTAAATAAGCCCTTTGACCTAGCAAATCCACTCAGAGGACTTTATCCCACCTATATTTCTAAGCACATGTGCAAGAATATTAACTTCAATATTGTTTGAAGTAACAAGAGACTGAAACTGGTTAATAAATTATGATGCAAACACTCAGTTAATAGAATATTGTGCAGTTATTAAACAGAAGAGGCTGCTCTTTATATACTGATACGACCCTGTCTACAGGCTGGATCAGTGGAAACAGCAAAGTACTGAAGGGTATGTGTGTGTGTTAATCATTTGTGTTTAAAAAGAAAAAAATACGAACATAGAGCTACAGTCTGTCTCTTGAGCAATACACAAAATCTAACAGTTGTTGCCTCTGGAGAAGGGAACTAGATAACTGAAGAGGAGTAGGAGGAAGATTTATTTTTCACTGTATGCCTGTCTGTATCTTTTGAATTATATACCTTAGATTTTTTTTTTAATTTTTAAGAGAAAAGAGTATGAGCTTTGGACTCAAAAAGATTTTGTTTCTACTATTTAATGAGCTATTTGACCATGGCCAGTTATTTTCTAACATACATAGAACAAAAAAAAAACAAAAGAAAGTCTCATATGACATAGCCAACACTTAGACACAGTCACTGTAAAACTTTGGTGTAATCCTTCCTAGTCTCAAAAAAAAATCCTTACTTCTCTCTGATCACAAAGTAAACAATTTAATTTCCAACTGTATTACAAAATTCATTGGCCCAGGAAAGGTAGTGATTTACTGACAAAGATTTAGAAGAATGAGTAGTAAGAAGGACGTGAATATTTGTTTCACTCAATAAGTGCACCATGTTTTCTTGTTCTTTATTGTCAAATGCACTCTTGCTGGCTAATATCACTTCCACCCAGAGAAGAAGTAGCAGCAGAGCTATTACTTTAAAAGCCACCACTCTCGGGAATTTGTATTGAAACAATATAGGTTATCTTGGCTATGCAGTCCCCTAGTACCATTTGCTCAATGCTGATGACATCATTACTCCTGAGAGTGCATCATTCATGACTCTGTGAAACATTGTTACTGTGCTTCATTGTTGATGAGGACGTATTCA
This sequence comes from Manis pentadactyla, assembly GCF_030020395.1. NCBI lineage: Eukaryota > Metazoa > Chordata > Mammalia > Pholidota > Manidae > Manis > Manis pentadactyla. The sequence continues at coordinate 152,826,699 of NC_080021.1, read as the reverse complement.
ATTCTTACCCAGAGTATGCAGGAAAATAGCAACCCTAATTCATTTTCTAGTCATGTTAAATTTGCCATTTGGAATGTTACAGCATCAGTGGAGAATAATGTATTTTCCAACAGTGCCTTCTCTTGAGCTCTTTAGCCCATAATCACTGTAATCCTAGACCACGTTCTCCTTCTCTGGTGCCCACACTCCTGCCTTCCACATACTGCCAGGAGCTAAAAGGAGAAGCAAGGGGCCCATGTGCCAAGTGAGAACAGCAGCCCCATTCACACAAGAAATGTCTGTCCTTTATTGGGCATAACTTCAGACCAGCCTGGGAGAGCACAATGTAGCCACATTGATCGGAGAGGCAAGACAGGACATAAATTGGAAAGGCCTGTTGGCATTGTGGAACAAAGGTCTCAAAAGCCTTCAAAGGAGGTGGCCAGGCTGCCCCTAGACGGCCTGATGCAGAGCTCAGAGCCTGGGAAGGAGGAAGAGTCCTGTGACCCCAGCGCAAGGTCCCCACTTCCTAAGTTTCCAGATCAACCTGGATCGTTCATGTAGGGAGTATTAAGTCTGACGAGAAATGGGTATTTTTGTTAAGTCACTTTATGGTTTGTTATAGTAGTACAACTTTATCATAATTAGCATGCTCCCCTATATTGGAAATTGCAAATCTTTTTAGTTTTTATAAATCTGATAGGCAAAAAAGTGGTTATTTTATTTTTGCTTTAATTTGAACTTTCACTATATTAGTGAGGCTGAGCCAATATTTATGTATCTCAATCATTTGCATTTCTTTTTTGAATTGCCTTTTGTGTTCTGTGCCCTTTATTTTCTACTAGAAAATCTTTCATGCTGTGTATTTTATATTACATACACACATAAAACTAGCCATTTGCTCACAGTATAAGTTGCAAATATTTTTCCAATACATCTTTTGACTATTTATGATGTCATTTTTTTGTTTGTTCTAGATAAGATGTGTTTTGTGTTTTTTTATTAAATTTTGCTTTAGTCAGATTTTTCAATCTGTGTTTTATATAATTTTCAGAAAGGCTTTTCCCACTCTCAGATGATATGAATAATTTACTCCTGTTTTCTTCAGTATTTTTAGTTTTATGTTTACATTTAAACTTTATTTTGTCTGTAATTGATCCTGATGTAAGAATGAAGCAGTGATAACCCTTCACACCCCACCCACCCATATAACAAGCAGTTTGCCAATACCATATATTGAACAGTCCATCTTTTCTCCACCGGTTTGAAATCCCATCTTTATCACATACTAAACTTCAATCTGTATTGGGTTTCACTGGACTATTACCATGTTATTTTAAATACTGTTGATTCATAGTACATATTCTCACCCTCGTAGAAGTAGCCCACTCTTCTTATTCCTCAGAATTCCCCTGTTTTCCTATGGTTTACATTTCCAGGTAAACTTTAGAATCATTTTGGCATTCCAAAAACAAGCCTGGTGAGATTTTGTTTGGTATTGAATTAATTTATTGATTCAATATAAGAACTGACATTTATATAATATTTGATTTTCTCACCCAAGAGTAAGATATGTCTCTCCATTTAGTCACATATCCTGTATTTCACAGATATTTAGTTTTATCTACAAAAGGACTGCATATTTTTATCAAGTGTATTTCTACACACTTTAATCAACTTTGGTATTGTTGCTATTGTGAAAGGCAAAACAGCAAGATTATATTTTCTATTTTGAAAAATAAATACAAAAGCTCTTGCTTTTCTCCCTCAAATTCAGTTGTTCACTGACTTATTAAATTGACAATGTGCTCTGGAGTATGCAGTTAAAAAATCCTAACTCATATGAACTCATTTCTAGTAGTCTATTTACAAAATTTGATAAATAGCCACATAACCAAGACTGAAATTATCCAAGGTCATGAAGATACTAAAATATGCATAAGTCACAAATACTAAGTAACATGTAAAACATGTGAAAAAATTACCCATATTGCTAGTTTATTTTTAAGTTACTGATACCTAGTGCCATAAAATACATAATTCTATTTTATGGACAAGTGTGGAAACATTTGTATTACTAGTAAAAAACTGAAGATTTCCACATTTTACGAAAACTATAAACCCACAGAACTAAGAAGTCTAATGAGCTCCAAGCACAGGGAACACGAAGAAAACTATACCAAGGTGCATCATAAACAAGTTGCTTAAAACAAATCATAAAGAGAAAAACTTAAAAGCAGCCAGAGGAAAAATGACACATTATATACAGAGGAACAAGATAAAGTTAAGAGCAGACTCTTCATTGGATATATAATGCAAGTGAGAAAATAGTAGAGCCGCATATTTACAGTATTGAAAGAAAAATAGTCAATCATCTAGAATTCTGTACACAACAAAAATATCTTTCTAAACCAAAGGCAAAATAAAGAGCTTTTTAGACATATAAAAGCCAAGAGAATTCATCACAGGCACACCAGCACTATAATAAATGTTAAAGGAAGTTCTTCCAACACAGAAAATTATACCAGACAAAAATATAAATCTACAAAAGTAGTGAAAAACAGTGGAAATGGTAACCACATGTGTAAATATATGTTTAAATTATTTAAATCTCTTTTAAATAATATTGACCGTTTAAGCAATAATAGTAACAGTATAGTGTTGAGTTTACAACATAAAAGTAAAATATAGGACATTAGCGCAAAGATTTGGAAGTGAGAAATGGAATCACATTATTGTAAGGTTCTAATAATGTCCATGAAGTAGTATATTAGTAGAAGGTAAACTGTGATGAGTTACAGAGGTATACTAAAAGCCCTAAGGCAATTACCAAAATAACAAAACAAATAACTATAGCTAATAAGTGGGGGTTGGGATGTAAGTGAAATGGGTTGAAGGGGGTCAAAAGTTTACAAACTTCCAGTTACAAATTTAATAAATCCTGGGAATGTAATATATAACATGGTGACTATAGTTAATAACACCATACTGTATATTTGAAAGTTGCTAAAAGAGTAGATTTTAAGTTTTCACCACACACAAAAAATGTAACTGTGTGGTGATAGATGTTAACTAGACATTGTGGTGATAATTTCACTATATATGTATGTGTGTGTGTATATATGTATATGTATATGTATACATATATCTCAAATCATTATGTTATACACCTGAAGTTTCTAAAATTTTATATGTCAGTTATATCTTAATTTAAAAAGAATTCAATATACCTCTCTCAATAATTGACAGAACACAAACAGAAAATTGATGAAGACGTTCCCGCCTGACTGGTTCTGACATTTGTAGAACACTTCATCTGCCAACATCAGAATACACGTTCTTTACAAGTACACATGGAACATTTAGCAAGATAGTCACTATAAAAAAAAATCAATAAAATTTTTAAAGACTTATGTTATACCAAGTATCTTCTCTAGCCACAGTGGAAGCAAATTAGAAATTAATAACAGAAAGATCTATGGAAATATCCAAATACATAGAAGCTCAATAAAACACTTTTAAATAATATGTGTGCTAAGGAAAAAAAATCAAAAGGAAAATTACAATGTACTTGGAACCGAGTAAAAATAAAAACAAAACATATCAAAATCTGGGGGATGCCTATAAAGCTAGTCTGAGGGGGAAATGTATTGCAATAAACAGCCACATTAGAAAAGATCTCAAACCAATGACCTCAGCTTCTACCCTAAGAAGCTAGAGAAAGAACAACAAATTAAACCCAAAGTAAGCAGAAGGGAAATAATAAAAATCAGAGTAGAAATCTTAAATGAAATAAAAACCTGAAACAGTAGATAAAATCAATAAAACTAAAAGCCAGTTGGACTGATTAGGAAAGAATGTAATCAGCTACCAACATCAGGAATGAGAAGAATGACATTACTAGAGATTCTATAGCCAATAAAAAGGATGATAAGGGAATATCGTGAACAACTGTATGCTAATAAATTTGACAACTTAGATGAAATGACAAATTTCTTGAAAGACACAAGTTATCAAAGCTTACTGTGGAAGAAATATATAACCTAAATAGTCTGATATTTAGTGAAGATATTTAATTTGTAGTTTAAAACTTTCCCACAAAGAAAACTCCAAGCCCTTACAGCAGTACTGGTGACTGCTGCTAAATATTCACCAATTCTTCACAAACCTTCGATAGAGTTGAAAATGAGGGACTATTTCCCACTTCATGACTCCAGAGTTACTCTGATTCTAAAACCAGACATTACAAAGAAATTGCAGGACAACATCCTTATGGCATAAACATAGAGGACAGAAATCCTAAACAAAATTTTAGCAAGGTGAATCTAAAATATGTAAAAAGGATAATACATTTTGACCAAGTGAAGTTTATCTCAAGAATGCAAGATTGTTTTAACAATTCAAAATCCATCAACATAGGCCAGGGTTTCAATGGATACGAATATGAAACAGATGAGTATGAAAATTCATCAGTGTAATCCATTGTATTAACAAACTAAAAAATATACATTCATAATTATATAAATTACATATGATTATTTCAATAGATGCAGAAAATCATTTGAGAAAATCTTGTATCCATTCCTGATAAAAACTCTCTGATAATGAGGAATTCAAGGAAAATTCTTCAACCTGATAAAAGGCATTTACTTAAAAATCCTCTAACTAGCATCATATTTAATGGTGAAAAGCTGAATGGTTTTCCCCTAAGATCAGGAACAAGACAGGGATGCCCACTCTTAACACTGAAGATTCTAGGCATTGCAATAAGGCAAGAGAAAATAAAATAAATAAAAAGTGCCCATGTTGGAAGAAGAAGTAAAACATCTTTTTTACAAGTAATATGATCCCTATGTAGAAAATCTAATGAGATCTATAAAAACCCTAAAGAATCAATGGGTTTAGTGAATTTGCAAGATACAAGATCAGTATATAAGAATTGTATTTCTATACACTAGTAATGAAGAATAAAAATTAAAAATGACATCAATAAACAAAAATTCTTAGGGATAAATCTAACAAATGATGTGAAAGGCTTACCCACTGAAAATTATGAAACACAGCTGAGAGAAATGAAAGAATTAAGTAAATAGAAATATGCTTTGTTCATAAGTTGGGAACCCAATATTGTTTTCAGTTTTCCCAAACTGATCTCTAGAGTAACACAAACTCAGTCAAAATCCTAGCAGGTGTATTTGTCAAAAGTGACAAGCTGATTCTAAATTTCATATGGAAATTCAAAACACTTAGAATACTCAAAACAGCTTTGAAAAAGGAAACAAAGATTGAGGGCTAAAATAAACAGATTTCAAGGATTAATACAAAGCTAAGGTAATCAAGATAGTGTTCTATTGGCATAAACAGATCAATGGAGCAAAACAAAGGATCTAGAAATAAATATACACATATATGAACAACTAATTTTCAACAAAATTGCCAAGACAATTTAGTGGAGAAATGATAGCCTTTTCATTTGGAATAACTGGCTATCATATGCAAAAAAACAAAAAAATTGAACAAAAACCTCACTTTGATCCATATTTTGCTATATATAAAAAGTTAACTCAAGATAGACATATGCCAAGGTAGATCCAAGATAGTGGTGTAGAAAGAGCCTAGACCCACCTCCTCAAAATACACACCAGATCTATACCTACACACAGATCAGTTCATCCTGGAGCAGAACTGAGGTCTGAGTGACCATCTCTGCACAACAAGGGATAAAAAGAACACATGAAAAATGGCAGGAGAGACAGAGGCACAGAGTAAAAGAGGGAGCTCCACAGCTATCATGACCCTGCAACAGGAAGAATATCACTGAAATACCAGAGGGCAAACCCACCTGAGCTGGGGCACAGGAAAAAAAACATGAAGTGGGAGAGTTTAAATCCTAACACCAAAAGGCAGGGGAACTAGGGAATTCTCTCAGGGACCTGAGGAACTGGTGAGTGCCACTGTTTGCAGTTGCCCTCCACTCCTAGTGTGGATGGGAGCAGGGTGAGGGACAGTTTATGTTCCCCATGCACATTGACACTGTGGACAAGAGCAGGGTCAGAGTGGGCACATCAGCTCCAGACATGATAGCGGTAGCCTCTGAGCCCCGACACACCCAAACATGCCTGTCAGGGATCCACCAGTCCCACCAAGGTGATACTAGCATGATGCTCACATGGATTTACACTGCCCACAACCCGTCCATCCCCAGCCACCCCATTTGCATAATATGCACATTATAGGAGTTCCAGAAGAAGCAAAAAAGAAAGTGGTGAAAAACTTAAAAGAAATAATAGTTGAAAAACATCCCAAATGATGCCAACCCAGGAGACTCCCAGAGTGCACCCACCCACCTCCAGCCACCCCATTAGCATGACTTCAGTTGATGCCCACCCAGGAGACCACAAGACAGTGCCCCTCCACTTGTAGTCACTCTGCCAGTAAAGGCCCACTGCCCATCTGGGAGCTCCCTACACTGTTCACCTTTGACACTATGAACCCCACCAATGTGGCCCTGGCTGGCCCAGGAAACTCCAAGCCCATGTTTCTGGTACCATGACATGCCCATCTCACTCTCACTTGGCCTCCAACCAGCCAAAACCATCAAGTACATGCAGTCTACCCAGGGTTCCTTCCTACACAAGGCCAGTCATTCAACACTGAGAGAGGTAGCCCATAAGACTAATTCATAGGATCAAGCACAGAAAGTCAAACAAAATGAGGAGGCAGGGGAATCTGCTCCACATGATGGAACAAGACAAAACTTCAGGAAAAAAACAATGAAATGGAGTTAACCAATCTACCTGATAAAGAGTTCAAAGCAAGGGTTATAAAGATGCTCACTAGGCTTCAGAGTAGAATGGATGCACTCAGGGAGGATTTCAACAGATTTAAAAAATCTAAAAAAGAATCAATCAGATATGAAGATAACAATAAACAAATTAAAAATACACTAGAGGGAATCAACAGCAGACTAGAGGATTCAGAAGAATGAAACAGTGACTTGGAAGAGAGAGTAATGGAAAACACTCAAACTGAACAGCAGAAAGATAAAAGAATAAAAAGAAATGAAGATAGGGTTAAGGGACCTCTGGAGCAACACCAAAATCCTAATACTTACATTATAGGAGTTCCAGAAGGAGAAGCAAAAGAGAAAGTGGTGGGAAACTTAAAGAAATAATAGTTGAAAACTTCCCTAACCTAGGGAAAGAAACAGATACCCAGATCCAAGAATCACAGAGAGCCCCAAACAGAAGAACCAAAGGAGGTCCACCCCAAGACATATAATAATTAAAATATCAAAGATCAAAGACAAAGAATTTTGAAAGCAGTGAAAGAAAAGCAGTTCATTACCTAAAAAGGGAACTCCATAAAGCTATCAGCTGATTTTTCAGCAGAAACTCTACAGGCCAGGAGAAAGTGGCATGAGATATTTAAAGTGCTGATGAAAAAACTCACAAGTAAGAATCCTCTACTCGGCAAGATTATCATTCAGAATTGAAGGAGATATAACGACCTTCTTAGATAAATGCAGTTTAAAGGAGTTCAGCACCACTAAGATACCCTTACAAAAAATGTTAAAGGAACTTCTTTAAGAAGAAAAGGAAAGGTCATAGAAGGCAAGAAGTTATGAAAAGAAAAACTTTACTGGTAAAAGCAAACAGACAGCAAAGGTAGACCAATCACTTAAAAACTAGTATGAGGTTAAAAGACAAAAATAGTAAAATCAGCTACTTCTAAAAATTAGTTAAGAGAATCACTGAATAAATGGTGCTAAAGAAAACACACATAAAATATGGAAGAGGAGGACTTAAAAATGTATTGCTGTTAGACTGCATTTGAACTTAAGTGACCACCAACTTAACATAGTCTGCAACATATGTAAGACATCATATATATAAACTACAAGTTAACCATAAGCCAAAGCATATGATAATTACACAAAAGACAGAGAGAAAGGAATCCAACAATAATGCTAAAAATAGTCATCATGCACAAGGGAAGAGAACAAGAGAAGAAGAATCAGAAAAAAAAATGACAAAACAACCAGAAAACGTTTGACAAAATGGCAATGAGTACATACCTATCAATAATTAATTTAAATATAAATGGACTAAATGCTCTAATTAAAAGACATAGGGTGAGTGAATGGATAAAAAAGAAAACTTATGTATATGTTGCCTATAAGAGATTCACTTCAGACCTGATGATACAGGCAGTCTGAAACTGAAGGGATGGAAAAAGATATTCTATGCACACAGAAATGGAAAAAAAACTGGAATAGTACTACCTATACCAGACAAAATAGACTTTAAAACAAAGACTGTAACAAGAGACAAAGAAGGACATTATATAATGATCAAGGGTTCAATCTAGCAAGAAGATATAACAATTGTAACTATCTGTATACTCAAGAGAGGAGCATCTAAATATGTAGAACAAATATTAACAGACGTGAAGAAAGAAATCGACAGTAATACAATAATACTAGGGGATTTTAACACCCCACTCACATCAATGGATAGATCATCTAGATAGAAAATTAATAAGGCAACAGTGGTTTCAAACAACACATTAGACCAAATGGACCTAATAGATATATACAGAACATTACATTCCCAAACAGCAGAATATTCATTCTTTTCAAATGCACATGGAACATTCTCCAGGATAGATCACATATTAGGCAACAAAACAACTCTTAATAAATTTAGCAAGATTGAAATCATACTAAGCATCTTTTCTGACCACAACAGTATGAAACTGGAAATCAATTACAGGAAAAAAACTGGAGAAAACACACACACTTAGGCATGGAGCTTAAGCAGCATGCTACTAAACAATCAATGGGTCAACAAAGAAATTAAAGAGGAGATTAAAAAATGGAGAATAATGAAATAGAAACACAATGGTCCAAAATCATTGGGATATAGCAAAAGCAGTTCTAAGAGGAAATTTTACAGCATTACAGTCCTATCTCAAGAAAGAAGACAAATCTCAAATAAACAATCTAACCCTACATCTAAAGGAATTACAAGAACAAACAAAACCCAAAGTTAGTAGGGAAGGAAATAATAAAGACCAAGCAGAAATAAATGAAATAGAGACTAAAACAATAATACAAATGGTCAATGAAAATAAGAGCTGGTTCTCTAAAAATATAAACAAAATTGATAAATCTTTAGCTGGATTCAACAAGAAAAAAGAGAAAGAACTCAAATAAATAAAATCAGAAATAAAGGAGAAGTTATAACTAACACCACAGAACTGCAATTATAAGAGGTTACTATGAATAATTATATGCCAACAAATTGGACAACTAAAAGGAGTGGATAGATTCCTAAAAACATACAATCTCCCAAGACAGAATCAGGAAGAAATAGAAACTGAACAGACTGATTACTAGTAATAAAATTGAAGCAGTAAAAAAACTCCCAACCAAAGTCCAGGACTTTACAGGAGAATTCTACCAAACATTTAAAGAAGAGTTAACACCTATCTTTCTATTGCAAAAAAAAATCTAACTATTGCAAAAAATTGAAGAGGAAGGAGGGCTTCCAAATTCTTTCTATGAAGCCAGCATCACCTTTATACCAAAACCAGACAATGATACTACAAAAAAAAAGAAACTATGAAACATCCCTGAGGAACATATTACAAAATTCTTCAATAAAATATAAGCAAACCAAATTAAAAAATAGAAGGATCACTCACCATGACTAAATGGAATTTATTCCAGGGATGTAAGGAAGATTAAACATCTATAAATAAATCAATGTGATACAACACATTAACAAAAGGAAGCATAAAAACCATGTGGTCATTTCAATATCTTCTGAAAAAGTATTTGACAAAATTCAGCATTCATTCATGATAAAAGCTCTCAACAAAGTGAGTATAGGGGGAACATATCTCAACATAATAAAGGCCATATATGACAAACTCACAGCCAACATCACACTCAATAATGAAAAGCTAAAGCTTTTCCTCAAAGACAAGAAGCAAGACTAAAATGCCCACTCTCACCACTTTATTCAACATAGTACTAAAAGTCCTAGTCATAGCAATCAGGCAAGAAAAAGAAATAAAGTCATCCAAATTGGTTAGTAAGAAGTAAAACTGTCACTATTTTCAGATGACAAGATTCCATATATAGAAAAGCTGAAAGACTCCACCAAAAAACTTAGAACTAATAAATGGAGTAAAGTTGCAGAATATGAAATCAATATATAGAAATCTGTTGCACTTTTATACACAAATAAAGAACAGAAAGAGAGATTAAGAAGTCAATCTTAAAATACCCAGGAATAAATATAACCAAGAAGGTGAAAGACCTGTACTCTGAAAACTATATGACTTTGATGAAAGAAATTGAAGAAGACACAAATAAATGGAAAGCTATTCTGTGCCTATGGATAGTAAGAATTAATAGAGTTAAAATGGCCATATTGCCCAAAGCAATCTACATATTCAATGCAACCGCTGTCAAAATACCAATGGCATTTTTCACTGAACTAGAGCAAATAATCCTAAAATTTGTATGGAATCACAAAAGGCAATAGCCAAAGCAATTTTGAGAAAGAAGAACAAAGCTGGAAGTATCACACTCCTGGTTTTAAATGGTACTACAAAGCTACAGTAATCTAAACAGTATGGTACTGGCATGAGAACAGATAGATAGATCAGTGGAACAGAAGAAAGAGCCCATAAATAAACTCATGCCTATATCATCAATTAACATATGACAATGGAGGCAAGAATATACAATGGGGAAAAGACAGTCTCTTCAATAAATGGGGTTAGGAAAACTGGACAACTATAGGTAAAAGAATAAAACTGGATCACTCTCTTATATCATACACAAAACAAGCTCAAAATGGATTAAAGACCTAAATATAAGACCTGAAGCCATACAACTCCTAGAAAAACACATAGGCACTAAACTCTTGAACAACAGTATTAGTAACTTTTTTCTGAATATGTCTCCCAGGTAAAGGAAACAAAAGCAAAAATGAACAATTGCAACTATATCAAAATAGAAAGCTTTTTTACAACAAAGGAAACCATCAACACAAAAAGCAACTTACAATATGGGAGAATATATTTGCAAGTGATAAATCCTATAATGGGCTAATATCCAAAATATAAAAAGAACTCATACAAGTTAACACCAAAAACAACAACTACTACAACAAAACCACACAAACAATCTGATTAAAAAATGGGCAGAGGACCTGAACAGACATTTCTCCATAAAAGAAATACAGATGGCCAACAGGCACATGAAAAGATGTTCCACATCGCTAATAATCAAGGAGATGAAAATCAAAACCACAGTGAGATATCACCTCACATCAGTCAGAATGGCTAATAAGAACCAGACAAGAAGTAATAAGTGTTGGTGAGGATGTGGAGAAAAAGGAACCCTCCTACACTGTTGGTAGGACTGTAAGTTGGTGCAGCTACTATGGAAAGCAGTATGTAGGTTCCTCAAAAAACTGAAAATAGAAATACAATGCAACTTCTGGGAATTTACTGAAGAAAACAAAATCACTAATCTGAAATGATATATGCACCCCTAGGTGTATCACAGCATTATTTACAATAGCCAAACCATGGAAACAACCTAAATGTCCATCAGCAGATGAATGGATAAAAAAGAAGTGGTACATATATACAATGGAATATTATTGGGCCAGACAAAGAATGAAATCTTACTATTTGCAGCAGCATAAATGGACCTAGTGGGTATTAAGCTAAGTAAAATAAGCCAGGTAGAGAAAGACAAATACCATATGACCTCACTTATATGTAGAATCTAAACAAACAAAACTGAAATAGAATTATAAACACAGAGAATAGACTGGTGGTTACCACAGGGAAGGAGGAGTAGGAGTATGGGTTAAACAGGTGAAAAGGAAAAAAACTAGTAAGAAAGTTTGGTATCTTGATTAGGGTGATAGTTACATGAGTGTATACACATGTCAAAAGTCATCTAGTTGTACACTAAGAATTATGTATTTGGTATGAATTTTAAGAATTATGTATATACCTCAATTTTTAAAAAGTTAACTCAGCATGGATCACAGACCTAAATGTAAAATCCAAAAACTATAAAAGTTCTATGAGGAAACAGGAAAACTTTTGTGACCTTAGGTTATGCAAAGATTTCTTAGATATGACATCACAATTCATAAGATAACAAACTGCTCAATTAGACTTCATCAGGATGAAAAACTTTTGCTCATTGAAGACACTGGCAAGGGACTAAAAAATCAAAATGCAAGTCACAAACTGGCAGAAGATAATTTGAACATATATCTGATAAATGACTCATATCCAGAAAATGTAAAATACTATAAAAACTCATTAGAAAATAACCCAATTGTTCAAGTGGGCAAATTTTTCAACAGAAAATTCACCAAAGAAGATACATAGATGACAAATAAGCACATTAAGAAGTGCTCAACATCACTAGTCATTAGGGAAAGGCAAATGAAAACCATGATACAATATGACTACATGGTCACTAAAATGACTAAAATTAAAAAGATATTCAGTACCAAGTGTTGACAGAGATGTGGAGGGTCCGAACTCTCCTGCAAGGCTGATGGGAATGTAGAATGGTACAACCACTTTGGAAAACAGTTTTCCAGATGCTTAAAAAGCTGAATATACAGATACCATATGATATAGCTATACTAACTCCTAAGTATTTAACCAGGAGAATTGTTCATGTAAAGATTTATATCAATGTTTATGAAAGTTTTCTTTGTAATAACCTCATACCAGAAACAACCCAAATGCCTATCAGTAGATGAACAGATAAGAAAGCTGTGGTGTATATCCATGGAAAGGAATTCTATGTGGATAAACATCAGAGTAATTATGCTAAGCAAGAGAAGGCTGATACCCCCTCCCCCAAGTAAAACATGCTGTATTATTCCATTTGTACAAAATTCTAGGAAATGCTAACTAATTTAAATGACAGAAAACAGATCAGGAGTTGCCCGGGTAGGTGGCAGAAGGGAGTGGGATGGAATGGGAGGTGATTCTAAAGGGGCATGAGAAACTGTTGGGATTGATGGATAGGTTCATTATCTTGATTGTGATGGTTTTATGGGTGTATACATATGTCAAAACTTAAATTGCACACTTTAAATATGTCTAATTTCTTGTATGCCAGTTGTAACTCACCGAAGTTGTTAAAGTCATTAATTTGATAAAATGTTCATTGAAGTCTCAAAAAAATCAATCTGATCATTCCTGTTCACAGATGGGGGGGTGGGAAGACTTTTGATACTAAAGAGACTCTACTTCCAGAGCAAAGCACAGCATGAAGGCTGTTTCTTGCAAAGTTTTGCTTGCTTATTTGTTGGATTGTTGTAGATTGTTTCACCTTATCTTTTTGGTTGATAACTAGTTCCTGTGAATCCCTATAAGGACTAAGCAAAAACTGACAACCAAAAACTGTCTAGAAAATATCCTCTCCTCTAAAATTCAAAATGACCCATTTGTCATCATTATAGAGGGAGAGCAGCTTCTCAGCTGATTATAACCCACGCTTGTTATGAAGTTACAACCAAAGTCTAGCCTTACAAATCATTACTGAGTACATACACCGTGGAAGTAGAAAGCCCAGCTTAACGAATTGATTACCATTGTGTCTGCTGAGGGCAATGAGGCCTGTTTCTTCTTCCTTTTTTTTTTTTTTTCTAATGTGGAAATATAAATCCACTGTGTGGATGGTTCGGGTCGCCAAAGCAAGCCAGGCCCCATAGAGCCTGGGTGGAGAGAGTCCGTTCGTTGTCTCTCCTCCTGCCTCCAGCCTCAGCTGTGGTTTTCAAATGCACGACGCCTTTGCGGAGGGGTTGGGTCACCGTGGAACAAGCAGCTGCTGCATTCGGGTACCAGGCAGACACAGTGGAGGATCACAGGGCGGGCCCAGCGACGCCTCAGTGAGCCCCACAGAAGGCAGGTGGAACAGACGACAGGATACCAAAGGCTTGGGTGCTTCTTGGACTTTGCTATTTGACTATTCTTCACATTATTCTGGGATCGTGGTACCTCACTACTGTTTCCAGGGTGCGCAAGTCTCTTCACATTCTCCTTCTGTTTCATAGTTCCAAAGGCTATGGCTCCTCAGAAGCTCGGCTTTGAGGAATTTGAAGTGAGAAGACCGTGGCTACCTGTGAGGTGTGTAGCATACTCTACACTTGAAAGCCTGGTATTAGGATTGGTTCCCTCAGGCATAAGCTGTGTATGTGTCCCCAGAGAATAATGCCGTCCTTTGAGATTGTTTTGGAACAATCATTCGAAGTGACTGTGAAGTCCCCCACCGCCCTCCACCAAAAAAAAGAAAAAATGAACAGAAACAAGAAAGTAGAAATGAAGTGACGCCGCTAAGTGGAGTTACCTGTGTAGGTGCATTGTTTGCATTTATTGTGCCCATCTCTCCTTTATTAAAAAAAAAAAAAAAAAAGCTAAAAGATTATGGCCATAAAAACTGCCTTAGTGAGAACATTATCAAAAAGCACTTAAAGAACACCTCATTTCTAATGCTCTCTTACTGGTAAAGTACTTTCTATTTTGCCAAAGAAATTTCATATCTCTTTCTCACAGGTTTTAATTATAAAAGCTATCTTAACATTTTACACATTTACATACAGTTTCCTGCATTACATAGCCAATAAATTTGCCATAAACATTGCATAGTTTTAAAAAATATAATATACATATGGCCATTATTTTCCCCTCTTCTGTTCTTTTGCTTTTTATTCTCAAATGTATTTTTTATGCTGGTTTCCATTCTTCTGACTCATACACATTTACAGACGTCCACATTTCTATTTCTTTTTCTGAGATCCATTGTCCCTTTCTTCTCCCACGTGAAAGATACCCATTACCAGTAGCAAAGAAAATCATGCAGGTACAGGATGGCCCAGAGGCTCTGGAGCCATGCAGACCCGTACTTGGATACTTGCTCCAGTGCCCCCGCTTGGCCTGGTGACGTAACATCTCTGTTTCTGTATCTGTAAAGTGCTTTGCAGGGGTGGGGTGGGGACTGAGATAAGGATTGCTCCAAAACAGAGCCGCCCCACTCCTCCCTTTCTGCCAAGCATTGCTTGCACTGCCAGGCCCTGTATTCAGTAGGTTATATACACCACCCCATTTAATCATACACCCACTGTGTCCTGGCATTATCCCCAACTTACAGAGGAGGTAACTAAGACAGACGTTAAGACGTAAGTCACTTATTTACTCTAAGTTGCACAGTGGGGGAAATGGCAGGACTGATTTGTGAACCTGCTGTTGTGTTTCAGAGCCTGGGCCCTTGGCGTGCTGCCTGCCTTCTTGTTTAATTCCTGTATCTGCCCTCCATATCCTTCCTCCGGAGAGATCATATTTTCCTTCTTGTTCTTTTCTAGATATGTTTTCTAAACTTGATTTTATATTGGTCTCATCAACTTAAACATTTTGCCAAGCAAAATGGATAGGAATAAGAAATACTGATATTAAAAGCCTTTTTTGTACAAAACCTTTCACATAAGTTCCCATTTTGGTATTAAACTTCAAAGTCTGTAGCCATTTTCTGACATTTAGCAACCTTGCTTGCAGATCCACTGACTCCCAATTCACCTTTGAGATGGCCTGGCATTTAAATGCATTCTGTCATCTCTGTCACGCCTTGTTCACACTTTACTTGTTTTGGGGATCTTTTGCTCTCAATAGAAGTATGCCCTCCTTACCAGTCTGAGACACAGGAGAGTGGAAGTCAGAATTTTCTCTCCAGTTCTATCTTCTTCACATGGAAATGCAAGAATGTAAAGTGATTCTGCACTCATCAGGCCTTCTGTAATTGAGCCTGACTCCATTCCTGATGCTCGACTTCTGAAGCTTTTCATTTTAAGCCTCTTCCCCTTATGCCTTGTGTGTGGGCAAGTTGATAGAAGGCTCCAGGGCTTCCTCCTCTGACATTAGCAGGAGGCTCAAACTTCAAAGCCCCTGCCCACCTGCAGGAGCTCTCACCCCCAACTGGAATGCAAACCCACATGAGTCTCCTCTTCGCTTTTGCAAGCCATTCTGGATCAATCTAGGAGAAAGAGTTTCCCAGAAAGGCTTGTTATGTGAATAATAAACTTCTTCATGTCTCTTGGTGTATGTGGGGTGTCATTAGTCTTGACATGTGCACCACATTTGGGGTAGAGGGTCCATTCTTTTCCTGCAGAGTGTCTGCAAGACCCTGCACTGAAGGAAGCCTGCTCTCCATCCTGTCATGAGTTTGCTACCTTATAATATATGGTGCCCAGAAATTTTTTGACTTGCCTCACCACTGTTTTAACGCTGACTTCTAAATCTCCCTGAAGCTCAGTGCATTTCCCAGTTTTTAAGTTTTCATTGTTTTCTCAGTATAGACAAAAAAAATTCTCACCAGCCCATCCTTTATTTGTACTTCTTTAATATGATTAATATTATTATAGTTTACCCTTTCTTCTGTGTTTCTGCTCTTCCATTTTTGGTTGCCTATTGCTCCATTTTCTATAGTGTATTTTTTTTTATTTTGGTATCATTAATATACAATCACATGAGCAACATTGTGGTTACTAGACTCCCCCCATTATCAAGTCCCCACCACATACCCCATTACAGTCACTGTCCATCACCATAGTAAAATGCTATAGAATCACTATTTGTCTTCTCTGTGTTGTAAAGCCTTCCCCATGCCCGCTGCCCCCATGTATGTGTGCTAATCATAATGCCCATTATTCCCTTTATCCCTCCCTTCCCACCCACCCTCCCCAATCCCTTTCCCTTTGGTAACATTAGTCCATTCTTGGGTTCTGTGAGTCTACTGCTGTTTTGTTCCTTCAGTTTTTGCTTTGTTTTATACTCCACAGATGAGTGAAATCATTTGGTACTTGTCTTTCTCCGCCTGGCTTATTTCACTGAGCATAATACCCTCTAGCTCCATCCATGTTGTTGCAAATGGTAGGATTTGTTTTCCTCTTATCGCTGAATAATATTCCATTGTGTATGCGTACCACATCTTCTTTATCCATTCATTTACTGATGGACACTTAGGTTGCTTCCATTTCTTGGCTATTGTAAATAGTGCTATGATAAACATAGGGATGCATATGTCTTTTTGAAACTGGGATCCTGCATTCTTAGGGTAAATTCCTAGGAGTGGGATTCCTGGGTCAAATGGTATTTCTATTTTTAGTTTTCTGAGGAACCTCCACATTGCTTTCCACAATGGCTGAACTAATTTACATTCCCACCAGCAGTGTAGGAGGGTTCCCCTTTCTCCACATCCTCACCAACATTTGTTGATGTTTCTATAGTGTATTTTTTTTCAGTGACAATTACTGAACATCAGTCATGTCAGGCACAAACAGATGTGCTGGGAAATGAATATTTCAAGGCATGGTTTTGTGACTTTTCAGCCAGCAAGGACTCTTTCATCTTAACAAACAATAGTTATATATTTAAAGTGAAATTTACAAATACTGCCTACACTTATTGGAATATTCATTTTAAACATATTTTCAACTGAAAAAGTAATACATGTATGAGGTACACAAAAAGGAGACAAGAAAGCCTCTATCTTACCTCAGACCCACCCACCCTCTCCCCAGAGTTAAAGTAATAAACACTTTAGTAGGTATAGTTTCAGAAATTTGCAAAGCAAACATGTATACATACACACACACAGAAACACATACATACTTTAAAGTATACACACACACACATTTATGTAAGTGCAAAAAATGCCATAAAAATAGAAATATGCTATATTAATATGGGCATGAGATTCAGAGATCTTATCTGCATTAGGTTCCATGTCCCAATGATCAGACAGTATCTGGCATTTGGAAAGTGCTCAATAAGTTGTAGTTGACTGAGTGAATAATACTGTTCATCACAAAACATACCTTGGGAAGTGTCCCACATCACACATAGGTTTCACCTCATTCTTTTTAACAGCAAGTTTTATTGTATTTTCTAAATTTGTCATAATTTATTTAACTCTAGCTCCATGATGGGTATTTAGGTTGTTTCCTTCTTTTAACTATCATTTTTCATATTGAGGTACATACAATAAAATGTACATGTTATTGAATAGCAAAGCAATCCTGAGAAGGAAGAATAAAGCAGGGGGAATTACGCTCCCCAACTTCAAGCTCTACTACAAAGCCACAGTAATCAAGACAATTTGGTTCTGGGACAAGAACACACCCATAGACCAATGGAATAGACTAGAGAGCCCTGATACAAACCCAACCATATATGTTCACTTAATATATGATAAAGGAGCCATGGACATACAATGGGGAAATGACAGCCTCTTCAACAGCTGATGTTGGCAAAACTGGACAGCTACATGCAAGAGAATGAAACTGGATTATTGTTTAACCCCATACACAAAAGTAAACTCGAAATGGATTAAAGACTTGAATGTAAGTTGTGAAACCATAAAACTCTTAGAAGACAACATAGGCAAAATCTCCTTAATTTAAGCATGAGCAACTTCTTCCTCAACACATCTCCTTGAGAAAGGGAAACAAAAGCAAAAATGAACTCATGGGACTACAACAAAGTAAGAAGTTTTTGTACAGCAAAGGACATCATCAACAAAACAAAAAGGCATCCTACAGTATGGGAGA
Organism: Manis pentadactyla; assembly: GCF_030020395.1. Classification (NCBI taxonomy): domain Eukaryota; kingdom Metazoa; phylum Chordata; class Mammalia; order Pholidota; family Manidae; genus Manis; species Manis pentadactyla. Next base: position 152,808,058 of record NC_080021.1, on the reverse strand, counting down.
ATACATCTGTAAATGACATATCCAGCAAGGGGTTAACATCCAAAATATATAAAGAACTTACACACCTCAACACCCAAAAAGCAAATAACCTGATTAACAAATGGGCAGAGGATATGAAGAGACAGTTCTCCAAAGAAGAAATTCAGATGGCCAACAGACACATAAAAAGATGCTCCACATCACTAATCATCAGGGAAATGCAAATTAAAACCACAATGAGATATCACCTCATACCAGTAAGGATGGCCAACATCAAGAAGGCTAAGAACAACAAATGCTGGCAAGGATGCGGAGAAAGGGGAACCCTCCTACACTGCTGGTGGTAATGTAAGTTAGTTCAACCATTGTGAAAAGCAATATGGAGGTTCCTCAAAAAACTAAAAATAGAAATACCATTTGACCCCAGAATCCAACTCCTTGGAATTTACCCAAAGAATACAACTTCTCAGATTCAAAAAGACATATGCACCCCTATGTTTATTGCAGCATTTTTTACAATAACCAAGATATGGAAGCAACCTAAGTGCCCATCTGTAGATGAATGGATAAAGAAGATGTGGTACATATACACAATGAAATACTATTTGGCCATAAGAAAGAAACAAATCCTACCATTTGCAACAACATGGATGGAGCTGGAGGACATTATGCTCAGTGAAATAAGCCAGGCGGAGAAAGACAAATGCCAAATGATTTCCCTCATTTGTGGAGTATAACAATGAAGCAAAACTGAAGGAATAAAATGGCAGCAGACTCAGAGACTCCTCGAATGAACTAGTGGTTACCAAAGGGGAGGGGTGTGGGAGGACGGGTGGGGAGGGAGGGAGAAGGGGACTGAGGGGTATTATGTTTAGTACACGTGGTGTGGGGGATCACGGGGAGAACAGTGTAGCATGGAAAAGGCATATAGTGGATCTCTGGCAACTTGCTGCATTGATGGACAGTGACTGCATTGAGGTATGGGTGGGGACTTGATAATATGGATAAATGTAGTAACCACATTGTTTTTTCATGTGAAACTTTCATGAGAGTGTATATCAATCATACCTTAATAAAAAATTTTTAAAAAATAGCAAAATGTACATGTTACTCATGTAACAATGGTCCAGATTAAGATATCAAACATTCTAAATTTTTCCCCTCACCTATTCTGCCAATCCCTCTAAACCCCTTCCATCACTATGGCAAACACCAGTCTGTTCTCTGTGACCAAGAGTCTATTTCTGTTTTGTGATTAATTTATTTTTTTAGATTTCACTTATAAGTGAAATCATATGGCATTTGTCTTTCTCTGTCTGACTTATTTCATTTAGCATAATACCCTCAGGTTGTTGAAAATGGCAAGATTGCATTCTTTTTCACGGCTGAGTAATATTCCATCATGTATATATGTACCATTCTTCTTTATCCATTCATCTGACAATGGACATTTAGGTTGTTTCCATATTTTGGCTATTTGTGAATACTGCCGTGATAAACATAGAGGTGCATGTATCTTTTCAGATTTTTTTCTTCTTCAGGTAAATTCCCAGAAGTGGAATTGCTGGCTCATATGGTATTTCTATTTTGAGTTTTTTGAGAAACTTCCGCATTGCCTTCCATAGTGGCTGCACCAATTTGCGATCCCACCAGCAGTGTATGACAATTTCCATCCTTTTCTCTATAGAAGATTAAATTAATGAGAAATAATCTAGACAATGCTTTTTACATATTGCTTTCACAATCTGATGTTTATAAAAAGTTTTTGGTCTTTTTGGGGAAAATGCCATAAAATTGATTATCCTGTTAAACATTTTTGGTTTTTCTTTTTGAAAAAAATCTATTGAAGTTGCCTAAGTATGAGAGAAATACTCAGTAGATAACGTAGAAGGTGTTGACAAAAGGTGAAGTGGCATCCCTGAATGGAAGAAAAATTTAAGTGATTTAGAGAACAAAGTGGCTGCTTTAAAAAAATGCATTAAAAAATTTGTAAAAGCTCCTTGGAGTGAACAGATGTTATCTCTCTTTGAATTAAATGCAGGAAACATTGTTTTTACCTGTTTGCTCTTGGGCAATTTACTAGGAATCAGAGATTAAAAATTGTAAACAATGAAAATACTGCTTAAGTAGCAGAATAGGTATAGGCAATTTAAAACAAGTCAAATTTTTCAGATTGAGAACAAAAAAGTAAAGGGTAGGGAGGGATTCCTCCTTCATTAAAATTATCACTTAAGTCCCCCACCCCTCCTCACTCTGCAAAAACAGCCCCCAAAAGGGCCATTGGTCAATGAAACATCACAATTTTATTGGACTTACCATAATAAACTATACACAGGCATGCCTCATTTTTGTGTGCTTCACTTTATTGACTTTGCAGGTACTAATTTAAGAACTGAAGTTTGTGGCAACCCGGTGACAAGAGAGCCTATAGGCACCATCTTTCCAACAGCATTTGCTCACTTCCTGTCTCTCTGTCACATTTTGGTAATTCTTGGAATATTTCAAACTTTTTAGTTATTATATTTGTTTTGGTGAACTGTAACCAGTGATCTTTGATGCTATTGTTGGGTTTGGGGGGCTAAGAACTGTGTGCATATATGGAATTTAATCAATGAACAAATGTTCTGACTGCTCCACTGACCACCTCTCTTTCCTTCTCCTCAGTCCTCCCTATGCTCTGAGACGTAATATTGAAATTAGACCAGTGAACACCCTTACAACAGCCTCCAAGTGTTCAAGCGAATGGAAGAGTTGCACTTCTCTCACTTTAAATCAAAAGCTAGAAATGATTAAGCTTAGTGAGGAAGACATGTTGAAAGTCGAGACAGGCTGAAAGGTAGGCCTCTTACACCAAAAAGCCAAATTGTGGCTGTAAAGGAAAAGTTCTTGAAGGAAATTAAAATGGCTATTCCAGTGAACACATGAATGCTAAGAAAGCAGAACAGCCTTATTGTTGATATGGAGAAAATTTTCATGGTCTGGATAGAAGATCAAAGCAGCCACAGCTTTCCCTTAAGCCAAAGCCTAATACAGAGCAAGGCTCTAACCCTCCTCAATTCTGTAAAGGAAAAGAGAGGTGAGGGAGCTGCAGAAAGTTTGAAGCAGCAGAGGCTGGCTCATGAGGTTCAAGGAAAGAAGCCGTCTCCATAACAGGAAAGGGCCGGTGAAGCAGCCAGTGCTGGTGTAGAAGCTGCAGCAAGTTACCCAGAAGATCAAGCTGAGATAATTCATGAAGGTGGCTGTACTAAACAAGATGTTCAATGTAGACAAAACAGCCTTCAATTGGAAGAATATGGCATCTAAGATTTTCATAACTAGAGAGAAGAAGTCAATGCCTGGCTTCAAACCTTCAAAGGACAGGCTGACTCTCTTGTTAGGGGCTAATACAGCTGGTGACTTTAATTTGAAACCAACATTCATTTACCATTCCCAAAATGCTAGGGCCATTAAGAATTATGCCAAATCTACTCTGTGCTCTAAAAATGGAACAGCAGTCTGGATAACAGCACATTTGTTTACAACATGTTTTACTGAATATTTTAAGCCTACTGGTGAAACCTACTGCTCAGATAAAAATATTTCTTGTAAAATATTACTGCTCATTGACAATGTACCTGCTCACCCAAGAACTCTAATGGAGATGTATAAGATTCATGTTCTCACATCTGCTAACACAACATTCATTCTACAGCCCATGGATCAAGAAGTCATTTTGACTTTCAGGTCTTATTATTTAGGTCAATCATTTTTTAAAATTTTGTTATCATTAATCTACAATTACATGCAGAACATTATGTTTACTAGGCTCCCTCCTTCACCAAGTTCCCCCCCACAATCCCCATTACAGTCACTGTTCATCAGCATAGAAAGATGCTGTAGAATCACTACTTGTCTTCTCTGTGTTGCACAGCCCTCCCCATGCCCCCCGCCACATTATACATGCTAATCATAATGCCCCCTTAAGTCAATCATTTTGTAAGGCTATAGCTGCCATAATGATGGATCCAGGCAAAGTCATTGGAAAATCTTTTGGATTCACCATTTAGAGGCCATGAAGAACATTTGTTATTCATGAGAAGAGGTCAAAATATCAACATGAACATTTTTAAAATTAAAAGGATCTTTATATTAAGGTATGAACATTGTTTAGACATAATGCTATGTCTAAACATAGCATTGAACATTCAATAGACTATAATATAGTGTAAATATAACTTATATGCACTAGGAAACTTTATTTGTTTTTTATTTTATTGATTTTTACTTTATTGTGATATTCACATTATTGTGGTGGATTGGAACCAAAATTTCAAAATCTGCATGATACATGCCTGTAACACTGTCTAAAAAAACATGATAGAGATTTGAAGGATCGTTTTATTGCTTTCTTATTTGACAAACATTTTTCACCAACTTTCTGTAGAGACTTTGCCAGCTTTGTGGCAAAATTCTTGGTTTAAAAATGTTGTGAAAGGATTTCAGTCTAAAATGGAGCCAGAGGATATGAAATGGACAATCTCATGCATGTGTCCTCATAACAGAATTTAAGAAGTGAGAGACTGATTTGCTATAAATTTACACAAGACTGAGACTTATCTCCTGATCAATGAATATCAGCCATGAATCTCTCCCCTCCTCAAACCAATGAACTTGCTACTTGGACTCTAACTGGACTCCCCCATCTTTGCTCTCCATGCCTTTAAATACAGCCCACCCCAAACCCTCATTGGACTGGCTTATAGTTTTCTGCAGCATGTGTTTCCAAAACTCTAATTCTTCTGCTATTCCCATTCCCAAATAAACCATTTTGATCATCTGAGCTTGCCTCAGTTTACCTCTTTATTTACAACATTGTCAACATTGTAAAAACCGAATTCAAACAAACTGAAAAAAATAGGAAATTCATTTACATCTATAACTGGGAAGTACAGGCATGAGATAGGATTCAGGCACAGCTGTATCAAGGTTTCACATAGCCTCAGGGCTCCATCTGGTTCCACATCTGAGCCCTTCCCCTGCTTATGTTGCTTTTCTTCCTCCTGCACACACAGCTCTTTTTTCATAGAGCCAGGAAAGATGGTCTTTTGCAGTTCCAGACTCACATAGCCCAACTTAGCAAATATAGAAGACAAAAACCCTTCTCTTTCCCAATGTTGGTAGGAGGCACAAAGTATGGGAACCCCAAAGAACAGGTTGCAGGAATGCTGCACTAACAGAAGTGACACAGCCAAGGAATTAAGAGCCTAGTAGAAAAAGACAGAGTAAGCAAACTGCTATAATTTCATAATGTGTACTACAGGAGCCCAGAAGAATGAGTGGCCAAATCTTTGTTTTAAAACTGAGCCTTCCATGATTGACACCAATGTTACATCATCTGAGTAATGCACAGAATCCTTTGACCTTTGTATCTCATTTCTCTTAAGTGTAACATTTTCTAGTGAAAAACTTTACAGTTTACTTAGCCTCCTATCCCCCTTTCACTCTTATCCACTCGCTCCCTCATCTCAAAAAGAGGTTTATTCCAGCCTTTAAATGAGCAACGTTTCCTCATCAGTATACTTCCCCCAAATATGTTGAGCTTGTTTTTCAAGTGTGTTTCCATATGCATCAAGATTTCAAATAAGGTATCGGGGCTTGGGGGGCATGGATTGGGAAACAGGAAAACTAAATAAATGCCAGTTTCAAAAGTGAACTTCAGGCAGCCTCATTATGAAACACTTGATGGAGTACATATAGAATCTCAGATATTTAAATTGAAGGACACTTAAAAAGTAGACGTTTAAATGTTGAGACATTCCTTTATAGGAGTCTGAAGAGAAAAAAATACAAATGATAAGCCTTGATAATAAAAGTAAATGTAACTGAAATACATATTACAATTGACTCATTCAGGTGAATTCCTCACAAGCCAACTGGCATTTCCATGAGTGGGGATAACAGAAAATTATTTTTTAGGATGCCCAGAGCTGATTACCTAAGACCAGCACAGAAACACAGAAGGTGACTGTAGGTTTTTAAAAGCCACTTCAATTTCTATAAAACAGGAAAACAAATTTTAGCCATTATCAGAGGTACTTAGGAACAACAGATTCCATATCAATGTTGATCTTCGACTCAGAAAGACAGAGAAACAAGTCATTTAAAATACACTTATCCAGGACTCCCTTAAAAATGCGGAAAGTTAGTTGAAATCTCAGACAGCATAAACACTCTATCATGAAATTAGTGATCACATCCTAAAAAAATAATAAAAGCTTGGAGATGCTATAAACAACTTGGCACTTCCTCTATGGGAGACCCTTGTCTATTTCAGAACTATTTTGGCCTGTCAAGTATGTGTTTAAATATGCAAAAGAGTAAAGAGTCTAGCCTAGGCAGGGGTCTAAAATATGCCAGAGCAGCTAAAGGAAGACCCCAATAGAGATGAGGCCTGAACGAGAAGGGACTGAAACAGAAGCTGTATACTAGAGCTGGCATCCTGCTGCTTCAGGAAAATGCGGAAATTCTATAAACATTTGGTGGTTTGCAGCATAAAAATGCAAAAATATAAGACCCTAAGGTTTTTCCCAGGATTAACAGAAAGCAAAAGCACTTGCTTGGGTAAATGTGGTTGTTTAGAGCTGGCATCAGAAGAAAGCCTACCTGCTATGAATCCCTGGGGGTATGATATTTCTGTCAGAGAGAACCTGAGAATGAGGTGAAGGTGTCTCTTAGAAGAAGCAAAATCGTGTTCGGTTTGGCATAATTATCATCCTTCAAAGGTCTGTGGCCCTTTAAATCCTGCTCTCCTGTGTACCACCTGAATTAGTGTTAGCTTTGCTTAATAAAGATTTTTACTTTTATAGAAAAACTATAATGGAATGGATGGTGTGCTAGACTCACCCTCCAATTATTTACACCCAGCAAAGCCGTTAACTTACACAACCCAAACACGTGGGGTGCACTCTCCACCTAAACACCCATTATCCAAGGAGAAAGGAGGAAAAAAAAATCTTTCTGTTTAGATTCTATCCAAGATACTCTTGTGTCCCTGTTGAGGGGTTGCCTTTTGCCATATAAAACAGAATACTTATCATTAGTATCTGAACATCTCTCCTCCACAGGAACAGGAAGATGAAAAGTGGTCACACTGCTCAGAAATCCTCACATTGCAAGGAGATCACAAGGCCCCTTTAAAGGGCATCTTCTCAGATGCTTGTTTATAAACCTAATAACAAGGGAATCCATGACAAAGGAAGCTCTCTAAGGCACTGCTATTTAAGTATCAATTAGAACCTGTGAAAAAAATATCTGAAGGAATAATATTTTAAAAGATATGTAAACCAAAAGACAAGGAACAACAAATGCTGGTGAGGATGCAGAGAAAGGGGAACCCTCCTACACTGCTGGTGGGAATGTAAATTAGTTCAGCTATTGTGGAAAGCAGTATGGAGGTTTCTCAAAAAACTAAAAATAGAAATACTATTTAACCCAGGAATTCTACTCCTAGGAATTTACCCAAAGAAAACAAGATCCCAGATTAAAAAAGGCATATACACCTCTATATTTATTGCAGCACTATTTACAATAGCCAAGAAATGGAAGCAACCTAAGTGTCCATCAGTAGATGAATGGATAAAGAAGAGGTGGTACATACACAGAATGGAATATTATTCAGCCATAAGAAAGAAACAAATCCTACCATTTGCAACAACATGGATGGAGCTAGAGGGTATTATGCTCAGTGAAATAAGCCAGGCAGAGAAAGATGAGTGCCAAATGATTTCCCTCATTTGTGGAGTATAACAACAAAGCAATACTGAAGGAACAAAACAGCAGCAGACTCACAGCCTCCAAGAAGGGACTAGTGGTTACCAAAGGGGAGGGTAGATGGGGAGGGTGGGTAGGGAGGGAGGGAGAAGGGGATTAAAGGGCATTATGATTGGCACACATAAGGTAGGAGGGGTCACAGGGAAGGCAGTAGAGCACTGAGAAGACAAGTAGTGACTCTGTAGCATCTTATTATGCTGATGGACAGTGACTGCAAGGGTGTGTGTCGGGGGGGACTTGATAATATGGGTGAATGTAGTAACCACAATGTTGCTCATGTGAAACCTTCATAAGATTGTGTACCTTAATTAAAAAAATAAAAGGAAAAAAAAAAGATACATAACCTAAACATTGAACCCTTAAAAGCTAGTCTCGACCACTGACCTGGTAGCTTCCAACCAACAGACAAGGAGAGCCTCTGGAAACACGGAGCCTCAGCTGTGCCAGGCTTGGGAACCCAACCCTCACAGACTTCCGTGGGGTTGAAGAAAAGGGATGAAAATGGAAACTTCAAAAGATAATTATTCTGATTAAAAAAAAAAATACAATCCAGTGAGCAATGCCTTGCATAGTTGAAGCTTGCTTTCAAGAAATACTTAGATAAGAAATAGCCCAGAGCAGAGACTGGCAAACTTTCTGTAAAGGGCCAGATAAACAGTAAATATTTTAGGCTTTGCAAGCTGTACAATCTCTGTCACAAGTACTCAGTTCTCACTGTGTGACAGCAGCCGTAGACAGTAGGTAAATGAATGAGTGGCTTTGTTCCAGTAAAACTATGAACACTGAGATTTGAATTTCATGTCAATTTTCACGTGTCTGCAATAAAATTCTTTTTGATTTCTCCAACCATTTATAAAGGTGTAGAGACCATTCTTAACTTGCTGGCTGTATAAAAACAGACTGAGGATCAGATCTGACCAGAGGCCAGCCTTGGCTTGCTGATGCTGCAATCCACCCGCAAACCACCCCTGCCCCATGTCGGGCTCTTTCTATAAAGAAAGGCTGATGAAGAAAACAGGCCCCACCCACGAGGGAGAAACGGAGTTGTAACCCTTGTTATGAACTGAAAGCCCTATTAACTCTGGGGAAGTTAACTGGAAGAACAAGCATTTGTTGAAACCTAGTACTGGGCCAGGTACTATGGTTAAATCATTGATTCAATCCTAACAATACCATGGGATATTACATATCCAAAGACACTTGAAGGAAACTGAGAGAGAAATTAAGTGCTTTGCCTAGACCTGGTTGCCCGCTAAGATTTGAACGCGACTCGGTCTTTTCAGAAAACCTTCAGGGGAAGAACTGAGGTGATAGTGAAGATGGAAAGAGCAGAAGCTGTGCTCAGAAGAGATGAAACTCAAGAAAGCAGAGTTACAGTGCCGGGCGGAACGGGAGATCTGGAGCACAGATAGGAGCATGCGAGGACTGGCTGCTGGGCCAGGGCAGCAGCCCCAGAGGCCACCCCAGGTCCACCCAAAACACCCGGAGGGGCTGAGCCCAGGTTGGCCTGACATGCGCCGGCACTCCAGAAGCAGAACTTTAACAAATCTAATTTAATTAAGGCCAGACTGTATAGCAAGGCAACCCCGGCGTGAGAGCTAGGGGTTTAGTGTTGCTGTCTGAAGAGATGGTATTTAGATTGACTTCTGGCATTTCCTCTTTTTCCCTTTTTACAAATGGAATACGTATTCACTTGGTAGAAACTTTAGACAAATGTAGATAAGGAATAAATTAAATATTGTCCATCAAGATAAACAGAGTTAACATTTTTGTGTAATATCCTTTAAATCCTTCTAGCCTTTTTCCTACATGTTTTAAAATGGGACTATGCTATTCATACTCATTTTTGCACCAACTATAATGTGAACATATTTCTATGTCATTTTTTTAAACACTAATTTGCACAATGCTCCCAAAACAAAGAAAAGCAATCATAATCAAATAGGTTTGTGCAGTTCTGCACTATCAGCCCCTCAGATGCTATCAATGCCTATTAGATTAAAGCAAAAGCCTGAAAAGAGCTCCAGTAGAGAAATCTGGTTCACCATGCCAAAGTATTCAACGTATTTCATCACGGGATCCTTCTATAATGTCACATTTGGAAAATTAATATTTACAGAATATCTCTGGTGAAAAGCTGTTCTACATTATTTGTAATGAATGCTGAATATTCCATTGCTACTTAAATGACCCATGAGAACTGAAGTTGAGACTTGTTTTCAAATTTTCACTATTATAAACACTACTACCACGTACACTTTTGCAACTTAATCTATGCATTCATGACAATTCCTTGGACACAAATAATTGCTTTGTCAAGGATAACTCATTGATTTCTTTTTACAGAGTTTTTTTTAAGAAATGGATATTATAATTTATTAATATTTTCTGTTTTACATGAGAAATTCAATGCACTTCACTTTTAATTTTATTTCATTCATGATTAATACTTAGACATTTAATTAATACTTAGGCAATTTTCTACTAGGTGTTGTATATTCTATGACTACACTAACAGCAACATGTGTTAATTTTATGAAGCAACTGAACATACACTGTTGGTGAAAACCTAAGTTGGTACTTTGAAAAACTGTTGGCAGCATCTACAAAAATGAACACATGCAAAGTCTAGGTATTAGTGTTCTATTGCTGGGCAACAAATAACCATAAACATAGTGGCTTAAAACAAAACTATTATTAGCTCACAGTTCTATAGATCAGAAGTCTGGCACGGTGTGGCTGCTCAGGGCCGAAATCCTCATATTGGGAGAACTGCATCTTCTTCTAGAGGCATTGAGGAGAAATCCACATTCTAGTTCATTCAGACTGTCAGCAAAATTCAAATCCTTGAAGTTGAAGAGTCCTATTTCCTTGCTGTGAACTGAGAGCCACCCTCAGCTCCTGGGGGCCACCCTCCAGTCCTTGCATATGGACCCCCATAATAAGCCACCAATGATGCAGCACGTAACCCTTATGTTTTAAATCTGACTCTTCTTTGGCTCCCAGTTGGAGAGAACCTCTCTGCTTTTAAAGCAGCCAGTGTGATTAGATTAGCCCCACCTGAGTATCTCCCTATTGTAAAGCCCACCTGAGTAGTCTATCATTAGGACGTGGAATCTCAGGGTCTGTTTTTAGTATTCTGCCTACCTCCTCCTATGAGTGAGCAGGTTGGGTCCTAGATATATACCAACAGAAGTCTGCACAGACATTCACCAATATACATGCACAAGAATGATAATAGGAACACCACTCATAGTAGCCAAAATCAGGAGAAATTATTCAATAATAATAACTATGGTATAGTCTTATAATTGAATACAGGAATGTGAATGAACAAGCTACAACTACTTACACAACAACATGAATAAGCCTTACAAACATAATGTGGAGTAAGCAGGTAACAGTGTTCTATGGGAACAAATGGAGGGGTATCTAACTCAGCCCAGAAAGTCATAGAAAGCTTTCTCAGAAGCTTTTATAGCAAAGAGTTAGAGTGACAGGGAAAGAGGAGGACAGGACTGAATTTTATATGGAAAGAGTAATATGAACAGAAGAGATGTATCTGTAAAAATATGAGCAGATGGGTATTAGCAATGGACAGCAAAACAGTGGGGGGAAAGGTATGCCTAGAGAACTGGGCAGGGGGCAGAACATGGAGACCCCCCTGCAGGCCAAGTTAAGAAGAGTGGCCTTAGTCCTGTAGGTGACAGGGACATAGGAGGCCCTTGCAAAGGAATATGGACATGTTTATATTTAGGATCATTGACACTAAAAAATGGAAGAGGAAATTAAAAGAGGAAAATGAGGAACCTGGTCTAGTTAGGAGGCTAGTCAAGGAGTACGGGTGAGAGATGATGGGAGTCTGAGCGAACTAGAACAATGCAAGAAACGTGGAGGCCTTGTATCCACCTCCTTCCAAAAATTTCTTCTTCAAGTCTTGACTCCATTTTTGTTGTTTTTAATCCTATGGCCCAATGATTTCCTAGAAAACATGTGCCAAGCTGGATTTCCACTAATGATGTGCTCATCTCCCTCAATCTTTCTGTTATTGGTTTCTACCTTTATATTTGGGCATTAGAGTTCTCCAAATCATGATTTATAAATCCTGACCTGTATTTTCTTTAAGTGCTTTAACCATTTTATTTAAATATTTAGTTGACTGTAGGGTTTATTTTGGTATACAGCATGATGTACTTTAATTTTTTTCCCAGATAATCAGTTAGCTAAACACAATGGATAATTCATGCTTTCCGCAGTGATTTGGAATGCCACTCTTATAAAATATATTTGACTCTTGTGTCTTCAGAATAAGCTGTAATTCCTGGTAGGGCAAATAATGCCTACATTACTCTTCCAAAATATTCTTAAGTATTCTTGCAAGTCAGGGTTAAACTAGCTTCCTACAGTGAATTAAGCTGTTTCCCATCGTTTTCTATGCTCTGTGTTCTAAGTTTAAAATCTAAAGGAGATATTGGTCCCTTAAAGATTTGAAAGACTTTGCCTATTAAGTTATCTGGGTACCGAAATTCACTGACATTCTTCAACTTCCTTTATGGTTTTTGCTCTATGGAACTGTATTATCCATCAAAATTGTTCTTTTCCTGGAAGAGCCCTTTAATTAAAATGTTCAAAATCGTTAGCTTATTATTCTTACGGTTAATCCCTCTTTTCATTCATATCATGCATTTAGATATTATTTTTCTTGTTCGGCTTGTCAAAAGCGCCTATTTTATTGGTCTTTTCAAAGATACACCTCTTGCGTGTACATCTCAATCTCACGTTTTTATTCTTTCCTCCTGCGTTTCCTAGATTTGGTTCACTTTCTGGCTTCTTGAATTGATTGCTTAGTATCTTGAATTGATTGCTTGATTTATTTTTATTTGTTCATGGATAAAAAAAGCATAAAAAGCTCTAAATTTTTATCTAAGTACAGCTTTTGTGTATATTTTGGATACAGAGTTTTCTCATTTTTATTATTTTAAACTCTGATTATAATTTTTCTCTTTGATCTAAGAATTACTTAGAGTATTTTACTTTCTAGTATTTTTAGTATTTTTTTTCAATTATACTTTTGCTATGAGTTCTCATTTTATTGCCTGGTGGGTGGTCAGGAAATGTAGTCTATAATGTGTTGCTTATGGTCTTATTATATCCTACATTTTTGTACAGGCTCCATGGATATTCGAAACAGATATGCATATTATAAAAATCCTCCCTCTTTTTTGGGTAAGACTGTGGTTTTCATGAAATTCTACTGCTGTTCTTTGCATCTCTGCTATATATATTGTGATGGAATGTTACTAGGCACTATTAAAGTCTTGAATGTACTATTATGATTGCTTCTATCAGTTACTGTTTTCCTTAAATTCTATTCTTTTCTGATATCAGTATGACTACTCCTGAATTATTTTTGCTGTCGCCTGCATGTTTACCTTTACCAGTCACTTTGTTTAACCTTCATCAGTTCATTTTAGGTGAGCCTGTAGCGAAATGCTTGCACGGCCACACACACACCCAATTGATAATCTAACTTTCACTAAGGTAGTCCAGGTAGTGTCTGTGTCTCCCATCTTTCTCCTGTTTAGTTGTGTATTGATCACACCTGTGTATCGATCAAGGCTGTTTTTGTTTTATTTTGTTTTCATTTTCTGCAAACTGGGCAAGAACCGACTGTACTTCCTATTTGGTATTTTTCCCTTCCTGATTACCCCTCCCCTCCCCAACCAGATGTCTGCTTCCACGTTCTAATGCCATGACTCTAAAAAGCCACCCATAACCTCATATTCCTAAGTATAGTGGACACTTTTCATTAAGTATTAGTTCTACTGCAACCCCAGTGATCCTCAACACAACTGGTCACTCTGCCTGCCCCACTGCCCCTTATTCTATGACCCTGCACTTTTCTAGATTTTTGTCTGTCTTGTTATTTCTTGAGCTGCCTTTCTGGCCCCTTCCTCCTCCCTGCCCTCTGTTCTAGGCTCGAACCCCTCCCTCTCTCCTACCTCAGGTGAGCTCGTCCACTTCTGTGCTTTCAGTTACTATCACGTATGACGGTGACTTCCAAATCTCTAGTCCAGGCCCCTATTTTGAGCTTTAAACTAACATACAGAATCATTCTCTTGACATTTCCATGTGATGTCTGACAGGCACATCAACATTAGTATGTCCACACACGAATGCATGGCTTTTCCTTCACTCCAGCCCCTTCCATCTCATCAAACTGCTTTCATGATAACCTGTTGCCCAGGCCATAACCTGAGGGTCATTACTGGACATTTTTATCCTTTACCCCTGACAACCTAACATCACCAGTCCAAATGATTCTGCCTCTGACGTATTTGGGGAAGTTATTTGCTTCTCCCCACCACTACTAATGACCTGGTATTAATGACCATCATCTCTTGTCTGGACAAACACAACAGTCTCCTTGCTAGACCCCCAAGCTTCCACTCTTGGTGCCTCTAAAATCATTTTCCACCCAGCACCTAGGAAGAGCATGCTGGAATATACATCTGATCATAGCACTCCTCTGCCTTAAACCTTCTAAAACATTCCTCTGCCCTGAGAATCACAATCAAAACCATGTTATAACCTGCAGTACAAGGCCCCCGTGATCTGGGCTGTGCCAGCCCCCCGTGTCCCATCCCTTCTCATGTTCCAGCCACCGTGCCTCCCTTGAGTTTCCCCAGAATCCAGATCACATGCCTGCTGACCTCCTGTTGCTGGTTCTCACACTCCTTCAGCGTCTTTGCAGGCCTGGCTCCTCTGTATCTCCCACATCCCAGCTCAAGCGTTTAAGTTCCTTCAGGAAGGCTTAGTCGGAGGTAGCCCTTCTGCAATAGCCAACTCCATTTTCTTTCTTTTATTTACTTGACTGGCTAATAAATCAATGTTGGTCAACAAAAATGTAATGATTGTTTACTGTAGTCTTAGCATCGTGAAAGATACTGCAAGGCTCCTACTCAAAGCTATATTCAGGATTTATAACCAGGTCTACCTGACTCCAAATATATATATTACCTGAAGTACAGTTGATAAACAATATTACATTGGTTTCAAGTATACAACACAGTGATTCAACAGTTACATACATTATAAAATTCTCACCCCCACTAGTGCAGTTACTATCTGTCAACATAGAAGGTTGTTACAGAATCATTGACCATATTCTCTATCCTGCCCTACCATCCCCATGACCAACTTATATTGAGATTTTTTTGCCTTTATCCCCTTCACCTTTTTCATTCACCCACTGCACCCCTGTCCCCATGGTAAGTGATCCACCAATCAATTCTCAGTGTTATGAGTCTACTGCTATTTTGTTCATTTTTTGTTTTGTTTATAGATTCAACATATAAGTGCAATCATATGGTACTTGTCTTTTTCTGCCTTATTCCACCGAGCATAATACCCTCTAGGTCCATCCATGTCGTTGCAAATGGCAGATTTTCATTTTTATGGCTGAATAATATTCCATTGTGTAAATATACCACACCTTCTTTATTCATTCATCTATTGATGGACACTTTGGTTGCTTCCATATCTTGGCTATTGTAAATAATGTGGCAATAAACATAGGGGTTCATACATATTTTTGAATCAGAGATTTTTTTTCTTTGGGTGGAGTTACTGGGTCATATGGTGTTTCTATGTTTAGTTTTCTGAGGAACCTCCATACTGCTTTCCACAATGGTTGAACCAATTTACATTCCCCCTAAAGTGTAGAGGGTTCCAGTTTCTCCACATCCTCACCAACACTTCTGATTTCTTGTCTTTTGGACAGTGGCTATTCTGAATGGTGTGAGGTGATATCTCATTGTGATTTTGATTTGCATTTCCCTGATGATTAACGAGGTGGAACATCTTTTCATGTACCTCTTGGCCATCTGTATTTCTTCCTTGAAAAAATGCCCACTTTTTAATTGGGTTGTTTTCTGGTATTGAGACATATGAGCTCTTTATATATTTTGGATGTTAAGCCCTTGTCAAATACATCATTTATGAATATATTCTCCCACAGTGTAGGTTGCTTTTTTGTTCTGCTTGCTGATGGTGTCCTGGCCAGCTCCATTTTCATTATGCTTCTCGCCATATGAAATTATATGGATCTGTTTACTGGCTTACGTGCTTTCATCCAATAACATAAACTCCTTGAATGCAGAGAGCTTACCTGTCTTTGTCACTTTTGCTGGGCACTAACATAACAAGGGCTCAATAAAATGAATTCAGTGGAAGTGACATTCAGTAAATCTCGCATCCGCTTTGATGCTGGCATAGAAAGCTGGAGTGTTGGCACCAGCAGATCAGATTTAAATACTATCTATGCTACTTATTAGATGGGTCTTCTAGCAAGTTATCTGACCCTCAGTTTCCTCATCTGAAATATGTGGATACCAGCAGCATCAAGTAGGAGCTGCAGAGAGCTGCTGTAAGGTTAAAGGAGAAAAAAAGACCTGAACACTTGGCAGCATGACTAGCACACAGTTAAGAGCTTAATAAGTAATAACTAGCTAGTATATGTCTATATAAATCATAGATACACACACACACACACACACACACACTTTGGTGTTAATTTTCACTTGGCTTAGTGGCTCTACAGTCCCACCTTTGAGAACTCAGCTTGTGTGTTCTGATTGATATGGTATCTCAAGAGCATAATCTTGAGTCTCTAACATTCTCTGACCAGTGCTCAGCACACCCCAGCATAGTTATGGGCTTTATAAACCTCTTTAAGCAATTTACCTGAAAATATAAATATTCCCTTCTGGCATAATACAGTGGTTTCAAGCAGCCTTCATGCCATCTACTGTCTCAGAGGTCTGTGAATGGTAAATACACACAAGTCTAGACAGATGTTACACATTACAAGGCACAGGATAAATCATCTTCGCTCTCATCATCAAATCTGTGAGCACAGATTAAAGAAGGAACCCCCATCATGGCAAAATACACCCCTTTTACAACACATAATGGCTGGAACAATTCAATCTTTATCATTTATTATTTTTATTTGGACAACATATATACATATGTACAAAATACCTACTGTCGGAATCCTCTTTTATAATTTCATTTGATTTACAAAAACGGGACAGCAAAATAACTTAGGTCACTAATACTGTACAAAAATAAAACTGATTAAACAGTTGTAAAGATCAGTATCTTACAGTGTTACAGATCATTCATCTGTTGTGAAAGAACATCTCTATCTATCCAGAGTGATGAGTACTGTGCTAAATCTACCTGCAAACTGACAACTAATCAATTTCTGTAATTATGACTACCAAATATAATTCTCAAAAGAAGCATGATGTAGAGCTAGATTGTAAAGCCGGGGCATCATTCCACAGTGGTGAAGGGCTGTCTTCTTTCCTAACCAAGGAGAGGAGTCATTTAACTCTAAAACAATTAAATTTTCCCAGAATATGACAACTACTTACAGTATTAGATAAAACAACTTTTCTTCCTTGTTAAACACCTGCAATAGTCTTTCAAAAAATTCAGTTTGGTTAAAAAAGTAAACAAAAATTACTATCCTGCATTTGGATTTGTAGAAGTTAAATCCATGGTCTTTTTAATATAAAAAGTAATTGAGTCATAGTTTTAGTGTTCAATGAACTCTAGTAGTCCTATTTGAACTGTATCTTGACGTAGTAAATCTAATTAGAATGCTGGTTCCTGTTTTGTGACATTTTAAAACAGGATTTATCACAAAGAATAAAAAGCCTTGAGTTTATACGTTCCTATAACATAGAAGAGAATATCAAATGTGTGTTCTTCAACAACTTGAAAAGGCAAGTAGCAACTTTTTTTGGGATTTAAATTCTGCATTTTTTTTTTAAAACAAGTTGCTGCATTTATATCCATCTAAGTGCTGGACAAAAGCCACATATAGATTTACTCCTGAAATGACAAAGATTGTCTTTCACTGACTATGCCTGGTTTTCCTTCATTTCTTTCTGTGAGGGAAAGATTAGTTTGTCCAAGTCAGTGGTTGCCAGGCAACCCCAAACTTCTCACTCACTAAGAGGCAGCGTGCAGGATCACTAGCAGAACCATTCCATGAGTTCAGTAAGAAATAGGCAGCCTAACCTATTTTGTATGGAAGAACAGATGTCCTTGAAACGGATTTTGGACACAGAAATTAAAATTTGGTTTAAAATAAGCGTTTCAAAAATCTGAAACAGAGGTAGAAAGTGTTTTATTTTTCCTGACATGTTTTCCCGTGAGAAAACACTTTCCTTTTTATCCCAATGGACTGCCCTCAGTCCCTAATGTTAAAAGCAGTTCTCTTTATAGAACTACAATACAATTACAATTACATTGGTTAAACAAGCAAAAAAAAGAAGAAAAAAAAACCACCACTGGGTTAGTCATGGCTGTAGTGTTGGAAGTCGGAGTCAGCTGTGACCCACGCCTGCTGCAGGAGCCCACACTGGTTCTGAACTGGAAAGGAGCATGTGTCAGGTGACATAATGAGTTCACAGAGAGGTGGGCACCCTCACAGCAAATTTGATAGCACAGGTACAAACTAGAGTGCACCATAGCTCCCTGTTTTAAATATCAGATAAAATTGTCAGAAAGTGGGATTTCTGAAGAAAAATAAATGTAAACATTTCCCCCACAATCACTGCTGACTCCCCTACTTGAGGTTTCTTCTTAACTGTGAAAACTCAGTTCGTTTTTTTCTGACCACGTAAAGGCCCAAATTAAGTTTTCGCGTAAATGTCGTATTATGATGTAGTGGTTTAGGCCATTGTAGACACCTGGATACAAGACATATAGTGGTGAGGCTTCTGATGTAAAAGGTACAGTGATGTGTTTTCATTCGTACATATTCCATGTGCCTTCGTTCTCCAAAAGGGGTGATTTGTAGGCTCCTCTGATATCATCGTGGGATTTCCCCTTGGCACTCGCTGCTCACGCGGCTACATTTTTCTTTTCACATTTCAGCTCCCTTTTCCTTTTACATGACTCTTGTACCTATTAGGGGAGTTTTGTAGGAACACAGAAAGGAGACCAACAAACCTTTTCCCCCAAGAAAACAGGTGTTTTCCAGAGCTAGTTACCGCCATGCACCCATTCAAATAAAACCCAACAGACTCAAAGCCCTCTTGTTCTGTGGCATTATGGTACAATAAGATGATGTTAACTAAAAGGATTGGAAAATCTGGAAAAGTTAATAGAGTTAAAATTCTGTTTGTTCTTCTTAACTTAAAAAAAGAAAATACTACCCTCCTTCTCCTTCAGCACCTGCTGTATATATTCTGCCCTCACATCTCTCATCTCTGTCATGATTTCATAGGGAAACCGTGTATACTGTAAAATAAGCAGATTATAACGTGGTTCCAAACAGAATGTTTGCTTCTATCCTTAAAGCATGTATTCAACTTATTCATCCTTTGCATTAGAAAATAAAAGTGCAGCTTATGTTCAAAAAGTACAATTCATACAAAGCAAGGTTTAAAAGTCTGTCCTTAGTGTAACCTTTTAAAGGTTTGTCTCGATTAGTATAAATTCAGACTGCTTACTCATTGACTACAAGTAACGTTTTTGTTTGCAAGTCTTTAGATGACAGATCATGCTGGAGTAGATGTGCTCTTGCTCGCGTAACGACAGCTGTGCTATGGCGATTTTTATCTCCAAAGTTAAAGCGGTTCAGGAGAGTGGTTTTGCTAAGAAACCGAAGCACACTCGTCATTACATTAAAGGGAAAGAAAACAATTCGGAGACAGCAAGCAGAAAGGGCCCAGAATCACTGTGTGGCGCCACAGGTCAACTCACCCAGTCAGACATATGTACACCAGTGTTGAATCCTTAAAATTCTACCCCAGCCTTGGCCGCACCCCTCCCCCCCACCCATCACCTCCCCCCCCCAAAAAAAAAATAAAGGAGAAAAAACAAAGCATCTGCCTTCCCTCCAACCGGCCGCGACGGCTCAGAGTCACCTCCGCAAGGGGACCAAGGGTCGACTCTGATCTTAGGCTACAGTGTGCTTTTTAGAAACAACTTAGGAAGAGGAAAACCAGAATATTGACCAAAATGAGGACAGCGCCTTGCTGGGCCGGCCGCGCACCCCCCGGGGCTGGGCTCCGCGCGTCCGTCTGTCCGCCTGCCGGGAGGGCGTCTGTCCCGGGGCCGCCCCTGCCCGCGGCCGCGCGGCGCCTCACAGAGGGCCGGCCAGCGCCTTTTTGGACCTCTTGATCATGCTGGGGTGGAACTCGGTGTGCCGCCGGGCGTGCTTGGTCAGGTGGTCGCTCCTCATGAAGCGCTTCTCGCACAGCGGGCAGCGGAACTGCTTCTCCCCCGTGTGGGTCCGGTAGTGGCGGGTCAATTCGTCTGAGCGGGAGAACTTTTTAAGGCAGTCTGGCCACGTGCAGGGAAAGGGCCGCTCGCCTAAGGGAGGAACCAAGGCAGGAAACCGTTTAAAGAACACGTCACACAAGTCCCCGAGGCTGGGCAGGGTTAACAGGTTAGGGGTTGACGGTGGGGCGCCCCCCACCCCCAAACCGGGTTGAAGTCCTAACCCCCATGCCCTCAGAATGTGAATGTGTTCCGACGCAGGGTCTCTAAACAGGTAATTAAGGTAAAATGAGTCAGCAGGCTGGGCTATAATGCACTAACTGGTGTCCTTATTAGGAGAGCTTAGCACGCAGTCAGGGAGAGAAAACGCTGGGTGGGAAGCTGCTCGGAGAGACGGGGTCTACAGTCAAGCGGAGACGCCTCAGAAGAAGGCAACTCTGCCAGCATCTTAATCTTGCATTTCTGGCCTCCAGAACGGACGGCCATCATTTTCTGTGTTCAAGCCGCCCCAGCCGCGGTGCTTTGTTACGGCAGCCCCCCGCCCGCAGACTAATACCGCAAGGAGATGGCTGAGAATCACCTCCGAGCACACGAGCTTGGAGCTTGCTGTTTTGTACCCAATGGATCCCCAAGAGCCTTGGGAATTATAGTTTCCGGTTTTATTCTACGCAGTTGCTGGTTTCATGAGCTCTCCCAGGAGCCCAAACACAGCCCTCTGCTAAATGTGGCGTGGTGGGGATGGAAGAGCCTCTGTCTGAGCAAGTCTGGTGACAGGGAGCCCTGTACCTGATGGAAAGCCAGCTAAAAGCCTGCTTGTTCCTCATGGGAAATCTGCCTTCCTGAGAAGGCCATAGTTTAAGTCACATTGTCTTAACACTACAAATAAGTTTGTTCCCCTGCCACATATTAATCCTTTAAATATTTGAAGACATCTATCATGTCTTTCTCTAATTTCTCTTGTGCAGACTAAACAATCCCAATTTCTTCCATATTTCTCACGAAAGAAGAACTAACACGTCTAAAGCAGGAAGCAGGAAGTGCAGGCATAGAGCTAAGGGCTTCACATGCATTATCTCATTGAATTCCCACAGAACACTCTGCAGAGCTGGCCCATTCTATGGATGAGAACCAGAGGCTTAACACTTGACAAGTTTCCACATCCCTTTCTCTGCTGGTTGTTTTCCTTGGATTCACGCTATTATCTCCGTGGCCTACTTAAAATGCAACTAAGCCCCACCCTCTGTGATCAGGCCAGCATCCAGCACCTCCTGAACCCTGACATGTGGGGTCGGGTGTGCGCTTTGTCCGTGTTTGGTGGGGACACAGACATGCAGAAAGGCAGAACGAGCCGTTTCAGATGAGAATCTTGCCTGCTCCTCCTGTGAGTGACTGCTCCCTGCCTGAGCACCTGCCTGCCTGCTTCTCACACCTTTCCAAGCGCAGCCCAAGGCAGCAGCCTTATAGAGTCAGGGCACACAGACTCCTGGTTTACACAGAACTGGCCAGACACTCCCTCAGGAGGTGTGAGGAACGTTTTCTCACATCCGTCCCCACCTTCCTGGAAACCAGGGAGCAACTCCAAAGGCTGGGAGCTGTCCAGCCTGGCACATCTGAGTCATCCAACATGATTCGTTCTTTTCCCTCAGCTTCTCCAAACCTGTGCCAGGGGAGTAGAAATAATGTTAACAAAACAAAGCTGCTGTCACCTTCATGTCCCTCTACACACGACTAAGGTTTTATCTGCTGTTCTCTTAAGCAGAGCAATGATCATCGTGCCCTGTAAAACCTACTTGGAAACCCAGCGTGGGCAAAATCAATCTGTGCAAGTGGATTCACCATACACGGATGTAGGTGTAAATCCTCACCGAGCTCTGGGCTGAAAAACCACAGGCAGTGCAAGTGAGCAGCTAACCAGTGAAGGCTGAGCCCCCGAGGTAGACAAGCCAGCGCTGGGGGTGAACAATGCCAGTGGGATGCTCAGAGTCTCTGGTGCAGCCAAACACAGCCAAGGACAAAGACCAAACAATGAGAGCTTCAAACCGAACCCTCTGAAAATCGGGAAGATGCAGAGTTGAAAACCACCCTTCTGCAACGTCTGTGGAACCAAACAGCATTTATACTCAGTTCAGCAGAACTTTGAGCAAAAAGCCAAATGCAGGTTGTCAACTCAGCAAGGTTGGGCCTCCTGGGGCCAGGACCTCGGGTCTGGCTTCTGCGCTACTTGTGTCCTGAGCCATTAGTAAATGCCTTAGTTGGGTGTGTGCACCGAGTCCGTGCATTCTCCAGGTTGTCACGTGACCAAAGTTTGCTCAGAAGTTCCCGGATCACCGGGGAAGACTTCTGGGCTCTTGCAGAATCAGTCAGCAGCGACGTCATTTCAAATAAGTCTATGGGAGAAATGTTCTTTTAAACGTGTTATGTTACAAAATGTAATGAAGGGTCAGAGCTCATAAGGGGATTAATGGTAAAGACCAAACCAAACCAAACACCAAAGCCCTCTCTCCACGGCTTTATGATTTGGTGGTGAGGAAAGGGATGAAAAGGAAATGCTCAGTGTTTTCTCAATGCTTGTTAGGACAAAAGCTCGCCGGAGGTGGTTTTCTTGGAGGACTGGTAATGTGGTTTGGCTTATTCACTGGCATATGTTTCTTTCAAGTGAGTCATGGGAGGAGGTTAATTTATTGGAATGGATCTGTGTCCACTGTGGGAGAAGTGGATCAGAAGACCCCTCTGCTGTATGCTAGGACTGGAAAAGAAATGAGCCACTTCCTCTGTCTCAGAATGATGGCTTTATGGAAGTGACAGTAGTCACCAGAAAACTGTCATAAAGCCTGAATCAGCTGGATGAACCCAATTCAAATGTCTTCAGGAGCCAGCCACATAACAAAAATGGGTGAAATGCCAGGGATATTAGAGCAAGGTGGTGGTGGCCACTTAAAGGCACTCAAAGTCATCCCTTCATTGAGCATTGTGTCAGCCGAGCAGCGTGAGTGCAGGGGACCTGGGGCCTTCTCGGGGATTTACATTTTGCAAGGATGTGTACGATCACAGCATTGTCATCACGTCACCGTTCTCATGGCTTCTAACCCAGACGCTGCCACTGATCTAGCTAGCATCCTCGTCCCTGAGTGTTTTAGAGAGAGCAGAGCCACCTACAGAGCCCAGAGCAAATCAGAGCGGAAGGCAGCCTTTGTTAGGCTCAAATAGCCTGTATAATCCAAGCTTACAGTTTCCAAGCATTTAAAAAAAGATCTACTTGGAAGTGAGTTGCTCATGTAAAAAGCTTCAGGACCCTTTTGGTTCTTCTGGGATTCTTTGGAAAGTGTTAGGAGCTTTCTGGTCAGTGATCTAAATCAGAAGTTAGCAAACTATAGCCCACAGGCCCAATCTGACCTGGTAAAGTCCATGAGCTAAGAATGGTATAAACAACATTCTCATATTTGGTTTTTACCAAATGGTTGCAAAAAAAATCAAAAGAGGAAGAATATTTTTCTGACAGGAGACATGCTTCTATACAATTTTATTGGAATACAGCCATTCTAACTCATGTATGTATTGTCTATGGCTGCTCTTTCACTACAACAGCAGTGCTGAGTAGTGGCAGTAGATATCACAGGGCCTACAACGCCCGAACTATTTGCCATCTGGTTCTTTACAGAAGATGGATGACCCTGATGTCAGTCTGAAGATCTGAATTTCTACCTAGTGTATACCAGAGTTTGTGAATCCAAACCCAAATCTCTTCAGAAGCCAGACACATAATAAAAATGGGTGAAATGCCAGGTCTATTAACTCAAGGATTGTGGTGGCCACTTATATGTGCTCAAAGTCAGCACCTTATAGAACACTGTGCCAGGCGAGCAGTGTGTGTGTGGTGACCTGGGTCCTTCTTGGGGACTTAAAATTGGCAGCCTTTTGAAATACTCCACCTCTTTAACCCAGTGGGGTTTGCATAAAACCTACTGTGGGATACATTTCAGCATGTTAGTTAATGATAGACACGTTATAAGGTACCCTCTAGAAAATGATAAATATTTTGCACACACCTAAGAAAATACACAATGGGGAAATCGTATGTAGGAAAGGGCAGAATTTAGGGCTGAAGGGGACCAGAGATGATAGGCAGAGGGAAGGAGAGGCCTTAGAGAGGCTGTGACTTGTCCTTCATCCTGCACCAGGGGGAAATCAAGGTAGGCCCTTTCTTTCAGCTCAGTGCTAAGTCCCTAAAAAGAAGGGTTATCCTTCTTCATACCAAATAAATCATATGGCAAAGCAACTACCAAATGAAGAATATTTAAACATATCCTTAGTGTTACTGAGAGCTTTACCATCCTCCCGTGGGGGGAAAAAGAGCAGACGTGTACTAGTGCTTTATTTCTGGCTTCACAGGAAAACACACCCAGAGGCAGTGACACAATAAACTTTGCTTTACTGGAGCAGAGCGGTTAACAGCACAAGTGTCTCGGCATTCTCATTATTTATATGCCTCTCCCCTCCCCTTTCAGCAATAAGCTAAGTACCTCTCACTGACAGACTCAGTTCAGAGTATAAAACAAGCTTGATCAAAATGGCTACTGAGCACAGCACCGAATGTACAAAAAGACTTTTCCTGCAGAGACAGGCCAGCCCTCCAAAAATCTCCTGGGCCTGCAGTGGGTCCAAGAGCAGTGGAGTGAGGCCTGCTGGTTGTGAGCCTGCTTACTTAGCACAAATGTCAGCCCATTGCTTTTAAGAAGGAGCCCCCATTCCACCAGGTGGTAAGTTAACAGTGCCGAGTAAAGCTTATTCTTCTTGGTGAAGTCTTGAAATGAATGGTGGTGAGCTTTCCATAGACAGTGAGAAAGGGCCCAACTGTAGGGATTGCAAACCTGATAAACCCAACCCTGTCCACGCTCCCCTGAGTTCAGACAGGCTGCCACTGAGGTCCTGGCATGGGGTTGGGAGGCCTATGCTCTCAATAGCCCCCTTTCTTCTTCTTCCCTAACCTTTCCTTCCCTTCCACAATTCAGTAGAAGGGCTGAAAGTGCATTAACCTTAATCAAGGCAAGAAAGTTAAAAATACAAAAACTGAAGCTTCCATTGCTTCTAGCAAAAGTCACCCAATCTAGTAAAACAAATCTAAGGGAATCAGACCTCCTTTTCAGAATACAACTCTGAAATACCAATTAAGGATCATAGTGTCTCACAGATGTACAAAATCAAGGCTGCTTCTTGAGGAAAAACAGTTTTTTGATAGTGAAAAAGCAACTAGAATTCTAGAGATAAAAGGATAATTTGATATTAGAAAATCATATTGATATTATTCCCCAGTTTAACAGGCTAATACATGCACACCTAACCACACATACATCTTGCCTTGGTAAATGCAAAATATTATTGGATAAAATTCAACATCCATCCTTAAAAAAAGCTTTTAATAAAATAGAATAGCTCCTTAACAGGATAAAAAAACATAGCTCTGAGCCCTTTCCCAGAAAGGTCAGTAATAAAGATGGTATTCCCACTAAAGTCAAGCTCAAGGCATGAATGGACACCTGCCCGCATCATTACAGCTATTTACTGTTGTTCAGGAAATGCTAGTGAGTGCAATTAGATACAAAAAAAAAAGAAGTAAATCATGGGAAGTAGGGTGTGAAATAAGAATTATTTGCAGTTGATAACAACTTTCTATTTAGAGAGTCTAAGGTAAATAACTGAGAAATTAATATAAATTAAAAATGCCTTCATAGGAGTACGTATACAAAAGGGCAATGGTTTTCTTATATGGTAACCGTGGCCAGTTAGAAGCCCAACAATGAAAGTTCAGGACCTGCATGAAGAAAGTCATGAAACACTGATATAAAAGAAGATGAACAAATGGAGTATTTCCCATGTTCTTGGGTGGTAAGAATGGTGTGAACATGGCAATTCTATACAAATTCATCTTTGAAATTAACACACACCACAGAAATTCCTTTTTCTTGAATTTGACAAAATTATTCTAAAGTTCACTTGGAAGAATAAACATGCTCAACTTGCAAAGAAAATTTTGCAACAGAACCATAATAAGTGAGCACTTGCAATACCCATTATTAAAATGTATGATTAAAGCTACAATAATTAAGGTAGTGTGATATCAGCACTGGAAAGACAACTCAGTGGAGGAGAGTCAAGTCTGAGAATAAATCCAAGACACTATGGAGATGGGGGTGTTTCAGATCGGGGAAGAAAGGGATGTTTAATTAAATGGCATACACATCTGGTTAAAAAAAATCTGGATCTCTATACCTTTCACTTAAATAAATTCCAAGTGGGCTATATACCTAAATGTAAAAAATAAAACCCTAAAGGTAAAGGAAAATATAGGTGAATATTTTTAGACTCCTGGAATGGGGAGAGACTTTCTAAATATGAAACCAAAGGCAGACTCCTATTTGAAGGACAGGTTTGAAATAGATAAAAATGTGAAAGTACTGCATGGCAAAAATAATATGTAGGCAAAACACCCAAAGAACCAAAACAGTGAACTAATAAAGGAAATTGCAATATATGACAAGAGGTTAAAATCTATAATATAAAAAGGACACTTGCAAATCACAATGAATAGCCCAATTTAATAAAGTTGGGCACAGATACAAGTAAATAAATTATAAAATAAGATATACTAATGGCCAGTAAAATGTATGAAAATATATTCAACCTTACAAGTAATGAAAACATGCCATTAAGACAACAACAAAATATAGATCAGGCTGGTGAACATGTTAAACAGTATGTTCACATACCTGTCATTGGAGGAGGCATGAGGAAATAGACCCTCTAATGTATAGATGGGACTTATAATTGATCCAGGGCCATCTGTCAATATATCAGTCTAGGAATTATTTTTGGTAATAGATAGGGACACAAAACTATATGGAGATACCAGCATTGCTTATAAGAGCTAATACTTGGTAATAACTTAAATGTCTAACAATAAAGCACTGGTCTAATACATTAGAGTGCATCTATACAGTGGAATAATACATACCCATTTAAAAGGCAGACTGTTACACAATAAAATGGAAAGATGTTAGCAACACACTGCTAGGTGAAGAGAGAACAGTGTGTGATCTGCCCTGTATATGTGTGAATACATATGGAGAGAAAAAACCCTGGAAGGACATGTTCCAAATACAAACAGTAGTGATCTACAGGTGAGGGAATGAAGAGTGACTTCTTCTTTCTGTAATTTCCCCCATATTTTCTGATATTTTTCAAACAGAAAATACAAATTTATAATGAGAAAGAGCCAAAAAAAAAAAAACTCCTACATTAAACAAAAGAAATAATGATGCCTCTGAGTATAAGTTTTTCCATGAATGGGTTGATCAAGAATATGTTCCCTGCGGGGAGGAGTTGGGGATGGGGTTTACCTTCTATTGAGAAATGATTGGACCACTCCAGTGTCCAAGACCAAAGAAAGAAGAATTATTGTTTCCTTCTCAAGAAAATGTTAGAAAGTGAGAAAGAAACTCTTGGAACATACAACATCTGTTTCCTCACTCCTTTACATCTTCTCCATTTGTGAAAGGAAAACGGCCCCTATAGGAACAGATAGGAATCTCCCCTCACCAGCAGAGGTACACAGGCAGGAGCAGCAGAGCTGCCCCTCCAAAGGGTGTGCTGATCGGGAACGGGGGGAGTGAGACCATGGAGAGGGTACAAGGCCGAGTCCACACAGCCTTCCTCACAGTGAGGCTGTGGGGCACATGTCCACTCAGACCTGCCCTGACCCCGGGCCTTGCTGTCCATTATCATCCGTTCTTGCAATGTTGAAGCTACAAAATGTGAGCCTTTGCTTCATGGTTTTTCATTTTCATTACCCTCAAGAGCAGAAGCTCCCATGCAGTTGGGTAGAGGAGGTGCACAGGCCATCTCTGGTTACAGACAGCTCTACATCTCCCCACATAAATTATTCCAATTAATATCGGACTAAAAAAATGAAGAAACCAAATGCTTCCCATCTGCCAACCTACCTACGTTCAAGTGTGGATGTTCTGAAAAAATAAAAATCATTGATGGGCTTTGGAAGAATAAAACTGCCTGAATGCTATCCCATAGTCTAGGCCTCTCTCTCTGAATCCTTTTTGTGATTTGGTTTCCTTTTATATTTTAGTTGTTAATACAACAGAGTCACTCTGGCCCCTGTGTTTATCTGTGGAAAGCAGCTTGTCCCACACCTTCAGTTCTGAACTGGGAAGTGGGTGTGTGTCTGTAGCATCAGTCACACGGCCCTTCATCCGTGGAGCATGCTGGTGTCCATGATGTCTGAACATTGCTTGCACATCCCCATCTTCAGCTGATCTGTGAGACGGTGCTTGTGCCGGGACCTCAGAAGTAAAGGAGGTGGACAACGATGCTTGGCTGTTTAGGCTCTCAACCCAGCAAGAGAACATGTCTTGATGGCTCAGAATGGCCCGCTTCTCAGCAACTCTGAATCAGCAGAGGTGCAATGACCTCCCTACGGCCACACAGCTAGGTCCAGGCTCAGATTAGCTGATTCCCATGCCACATTCTTCCTGCCACCCCAGACTATGCTGCTTCTGCCCTGTTATTTGTGGGAAAGACAAATAATAAACCTACGAGGCACTGAACATGGAACAAGATAATAAAGGTCTGATGGCAAAGCTACCCCAAGAACAGATTCTTTGAGTCTCTGCACTTTGGGTCATGGTCATGATCACCCAGCTTGGGCCTGTCATGGTTCAGATCAACCTGACACAGAGAGCAGAACACCTGCCCTTGAACTAGAACTGGTTTTCAAATTCCCTCAGTCTTGGTTTGAGCACAAATCAAGACCCACTGTGAAAGAAGAGCAAAGGTCCTGACTGTGTGAATGGAGCCTTTTACGAGTGGTTTTCTAATTTTACTCACAGCTCCTTCTTTTCAGATGCACTGCCTCAGACATGGACAGTTTCAAACAGGTAAATACTGCTGAGCTTTAAGTTTCAAAATAGAGTTTCAAATATGTAAAGCAGACCTCAAAATCCTTAAGCTAAACTTTCTTGATTTGCCATAGTTTTCTACCAAGATCCGAGCTATATATAGAGAGAGACAGGAGAGGCTGGGTTTGGAAAATAGATGTCAGGGTCTCTAAGAAGTGCCCAATGGTCTGTTCTCTCCTTTTACAGTCAGGCCACAGGCTTGGCCAGTCCCAGAGGAGCAGCCACTGTGCATGCCAAGAGCCTGTATGTGTCCCTCTGGGGCAGCCCCACACATGCCAGGGCACCTGAGCAGCTGGACAGATGCTTGCAGAGAAGGGTCTCAGTGCATGACTCACAGTTTTCCACTGCCCCAAACATAAAGGGGAAAGAGCCCAAGGCCACACAGCTAGGGGAATGCCACAGGAGGACTGAAGTCACAGAGTACAAGGGCCCAAAGCCTGGAGCTACTGTGCAGAGGCCCTCTTCAGCAGAGGATGTGGAGCACCAAGCTGGTGCATGACACTTTGGGGGAGATTACCAAGGTCAAAGGATGGCAAGCAATGTGGACCGCCTTCCCATGATACCAAAATAAGAGATGAGCAAATAACAGATCACTCCCAGGAGAAAGAAAGGTAAAGGGAGAGAGGGGACTTGGAGTTTGCAAACATTTACCCAAAGGAGAATACAATCTAATACAGAAGTGACTTTGAGACCCTGAATTGCCAACAGAAAAGTTTTTCCACAACAGCAGAGATGGGGGTGGAGGGGTCGGGAGAAGCGGGGCTTGAGAACTCAGTTCTGGTACGGACAGTCACCTCTTTGCACATCCAGGTTTGTGACTGGGAAATTGGTCCCAGTGCACACAGTTGCTTTACGAGGGCTACTGAGACTTGTGGCATCCTTAGCAACACATGGATAACCACTCTATTTGGGTACTCAGGTAAAATTATATGTAGCATCTCCAGCTTGCAGTCTGGGGGCAACTGCCATCCAGAATGTTGAAGCCCATAGCTCAGAAAAGACAATGGGCCAAAATGGAAAAGGCAGGAGGCAGGACTGTTGTGGTTAGTAAATGCCTCAGCGAGCTGCCAGCCAGGTGCAGCCCTCGGGATGATTCAGGGTGGCTAGCGATGCTACTCCAACACATCCTCCCAGCTTTTTCTCTTGGGTTCAACCCCTGTCTGCTGCCTTCACCAGAGTAAGGCTGTGAAGACCACAGACCCTACTCACACATGCCATGTGGGCCACCATCAAATCGTTTTTTCAAGCTTTAAGAGTGAGCCACTAATTCACATTTGCCTGGTGTTTGCCACCAAAGCCAGTGTTGAAAGGCAGGGCTGAGCTGTCCAACCTTTATCCAAGAGCTCCCACCTGGCTCCCCCAGCCCTCTTCCTGGGCAGTGCTCCAGAATTTGGGAGCAAGCAGGACATTGAGAAGAAGTGACTCAGTTAGAGAGGCATGGCCCGTTTCTTTCATGCTGGGAACCCCTGCCTTGCTGGGATATGGCTCACCCGACAAGCGTTCTGTGGCTGGCCATGGGTATGATTTGCAGCATGAAAGGTGGAAAGCCAGCTGTTTGGTTGTAGTTCTGCTTATTTTCACAAGAATGGCAACGGTACAAAACTACCTTAGAATTATGGCAGCATAGGGAGTTAAGTCATTTTTATGTGTTTTGTAAGTTATTTTGAAGATCTAATTTCTGCTTTGTATGATTTATTATAATGTTTTTGCTGGGCATTGTACCACAGTGAATAGACTTCTGAATCCTAAAGGGAATTGCCATATAAACAACTCATCTTTGCAAAGATGAGGCCTTTATCAACTAGCACAGGGGGTGACAAACATTCATGTAAACACAGTCCACTTCTCTGGCATTAAAATGGACAGATGACTGGAATAAAGACTAAGTAATGGCACTGCTGATCTACTGAGGCTCTGGACACTGGCTGCTAGTATTCCTATGGGATGAGCCTGAGCCCAGGAAATACATGTTGAAATAATCTATGCTCTACAAAGACCATTTATTATATGTGCACTGTTGACCTATCTTTTAGGTTGAACTCCAGAGACAGTTCAGAGCCCTTTCTCAACAGAGAGAAAATTATAGAAAGAAAAAAAAACTGTTATCGTATGAATCTGTCTCTCATTTTGTCAAACTCTGCTCTTTCAAACATCCTGTTTATAGTTCTACATGGGCAGATAGAGTGAAGACCTGTTGGTTTTGCCTGTCTGGCAGCCATTGCCTCTTCTGGGTAATAAATGGCAAACCTTAAATTTCCTTTTAGAAATCACCCCTTCCCCACTCTAAGTCCAGTTAATTATAGAGGGATGACCCCACACCCCCAGACCCAAAGGTTGGATATGACCCAGTGCTTGAGTTCAGGGGCAGGCATAAAATTCTGAGTTATGAAGTCTGGGATGTTAGCTGGAATCGTTAGCAAGGGGAACTGCCTTCCCACAATGGCAGGATGGGAGTCTGGCCCTGCTGTCAGCTATCTTCCCACCACTCAGAGAGAGTCTGCACCCAAACCAAGCCCAGGGGCAGCAGAGCTGAGCAGGGGGAGAGGCAGACACTGAGTACCTATAGCCAGATATAACTGAAACTAGAGCTACCCCAGATGTCTCATTAATTTGAACCAATAAAATTGTTTTTTTTTATGAAGCCAGGACTTTTTTATGAAGTTTGGATTCTGTTACGTACAACCACTAGTCTTCATTAACATAGCTGTGGACCCATAACTGGGTCTTCCTCAATGGGAAGGAACAAGTTCTGGATAACTATTGGAAAATACAGGATAGGTTTGGTCAGAGTTCAAGATTTCTGGGGCTATTCCTAACCAAGGTTCATGAAACCAACCACAAACTAGAGTTAGAACGCAAGACCAGAGAACCAAAGACAGGTGGCTTTGGAGCCAAATCCAGAGAGCCGTGCAAAACCAGCAGAAACCCAAGGGGTCCAGGTCAGCAACCATTCATGCGCAAGTGCAAGCACAGAGAAACACACTAGGAAAATTCCAGAGTAACCTTGGACCAAGATACCTCACTCCAGGTCTAATTCTCCCTAAAGAATGAGAACAGTAGTTTCCTATTGCCTAGGACTTCATTGAGTTTAAATGTGACGATGTATGTAAACGATTCAGTTTGAAACTTCGCATGTAATAAATGCTGGATGTTATCATTATTACTATTACTATTATTATTACTAATATTAATTTACTATTACTACTGTTATCATTATCTTCATAGTATTAATATTATTACTACTAGTATTCATAATTTATTGTTATTACTATTATTCACAACATTCACAGTGCCAGCTATCAACATCTATTCCCGTTCTTTCTATGTAACAATCACTCAATAAATATTATTTAAACTACCTAGCTGCTGCTGGGTTAACCTGGCATTGTAAACAAAAATTCTAGGGCTCCTGGGCAACATCTGAAAATTACTTATTATTAATTATAATAGTATGTGGGGCATTGTCTTAAATGCTGTAAATATCTCATCTGAATTCAGTCTTATAACAACTCCAAGTGTATCATTGCTGAACTCCATTTTATAGATGGGAAAATTGATGTTGAGCAAGGTCTCGTTATTATAGAGTGGCAGAGGCAGGACGCAAACACAGGCGTGAGGGACCTGGAGCCCATGCTCGAACTGCTCTGCCTACTGCCTTTTCACTGGAGGGAAAGGCCGCTCCTGGAGAACTCAGGCATCCAAATTCCTTAGAGTGGGCTGGTCTTATCACATCTCTCCATCTGTTTCTCTCTCATCAGAACTGGCTCCCTGGGAGGGCAGATGGTGAAACCTTTTTTCCCCCTCTAACTCTGAACAAAGATCATCTGTAAGATTCCTCCTGGTTCTGAAATGCCCATTATTCTCAAGCAGCATTTTTGTGCATTTGTCCATTGCCTGCCCCACTGGTTCCCACTTCGGCTCAGTCAGGTCCTGCAGGAGGTCCTCACTTCCAAAACGACCAAGACGAGCATTGGAAAAAATGTACAAACTTTGTGTAATACAAAATACTGCTGCCTGCATTTCAAATCCTCGGTCATTAATTTTCTACGGC
Organism: Manis pentadactyla; assembly: GCF_030020395.1. Lineage (NCBI taxonomy): Eukaryota > Metazoa > Chordata > Mammalia > Pholidota > Manidae > Manis > Manis pentadactyla. The sequence goes on along the minus strand of NC_080021.1, from coordinate 152,774,947 downwards.
TTAGGCGCCCATTTCTTTAATTTTAATCTATTTAAATAATGTCCTCACTTTAAAAAAAGCATCAATCAGAGGTGAATTCTATTCTCAATATTCTCAATTTCATTAAAAAAGGAAGGCCCACTGGCCCTCGACTTATGTAGTGAGCTAACTGGTTCTTGCAGCTCTAGAAACTTTAGATTTCAGATCCAGATTTCATTTCTCATCCCAGTATTCCAAAGGCTAACAAACTCCCAATAAACTGAGATTACCAGGGAAGCCTGTTGGTGCACCATCATAAACCTGGGCTTTAGGCACAAATGGAAATGAACAGGCCTTGGAATATCCCTGGCATAAAAAATGGATGCCTCTCACTCCCTTAGTGGGGGAAGGAATTCTCTATGAATAATAATGTTAGTCCTATTATTTGCTGAGGGGACTGCTTGAGGCTGGGATAAGACAAATGTTTACTCTTGGCCTTTAATGCACCAAAAAGGTATTTAAGTTTCAGGAGGGCTCCAGGAAGGGCAGAGGAGGAAGTCTTACAGGCTGGGCTGTAGACTGTTTCAGAGCGCTGCTCCCACCACAATAAAAGGGCAGAGGTCCCCAGGGCTGACTCCACCTCTGTCCTTCCACTCAGTTAATTTGGTTAATGCCAAGCAGCTCTTTAGACCAAGGCAGAAAAATGTTAACCACAGACTGAAGTCCTCAGGAGAACCCTGGGGGGAAAAGAACTCAAATCTTCAAATCTTGCCGACTTCACAATAAGGAATATCTCTACAGGATGGCTGCCCTTTAGCATGTCAACGTAAAGGCCCTTCGGAGTACCTGGTGCCCTCACTGTGCTGTGGAGGAAAAGAAGGCTCCGGAGATCCCATGCTATGCCTAAAGTCACATGCTCATCCAGGCAGCCTGCCAGCCTGTGAACGCTTCCAAACTCTCCAAGCCCCCCAAAATGCTAAATCAGAACAATCCCAGTATCTGTGAGCATGGGCATATGCTCTTTTACAAAGTGATGGATGTGATGACCTCTCAAGGTCACTTCCAACTTCCAAATTCTATTCTTTTGAGAGTAACAACTGCTGTCCCCAAGTGCTCTGAGTTAGGTTTAGGCCTGTGACTAACTCCTCAACAAAAAGTGGGGTGGAGCTAAAGACAGGCTTGCTCAAAGACCACTGCAGAGGATCCCATTTCTTTCCCTTTTTAACCATCTCTGGGTTTTTTTCCTTCCCTTTGCCCCTCCTTTCTGCGTGTGTTGCATAGAAACAGAAAGTGCCTTTGTACCAATTACTAGGCACTAATTCACGTTCTTCAGTGGGCGCTGGGCTTGCTGGAGAAACATTAGGAAAAGGTGGGAGGGTCGGATGTGGGGGAGGCTTCTAGCAGCCAGGCCGGGAATGCTGTGAGATTTTTTTCCAAGCCTGAGAACAGCCAAGGGGAGGAAAGAAAAACCCAGAAAAAGAGGAAGTCAAGACTAACCAAAATGACAGAGCTTTTTATTTTAAAATCAAGAATGATAATTATCATAAGGCATTCAGAAATCAAATTGGTGGGCTAGAAAGCTGACTCTAACCAGAGCTCCTGGTTTTAGGGGCTCCTGAAAGAGTGAATACCGGGAAGCCATCCGCCCACTTTACTTTTCAATGAACTTATTAAGGAAGACCATTGTCAGCCACTTTCCCAATATGTCATATGCTGTTTCTCCCTGGGAAGTTCAGTCTGGGAATTTCCCACAGACACACAGAATGACTAGTTCTTGGGATAAGCGTCAACAATTGAGACAGGAATGCACATCTGACCTTTGTGTTCAGAGTCTAAGAATTCATTGCCCTCAGGTTATATCTTTGTGTCTGGAGGTAATGGGGTACCCCTTCCAAAGGGCCCCCTCTTTGCCCTGGCACCTCCTGCCCCACTTGTACTCTCCCCTCTCCTCTCACTGCTCACAGATTTGAGAGGAAAGTGAAGGGAAACAATGTTTTTACTCTGTAATTCTACTCTAACTTGTACTTACTGATGTAAAACAGTAATCCTGCCAGAAACAAGCTTTTCAAAGGCAGCTCCACTTCATCTTTGCCAGGGCAGTAAGACGGAGGAGGGTGCAGGACAAGGAGGAAGTGAGGAGGAAGGGCAGATGGTCCTTTCAAAGAGCCACTGGGTCCCCAACAGGCCTCAGTCCCCGGGGAGAGAGCCCAGCAGTGGGCAGGGGCTGGAGCAGTGGTCTGGGCCATCTTTCCTTGGAATCAAGGGAGTTTTAGCTAAGACCCAAAGGCCAACCCCATAAGACATCCTTGCAAATCCTTAGAAACCCATCAACCTCTACAGCTAGAAACCATTTGCAGTCCTTTACCCTCTTCTCTGATGTAGATTGTTCTATTTTTCCAACAGGACACATGAGACTGTGTCTAGAGTGGAACAGGAAAATGATAAAAATCTGATCTTTGGCAGGTGCAAAAAACTAGCTATTACAGTGGTTTGTGGTCTTCTCAAGACAACTCTACAGTGTGTCTGTGGTACTAAAATGTTGTGGAGGGGGCACAACTGTTGGGGGGAAAGTCTTAAGTCTCCTTAGGGGAGGTAAACTGGAAAAAAAAAAAAAGAAAAACAATTAACTGTGCAAGCCCTACTCAGGCTTGGTAAATAGATCTTGGATGAAGCATGTCAGGTTATGAAATAACATTCTGCATCACTTTGGGGAGCCCTCCAGAAAGACTGGGGCCCAGGGAACGTCTCCTAAAGGACCAGGGTCACAGGGCCTCCCTTCTACTCAGGAAGAGAAGAGAAGGTGGTGAAGACTGAGTGGGGGCTGAGCTGAGGTCCCTCATCTGGGGCCTGGAGCCCAAGCAAGACCATACCCTGTCCCTGAACCCCTGCCTTTCAGGTCATGGAAGTGGGTGATTCTCACACCTCTGACAGCACCACACTCTCCTGAGCCAAACTCTCTTCAAAGCTTCTTTGCAGTAATTAAGGGAAAAGAGCACAAGAGCACAGAGGAGACCTGGCACCTGCACAAGCAAAACTGTAAAAGTTTGTCTCAGAAAAGAACATCCTGCCTGAGTTCATGCTGGCCAGTGATGGGCATTCCTAGAGAGGCCAGGAAATCTACTTCCCGTTTTGAAGGATAACTTCCACAGTGGGCGCTACCCAGGTCCCTTCTGCCAGACAGTCTAAGTATCCCAGGGAAATGTTAAAACAGGATAAGGAGGCACAGAAGCAGCCACTCAGGGGAGGGGGTCGCAGCTCTTGTTGCTCCTTGTTTTACATGGACTTCCTTCTCTTCTATTTTTAAAAAGGAGTTGTTTTCAAATTTTTGGTATTGTGATGATTGGGATTTAGGGCTTTCTGATTTTCAGAATCCTGTAATCAGTGTCCTCAAGCTCAACCCATTGTCACTACTTGGGGACAGCTAACTTTAGTCCCTTCAAAAAGAGAGTAAAATTGCACCTGGCATGGAAATAAGGCCTAAGGTTTTTCTCATTAGGATATCAACCTGACATGAGTCAACTACATCAGCTCTCCTGGAATTTGGATGTAGTTGTTTCCTTCCCCAAGATATGCCGTCCCACCCCCATAATACTCAGTGTCTCAGTGTATGTACTGTGGAGGGGCTGAGGGTGTGTGTGTGGGGGGGAGAGGCTCTGGGAGTGAGTGGGGGTTTGTGGAGGCTGGTTTGGAGTGTGTGCTCAGAGGTCTCAGGAGCATGTGGGTGGGGGTCGTGGGCATGTGCGAGGATAAACTTAAAGTTAATTGCATTTCAAATAATATGCTCCATATGTTTTCAGCGGAAGTACTCCAATGGGTCTATTTGTTAACATGAAACATTACAATACATGCACTCTAGTGTCCAAAAAAGTCTAGAAATGGAATAGTGTATTTGTGGTACATTTTTTCAGATTAACCTTGGACCTATGTCTTTAAACTTTAGAAGCACATCAACTGAGAAGATATCTGATCTAGAGTCTGAAGAAAAACCAAACTGAACATAATAGCACTAGAAAATACACACTACTACTTAAAAATAAGTTTATCCTGTTTCCTGATTTTTGAGGAACCCTGCTATTACACACAAACTGTAAGATCCAGCATTTCTTGAGGGCCTATTATGTGTGGAATCCAAGTAGGTGCTTTATATATGTTATCTTTGTGCAGAACCTGTGAGTTCAGTGATAGTAGCCTATTTTGTGGATTAAGAAACTGAGGCTCAAAAAAGAGGCTGCAAACATAAATGCCAACAGAGATGATGTAAATGATTAAAATATGGGGCACAGCTCCATGTAAAGAAAATAGCACCAGTTCAAGCCAATCACTGCTAAGCAGAAATTCAGGCCCAGTATTGCTAGATCAATCAATTTTTCCAGAGAAGCCTGAAATCTGATTTGTGCCAAAATCCTCTGATTGTCAGATGTTGGTAACTAATTACATTTTTATTAACCATTTGCTGGTTGAGCCAAACAAATCTGCAAGACAAATTCAGTAGCAGGCCTCTAGCTGCAAACTCTGAATTCAAGTCACTTGCTTAAGACCCCATATGGGAAAATAGTAGAACAAATCAGAACCCAGCTCAGTCTACCTCAAATGCATACTTTTTCTTCTAAGACACCATATAGAAATAGCTGCACTGAATGAAATGCAATTTTGTTTAAACGACGCAACTTCAAAAGCCACTGGTTCTATCGAAGTGGCAGCTGTATGAGGATCTAAGAGGAGGTGAGCAAGGAGCAGGAGAGATTCCTGTTAGGCCACATTGAGCAGGGGGGTGTGGCTGGAATTCTGCCTCTTAAAAATCTTCATAGAATGCACACATTCCAACTGTTATCTCTTGTCCACCTGTAATCACTGTATCACTAGTTTCAAAAGACTGACTGTAGCATTTAAAATGGTATTAACATTTCACTTGGTTTTCCACTCTTAGCAGTGCAAAAGGTTCTCCTAGAAAAGCTGAGCAGACTTGCCTTATGGAGAATTAAAGAGCATCACGCATGCACGCACACATAAGCAGCCATTTCTATAAATGCCTGAGAAAATCACTCAGCTGAATGGTCCAGAACACTGAGAACCTTTTTTCTGAGTCAGCCATACTCAGGTTGCTCACATAGAAGCACTGCAGGCCTCCCCAACTGCACAGACTGGGCAGCTCCCTGAAGGAGAAAGTGCCTTTGCTCAAGGTGGCAGTGGGTGTCCCTGTGAGCAACTGAACTCCGGGAACATGGCTGACGCAGCCAGGCCCGCCCAACAGCTGTGGGTGAGTAACACCCTCGGGTTAATATTCCCCTACTTTACCCCCCCACCAGCCACGCTAAAGGTCACATCCCCAATTCAGACACCATCTTTCAACAACCTTACAGATACAAACTTTACAATGTGCTCTTTTATGGCAACCTAGAGGATAACCCCAAACAGAGCCTGATTTTGCATTGAGTCTGGAGGAAATTCGGTTTTACTCCTGTGCCAGCAGCCACCTCCACAAGAAGCACTTTCCAAAGGAAATAAAATAAGAGATGCAGTTACGTGGTCTGTCTTTAAAAAAGCAAAACGAAATGAAGCCAACCAATTATTTTAGAACCACAGGCCCAGGGCCTCATCTGAAACCTACAAACCATTACACCAAAAAATGACAATGCTTTTCCAAGTTACCCCAGCAACCACCTCTTAAACCTGGCATCCTAGGACTTCAGATGAAAAAGGAGTTCCATGAGGACCAAGACCTGTACTTATCAGAATAGTAGTCTTAAAAAAAAAAAATCTTACAGAAGGTGGTGAGACAGCATGGCCAAGAGTGAATGCTTTCCAACTTTTTCTGAGTGTGTTAAACAGAACCAACAACTGGCTGACCAAGGTCCCTGGAAGTCTCCAAAGCCCATTTTCTACTGCCGATGGCTTCCTAGCCACATTCATTTGGCCAGCCCTGCCTTTCTTTGGCTCTCCCTGGGAAGACGCTCTTCCAGGAGGCCTCCAAAATGTCTGGAGGTTCATTACCCAGCCTTGACCTCAGGCAAGGACCACACCTCCTCTCTCACTGATCTGTTCAGAGTGGAGTAGGGGGACCAAGTCACATTGGGGGTGGGGTGGGGGGTGGAACAGCTCTGAAATCTCATTAAAAAGGCTAACTAGCCGTGAAGTGAACCCACCAGCCAGCCCTTGATCAAACTTCTCTGCTGCCTGAAGCAGTGTTATTTTAAACCTCTCTGAGGACTCTTCGCCAAATTTAAAACCACCTTGGCAAGCCCTGAAAAGTAGCAAGCATACAGCTAAACGAGTCCTTAGTCATTCCTAAAAGGTTCCATGTAAAGTGTGCCGCTTCTCCGCAGATTTTGGCCACCTCGCTGCAAGACCACCAGAGAATCATATAGAAGATACGCCATTTGATACCCTCCTCCACCCAGGACCAGCCCAGGTTGGGTGGCCCCCACCGTCGCGGGGTGCGGGAGCCCCGGGGGCGGGGCAAGACAGGGGAGGGACGGCACCACTCCCCCGGCAGCCACGCGGGGGCCGACCCTCAGCCCTCACTCTGCCCGCCAGTTGAATGCTCCCCGTTGCTTCTAGAGGCTGGGGATACTAAGGAGAGAGTAAGATTTCCGTCTGAACACGGTGCAATTATTTAAAGAGTTAAACAGCATTTATCCAAAATGTTTGAACCATTCAGGCCAAGTATGGTGTCCTCAACGCCCAGGAACGCTGCCCGACCAAAGGTTAACTAACCCCAGACCTCTGTAGGAGAGGGAGACGCCGCTAACCTGTATGCACTCTGTAATGGGCTTTGAGATGGGAGGATTTTCCATAGACTTTCCCACAGCCACTGTAGGGGCACTTGTGCCTCTTTTCAGAGGCGTGTTTCCCCTTCGCAGCCACTCCAGGGTGGAGGAGGGAGAGCGGGCTGGGCGCACTGCCAGGATCCTGTCTCTCCTCCGGGCTGTGCGAAGGACTCGACCCAGATTCGGTGGTCACGTCGCTGTCGGATCCCATATCCTCATCTGGACTCTCCAGACTGTCGCTGCACACCGAGGGGGTCTGGATGGGTCGGTACTTGTTCAGGTCCAACAAGCTCTTGGCGATGGTGACCAGCGTGCAGTAATCCTTCCAGGTGTCCCCCGGGTCACCGTGCTCCTTGGTCACCTCACGCTCAGGTAGTCGCAGCCGATCGGCGTCCGGAGCGCCTCCATGCTCCGGCACCGCAGCGCGGTTCGAAATGGAAACCAGACACTGGGCGGCCACGAAGTCCATGTAGGCGGCCGCGGACATGGTGCCGGCGACAGCAGTCCCGGCGGCGCGGCCAAACTTGGCGGTGGTTGCGGAGGTTCGGCTCGCCCTGCCTTGGCCTCGGACAACGATCGCGGAGCCGCGCGGCAGCCAAGGGGGCGGGGGCGCGGGGCGCTTGCGACTCGCGGGAGCACCGAGGCGACCTCAGCCCCTCATCTTTACGTAACCGGCAGCGCCTCCGCACGCAGCATCCACGGCCCAGGGCTCCGCCAGGCTGCCGCCGCTCTCCGCCGCCCGTGCCCCGCGCCGGGCGCAATCCCCCCGACGGGCGCGCCGGCCGCTCCAAGCCCGCTCCCTTGGATAGGTGCCACACGTGGCTGTCGCAAGTTTATTCGACTGAAAACGCCCCCGAGGCGCTGGGAGAGGAAACTGCAGGGGAGGTACACGCCCCCGGCCGCCTCTCAGTCTAGCCAAAGCCCCAGGACGTTCACCCGACCACCGCGACGCGGGTGGCAAGGGCCGGACCAAGCGCCAGGTCTAAGCGGCACTTTTCCCCCAGTCCGTAGACGGCTTCTGAGCCCCAGCTCTTGCCGGTCCGCACCGTTCCGGCATTCTCTTGCTCAGTAACAATTTCGCAGAATCCCATCACGTCACAATCCAAACCCCCTCCAATTGGCCAGTGGGGAGGGTGATTCAACTCTGTTTACTTTCTCCCCCTGCCAGTCAGAACGGCCTTTCGGGGGAGAGGTGCGTCTAGAACTGAAGCGTGCGGCCAATCCGACTGTTCCGTTTCGGTGCCTCGTGCTTCCCCTCTAGCCTCGAATGCTGACATTTAAAAGGGTAACAGCCGGGAGGCTGGAAAGGAGCAGCCGCTCATTCTCGGGCGTGCCTCTCGGTCCGGTAGCCGGTCCAGCCCTCCTGGCTCACGTTCCAGCTCGCGGAGCTGTGGGACACACCTTCCCTTGTCGGTTGAGCTTGTTCTTATGACAAAAGAGAACTTCACGTTCGGTTTTCCAGCTCGCAAACAGTTAAGTGACTTCCTGCAAACGCTACAGTCCCAGCAACCAGCCTTCCAATCAAAAGTAAGTTGGTTGATGTCACTGACATTGGCTCAACCAATCAGGAGGGCGTTCCAAATGCAAGCGCTCAACACTTGTAAATGAGGAGAGCAATAGTGAAACTGGACACATCCTTGTATTTTGTGTTGCTGGTAGTAAAATTGAGATACGTATGAGAGGGCAGGGGTGATGAATAAATGCAATGCGAGTCTATAATTAAAACAAAAAGCAACAAACACTACATATGTCAGGCCAAGTTGTGAAGAATAAACACAAATGAAAAAGCACCAATTCATCTGTTCAGTTTTTGGAATGAAGTATACTTTGGGTCAGATTTTAAATAATCCTTCCATCCAGTACATTAACTATGACTAATTCATCTTTAAAATGCAGAACGACAAAGAGTTCTGTTCTAAAGCATAGTCTTCCTTGTCTGGCTATTCTTACCCTGAAACAGTCCCTCTTTGCTTTTGTGATATCTCTCTATTCCTCTCCTTCCCTACTGAAGTTTATTCCAAGTAAGCTATTTTAGTTTTGCTTTGAAGCTACTTCAACCCACTTTCAAATAAATGGAGATAAAGTCCCTCATTCGTATAACTTAAAAAAAAAACACACACACCATTCGTAGCTCATTTTCTTTCCACAGACCCCTGCATTGTTGTTAGAGTTTTTCCCTGCCTCATTTCACAAATGTGGAGACTGAGACACAGAGAAGTCACATGTCTACCTTATCAGGTAGATAGTGACAAAACTCAACTGAAACCATAAACCTCCTGATGCCCAGCTCTTTGGGCTTAACAACAACTGAACTCTTTGGTTTTGTGAAATATTAACTGTGCCAAACAGATTCTTAAGAACTGGAACCAGCCAGGGATACTTAGCCATTGAAAATTGTGGCATTACTTGATCAACAATTAGCATGAGTCCTAGAGTCTGATTAACTCAGTTTGCCTCTCCCTCAGAGTGAAGGATGAGGTTGTTTTCCATCTTGATAGCTGAGAAAATATTCTAGGGGTAATGTCCCTTGCAGAAGGCATAGTGTCAGCACAATTGATTAAAAATGCATTGACTTTCCTCACTGGGTGTGAGAGGTACCTGCTGCTATATGATGCAGACCCACTGAGGTCCAACCATGACCCCCATTGTCTGTTATCCTTTGTTAAGTTTTGAGACAATTACACCAATTTCCTGGTTTCTAAAGAAGGCTCCCAAATTCACCCTCCCAGTTTGAAAGCTAGTGTAGTTTATTTTAACGTTGCTTTTACAGTGGAATAGGAAAATACTATAGTAAGTGACCACATGGGAAAGGCAAGTATAGAAAGGGTGTGATGGTCAACCAAGAACAGCATCATTTCCACCCCTATCCCCATCAGAGTAAGGTAGATGTATCATAGTATAAGAGTGAAGCCATCTTAGACTTCTTGTATTTCAATCCCCTTAATTTCAGAAAAGAATTCACTGAAGCCCAGGGGAGTTTGCCTACTTCATGATTTTTCTGGGACAAACTCTGTCCCCAGGGATACACAGTCACTCAGAAAATCGCACCTTTGCTTGCCTCTTCAAGGTCCAGCACAAATACACTAGCAGAATCTGTCCAGGGTCCCTATGATATGGCCTGTATAGCCTCTGGGACTTGCATTGAAAACTGGCATTGCACTAGACACTTTCAAACAGTCCTAGAATTAACACTGGGGTTATTCCAGAAAAGAAGGAAAGTATCTTTATCTGAAGATTGTAATCTAGGAACCTAAATAGCTCAATCATCACAGTTGTTTTTTTTTTTAATATAAACTCCTCCCCTTAGTTATTGTCCTCTTTAATTCCCTTTAATTTTGTTTGGACTACACATAAACCCTGAACTCTTCCAACTCATTCATTTCAGAGTTACAAAAGTAATAAAAGAAAACTGAGATTTCATCGACATGTATTTCTCTCATACATTTACAAATATAATTGCTGCCTGACTTGATTTGGAATATCTTTTTTAAACCCTGCAATTCTAGAACTGTAGAAAGCTTTCACCTTTTCTATTCATTCATTGTCCAGATATTTGTTTCTGTCAATGAGCTAAGCATGGGGAATACAGAAATGAAGAGACAGTCTGTCCTCAGTGAGGTCTGTATGTCAAAAACAAATACATATATAGGGCTATACATGTATATACACACACACACACACACACACACACACACACACACACACACACACACATATATATATATATATATATAATAACTCCTATCAACAAGTCATTATTCCTACATTAGAGGTTTTTTCTTGTATTTTCAACAACAGGGTTTCCTTGCTGTGCTGGGATGGGTATTATAATAGCTTTATGATTAAAACCAGTTTATGCTGTTTTGCCAGCATGTAATTGTCCCATTAAAATTCTGGCAATAAATTATCCCACATTAATATAAATCATTCCTAATTACAATGAATAATTTACTAGGAAAATATATATTATGTTATATACATATATAGAAGAGCTTTGTTTTCCCCCAAGTTAGCCTTTTTAAATACACACTTCAAATCCACACAAACCAACTGGGAGGAGCACTGTAACTGTGCTTCAAGTTTCTAAGTGTCCATTTTCCTCTCCAAATTCTGCTTAAACCTTAGCTTTATTATCCACTTTCTCAAGAACAAAGGCTTATGGGCTCATTGCTAGAACATAAAAGTCTTGTTTTCTGTGCATCCTAAAATAATCATTATTGTCACCTCCAGTAAGAGGGAGTGCCTGCCTACAGTGAGCCCATCTTTTCAGCGTTTGTTTAGACTGGCATGGGGCAGGCAACTGGCCTTCTGGGCCTGGGATGAGCTGTGTGACCTCTTAGAGCTGTTTCTTTATCTTTTGATTAGTGGGATTAGATTAATATGGCTATGTAGTTCTTTCCAAACTCCAGATACTCTAGGGATTAAAAAAAATAATCCTGGGGAAATATCTGGGCAAGATTTTTATTAAAATAAAAAAAAATCGGGGGGAAAACCTGGGTTCGTTAAACAACACCTCATCTGCTGTGCATCCACAAATACATCTCTGTATGGTGGTGAAGACCAGACTACTTTAAATCAATATTTAATACAACAAGCAGACACAAATATAAATTTGTTCCCAAATCCCGTAAATCCTTTCTTCTTAATTTCATGGTCTCACTTTTTTTTTTCAAGCTAGTTTGTGGGAAGTGGCCTGGGGGGTCGGGAGGGGGTTAAAAATTCCCTACCTTTTCCAAGGCAAATTTTCCACCCTAGCTAGAGGTCTTTCAGGCGTGCAGGCCATTCCCAGGCCTCTCCCTAAGCTCAGGGCAGAGTTGCCCCAACTCACCAGGTGGAGCTCATCACCTGGAGCTTAATTTAAAATACGTTCTGCCGTGTCTCGTCCCTACCCAAGGCCCAGGGAGGTTTAGGTTAAAATCGCACTCTATAGGTAGTGGGTTCCGCCAGCTCTGGCTTTCCTCACTGTTTCCTGCTGGGAAGCGAGGACGGGGCTGGGCAGAGCTGGCAGCCTCCAGGCGGGAAGGAAGGAGAACAGATGGCCCGCCGGGGGTTGGGGTTGGGGATCACGTGTCCGACCTCACTCTGAGCTGGCTTCAGACTGCTTTCACGACCCGGGCCCTACAGCTTCAGCGGCCTCACGCACGCCTTTTTAGGGTATATTGGGGGAAAGGCAGTGTACGTTTAGTGAAAGCTGGGGAATTAAGGGAAGGTGGTGTGTTTGAGGGGGTGGGGCTGAAAGGGATCGGACTTCCAACACTGGCGGTGTTCCTAGATTTGAAATACAATCGGGTAAAGCCCTATCTGGTGAATCGCCCGTGGCCAAACAGACAGTTCACACCTAAAAACTATAGAGGGAGGGCTCCGGTCCGCGAGAAAACTTGCACGACGCCCTACTTTGCTGTCGCTCCACCTGGCCTTCGTGAAACTCCAGGCCTCTCCTTCGCCGAGCAGAAAGGCCACCCGCTCATGCATATGCAGGAGGATAAGTTTAGCTCGCAGCCCCCAGCGCTCCGAGAAGCCCCGCGCAGCTCACTGAATCGCCCGCGCTCTTGGGCGGGCCCTTGACGCCGGCTGCAGACTGCCGGGCGGCGCAGCCACTGCGCGCCCAGGTTCGGCATCGCCCTTTTAAAAAGTCTTCCGCAGGCGGCCGCCGCTGCAGCAGCCGGAGGAGGCGAGTTCATCTGAGGACAGTCCCAGTTCTCAGAAATCCCTTCCCTGCTGGAACATCAAGCTCTCTTTACTGCAGTTGAACAAACTGCCCTAGATTGGGGGGTGAGGGACCCGCCCCAAACTCGTGCAAGGAGCTCCGGGCGCCCGCGCCCACGTGAGCTAACCTTGAAATTAGCCCACCCCACCCGCCGCGGGAGGTGGGGCGGGCGGGAAGGGGTGGGAGTGGGCGGGGGCCGGCTGTTGGTCCCCAGCGTCCCAAGGCCGTGGGTTTGTGCCCTTCGCGTGTGCGTACCGCCCTCTCCGCCCTGTTTCATAACTCTAGCTAGGTTGCATTTTTTATTTTAAAATCTCCAGGGATAATGCAGGTGTGTGTTTGCGTGTGTGTGCGTGTGTATGTAGCTGCGGGGAGTTGGGAGCGATGAGAGGCACCTTCCCCATCCCCCATGCCCGCGAGGAAGAGGAAAACCTGCCCTGCGGTCCCTCCTGGGAACACTGCGGAGTAGGGTGTCGGGATGACATCAGCCTCTAAATATAGCCGGCACCGCACCCCAACTCTCGGCGCTGGGAGCAGAGCTGGGGATAGCGGGGGGCGGGAGGGGGTTTGTGGGGGTTGCTGTCCGCCCGCGGGGTGGGGCAGGGCAGGCCGGCGGGCCGCCTGGCGGGGTTGTGGAGGAGATGACTTTGCAGGAATCGTGCTCAGTTTGCAGGCAAGTTATCTCCCGCGCAGGTCGGGCCTCGGGGTTAGGAAACATTCCTGCATTCCGCTCTCTCCCCTGCCCCACAAAAGACACTCACGCAGCCCTTGGACCTAAGGTGACTTTATTTATGTAAATTAACCCATTTCCCAGCCACAGCGCCCAGGTTCGGTCTGTCCGGAGAGCATCCCCGCTTTCCAGCCCGGCCCCGGCCTCCGGGCTAAGCCTGCGAGGGGGTCGTGCAGCCCTCCCGGTGAGTCAGATGGGCTGTGTTTCCTGTGGTTGTTGTGGAACAGTTTGTCCTTTTTACCCCCGCCCCCCCCACGCCCGGTCTCCACCCCCTTGGTAAATATAGCGCTCACGTTTCATCATCTCTTTGTCCAACGAGCGCCAGACACCCCGGCCCGCGGCCCCCGCCGCCTCCCTCCCTCCGCTCGCTGTTACCTCGCATAACCCCGCGCGGGCAGGCTGCTAGCAGCAGCCTGCCCCGCGGCCCCCGCCAGCCTGCACCCCGTCCCTTCTCGCCGCAGTACGGTCCCACCCCCCCTCGTAGCCACGTCTCTGCTTCTAATTCCCACTTTGGCTGTGCCCCCACATCCTCGCCCCTCCCCCGCCACCCCAGTGTCTCGGGGACAGGGTCGAGATGTGTGTGGTGTTGCAAGGTAGACACCCCTTCTTCCCAGCCCCAGGCGTCACCCCAGGCCCAGGCCAGTACTGAGTCTTCCACTTATACAACCTCCCCACCCCCACCCCAAGTCCCAAGGCCGCCCCCTGTTCTCCCGAACGCAGGTGACAAGTTGCTGAGATGGTGTCTGATTCACCGACAGCTGAACCAACTAGGCGTACGAGGTGGGGAGCGCTGGGTGAGCCTTCTTCCGCCCACTTCTCCGCTCGGTGGGGTGTGGGCTGGAGGGTCGGGAAAAGCGAGGTGGGTGGATAGCGGCCGAGCAGTGCGTGCTTACCCTTCCCTCTCTCCCTTCCCCTCCCAGTTTCATTTCCACACATACAGCCACCCACCGGGGACCGGAGGCGGCTGGTGTTCTCTGAGCGCAGGGAACTGGCTCTCTCTGTGGTCTCCTGTTTACTTCCCTCCTCTTACCCCTCCCTCCTCCTCGCCCCCGCTGCCCCATGCAGCCTCCCGCCCTGGCGCAGCTGGGAAACCTGCAGCAGAACACTGCAGTCATGAGACTTCCCCTGGACCCGAGCTGTGACCCGGGCTGGCCCTGTCCTGCCCTGCGGTGCCCTGTGTGTGGGGGGGCACTTCTCTGTCCTGGAAAGAAAGGCGCTTGGGGCTCCCCATCCAGGAATGTAGAAGAGGTGGCTGCCTCCCTGCCTCCTTCCCACTTCCTCTCCCCCTTTGGCAGCATCTACCATCCTGTGGGGGCCCTGCCTGGCTGCCTTTTTGGCCAGGGCTCTGGGCACCCCCCATGCGTGGCCACCTGTCTGGGGAGGGCTAGTGAGAGAACTGACTGTGTAGGATCTCGGCATCCAGGATGCTGCAGAGCTGGCTTATTTCCATCCCAGGCTGTCCGGTTGGTGACAGGGGGCCCAGAGTTCTCTGTAAACCAAGGTTTTTCAGGCAGAGCCTGGAACCTGCTCCTAGGGACATACCCTCTCCGTATGGAGTCTGGCAAAACCTTCCCTTTCAAAGCTTGCTTCTTAGCAGGGAAGAATTCAGCCTCTTTGGCTCAGTAAGCTGAATGAACAAAGAACTCTGAAGAGGCCGTGAGGGTGAGCTCTGGGTGCAGCCTGCCTGAAGTTCACCCCATTGAAAATCCACCTCTTCACCACCACTCTCTGCTCCACTGCCATGGTTACCAGCTCCCTGTCCTTGGGTGGCACAAGTGTTGCACAGAGGCAGAAACAAACAAGGGTGTTTTAAATGTTCTTTTAAAAATCCAAAACATTGCCTTAGTATTTTGGTAGCACAGGAGGAATAAAAGTCCCACTGTTTTCTAGTTTCCTTCTGACCCCAGGACCCTGAATAAATCCCTCACCCTGGATGGCCTTTCAGCTGCTAGAGAAGGGAAGGAGCTCTTTGAGATACTAGAGAGTAGAATTCAGAACAGGACAGGTCCACCCAAGGGTGGACAATTACTACTCAAGTAAGACTCTTTCTCCTCGGCCCCCTCCAGCTGCTCTGAAGCACCTGCCACCAGATTGTACCACCCCATTTGCTGCTGTCTTCTCCAGCATCTGTGCACCCCCTTCATCCTCTGGAGGTGGTGGCACCTGACTCCCTGTCCCCTACCCCGACCCCACGCCTGTTAGCACTCCCACCCATTTAGATTTGGCAGCCTAGTAGAATAATGAAATGACCCATCTGAAACCCTAGCCCCTGAACTGCAATCATTTTCCCTTCCACCCCCCGCTGGGCCTTTTCATCACCAAGTAAGACCACCACTCAGCATGTTTCATTTCCAGCATCCGGTTTCCTGACCGACACCTCTTTCCCTTCTAGATTACTTGAATAACTCTATTTGGATAATTCTTTGCCCTATTTTTTTTTTTTTACTTCCATCTACATTTTCACTGTTCATCATTGCTCTTATATTCTTACCTCCCTCCTTCCCAGCTTAGATTTTGTGGTTTATCACTATATCATTCCTGTGCACTCACCTTGCACTTCCTTGTTGGTGGGACCACCTGCCTAGCAAAACCCCGTATTGTGTTGAGCTTCATACGCTGGACAAAAACAACCTTGCTAACCATAGTCACTAAATTTACCATCCTAAATCTCAAGTGGGCTCTCCACACTGCCCTTCTGCCTTTCCCCAGTCGGCTTACACTCTCACACTCTGAAATGACTACATTGCACCTTCTATCCTCAAAAATCCAACACCTCTCCCTTTCTGCACTCTGAGATGAAAACCGGGTTTATTTCACTGAGAAAATAGAAGCAGTTTCACAAGAATGGCCTCATTCTCCCACTACCTGGGCTTTCATCTCAGCCTTCCCTCCTGCCACATGGATGTATGTTCTTGCTCCGAGGCAAGCCCTTCCACATGGCACCATGGTCCCGTCCCCTCTTGACTATTTAATGACTGCTCCTGTGATTATTCCCTCATCTCCTGGCTCATCAATTGTCTCTCTTTCTAAACATTCACTTCAGCAAAAAACATGGTGTACTCCCTCCTGTCTTTTTATGAATATATGTGTGTGCATATCCTCTTAGCCCCATATCCCTTTCAGGTATTACTCCATTTGCCAATTTTCCTTGGCTGCAAACATCTCAGAGTTGCCTGCTTATTATGGATTTTAGGCTCTAATCTGTGCCATTTGACATGTTTAAAATGTTGATAGAAAGCAAACAGTCTTCTTGGCCTGAAGTGCCAAATAAGTTTTGACACACATACTGGAAAGTAAGGGAAGAAATCCCAGAGGAGAGAGAGAGGAAGAAGAGGGGCCCCAAATTCTGGGCATAAACTCCCAAATCTCAGGCTGATCATGAATCAGACATGCTTGTGGCAGGCATGAAGCAGCCAGGGAATATGACACAAGTGGATTCAGTTATGCACATCTATGCATTTCTTAAAAATGAAAGATCTGGCTCTACATATTTTTATATGTATATTGAAAAAAAATATATATATATATCTTTTCCAGCTGATAATTTTCTATGAAGTTTTCCACATTATTTTACATACTTCTACCTTATTTTAAAAAATAAATTATCTTTTGAATAAGTAAACACATTGTTCAATGACAAAAGTATAAAAGGGTGTGTAATGAAAAAATCCCTTTTCCAACTTCTTCTTTAGCTATCTACTCCTTCCCAAGAGCAACTAAATATTATCTTTTTCTTTTTTTGGTAAATCCTTCCCAGCATATTTTTTATATATCCAAGCACATATGTGTATCTTGCTCATATTTTTACACAATTAACAGAGTTCTGTACCTTCCTTATTAAGTTAATATATCTTGAGGTTCACTATAGATCAATATATATAATTTCTTCATGTTTAAGGGCTGTCATAGAATTCTGATATATACCATAATTTATTTAACAAGTCCCCTGCTGCTCAGCATTTCAGTTACACTGGGTCTTTGGAATTTCAAGAAATATTAGTGAAAGTAACCTTCTTTCACACTGAGGCAAGGTACCTGTAGGATAAAGTTCTTGAGATGTAATGCTGGGTTAAAAGGCATGCGCATTTGTAATTTTGATAGATGTCACATCACTTTCCCCAAAGTTTGTCCCTATTTATGTGCTCCTACTAGCAATGTGTTAGTGAATCAATTTCCAGAATGGTGCCTGTTTCCACACCTCCTCATCAATGTGTAGGATGAAAACGTGTTTGACCATTGCCAATCTGATTGCCAAAAATGCTATTTCAGGTTGCTTTTAATTTTCATTCTGTCATTAGGGTAAGGTTGAGAATCTTTTCATGTTTGAGAACTTTTGATATTGTCCTCTTTTAGCCACAGCTGTTGCCCATTTCCTGTCAGACTGTAGGTTTTTTTCCCTATACTCTCTCCATACTAGGTTATTAGTCCTTTGTCTGTGATATGAGTCACAAATATTTTCCCCAATTTGTCATTTGTTTTTTAACTTTGCTTATTGTGTTTTTGCCATGTGGCAGTTTTTGTTATAGTTGTTATATTTATCACTTTTTAAACTTCTAGGTGTTATTTCATGACTAGAAAGGCCTTCCACATTCGTATTATAAAATAATTGTTCCATGGTTTCCTCTAGTGCCTTTACGTTTCCATTGATCTATTTAAAATTTTTTTGGTATAATTTGTGAAATGTGTACCCAATTTAATTTTCTTACAGATGATATCCAATTGTTCCAATCCCATGTATTTTTTTTTACATAGATAATCATATCATCTCTGAATACAGTTTTTCTTCTTTTTTCTGAGTGTATACCTTTTATTTCACTTTTTTACCTCATTGTCCTTGCTAAAACCTCCAGTAAAATGTTGGCTGAAGCAGGGGGAGTGGGCATCTTTGCCTTGCTTGATCTTACCTGAGAGCAGACAGAAAATGGCTAGCAGGCCATGTATTACCGGATTACTCTCCACAAAGTTGATGACAGTTTGAACTACTCTGCCATGTATGGGGTTGCCTAGGATACCATAACCATTAAGAATGATGTTAGCTGTAGGTTGTAGATATCCTTTATCAAATTAAGAAAGTACCCTTCTATTGCTTGTTTTTTGAGTGTTTTTATCATGAATTTTGACAAGTGCTTTTTCTTTCTCTATGGAGATGATCATAACCATTTTGCCTTTATTCTGTGAATGTATGAATTGTATTAATACTTTTGAATGTTATATCAACCTTGCATTTCTGGGATTAAACCTCACTTGGTCATAATTTATTATCCTTTGTATATATTGCTTGATTCTCTTTGCTGATACTTTGTTAAGGAATTTTATATTATGTTCATGAGAGGTATTGGTCTGTAATGTCCCTGAGATAACTCCTTGAGCCATATACTAAATTTCCATACATATTTGAGCCCATTTCTTAATTTTATATTGCATTCTGTTCCATTAATATTTGTCTTTCCTATCTTATTATTGCATTGTCGAATATTTAGGAATTAGGTTATTTCCAGTGTCCTGCTCTTACAGACAATGCTCTAATAAACAATATTATGGCTAGATCTTTTCCTACTCCCTGATTTTATCCTTAATATAAATCTGCAGAAGTTGGAATAGCTGGGTCAATGGGTAGAGATCATTTTAAGAATTTAGCTACTTTGTCAGCCAGTGTCCCAACAGAGAAATAGAAACCATGCTAATTGTTTCAATCGGGGGACCTAGTTTGAGAAATGATTACTACTGTTGGAAAGGCTGAAGGGGCAAAAAGGGGAAGGCGAGATAACCCCTGGATTAGTAGTTGTAAGAAACCTCCCGTTGACTGAACCAAATCAGAAGCAAGACGGCAAGGTCTGGAAAAGGGGTTTGCAGGGCCCAGCTCCACCTGATGCAGACCAGCAAGGCCAGCCTTGTAGACCTTCCGTCTGTGCATTTGCCCAGAGCCCCATCCTTAGAAGAGTCCTGTGCTGTCACTCTCTTGAAATTCTTAATACTTTTTGAACAAGGGTAACTTGCATTTTTGTTTTGTACTGGCCCTGCAAATTATGCAGTGGGTTCTGCACAGTAGAGCATGGAGGGGCGAGAATGGAGCTGAGAGCAATGAGGAAAAGGCCAGGGCCACTGTGAGTGGCCATACTGCTCTCCACAAAGTTTATATCAATTTGAACTACTTAGATGCAGCGAGTTGCCTGGGAAACCACAAAGCGGTTATGGTGCTGTCAGGCAAGTTCCTGAGATTTCTAGGAAGTCTAGACAGATCCAAAAGCAAAGGCAGAGAATGGTTCTCTGGTTTGCCAACCCAGAGTCAGATTAGAAACCCTCCCTGGTCTCCGATATGTAATTTCCCTACCTGACCCTTAAAGGAGTGATGAGATCTGACTGGGGAATAAATTGTTTTCATAAAATTCATATTATTGCTTTGTTTTTATATATCTGGTCTCTCATTACATTTATCTTATTGTTCTTTCTGTATCTTGTAGGTACAGAGAAAATGGTGAATCAGACACTTAGCAGCACGTGAGGTTTTGTGAGGTGCAACAGATTGATTCCCAGGTGTCAGGCTCCTAGAGGAAGATACTACTCCTCACACTGGCTCCCAGTAACCCAGCAACAGGAAGGGAAGGGGGAGGAATTCAGAGGAGGGTCTGAATGTTTTGGCAGAGTGATTACATTATAGGAAGGGCTAGAGGGCGGCCATGTCATTGAAGGATGTAGGGAGGTGATATGGAGAGGAAGTAGAGGGGCCTCGCTGGGAGCCCCGACCAACACTCCAGCCCTTTTGGGACGAAGGACAGCCTGCTTGAGGATGAAGCATTTTTAGGCATACCTCCCCCATGCTTGCCGCACTTGTCTTAAAATGTTCTTAACAGACCATTTCCTGATTTAAAAAGCATGGAGCCGATAGGTAATTTTCTACATAACTCATAAAGGAAGCCATTCATTCATCAATAGATTGGGCCTCCCCTATATGCCAGCCATTGGACTTGGCACTAGGGGTACAGTGGTGAAGAGGACACACATGAGCCCTGCTTTTCCAGTCCTACAGTCTAAAAGGGGAGGAAACAACAGATTGCAATCCAGTGCGATTACTGCCGGGCAGAAGGATTAAAGGGTCCTGAGAAAGAAAAGCTAGCAGGGGTCCCTCACCTTGTCAGAGGATCAGGGAGGGATTGAGAACTAAGCTGAGTAGGAGTTAAGCAAGCAGGAGAGGAAATGGGTGGAGGAATGTTCCAGGAAGAGGACAGCAAGTGCAAAGGTCCTCAGGTGAGAGATCACGGGGCCTGTAAGGGACTGAAAGAAGGGCACATGGGAAGGTGGTAGGGGAGCTGAGGCTGGGAAGGAAGGCCTGGGTCAGATCCTGAGGACTGGGAATATCCATGTGGCCTTTGTCCTAAGGGCAATGGCAAGCCATTCAGGTCTTTAGCCAAGAAAGAGACATAAATTTGTATTCTAGAAGTACTACCCTGTCTGCAGTCTAAACAATGAATTGAAGTGAATAGAGGATGGGAACTAAGAGGCCAGGGAAGAGGTGGAGGCAGCTTGAGATAGGATAGTAGCCCAGGGATGGAGGGAAGTAGACAGATTCTGGAAAAATTTAGGATGAAAAATTGACAAGGCTTGGGAATCAGATTTGGTAGAGAAGGGCTCAGGATGTCTCCCCGGTTTCTGGATCACACAACTGGGAAACACACATTTGTTGGGGAGGATGAAGCATTGGGTTTGGAGTGTTGAGTTTGAGTTGTCTGGGGGCCAGTCCAGTGCAATTGTCCAGTGGACAGTTGGATACTTACTAGCCACCAGCTCCTCACCTTACTTTTTGACAGATTAATAACCTACTTTGCAATGTACTAATGAATAATCTACAAGTACTGTAGTTTTGCTGAAGGAGAGAGGACTAAGCAAAGCCCAGAACTATCTCCTGCCTCAAATTCATGCGCCCACCTACAGTTCATCCTCCGCTTTGTGATTGCACCAAACTCCCTGAATCTTTCATATAGCATTTGTCTCACTGATTTCTTTCTCACTGCTGTTTACCCATCATGAGTTTGAGGCAGGTCTCTGTTCAATTTATCTTTGGTTTTCCTATGCATCGTAGTCATAGTCTATGTCTGAACATAGTATATTCATAGTACATTCATCTCCCACTAAATGACTTTAATTTGCACTCAAAATTCTGCTAAGTGAAAAGCTGTTATCTGGAAGAAAAGAATCTCTGCTCATTTTAATGGGAAAAAATTGTGTTGTATGCCCCAAGACACCAAACAATTTTCACAGATATAAAAATATATCAATTGAACAATGACAACAAATTTAGGTAAATAAAGAACAATTTGAAAATGTAATCAATATAGTTTATACATAAAAGGCAATGCATTTAAAGTTTACTGTACTTATTCTTTTTTACTTTTCCTTGTTCAGTTTTTGCACCTTTTTGTGACTTGTGCAGTCACACTGGGTTACAAATAAAATTATAGCTCAGAATAATACTTCCAGGGCAAAGTAAAAGTTAAACATGAGAGTGCTTCAAAATATAGTGTGTGCACACAACAGGTCAAGAGTCATAGATACTGCTATTTCATCAGGCCTCTCATGGGGCATATGTACACAAAATAAAACATTTTGGGTTTACACAAATGTGGCTTATGATCTAAATGTGTTCCAAATAGTATTCCATACAATAAACTGTTGTGTCAAGGAAATTGGTGATTAGGTGTTTGTTTGAAACCTCAGTGAAGAACTTTTACTTCTTGTCCTTATTTATTTAGTGAGTTTTTTAATTACAAAAGTTGTTATAGCAAAAAAAAAAGGCAAATGAAGTGGTATGACTTTTTTTCCACTCCATAGGATTTTTTAAAAATTAAGGTATCATTGATATTAAAGTGGTATAACTTTTTAAGAGCTGTGAAAATCTATGGTGAAAGTGGCTAATATATAAAGGAAAACAAACGGAAGGTGATAAAGAATAGATGAATGAATGAAAGGATAACTGGTAAGGCCCTCTGTCAATAGGAGCCCTTATTGTACAAAAGAAGCCTGAGAACACTGGGGAACATTAATGTGGGGGAGGTGATTACCAAAAGATAGCAAACGAGAAGTGCAGAGAACAGGGTATGGACGAATTCTGGCTGCCCTTTATAGACCATTCACTACATGCTAATACATGCAGTGACACAATTATCGCACTGGAGACTTCATTCTTCTGCTTTATCATTTTGTAGAAGGCTATGTACTATTTTCTACCCTTCAATCATCAGTCTTTTTCTGCGGCATATAATTTCAGTGAAGGTACATCAGGTATTTTCTAGGCCAGTCTTAATTTCAAAGATTCTGTCCTGTTGTCAGGTCATGTGTTTTATACTTTAGAAAACATAGTGATCAAAGACTTGGGGCGGGGCAAATAATATATTAGTATTCATGAAAGGAAAGAAAAGGAACAATTGTCAGTAGGTATTCCTAAGCAGAATATTCTACTGTGGGTGTACTTTCACTTTGAACAGTTTGGTTTTTTTTTTTACATAAACTAGAAATGTTTGAAGTCAGTAAGACTAAACCATCAGGCTTTAAACAACATCCTAATCACTGACTCAGTTGAGTTCTGGCCTCCTTGGTTACAAAGTAGAAAAACAGGAATCTGATTGAGGTGAATAAATGAGCAAGGAATGGAAATTTTCATTCAACCTTTTAGTCTTGTATTTTACTTTATTCACTTAATGATGATTCTTCTCCAACATATCCACCAAAATATCCTAATAGTCCAGAAGAATGAACCTCTGAGATTCTAAGTGCTTGACTCAAAGGAAAACAACACTTTCTTGTCAAGACTAGTATTTTACTATTAAAACTCGGGTGAATTTTGTTTTAATTCTGTATATCTATATATCTACCTTAATATAAAGTCATATTTTTCCTCACCCAGATTTAATGGTAAACTTGTCATCCCAGGAAGCCTGGGGTTTTGTATTTATTCAATGCCTGAATGTGTAGCTCCCACCTCCATCTCTGTATATTACCACATATTCCTCATGTGGATGCACAGCCGTCTGAGTTCAAGGATAAATCCATCTCTGGAGGTTTGTTTTAACATTCGAAACTTGTGTCTTGTTCCTAACAGTATGTAAACCCTTCTTTAAACTGGAAACCTCAGGGGAGGATCATTCCACAGACAAAGGGCTTGTTAAGTGGTAGGTCACCTAGGGTGAACGCTGTGATGGTAACCGGCCACCTCACTTCCTGTGGTCAGACATGTAATTTGTGGCAAGGCTAAACAAGGGCTCCCCCCTCCAACACACACACACTGCAGGAGAACATGTGCTCCAAAGTTGAAAGTTGCAGCCCTACAAACACAGACTTTGAATCAACATCTGGAACCTCCTTGCCTCTCCGTGAGTGCTACATTTTTCACATAAACAAAGGCTTTTGCATTTGTAGGCTTGGTACAAGGATTAGCTACAGACTTCTGTCAAGATCATATTATAAATGTATGCTCCAATCACCACCTTTACTTTAACTATACCAGTAATGTACAAATTATAAAATGAGGAAAATGGCATAGCCATCCTCAATGACAACGTAAACGTTTGTTGATCTGAAATGGAGCAGAAAGACAAATAGCAAGTAAGCCTGGAAGCAGCAAGCCTTCCGTCCAGAACCAGGCAGAAGCAGTGAAGAAGTAAGTTTTTGCTTAAAACGGGGCATTTGACACATCTACTAGCTAAGACTGAAAATATGTTAAGTATTGTATGGAGAAGGTAAAGAAAATAATGAAGAGTACATCCAAAGTAGACACACTGAAGAAAACAGTAATTATAAAATGAGTCAAAATAGAAAACTAAGAAACAATAGAGAATTTCGACAAAGGCAAAAAGCTGAGTTTTTTTTGAAGAGGTTACTGAAATAATCAAATTTCTGGCAAAATTAATCAAGGCTTAAAAGACAAAAGTATAAACAAACAAAATTGGGATCATAACCACAGATACTTAGAGATTTAAAAAATTTACAGATACTTAAAAAATTTATTTTACTAAATTAAAAGATTTCAATGGAATGGACAATATTCTGGAAAAATAAAACACACCAAAAAGTGAACCAAGAAGAACTATCAGTAACTATTTAAGATAATTGGTTTGGTAATTCAAAAATCTTCACTATAATGACACAAAACCCAGATAATTTTAAGAAATGGATAATTCTTGGTGCACAAACTATTTACAGAACAGCAAAAGGCAACTCCTTTTCAGGAAAGGGACACAATTAAAAATAAATCAGACCTCTATGTCACAATATGGATGAATCTCAAAAGCATAATGTTTAAATTTTAAAAAGCAACTTTCAGGTAGTATGTACTACCCTTTATGCAAATTTAAACAAATACCCTCAAACAATGCCAAATACAGTTCATGGATACATATATATGTAGTAAAAAATACAAAAAGATAGATTAAAGGGCAGACACACATTTCCTGATCATGCTTAATTCTCTGGAAACAGGATCAGGGAAGGGTCCAGATAGATGTAACATTTAAAATAAAGATTAAAAGCTTTGGTAAAATGTGGTAAAGTATTAACATTTGTTAATTCTGGATGGTGGATACCATGGTTCATGCTATACTTTTCTGTGGTTTGAAATTTTTCATAAGAAAAAAGAGGAAAACAAATACTAGGGGTGCTATGAACAGAATATATCTCCCCAAAATTCATAAATTGGAGCCTTCCTCCCCAGTGTAGTGGTGTTTGGAGTTGGGGGTCTTTGGGAGGCAGTTAGTTCATAAGGGTGGGGCCCTTACAAGTGGGATTATTAGTGTCTTTATAAGCAGAGCAGTAAGAGAGGATCTCCCTCCCAGCCACCTGGGAACCAGGAAGAGAACCCTCACCAGGAATCAAATTGGCCAGCATGGCATCTTGATCCTGGACCTCCCAGCTTCCAGGAATGTGACAGATAAATTTCTGTTGTTTAAGCCACCCAGTTTATAGTATTTTGTTATGACATCTTGAGCTGTCTGTCCCCCAAGAGGACACTGGGGTTCCCCCAAGCCTTGACCTCTCCAGAGACTGAGGCTCTGCAGAAAGCCTGAGAAAAGGTCTGATTTGACAGCCCTGAGGACACCTGCTCTGCACACCAGTCCAGAAGGCTTCGTTTGGCCTGGGCTGCACACAGGAGGGTGGGGGCCCCTCAAGCTTCCAGTCCACTCAGAGGAAAGACCCTCAGTTTTTTGCCCCCTGGAAATTCTCTCTCCTCCCACAAGATGGCTTAGGTCACTCTGTGGATACACCCTGTGGACTTGGAAGTCAGAATGTCAGATGCCTCGATGTGCAGCCTGGCTCCCACGTCAGTTCCGGTCTGTCGGGTCAGCCTGACTGGCCTGGGCCTGGGCAGCTGCAGCTCCCCTGGCCCCGGCTGTGTTGGTGCAGTTGGCATGTGCCACACTGCCTTTCCTCTTCCCCACAGCCAACAAAACTGTTACCCTTCTATTCCTCCTGCCTCAGCTCAAAACCACCTGGAATGGAGAACTGCTCCCCACCTTCACCATCCATAGGGCGTATACCTTCCTCCCCTTTCTTCCTCTTCTCTCTTTTCTGTTTTTGCATTTGCTTCTCTGGTTTCTGCACATGACTTAATTGTTTCTCTGTGCATCCACTTTTCTTTCTGTTTTCATGCTCCATTTTTCTGATCTCTCTCTTTCCCCTGTCTTTCTGCCTGCTTGTTCCTCTGTGGCTTCCCACTACATGTGTGAGGACAGTGAGAGTTTTCTCACAGACCAGTGGGAAAACCACAGTGAGCTCAGTGATGAGCATCACACAGAGGCCAATAGAAGCAAATAATAAACTGCAAAACAGCATCAGTATTACAGGACCTTAGATCCCAGGAGAGAATAGCCATTGAACCCTGTACATTTAAGTTGAATTTTATTGCAGGCTTTCTTAAGCTTTCGATTCTAAGGTAGTCTTCTGAACAAGTCAGTCTACCCCCACCAGCTCATATTATTGGAAGTCAGTACAAAGATGGTGCAGAAGGCTAATTCCAGAGGTTCTCCCAGGGGTCTGCAATGATTGGTTATAGGAACTTTCTTTGAATCACTAAACGATGTTCTTTGACCATCTCTTAGTTTACAGTTCCTGAGTCCAGTGTTTATAGTTGAAAAGGTTTATGCTTTTTCCCCTGGAGGTGCCTTCCATATTGCAGAATTTATAATAAGGTTTTGGAATTGACTGGAGACTGAGAGAATCAATGCATGTGCGAAAGCTGTATCCTGGTGTTAGGCCGATTTTAATAAATTATACATTGAAGTAGCCACACTGAGTGAGGCCACCATTCAGCCCAAGTTAGATGAACAGGGGTTTAAGATGTCAGTGCTCTCATAGTTCATATTACCATGCTGGGTCTAAATGGAAATTTTATTCGACACAGCTACTTAAGGGGGAATATCATGTCTGAGTTATTTTAAAAAGATAGTCTGTCTTCTGTTAACACTTTTATACCTTCAGGGTTTTATAAGCATCTCTGTCACCTGAAATGGAGGCAAGAATTATGACTCTTATGTCATGGATGAAGAGATGGTACACAGACACTAATTGACTTTCACCTTGCAGGGCACTGGCTGAGTCATTCAGGGTCACAGGTCTCCTTTTTGCTTTTTATTTTATAGGACAGCATCATCTCGTGGTCAGGGAGTTAAAATTCCTGGGCTCTGCTGCTGATAGAGGCAGTCTGTTGGTGACCTTGAGTGACTTTCATATTCTCCCTCTGGGTGCTCGTTTTTGTTCTGGAAGTCTGGATAACAAATCCCTACTTCTGATTATACCCTCTTTTTTTTTTTTTTAAATTAGGAATGATGGATTGCCAGTGAATCAGAAGTGAGGAATTCCATATTATATAAAAGCACAGAATCTCCAGGTTAGCAAGGATATGGAAGCGGCAGTAGCCTAGTGGTCCTGAAACTTTTCTTTACAGGGGAATTAGTGAAGGAGTTAAAAAAAAAACAGATTCTTGAGCCTCATCCCACTGAAATGGAAAATACCAATACCAGGATTCTATATTCTCAAAAGTCACTCCAGGTGTCTGGTATAGGTTTAGAAACCATGGCTTAAGTGGAACCACTCCAAGAACATGTGAGAGGGGACATGCTGTACAGCCGCTGACAGTCAGATATACACTTGAAATAAATAGGCCATGAGATCAGAAACACAACCCCCTTAAAAGCAACTGAGCAGATGGGAGATGGGTTGGGCAGAGGTCTTGGGAAACTCTGGGCTCTGTTTTTGCCACTAAGTCCTTGAGTTGGAGTATGGAAGCTGGAAAAAGCCCTGACTGGAGTGAAGTCAGGGCTAACCAGCTGTGTGATCTAGGGAAAGTAATGCCCCCTCTCTGGGCCTCAGTTACCTCTCTGTAAAATGGGAGTATGGACTTGTTGATCTCTAAGTTGCTTCTACAGCACTTGACATTTACCTAATATCCCTTTTTGATGTGAACATGCTATAATTCTAAATGCTGTCCATTATCTTAATTTTTCAATATAAAAATGCTTTATGGACCCAATGCTTGTGTCACAGGACCTGTTTTCTGTCAGGGGTATCCCCAAGCAGCAGGAATGCTGTGTGCAGCCACTGAGTCAGCGCAACTGCACATAGAACTCACAGCATCTCAAGAGGATTCTCTGCCATCTTAGGCTGGAAAAGCAACCTCCAAGTAGGCGAGTTCCAGGGAAGGGGGGCTGAAGTCTGAATTGCAAAGGCATGTGGAAGTAAAGATGGTTTGGTTTGGAGGGAGGTATGTACCCTCCCAGACATCTCTGCTCCAGGTGAAGGTAGTTCTACCTGCTGCCTGCTACATTGGCAGGCCACCAGAGAAAGGTACCACCAACTGGCTGAGATTGAGCACTCTGCAGTGACCAGGCTCACCTTGTCCAGGGTCATGGCCGCTGTTAGCAGAAGAAGGCTGTGATGATTATAGCTGCTGGCAACAGTGCTGGCTGCTCTGGCCTGAGCTGGACCAGGGGTGGCTGAGTAAAGAAAGGCTGCACCAGAAGCATCTTTGTGGGCCTGAAATGATCAAGTGTTCACCATGATTGGAAAAGAGCCAAATAACGAAGCCAAGGCTGAGAACCAAGTAAGAGGTCATAGTGGACTTTTGTTGGAGTCCATTGAATTTAGTGGGGGAACATTTACTGAGCACCTACTATGTGTAAGCCCTTCAAACTTCAAAGAGAAACAAGGCAGAGTCCCTTTTATTAGGTGCTTACGACTCGGTAGGGATGCTCTCCATGAGGATGGGCACAGTATACCATACTAGCAGGGGAGGGGCAGCAGGAGAGGAAGGCTGATGAGGTGGCAGCTGAGTAGGACTTCGCTAGGAGAGGGGAGTGGACAGGACTTCCAGGCTGAAGAGACAAACTCAGCCAAGACAAGAATGTTCAGAAGAGCATGGTGACTTTGGGGACTGGAGAGCAGGTGGGAGGTGTGGGGGAGCTGGGTACACACAGGGGAGAGGAGGCTGGGGCAGTACAGCTGTAGACCTAGCCAAAGAGCTGGGCCGTGTGTGTGTGTGTGCGCGCGCGCGCGCGTGCCTAAGGCTTTAGCAAAGGGGGACTCTTATTATATAGTCACATTTGTGTTTTAGAAGTACTGTCCTGGAGGCAATGTGGAAGATGAGTGGGCGGAGGGCAGGAACCAGTGGGCGGAGCCAGGACCCATGTTAGGAGGTCAGGGAAGAAAGGCAGTGATGGGGAGGGTCATACCATATATTGGGTCATAAAATGGATCTGATGGTTGCCTGGATATGACCAGTGCACAAAAGAGAGGAGCAAAGGGTGATTCTCGGTTTTCTGGCTTGGGTGAGGGGCTCCGGAGCTACCTCCTTCCCCCTGCTCTTGCCCTTCTCCCAAGCCTGTGTCAGCTGGGTGGGTGGGGTCTCCCTCTTTGCTTTTTGAACAGTCATTCAGATAACTTGGAAGCAGGTGGTCAAGTGACACACTTTAAGGAATGGGAGTTCTTAGAGGTGCCCGTATGAAGAAAGTACTTAACAATAAACTTCCATAGAACTTTTTAAGGGACTGTGTATTTCTTAGGACTGTATTCATCTTGAAAGAAATAAATATATGTAATTGCAAAACATTACCCTCATACTGAAAAGCGTACAAAATAGAAATGTATTGATGTGACTGATTGATCACAAAGCAAATCTAGGTGTGACCATGATGCCAGGCTGGAAATGGGGCCAGCACTGCCGTACTTCTGAAGCCCCTCTCATGCCCCCTTTTGGCCACCATCCTCTTGTTCTGCCACCTTCCTCATGCCAGGATAATCATTATCCTCATGAAAGGACTTTAAAACACACACACACACACACACACTTGCAAATTAATATGAAATAAAAGCAAATCTTCCTTATGTTCCCTTTTCCAAATTAGGCTAATTTTTCCTCATCTTAGTCTGATTGACTTTAGGGGTCCTGAAATAGTCATTTGGCTCAATACCTGCAGTAGTAACAAAATTGTGATCTGGGCTGCCCTTTACTCTGGGTCTATATAAGCTAAGCTGTGGTCTTTATCAATTAATCACCTCTGTAACTTTCTGTAGCTTATACAGCTGTGAGTTTACAGAATGGCCCATTTATCTTGAGAGGCATTTGCTTTTGCGTAAACAGTGTAGAGTACACTCTGAACCATTTAAAGGGAGAGAGGAGAAGAGAATAGGATGAATTGTTGAGCATGGAATCTTAACATTTACTTATTTAGGTTCTGAGTGTCTTTATAGGCTCGAGGAACTATTTATCCATCCCTCTTTCTAAAGCTGCTGCTTTTCTAACCGGCCTTTAGGATCCCAGGCTCCAGCCACCTCTACTACAGGGGACACTTCATTCATGGCAGAATGGAGAGAGGATCTACCTACAAGAGGGAGTTGATGGCCCAGATGATTGATCCTCTAGAGCGACCCACATCAGGAGAGGGTTGGTCAATGGAGCAAGGCATGAGGCCATCTAGAAAGATGCAAAAATTGGCAAGAAGGCAGCAGCCCCCGCCCCCTCTGCCATCCTGAAGGCGGGCTGGGCCAGCCTCTCAGAGTTCAAATCAAGGTTTACAAGGGTCAACATGTTTGTGCTGGCCTTGACAGTTTCACAAATTGCTCTGTAGTTGTTTTTATTAGTTTTATCCCAGCTGTTGCTCCAGGGTCCTTCGGGCAGCTGGGCCTCCCAGGCCTTTTGGAATCCTTGTTAGTTGACTCAAGTCATGAAAAGGTGCCATCTGCTTTGAACTCCTGCCCACTCCACTGCCGGACAAATTCCTGGCATGCACGGGGGGAGAAGCAGTAATGAGGCTTACACCTCCAAGTCTGCGGTCCAGGATTCTGTCTGGTAAGGTGTTAAGTGCAGAGGTGAAGTGCAAGCCCAGGGGGACATGTCGGTTAGAAGAGTAAACAGGCCCCGAGCATGTGCTTCCTCCTGGGTCCTAAGCGGCAGCAGGCTGGGAGGAGATTGCACGGCATTCCTGTCACAACCCTGTGGTTAATAGCACCATGGCGACCCAAATAAATTCACAGACGTCAGTTACTCCCTGTGTTTTCACATCACGCCAACTCTCCACAGATGCCCCTCAGCTTGGGAAAAATGTGGGACGAGGCTCAGGAGGGTCTCTCCTGCAAAGCTTTTCATTTTATTCTGTTTCATATAGAGAAAATAAGAAAAGACTTAGGGAGGTTTAGGAAGAACGGCCACCACCATCTCCATGCTGTAACGGATGTATGTGCGTTGCTGCTGAGACATTTTCCTGTTTCATATTTGTTCTTTAGAAGTGGTGGCAGGGGCAGCATCAATGGAGCAAAATAGCTATTGACTTTCATTAAACATCCCCCAATAGTAGCATTTTTCAAAAGCAGTATCTCAAGTGTAGTGTGAAATTGACTTCTATCTCCTCCAGTACAGTGTGTAATCAGACTATCTTTCTTGGATACATTTTTGTACTTTAAAATGGACCCGAGTTCAAGCAGACCTCCTAAAGTTATATTCTGAAGAGGGGAATCCAGTACACTGTTATATGTTTATCAGGAGAGATTAGTCACTACTGGAAATCAGAAAACAGTGTGTTCACTACAGCTTGGAAAGACCGTCTCAGGATGTAAGTGCAGGGCGTGGTGGCAGATGGAAGGAGAAGTCCTAAGTTAAAACAGACTTAAGACACACACTGACCGAATGCAATGGGTAGACCTTGTTTGGATCCTGAATTGGGAAAACCGCAACAGCTAAACAAACAAATAAAACATGAGACCAATGGGGGGAAATAAGGTACTGACTGGATATTTGATGATATTATTAGTTTTTTCTTTGTAGGCATAAGAATGGCATTGGGATTGTGTTAAAAAGAAAAGAGTTCTCATCTCTCGTCTTTTAGAGATATGTACTGAAGTATTTGTGGGTGAGCTGCTATGATGTCTAAACTTATGTCACAATAATCCAGAGTCAGAGTAGGAGTCAAGTGCATGGGGAGGGAGAGGAGGCGAGAGATGAAATAAAATTGGCCATGAGTTGATAATTGTTGAAGGTGAGAGATGGATAGAAGAGTTATCAGTTTATAGTATTTTTCTCTCTACTTCTCTATTATGTGAAGTTAAAAATAAAAGATCTCGGTGCTCTTGTCTCTGTTAGCTTTCTTTGAGAGGGAATGGAGAAGGTATTATGGAGCTCCTCTCAAATTGGGCATACCATTTTTACCTTTATCAAGCTTATAATCAAAGAAATCCCATTGGGCTCTTTCTAATTTAATACTTCCTTGTTTATGTGATTCTGTAAAATGGTGATATACTGGTCATAACAATCATGAGCACTTCTTGGAGAGAAAGAGAAAAGGAAGGGGCTACTCTCCACTGGGAAGCTGTTGGTTTTTGACTTATACAAAGTGAAGGACCTGGCCTGAATATTCATAATGGGTTGGGGAGATGTGGGAAAACAGAATGTTATGCTTTTTCGGCACTTAAGTAAATTTGGTAGGGAGAGTAGTTATGGTTTGTATGATAAAGCTCATTTTAATGAAATTTTATACCCTAGGCTCAAAATAACTTATACCTTACACTGGATTTCCAAAGCTTTCACAACTGCTTTAGTTATCCTTGTTGTGTAAAAAAATTCCCCCAAAGTTTAGTGGCTGATATGCTAGATCCTCTGCTATGTCCTGGCTAAGAAAGCTAAAAAGACCTGTCTCCTTGCAGCTTCCAGTCTGGTGGGATGACCAACATGAGACAAGCAAACACACAGAAAGGCTTACACATTGTAGTGAGTGCTGTGAAGGAAAGAAAGGGCACTTGGAGACAGTGAGATGAAACCCTAGCCTGGACAGGTAGGGAAGGAAATTCTGTCTGCAGAAGGACATTTGAGCTGAGCTGGGACAGGGAAGCAAAGGGCCAGGGATTGCTGTGAGATGTGGGCAGGGCTTATTTCAGGCTGGGAGAATGGAGTGTGCAAATGCCCTAAGGTGGGAGAGGGTGTAGAAGGTTCAAGGAAAGGAGAGAAGGAATAGTATGGAAACAGTGTTGTGGGGAAGAGGAACAGGATGAAGGTGAGACTGGAGCGGTATGTAGGAGATTCATACAGGACTCTCCAGGACAGGAGGAGTTTGAACTTTATCCTAAAGCACTGGGACTCCCTGGTGAGGACTGCAGACAGGGAATCTGTCACATTGCCTTAGTCTAGCTTCTCTTAGAAGCAGACCATGAGTCAAGAATTGGAGTGCAAGTACTTTATTTGGGAGGTGACTCAAGAGTACCACTAAAGGAGTGGAGTGTTGAGGCAGAGAAGGGAAGACATCCAATGAAGGAAGCGTTTATAAACAAAGTCATCAGGGTGGACAAGTGAAGTTTAATTGCTCTGTGGAACTCTGGGATCCACTGTAGAATATGTCCCTCAAGTTATTCCACTAGAGAAATGGTGTATTGATGTGCCCAGTCTTGCTAGCCTGTGGTTGAAGTCTGCTGGGGGCAAGGGGGCACCTTATTGGGCACCATGGTTTTGCATGCACTGCAAGAATGGGTACAACAGCTTCAGGACCAGAGAAAACCTCTGGAGTTTGGAAGTCAGGTCAGTGAATATATTGGTGGTAAGGGTCAGGGTATATGGCAGGAGGTGTCTACTGCAATCCTAGTCCAGCTCAGGAGTTAATACTCCCCTCTGGTTCTTTCAGTAGTGAACATATCAGAAGCAGACCAGGGTGCAAGTGGGAGACCAATTCAGAGGTGATTTCAGTGGTCCCGGTGGGAGATGATGGAGACCTGGATGAGGTGGTAGTGGACCGAGATGAAAAGAAGTGGTGGACTTCAGTTTCCTGTTGAACATGGTAGCAACACCTTGGTAATGGTTTGGACATGGGACTTGAGAAACAAAGGAATTTCATGAGTGATTTCTGGCTTCAGTATCTGAGTGGGCAGTGGTGGCATTTGCTGAAATGGGAAAACTGGGACAGGGTTGGGTTTGGGTCATGTATTTATAATGATATCCATTGGCACAGTTGTGTGACTGTCTCCGTCAATGCTTAGAGCTGGCACAGAGTAGGTGGGCTCTAGATCCCATCCAGAGGTAAGGGTTTGCCAGGAACAGGCAGCAGGAATGAGAGGGAGCAAGGGGGCTAAAGGCCTGTGAAAGGGAGTGGTTGGCATACTTCTGGACTAGGGGCCCTAATCTCATAGACTGGGAAATGAAGGCAGGAAGGGGCAATTGGTCAAAGACAAAATGGTGAGCCCGCTGGGTCGACACTGGTGCTGCTAGGGAAAGTACACAGAGGAAAAGGAGCATGAGGTCTGATTCATCGTGGTACCCAAGGCCCCAACACAGCTTCTGGAACAGAGTAAAAGCTCAGTAAATATTTGTTACTAAGCAGAGGTCCTTGATGACCTGAGGATGGGTCTTAGAATGACTGGGTTGCAAATTTCTCTAGTTCTCTATTTCTTGGGTCCAGAGTCTTTTTGAATTAATCCATTCTGTTTCTCTGTTCAATTCTTTCCTTTTAGGGGTCAGCACACAAGAACATCTCTGCTTCCAGGCAGTAGTGGGGTATCAACACAATAGTTTTGGGACTGCTGGCCAGTCCCAAAGTCACTCTGTGTTTGTGGGAAGCTGGATGGACTGTGGATTGATCTCTGGACGTCCATCCAACCATTCATTCAATAAGCCCTCATTGAACACCTACTATGTGGCTAGCTTCATCCTACTATGTGGCTGTCAAATGAATGAATGAGTAAATGGCCAGAAAAGTTTTGCTCATTAGGGAGCTACAAATAGCATCTGAATTTCTGGCTGTGAACTTTTTTTTGGCCCTCTGCCCTTCCTACACAGTTATATTGAGACTAAAGGAGGGAAAAGCCTTTACTCTTTTGCCTGCTGTGTTGTTTTAAAATTTTATCAGAGTGTACAATGCTCTGAAGAAGCCCAGGCAGAAAGAAATCTTTCAATGATGTCTAAAAACGCACAAATCCATCTCTCTTACAGCCACGGTCAGGTCAGCAGTCATGCTTCCATAAGAGGCAGGATTCAGATTCTCACTCCTTTGCCATTTTTAAAACCACCAGGAATTATTTTTTAGAATGGTTTTACCTACCTAAGGATATTGCTCATCAACTCATCCTTGGAAGTTTTGCAATCTTCCATGAGATCTTTAATTGTAATTAATCAAATCAACCATTTGTTTTTTTCTAAGCCCTCTACCTCCCGGGAAATCTGAAGAGGTCTCTGCTCAGAGGGAAGCAGGCTTTCGGGTGCTCCAGAGTCAGCCCTTTCCACTGCTTAGCAGTGGAGGGGGCCGGTTGGGAGGCCCAAGCCTGAGGGGTTTCCTGGGTATCTGGCACAATGCTTTTCTGCTGGGGCGTCATCTATGCGAGGCAGCCTGGGCCTCTGTCATCATTCAACGCTGCCTGTGACCCAGTGGGTAAGCCTGCCTAGTTCTGGGATTCCCTGTTTCAAAGTTCGCTGTTGTTGCTCACGTAAGACACATCTTCCCACCCATTCTTTATGAGTAAAGTCTTAGTCAGTTTGGGCTGCTGTTATAAAATTATCATAACGGGGTGGCTTAACCAATAAACAGTCGTTTCTCCCAGTCTGGAGGCCGGGAAGTCCAAGAATAGGGCCCAGCATACTTAGGATCTGATGAGGGCCTTTTTCCTGTTTGCTGATGGCCGGGCTTCTCCCCGGGCCTCACATCGCAGAGAGCAGAGACCTCTCTCTCGTCTCTTTTTCCAAGGGCACTAATGCCAACATGAGGGCTCCACACTCATGACCTGATTACCTGCCGAAGGTCCCATCTCCAAATACCATCACACCAGGGTTTCAATGAGTGAATCTGGGGGGCAAACATTCAGTTCATAGCAAGCAATAAGGATGGTATTTTCATCTCCATCTGCCTGACTCCTGTGATTTTCTCTCAGTTGGTTCCAGACTTGGTGAGGAAAGGACTCCTTCCCATACCAATAGCTGAGGTCTAGTGTTGGGGGTGTGTGGGGCCGGTGAGGGTAGGGGTTTGATCAGGCCAGGGAGAAGCAGATAGATTCTTTGCTTCAGTCCTTAACCAGTTTGTAAGGAGCAGATAGTTTCTTTAGTTCAGCCCTTAACCAGTTTGCAAGGAACAAATCCCATTTTCTTTCTCTGTGTGCCTACATCCAAGACTGCCACAGGCCTCTCTTAATGCTGCCTCCCCTCCCCGCCATAGGAACCCTCTTGCACTCTTGGTGGGAATGTAAATTAGTTCAACCACTGTGGAAAGCAATATGGAGGTTCCTCAAAAAACTAAAAATAGAAATATCATTTGACCCAGGAATGCTACTCAGGAATTTACCCAAAAAAAACAAGATCCCTGATTCAAAAAGATATATGCACCCCTATGTTTATCACAGCACTATTTACAATAGCCAAGATATGGAAGCAACCTAAGTGTCCATCAGTACATGAATGGATAAAGAAGGTGTGGTACATACACACAATGGAATATTATTCAACTATAAAAGAAAACAAATCCTACCATTTGCAACAACATGGATGGAGCTGGAGGATATTATGCTCAGTGAGATAAGCCAGGAAGAGAAAGACAAGTACCAAATGATTTCCCTCATTTGTGGAGTATAACAAGAAAGCAAAACTGAAGGAATGAAACATCAGCAGACTCACAGACTCCAAGAAGGGACTAGTGGTTACCAAAGGGGAGGCGGTATGGAGGGAGGGAGAAGGGGATTAAGGGGCAATATAATTAGCACTCACAATATAGGTAAGTCACAGGGAAAGCAGTACAACACAGAGAAAACAATGATTCTATAGCATCTTACTACACTGATAGACAGTGACTGCAATGGGGTGGGGTGGGGGAACTTGATAATATGGGTGAATGTTGAAACCATTATGTTGCTCATGTGAAACCTTCGTAAGATTGTATATCAATGATACTTTAATAAAAAAAGTTGCCCCCATAAATATAATGCAAATATGCTATAATACATGTCATATACTATATATGTATATATACATGTATATATATATATATAATATACAATGCTATATATACACACATATATCTTAGGATTTAACACTACAGATGGATACACATATGCATGAAGACATGTGTGTGGACACATGTATTTGCTACATATAATAGAACAACTCTTCCTCAATAGCCTTTAAATTCAAAGTCAATAAAGATAAGGAGGGGACTGTTTCCTTACATCTGCTGTCCTCAAGGTTAGCTCTTAAATCAAGCCTCTTTTCCAATTCAGGATCTATACTCTTTGGAAAGTGAGTAGATGGAAGTATGTATGTATATATACATGTGTATGTATATATATATATATATATATATATATATGGAGAGAGAGAGAGAGAAAAAAATAAATGAGAGAATATGTTCTGTGCTTAGCACTCTACTGGATGCCATGAGGGCCACGGTGGTGGTCCAGCCATGGGCCCAGCCCAGCTGCTCGTCGTCTCTGACAAGAGAGGTGAGCTGCAGGCCCCAGAGGAACTGTTGCCCAAGAGTAGAACAGGTGAAGTGTAGGAATCTGATAAACTAGAACTGGTATCTAAAATGTTCTATTTCAATCATCAAGCATTTACCAGACAGATTCCTTGAGGAGAGCACCATATGATTTCTGTTTGGTCTTCTCTCCTTGCCTGTCCCATGGAAAGCATGATAAATATTTACTGAATGTATCGGCACCTACTACAAAACATTGTGTTTGAATTGTGGTTAGGCAGGGGCATATTTAGAGAAGCTTTTGTGCTCACCACAACTCTGTGCTAGAAAGACATGACTCAAGGGGCTTAAACTGGTTTTCTTAAGTATTTACCTTGGTCCTTCGTGTTCTGTTTTCCAGTTCCTACTAATTCAGGCACTTCTCCATTCATTCTACCCCCACTTGGAAGCTGTTACTGACTTTGCAGGAAAGTTCCTTTAGGAACTCTTATGGAGAGTTCCTAAAGCCTTGGATTTTCCAGACTATTCCACTGCCTCTCAGAGATCAGCTCACCAGCGTTTGCCCTGAAACATACACAGTGATTTCTGTGTTAGATACTGACTTTTTGGTATTTCCTGCTGGAGTTCTGTCTGGGTGGAGTTCCCTTGGAAGTGCCAGAGTTTTCCTGTTTGTGCAGTTGTTTTCAAAATCTTAAATACACTCTGCAGTGGTGTGTTCAGAATCATAACTCAACAACTATTTATTAAGCACCTACTATGAGCCTGGTACTGATCTAGCAGCTGGCGACACAGCAGACTCTCAGCAGACTCTGCTTTCAAAGAGCTTTCAGTTGGGTCCAGGACACAGATTCGTAAACAAGGCATTTGCCCTCTGCTTGGTAAGTGCCGTGAAAGACAAAGTCCAGGGTGTTGGGGGTGGGAGGTAGGGTGTAAGCAGCAGGGACAGTGTATGGGCCTTGGGGGAGTGGCAGGACTTGGGGCTATGGGGTGTGCCCGCAGAGGCTTCCCAGAGCCAGAGCCAGCTAAACTGCACCCTAAACACAGGAAACCAATTTTTGTACAGTCTGTTCTCAATTATCTTCAAGTGGATGATTCCACTTAATTCACAAGCAAGACTTCTCATAAGCCTTTTATCAATGACTTGAGTATCTCAATTCCCTGTATTTACACTGCATGTTAACACCAAGACACCAAATCTCAGGCGGCATCATAGGCCCCCACCAACTGAGATAGCCTGCCAGAGGGAGGCCTGGGACTGGATGAAACATTGCATTTCCTGCTTGGATAAAGGAGAAGGGAAAAGCGGGGTCAGGCAGGGAAAGGAAAGTGCTTCTTACAAACTTCCAACAATTCAGGTGGTTACAAGGAATCTCAGTATTTCACTGGAAGTGTATTTTTGGGATGTTAAGCAGGCACATCTCTATTCAAGCACCAGAAAGGCAACAAAACACATTCCAGAGCCACCAGATGTAAATAACTCATGGATTACTCCCCTTTTAGATTCTTTGAGCCATTGTTTCCCTCCATTAGTGCAAATAATAGAGACCAATTTTGTGCCAAAAGAAAATATAGGGGCTGGGGCTGGGGAACAATACAAAGATTCTGTGTGTCTGGCCAGATGGAGTTCCCTGTGATTCGTCCTGGATCTACTTTTGCTCTCTTGGTCAGGCAATAAAACGCCTATTTATTTAATTTAAAGATAAACTTTATTAAGATATAATTTACATGCAATAAAATGCACCCATTTTAAGTATATCATTCTATTAGTTTTGACAAATGTATATATTGGTGTACCACCAGGTACCTCTACCACTAGGACATGGAACGTTATCAACTCCCAAAAGGCCCCTTGGGCATTTTTACAGTTACTCCTGCCCGGCCCCAGCCCCAGGCAACCACTGACCCACTTTCTGTTTCCGTGGATTCATTTTGCCTGTTTTCATATTGGAATCATACCGTATGTACTCTTCTGTGTCTGACTCTTTCAACCAAGATAATGTTTTGGAGATTCACTCTTGTTGTTTGTGTATCTGTAGTCCATACCTTTTTATTTAAAATGCTGATTTTTGAATTAATATACAACTATTCATTGAACCATTCAGTAAGTTGGACAAAGAGAGAGAAAGTCCCTCTGGTCTAAAAATCCTATCACTTGCCCAGGAAATGAAGGCCTGAGAATTGCATCAGGTTAGTACAGATCACATTTAAGAAGCAGCCAGGCACATGAATTTCTGAGCTCCAAGAGCCCAGCAGGATGGGTTGTGGGGAAGCATCGGTGAATGATAGAACGTATTACAGAGGATGACAGGGCTATTTGTTCAGTTCTGTTATGAGTTCAGCAAAATGTGACAATCCTGGGACACATAAATATTTATTACTATATTTATATGTGACTTTGTCTCAGGAGACCAAGCAGGGAGTGGCAGAGAGCAGAGTGGGCTCCTGTAGGATTGGAGTAGGCAG
The DNA here is from genome assembly GCF_030020395.1 of Manis pentadactyla. Classification (NCBI taxonomy): domain Eukaryota; kingdom Metazoa; phylum Chordata; class Mammalia; order Pholidota; family Manidae; genus Manis; species Manis pentadactyla. Next base: position 152,735,416 of record NC_080021.1, on the reverse strand, counting down.
AGAACTGGGTAAAGTGCAGCCTGTCCCAGGCACATTGATTCAATCATAATGGGAGCTAATATTGAGCATTACTATGTGCCAGACACTGTGCTTTGTCCCTTATAGACGCTGTTTTGGTGAAACTGTACCTGTGTCCTATGTAGCAAATGCCTTCAGTGTTCTACCTGCATCTTCTCGCATCCCTTTACCGTATTCCTGCTCACAGTTATCTCTGTGCTTGTGCTCCCAGCAGCCAGCACCATGGTGGCTCTGTGTTTGGGGACAGTCCTTGGGTTACTGGAACAAGTTTGCTTCCCAGCCCAGAGAGCAGAAGTGCCTTTACTGGTAACTAAATAGTGCAAGGGGACAACCCCCCAGCTCACCGTGTCACGTCTCTTGTCCCCAGTTCTCCCTCCGTGGCATTGTGTTTGATTCTCAGCCTTGCTTGGCCTTCTTCACTTCCCAGTCCCATCCTTCAGCCTCTCAGTCGGTTTCCCCTGGGGACACTTTCTAATAAACCATGTTCACATGAATCCTCGCCTTACGGTCTGCTTCTCGGGACCCCAAACTTAGACATGGTACTGTTACTACAGTTATTTTACAAACAAGGAAGCTGAAGCTGCCCCCCACCACACCCGTGCGCGTGCGCGCGGGCACACACACACACACACACACACACACACACACACACACACACACACACCCAGACGGCTCCTACACATCCTTCAGATGACAAGGCGAACCTCACACTCTCAGGCAGCCTTCCCTGACTCCCAGGCCGGGTGAAGTTCCCTGCTTATTGTCAGAACCACCCTTTGTAGCAGTCACCTCAGTTCTCAGGTCACAGTGACCTGTGTGACCACTGCACTGATGCCCACCCCCTGCTACACTGCTGGCCAGGTCGGGGGTCTTGTCTCTTGGGTTCTTACCTGTCTCTCCAGCAACACTGCAGAGTTTCTAGAACATACTAATTGCTCAATAAATATTGACTGACTGAATGAATGATTTGATGTTCCTTAAATTTCCTCACAGGTGCTCACTGGCCTTTGCAATATTTTTCAGCCTCTGCAGGGGCCAGAAATGATGTATCATCCCCAGACTGACACAAGGTCTCCCACCCACTTCTGCTCTTCTGGGTATTTAAGGAAGAGCCAGATCCAGCGCAAGGTGACAGTACTTTGCTCCAGGGGATGAAATTTAGCATCAAATGTAGAGTTGAATCTAGAGTGGGCCTGGAAGGCTGGGTAAAATTTGAGTGAATTATTAGGAGGAAATTTGAATACTATTTTAATGAAATACAATGCTACTTAAATACATACACATTCTGAATTAAATACACATTCTTAGATCCTTATACTTCTTAAAAAAATTACACTTAGTCCCAAGTTCTCATTAGGAAGCTGATAAGCATTTATTTCCTTCTATTCCAGCAATGATGATTCCCCAGCTATATAAAATTTACAAACTATTTTGGAAGCATTTGTGAGAAAGGTGCCATATGATGTAGGAGATTATTGAAAATAAATGCTGATTTAGAGATTTCCCAGGCAGATAGTTAAAATATATCCAGGCACACACACACACACACACACACACACTCACATCCCACATTCAGCGTACCTTCTGCTCTGAGCAGCAGGGATAAATTTTCCTACTTAACAGGTGACTGTAAATCAGAAGTGGGTTTTAATAGTCACCAGCTTTCTGCTTCTGTGTGCTGCTGTCTCAGGCAATACTTTGCCTCCTGGGACACAGGACCTGAAGGATCTTGGCACATTCTCTCCACTGCACATGGAGAGCTGGTGCCTGGGAGCAAGCTAAATATTGGCATGCTGGATGTGAGCAGTGAATGTAAGTCAGGATATCCTTACAAAAGTTCATCTCTGGACTCACCATTTTTCTTACCGATAGGTAAGAAAATAGGAAATCATGAGTTTCTCAGGTTTTTCCCAAATCAAAACAAAATATTTTTGTAACAATATTAAAGCTGGAATGTATTTGAGAGTCAGTAAATGCTGAATAAATAATTTTGAAGGTAAACCTATGACCTTAGTGTTGGATCAGATCACTGAACTTGAGCTTTGGACTTCATCCCTCATAATCCTGTCTGTCTATGTGCTCCTGGAGGAGCTCAAATAAACTGGACTGTTCCACACCCCAGTGCCTTTCCATGTGCTGCTCTTTGTGCCTGCACTGGAATGCTTTCCATTGATCCGTGTGGGCTGGGGACACTGATATTTCAACACCTGGTACCAGCATTACTTTTAATCTCCTTTATGCAGCTTTTCTTGACAAACTTTCCCAATCCTAGAACTGCCACTTTATCCCATACTACAAATGTGACTGCGCTGGGCTCTCTTGGGAAGTCCCTGCTCACACCCTTGTGTGCTGTCAGGCCACATCCAACACTTCATTGCTACCCACCTGACCCCTTGTGGTCTCTCAGGCCACCTCCCAAAACATTTTGTCTTATATATGTTTTACTGAAATGTTTGCAAGACAGACAAGTGGAAGGCTTATACTCCATATGGCCAAACTTCATTAAAAAACCCACTAAAAATCTCCATCTCCCCAAAAGTCTTTTCTATCATTACCAGCTGCCTTATCTCCTCTGTGTCCTGCATTCTCCACTCTCCTCTGCCCTCCTCCTACTCTGGGATTCATCACCACTACCCCACATCTCTTTCACAACTTAGCTCTTTCTTTTTCATAAAGGAGAAATCCTTGAAGTCCTATGCATCCTTGAAATTTTAGGTCCTATTCACCAAAGAAAGTACCCCTTTGAGATCACTGCTTCTTAAAAGGCAAGGGTGAAAACTCAAACCCATTTCTTCTCCTTCCACTAAAGTCTGGAACAACTTGAGGGTAGGAGTCATGCTTTATACACCTTTGCATCTATGCAAAGTATTTAAAATATTCATAAAATGAAAGAAGAAATAAACTACAGAATAGCCACAGATTAAAGTCTCTCAAGTTCCACTGTGATCATAATTTTTCTCCTGTTCAAAGATCTTTCATATCTTCGCAACTAATGCTTTGGCCAGCTGCCAATTCTCCTTGGCTGGAGCACACTGCCCAGCTATGGGGCCTCTCCCCTGAAGCCCACGAAGCACATTCTTGACTTCAGGCATTCATTTGGGTTGTCTCTCAAGACCTGGAATAACCTATGCCATTCATTAGAGTGACTGGTGGTGGGTTACCATCACTCTACTGAAGGCCAACGTGGATGCAGCTGGTCCTGCCTTGTTGGTCTGTCCAAGTCCTTCCCACTCTTCAAGGCCCAATGCAGGCCTTCACTTCCTCAGGGTACTTTGTCAAGGTCTCTAGTCAGGCATAATTCTGTCTTGAATCCTTAGGACATAAGCCTTGAATGCATCCTCTCAGATGGCCCTTAATCATTCAGTACTACAGTATTTGAGATAGGAGGTTTTGAGGTCATTCTTCTTCCCAGGATGTAGTCATTATTAGGTCTTTTTACCAAATTTGTCAGGTTTTCACCCACTTTCAGACTTGTGATGGGCTTGTGCTTATCTAACCCCTTGAAGTTATGAGTGGCTACTTAGTTTGACTTGGCCAATGACATGTAAGCAGAAATGACACAAGCCCCTTTGGGGAAAAAGCTTTCAGAGGAAGAAGCGTTAAGAGCTGGTGAGTGACTGATCATGCTCTCTTTCCCTCTGACATGGTGACTGGCAATATTCGAGTTATCTGGTGGCTTGTCCCTCAGTCTAGGTCCCTGAGGACCCAGCTGTTTCCCAGTGAGTACATGGTGTGCGCAAGAAGTAAATCTTTGTTGTGTTACACCATTTAAATTCGGAGGTTATTTGACTAACAACAGAAGTAAATAAGTAAATGTGTTATTTGGCACAACTCACCTTTCTGTCCCCCAGAGAATACCTCATGGATGTTCAATAACTATTACTGACTGGGTACAGATACTGAGATAAGGCAAAATATATTGGACTGGAGAGTGGGACTTGGTGTCAGGACTTCCACTTGAGACTTCAGCCTCTGAAAATCCAAAATGAATGTACAAGATGATTCCAAAAATATTGTAATAAGATCTTCGCATGCAGAGAGGCAGAATGGTGTAATGAAAGGAACCTGAGCTCTCAAGCTGGACAGCCCTGGGTTCAAGGGCCAGTTCTGCCATGTACTTGGCTACATGACATCTGGCCAGTTATTTGAGCTCTTCGAGTCTGGGTTAACATCACTACCTACTATACGGGTTTATTGTGGGGATTAAACTAGAGAATGTATGTAAAGCACCCTGACGAGTAATGAATAGTCAAGAAATGTCACTCTTCTCACTCAGCATCTGTTCCCATCAAATATTTGTGGGTTGGTATTATTTTTGCTTAATTCTGTGGGAACTACTTCCCTTCATTTACTCTCTCTGAGATCTTGGTTACTTGCCTAGTCCTGGGATTTATTTAGCTTGTTCTACCTCAGATCATCAGGGTTTTTCTTTTACTGTCCCATGCACACTCTGGCCTTCTGAGAAATTCCATATGCAACTGGCTGGGGTTGGTAGTAGCCTTTGGCAAAGGATTCCAATGGGAGGGAAGTATTTCTGAGACAGTCTGTCTGCTGTCAAAAATTTTTAAACAGGTCCCTTGGTAAATTGGGTATAGGCAGGGAAGTGATCTGTATGGGGGAGAAAAAATTTAAGATATCATGGTGAACATTTCCAAGGAAGCCCCATTTGGCCTGGGCCCTGGCTTTAATGGCAGATGATCCTCCCTTTGAATCCTGGGACCATATCAGTGATGGCAACAGGAAAATCTGTGGAATTATCTTCAATGACTGGCTCTTTCCACAGGCTGGGGCTTGGCATGGTGCCCAAGGGCTTGTGCTTTCTTGAACTCCTAGCCCCATGATCGTTATGCTCACAGGTTTATGTATTGTCCCTGACTGAGTCCTTGAGGCCACCTCTCCCCCACCCACCTCCTCACCTCCCTGCGCAGCAGCAGCTGTGAGGTGACATGTCCAACCATCCCAGAGGTGCTTGTGTAACTTGTTTTCAAAATCTTGGCAGGAGCTCTGGTCCTGAAAGGGTGTTCACACTGCGGAAGAGCAGTCTGAGAAAGGTCCTGCATCAGGGCTGTTCCCAAACAACTCCTGCTCCCCAGTCACCCCCTTCTCTCTGGGATGGCTGTGACAGCCATAGAGATGGGCTCCGACCAAGAAGAAAGGAGCCTTGCCCCAAAGAAGGCAGGCTGTGAGGAAGCATTCATCAAGCCTCACGGCTCTACCTTTGCCTAGTGTGAACTGCCCTCCTTGGAAAGGTGAGGAGGCCTCCTGAGAACACAGCCTGTTTCTCCAGGTAGTGCCTCCCACAGAGCACAGTGCTGGCACTCAATAGCCATTCACTAAGTCAGTAAGTGGTGGAAACGTGTGGGCAAGAACACCTTAGACAGGGCACACTGGTGGAGGTTCTTAACTGACACCCCAGTTAACAGCTTTCTCTGAACAGTACTTACATTAATAACCACAATGGTTACTATTTATTAAATACCTAGTCTATGCCAAGCAAAGGCATTTATTATTTCCTTAAATTCCACAATAGTCAGTAGTTCTACAAAACAGGTAGTTCCTTCTCCAATTAATAGCCAGGGGGCATAGGGACTGGGGTCACCCAGACACTAAACCTGGATTCAAAGGCCCTCACTTGCCCTGTGCCCCTGCGTTTCCGTCTTCCATTTCTCCGCACTGCCCCTCTCCCCTGCTGGTCTCCGCACCCTGAAACAGCACTGGCAGGAGTGACTTCAAAGGAGGCCAGAGGGAGCACTTCTACAGCCCTGTTGCAGCAAGCTGTGCATTCTTTCTGTCATTTCCTCCCTCAGCAAACAGGCTTGGGTTCGGCATGGAACGAACGCTGGGGAAGCAGCCCCTTTCCAGACGTCTGCTTTGCCAAACTTAAGAACAGCCACCCCCCGTTCTGGGCCTTCTCCTAGGCTCGAGCCGCCCTGGAGGACACCCGCCCTTCCTGCTCTGCCTTACGCGTGTTGGCACACGCAGCTTCTCTTCCTCCTCTTCTGACCGGCTTCACGGCTGGGTTTTCATTTGACTAGAAAAATCTTGTTACGGGTATTATTCTACGGACAGTCCCTGGCACCAAATACACGCTCAATAAATATTTATTGAACCGCGTGCTGAATTCTAGACAAAAGAACCGAAGACTGGAATCCAGAAGTGAAAAGCTCAGAGGGTGGGGGAGGGGGCAGCAAGCCTCGCCCCTCCCCTTTCCCTCCTCCTCCCCACTAAGCAGGGAAGTGACACCGTATTTAGTGCTAATGCCGTCGTTTGATTACAGTAACACCCGAACAAATCGAAGAGCTCCCATCAATGCCTGAGCTGCGGTGAACATGCAGGGGGGTGTTTTTTTGGAAATGGTTCATCTGTAAATACTCTCCAAAGAGAAATATCCCAACAACTTCCTTGACTCTCTGGGGAGAAGTAGCAATGGGACACAAAGTAATTCCTGGGGCCGCGCGCGCGCGTGCGCGCGACTGCCTCCCGGGCGCACTGACCACAGGGAGCCTTTGACAGCCGGTCTCTGCAAGCGCCGGGGCCGTGGGCTGGCGGCGCGGTGCCTGCCGCCGCAGCGGCTGAGATCATGCTGTTGATTTTGTTTTACAGAGAGCAGCCCAGCCTGTTGTGCACAGTACAGAATGTTCTCTTCTGTGAACTGAGCTTGAACTTTTCCAACCCACTTTGTTTGAGGAATCACACAGACACAGAGGGGAAAACACGGGGAAGATAACCCTCAAATCGTTGAAATTGTGTTCTCGCGTTTTGGCCCAGATCTTTTGATTTTCACTGTTTAAAATTAGAAATCCCAGGCATTACAGTTCTTGAAAGAGCAAAATGCCTGTAATGCCCTTTCTCTGTCAGGACTCTGGCTTTGATTTAGGATATTAACTAGTCTGTCACCCTCTCTCTTTATTTTTTTCTTTTCCTGTCACGCATTCAAAGGAAAAAGACAACAAAAGCTATTTTCCTGTAGAGAAAGGAAGACCCCCAGTGCCTGTGAGTTCTCTTTCAGTTGTTCAGGCTATCATGATATTACAAATAGTGTTCCCGGATTTGCTGAAATTCCTGAAAATTGGTAGTGAGGGCTTTGGGTGGTTGGCCTCCATATAAATCATCAGCTGGAGAAGCTGCCGATGCTTGGTAAGGTGGTTTGAAATTTCTCTTCAAAAACAATTTTTGCCTAGTCATAGGGCTGAGTCTCCAGTTTAGGGGCACGTAGATAAAAGGTATAGGGGGTCTACTTATAGGATCCAATGGTATGAACTTTATAGGAAAGATAGCAGCAATAGTTTTCCAACTTATTTTAGCAGTGGATTCCTTTCTTTACCCTAAAATCTAGGTGGTGAAGCACAAGAGCACAACTTTGTGTGAGCCGTGGAGCCGTGGATATCAAGTGCGAGCCATGGGTTTGAGTCTCCTACTCACGGGTGCACATAGGATTTTGGGCAAGTCATGTCTTCTCAAACTCAGTAGGTGTAAAGAGCATAAAGCTTGTATTGTGTACTTGCAGAGTCATTTGTAAGTATCGAATGCTATGACACTGCACGGATGAGAGAGGTTCTTCTCTTGAATTCACAGCTGTATCACCTCATTCATAGTTGGGGGGATGCTGTCTGGTAGCTCTTGCTCACTGATGGCAACTGGCAGAGTCCTACAAGAGTGTCTTTACTTCTGAGATGATTTTAGTTCCTGGAGATTCCCTGTGACTTTTTTTTTTTAAGTCAACATGCCATTATGCTCCTTCATTCCATAAATTCATTCATCCTATATAGTTCATTCATTTTAGGGACTTCAATTGAACACTTGCTATGTGTAAGTTACTGGGTGGGATCTAGGGGTTGGACCATGAGTAAGATACATTCACTGCCTTCGAAGAGTTTATTGTCCAGTGTGAGAGGCACAAATTACACCCATACATAGATATACCTACACACATAAACACATAATACATCTATACATATGTAATACTTACAGTACAAAGGAGGCTGATATATGTTCAACAAAGAGATGAGTTACAAACTGTGAAGGCTGAGTATTAGAGGAGTAAGATGAGGATTCTAATAGGTGGAAAAGTTCAGTCAGGTGCAGTCCAGACAGCAAAAGAAAGGAATCATGAAATAGATGGTCTCTGTGGTTAATAAAATTGTGTAGTATATTTGGGTATTAATGAGCAATCTTGTGACTGAGCAGGTGGTACTAGAGTAGGAAAGAAGCAGCAAATGGATGGATTGAGCCTCCAAGATGTCTGTGTCTCCTGCCTATGCCCATTGCTAAGGTTTCTTGTGAGTTTGTATGTAGCCTCAGAATCCTTCTCAACACAATTCTCCAAAAAGTCACCACTGATCTGTTGGGGTTGGCACTTGACATAAAACCGTTTGTCCTTCCTTGCTTAGGCCTTAAACCCCATGCCTACATATTTGTATTTTATTTGGTTGTTTTTGGGGGGAGTTAATGCATGTTTTAAAGGATCAGGATGATATGAGTGAATGATGACTGAACCTTTTTTCGTGTAAGATAGGCAGTGGCCATGGGAAGCATGCATGGGGAAGGTGAGATCCTGGAAACAGAGGCCAGTAGAAGACTACACAAATCACCTGGTACAGTGTGGGTGGGAAGGAGAGAGGGGGTTGCACAGTTAAGGCACTGGGGAGGTAGAAGTGGTCATGACAGACAGGGAAAGAAGAAATGACAATAACTGAGATTCTCACCTGGGCCCCCGAGAGGCAAGAGGGGCTGCTCTGGTCTGAATGTGTCCCCCCTAAAGATTCATATGCTGAAGTCCTAACTCTCCAAACTGATGGTGTTAGGAGGTGGGGCCTTTGAGAGGTGATTAGGGACAAGCATGGAACCTCATGACTGGGATTACTGCCTTATAAAAGACCCCACAGAGCTCCCTCACCCCTTCTGCCAAATGAGGACACAACAGAAGCTTGACACCTAGAAGGGGCCTCACCCAACTATATTGGTGACCTTGGGCTTTTTGCCTCCAGAACTATGAGAAATGTATTTCTGTGGTTTATCCCGTCTGTGGTATTTTGTTATAACACCCTGAGCAGACTAAGACAGGGGCCAAGCAAAGGGGTATAGGAAGACCTTTTTACCTTTCTTTTTAAAAGGGAAGATGATACATTAAGCTTCAGATGGGCTGAATTTGAGGCCTATGGGACAGCTATGGAGAGAATTGCAGCCATCGTTTGGAAATACATATCTGGAGGTAAGAGTTGAAGTTGTAACTGAGGATTCAGCCACAGAGAGGAACCAGGGAAACATTGGGAGTAGATGGCATCACCAGAAAGAGAGCTGTGCAGGTCATTTACAGGCCACGGAAAAAGAAGGCCCGAGGAGACCTTGACAGGTGCTTATAGAAGTGGACAGCAGAGGAAGAGCACCTGGGAAATCAGACAAATGCCTGACAACATGGGGCACCATGAGTTAAATGTCATCTTCCACTCCTGTATCCGATTCTTCTTTAATACAGAACAATGACTCGCCTGAATGTAAGCTGTCTGGTGTCTGTCTGAGAACTGAAGAAAATAGGTAGTTTGCTCCTGCATGACCTTTAAGTTAGTGGTTTTCAAACTCTCAGTGGTTTACCATGACCCACAGTAAGGACTACATTTTACACATGAATATATAATCATGTGACTAAAACAAAGGGCTTTATGCACTTAATGCTATTTTCTATTTTATTCTATTGCATTGAGAAAGATGTCAGTTGGGTTCCAGCAACTTGATATCACACCCACAAATGTGTGGCTACCTGCAGTGTGAAGGATGCTGGAACTACGAGGCTGTGGTTTCTGGAAGTCCACTCTCCCTCTAGTGGTTGGCATCTTTCAGGAGAGACCAGAGTGTGTTCAGCTCGGCTCAGCCTGAGCACCCTTGGAGAAGAGCTTAACTTCATTTCCAAAGGCCTCCTTTTCATGTAGGAATTTTCAGCTTTGGGAGGAAATCTAGGTGAGTTCCACCAGAGGGCTCCTTATGTTGTTCCCGGATGCAAATAATAATAATGACATGTATTGTCAGGCACTTTATATACATTATTAACATAATTCTCATAATAAGCCCCTGAGGGGAGTTTATTATCTCTATTTTACAGATGAGAAATACCGAGTCTGAGAGAGGTAACTTGCCTGTGATCGCACAGCCAGTGAATGGTGAAGCTGAGATGCCAGCTCAGTCTGCTTGGTGATTGGTTAGTGACAACAAGCCCTATCTCCTCCGGTCTGCCTTTGTCTCTCCATCACCCCCATCTGTCTTCTGTGTGTCTCTTGGCAAGGTGTGGTCTTTTCTCATGGTTTTCTTTATTCCTTCTCTTAGTGAAGCCTCTATGTGTTTAAAAGTTTCTTGAATATAATAAAATATCTGACATGCACTCAGAAAGTGGAGGCAGGAAAATCAGCAAGAGATAGAAAGAACAGAAACAGTGGAGGAATAGGTTGATGAATGGGCTTTTGAGGCTGGGTTGGAGCAGGCTGTCTGGAGGGGTGGAAGCCAGGCCCTCATCACCTTTACCAACGACAGCAGTGGGACTAACTCCCTGCCTGCATCTTCACCCCTGACAGTCCATCCACCCTTCACATCTCCACAAGCCTTATCTTTCCAAAACAGCACAGTCATCAATACTCTCCTGCTTCCTACTGACACTGTGGACTCCTCCTCTCCCTTCAATGCCAACTCACCCTTCCTGCCCCACACAGAGACTACTCTTCAGACTTGCAACTGGCCCCGCCCTACCTTTCCCATTCCTTACCCACCATTTTCCCACATGAAGCTCAACCTGGCAGGTTCTCTCTATCCCTGGATGCCAAGCTTATGGAACATGAACTAGGAGTTTCTGGCAATTATTACTGCCACCACTTACAGAGGGCCTGTCTAAAGATGAAGCCACTGTGGAGGAAACCAGAGTGGAGGCATTCTGCATAACATCTTTTAATCACTTAGATCCAACCACTGCTGTACCTGAAAGTCAGCAGATTCTTTGTTTAGGTTGATTTCTGTTGAGAATCTGTAACTTGCAACTAAAAGGGGTCTAACTATTGCAGTGCTTCCTTCAGGATCTACCTCCGTGATTATCTGCAAGTGAATAGCAGCTCAAAGAACAGCCCTCTGGCATCTGGCCTGAAGCTGTTTCCTCCCCTAACTGGCCTAGACTGATTCCCATTCCAGCTCAAGTTGTGCTGAGGGTCAGATTAAAGTGAATCAATTGACACATAGATCAATGGAACAGAATAGAATGCCCTAAAATAAACCTACACTTATACGGTCAATTAATCTACGACAAAGGAGGCAAGAATATACAATGGGGAAAAGTCAGTCTCTTCAATAAATGTTGTGGGGAAAACTGGACAGATACATGCAAAAGAATGAAACTGTCCCATTTGATTATACCATAAGCAAAAATAAACTCAAAATGGATTAAAGAAGGCCTAAATGTAAGACTCCTAAAAAAACATAGGCAGTATACTCTTTAAACATGGGCCTTAGCAGTTTTTTTCTGGATATATCTCCTCATGCAAGGGTAACAAAGGAAAAACAAACAAGTGGAGCTATATCAAAGTTAAAAAGCTTTTGCACAGCAAAGAAAACCATCAACAAAATGAAAAGGCAACCGACAGAATGGGAAAATATGTTTTCAAATGATAAATCTGACAATAGATTAATATCCAAAATATATAAAGAACTCATACAACTCAGCACCAAAAGACCAATCTGATTTAAAAATGGGAAGATGACCTGAATAGAAATTATCCCAAAGACATACAGATGGCCATGAAAAGATGGTCAACATCACTCATGCAAATCAAAATGCAAATCAAAACCACAATGACATATCACCTCACATCAGTGAGGATGGCTAATATCAGCAAGACAAGAAATTGTAAGTGTTGATGAGGATGTGGAGAAAGGGAATCTTCATGCACTTTTAGTGGACATGTAAAATGGTTCAGCCACTATGGAAAACAGCATGGAGGTTAAAAAATTAAAAATAGAACTGCCATATGATCCAGCAATTCCACTTTAGCTATTTACCCAAAGAAAATGAAAACACTAATTTGAAAATATATATGCACCCTTATGTTCATTGCAGCATTATTTACAATAGCAAAGATAGTGAAGCAATCTAAGTTCCTGTGGATAGATGAATGGATAAAGAAAATGTGGTATATATACACAGTGGAATATTATTCAGCCATAAAAAAGAACAGAATCTTGCCATTTGCCACAACATGGATGAATCTAGAGGGTATTATGCTAAGTGAAATAAATCAGACTGACAAATACCATATGTCTATGATTTCACTTATATGCGGAATCTAAAAAATAAAACTAATGAACGAACAAACTCAGAAACAGAGTAATACAGAGAAGAAACTGGTGGTTGCCAGAGGGGAACGGTATGGGGAGACAGGCAAAAAAGGTGAAGGGGATAAAGAGATACAAACTTCCAGTTATAAAATAAATAAGTCATGAGGATGAAAAGTATAGCATAGGGAAATTAGTTGATAGTATTTTAATACCTATGTATAGTGACAGTAACTATACTTATGGCATTTTGAAATGTGTATAAATGTTGACTCACTATGTTGTACTACTATGTCAACTACACCTCAACTAAAAATAAAAAATGAAAAAATAAAACCAAACCAAAAAAAAATTTAAGTATGTCAATGGACTTGGTACGGCTCTGTCATGGAGGAGCTCTGCCTTTTATCCTGCATCAGATCCTTCCCACAGCACCTTGCCTGCTGCTGCTATCCTCTGACTGCTCAGTGTACACTGGAACTTCTATGCCGGTTCATGTAGGCCTGCTGGTACAAACAGTGGTTTTGCATCTCTGCAAATGATAGACATGATCTATCATTTGATATGAAAGAGATTTCTCAAAATGAGATAGGATCCTCACACTGAACAAGAGCTATGGTAATGTGTTCCTAGGTCTATGGTGGGCTTTTAACTCCAAGTGGTGGTGACAGGGTGACAACAGTGAAGGGAAATTTGGAGGCCTCTTCACGTTAGTGATGCTCATGCATGAGTGGTGGCTAGTGACTGTGTTTTATCTGTCCTCTGATACGGTCTTAAAAATAAATAAATCGGCATGTATTAAATAAGCAGTGACTAGAAATTAAAGCAAAACCTTTTTAGGCATTCTGCAGTCTGAAGCCAGTAGCTGCTTAATAAATGCTTTTGGTGATTAATAATGCTTTAGAGCCTTGCCATTATTTAGAGATGACTGAAAAAGTAGAGAACAAATTCTTGGTTGCCAAAACACGGCTCATCTTCACTCCTGGGTCAAGGAATGACCAAATATTGAAGAGCTAGGGGTAGGAATCCTTTCTTGTCCTCCAGCATTTAGCCACTGATTCTTGGAATACTGTCAGTCCCGAAAGGCAGAGGCTACAGAACATTTCATAATGCTTTTAACAGAACAGGTTATGCCTTGAACTAAGTCACTGCTCACCTTAAATGTCCCCAAGCCAGCTGAGCTGACTTCCTGAGTCGGCATTTAGTCCCGGGCTAAGGTCACATGCAGACACGCCTTTGATTCAGGCCCAAGTTGGATCTTCTCCAGCTGAAGGTGTCCCTCTTGGTTCTGCCTGGTAAATATTGGGAACATTTCAGGTGCCTTCTCTGGCCCCTTTTGGTTAAATCCTTCTGTAATAAAATGATAATAAAATAATTTCAGTGACCTTCTGCTAAAGAGTCCGATAAACACTTCCCATTAGAGGCACTTTCACAAGTAAAATTCGCCATGGGTCTGCATGTGAGATGGTGGGAAAAGGGCAATCTTACAAGAGAGTCTGCTTTAATTAGAACCTGTTAGGAGTAAGACTTCCCATTCCCTGAATTCCTATTAATAAAACTCAGAATCCTTTCTGAGATAGAATAACACCTCCCCTCCCCACAAATATCCCATTTGACTTTAATGGTCCAGTAACAATTTTGTATTTCCTATAGTCAACACCCGGGAGATATTTAACTTGCTTCTCTTCCTTCTCTGAAGTTGGGCAGCCATTGTTTTTGGAGCAGACTTTGAGCCCAGGTTCCCCTGCACAATGGTTTTCAGCCTCGGGGGCACATTAGAGTCACACTGGGATTTAAAAACTACAGATACCTGTGGCCCACCTCTAGAGAGACAGAATGATGGGTTTGGGGTGCCTCCTGGCATCAGGATCATAAAAATCTCCCCAGATATTTATAACATACTGCAGTCATGTGATCTGACCAGGCCCAGGATTTTAGAAAAGGCTACATCTAGCCCTTGTTTCTAAAGGGTATCATTGTCTAGAATTTACTGTTTACATGCTGCAGAATATGACCTTCTAATAAAGAAGTTTGGAAAGCTCTCACGTTCATTTTTGGTTTTAACGGCGGAGAGCTAACGTCTTCGCCGTGCCTGTTCCACAGAATCAGTGTGAATCCCAAATGAGATTATGCGGCAGGGGTGGTGGTGGTGGGGCTGCGGTGCTCTGTGACCCAGGATGTGCAGCCTTGCACACTGTCTGGGCAGGGGTAGGCGTCAGGAGGGGATGGGCAGGATTCAGGAGGAGGAGCAGTAGGCCTGGAGGGAGGGAGGAGTCCGAGCTCAAGGGGTAACACTGACCCAGTTGCTCCTGACGGTTGTCAAATGAATCTGGAGCTAATGTTGCCAGAAAGTTTTTTTTTTTTTTTTCAGGAGAAGATATATATTAGGATCTGTATGAATCTCTCAATTTTAAGAACACTGACTGCCAAAAAGCACATTTAGGGACTCAACCCAGGGATCATCATTTTATGAACTCTAAAACTGTACTGAAGTGGGAATCTGTTTAAAATCTGATTTTTTAAAGTAAATCAGAGCTATTTCCACAATTGATTTTTATTTTCATTGTTTTATGCATTGACTCTGTCCTCCAAGGCTGCTTTGCTAGAGGAAGAAGAATTCTTTATCCTCAGAGGCACTAGAGAACATGTTAGTTTATTTGTTGGGAGTGCCCTAAGCTTTAAGGAGTTAACATGCCAGGTGGGGAGGATGGCCAGGCCGGGGGAGAGAGTTCTGAGCTGGAAGGAACCCTAGCTGCTATTTGATGTAGTTTTGAGTGGTCCGGCCAACCTCTGAACTAAGCTGGCCAGGGTCAGGGTGTGTGGGCTGGGTCTGGAGGCCAGAAGGGAGGGGGTTGTGTCACAGATGAACCCAGGTGCTGACAGAGTTCTGGCACACTATGGTCCTGTGAGAGGTACCAAGAGAAGCACAAGGCAGAGTATTTCAGGTGAGAGTCAGGAGGGAACTGAGAGGAGACTGGAGCTTTGTCATTGGAGAGGGAGGTGCTGGCAGAGTTAGATTTGTCTTTATGCTTTAGAAGTTGCTAGATCTTGAGATGAAATTTTGGGTGTGGAACCAGTGCATATTTCTGCTTTTCTGCTCCCTCATTCCCATGACTTTAGAGCAGGCCAAAGAAGAGGAATAAATATCAGAGAAAGGAGAAACCCTTAGAGTCTAAGAGTGATAAGGAAAGCTATTAAAACATACAAGGATATCAAACTGATTTATGCTCAGCTGGGCTGTGCCATGTTAACCTTGTTTTCCCACACTTTCTTTGAATGCCTCCTTAGTTGCTTCCATACCCATTGTACAAGACAGCATGAAACGGCCTTTCAAGTGTGGAGAAACAGAATTCTTCCAAAAAAACAAAGAAACATCAAAAGATTGCAAGAGCAATCTCTTCAAACTTAAGACATAATATTTCAATATTTAGAATTAGAAAACAGGAAAGAGATATGTTGCAAATCCGTTCATAAAGCAAATATAGAAGATGTAGTCCCACCTAAGTACTTGTGTTTTGAGGATCTGAGTTTGGGCTTGCTAAAAGTAGGACACACCTGTGTCTTATCAAGACCTCTCCTGAAAAGTGAAGCGACTTTGGACTGAACATGAGCAATTACCACCATCATCAATTTCCCCTTCCTCCCCATACTTATCTATGCGGGTTTCTTGTTTTGTGTTAGCTGAATAGAATCATAGCATGTTAGAGTAGAAATGGAGTGCTGATATTTTTGATTCTGTCCTCTTCAGTTTGCAGACAAGGACACGAAGGCCTAAAGAGTTAAAGGGATATTCCCAGGGACACATGGTCAAGTAGTAGCCATAATGATATTCTCAATCTCATCCAACATTTAGTCCCAGACTCTTTCTTCTCAACAAAATTCCAGTTTGGGGATCTATTGCTCACCAGTATGACTCAGACATTCCCAATGTATCACCATTTTCTGCTCCAGGGTGGATCCTGGTTAGTCTAAGCTAATCAATACATGGCATTCTGTTGGCAACTACTATGGATGCACTGGTGAGTACATGACCTATAGAGGCCTGTCAGACTGAAGGAAATGACTTATGTCCCATGCCTGGGGGAGAAGACTTTATTTCTCCAGTACGTAGCCTCCATTACCTTTGGGAGCCATCCTGTCTCCATCAGGGGTCTCTCTGACGCAGGGGTCCAAGCCACCTCTACTCAGCGAAGTGTACTTGTCATTACACCACACATTTGCCTCAGAATTTCCAGCAGGCTAGGTTACTCCACTTGGCATGTGTGCAAAGGGAATGTTTCCAACTTTTCCAGGCTGCTGAGTAGCACGTGCAAGAAGCCATAGAATGGTGCTGAGGGAGTTTCCGTGACTCAGTCATTGTCGACGGAACCTTATGCTGGCCCCCAGGGCTGTGAACGGCGTGGCCTGCATCTGTATGTGGCTAATGAGACAGAAGAGGAAGAGAGGCTACCTGAACTAGCCAAGATATTTTAGATGCAAGTGATGATGCAATTCAAACTGCCCAAATAACATAAGAAACATATTGGCTCAAGTAAGTGAAAAGCACTTGGGTGTATGACTCAATCTACAGGCTCAAATGATGTTCCTTTTTGGCTTTGTTGTCCAGCTTCCACACTGGCTTTGTTTAGTCTCATGTTCCATGTGGGGGCAAGATGGGAGCCAGCAAATCCAGACACACCTTCTCCCCTGCTCAACACAATGGAAAAGGGGTGTCTCAGGTGATGCACGTGTCTTCTTACCTCTCACTGGCTCTGGTTAGATCACATGCCCTTTCCTAAACCGATCACTGTGGCAGTGCTCTGGACGGCCAGGCCAGAGTTGCATGTCTCTCCTGGGACTGAAGAATGTAGACTGAAAATGGCAGCCAATCCCGAGGAAGTCTACTGTTCTGTTACCCAGGGGACAGGCAAATGGAAGCTGGATATCCAACTCAATATCTAGAAGCTTTTACACATATTTAGAAATATATAAATTTTTATCATTATATTGTACACAGAGCAGAGAATTTGGAATCAGAAAACTGACATTTCAGTCCTGGATCTCTGAGCCTCAGCTCCACAATTGTTCATTTACCCAATCTGACTCCAGCATTGTTTGGAAGCTTGAGTGACATCCCGTATAAATGTTAGGGGCTGAGCCGAAGGAGGGATTGTTGTTACTATTATCATTTTTCAATTCCTCCCACTCATGCTCTGATTATGATGCAGTGCTCTGTTAGGCAAGACATGAAGAGTAAATACATCATTAGCAACTAGAAAGAATTTGGCCAGGGTTGTTGTAAGCATATATAGCATCTTTGTGAGACTCAGAAATAGACCCCTCCTTCCACCTCTGGTGATGCAGTTCTCAGGGAACATGGCCTAGCAAGTGGATAGCATCTTTGTGCAAAGAAAAAGTCACCCCTTCTTCCTCTAGGTAGACACACCTGCATGCTGGTCTGCATGACCACGAGTGGAAAGCATGTCAGATTTCAACTGTCATTGCGCCCCTGGCCCGGGGCAAGTGGGCAGGGGTAAGGGGCTGTTTTGTGCAGGGCACAAGTGGCAGAGCTGTGCACTGGCCCTGACTTGGTAATGAACCATTGAGCAGGTTGAACTCTGAAACGTATCTTCATTTCCCTGGCAAAGTTCATCTAACCCCTCCCAAACCACTGCTCACTCTCCCCTTTGCTGAGCATTTTTCCTTCGTGCCGAGGGCAGCAGTCTGTGCTCTTTTTCAGTTAACTACCTGCTATCGGTCCCAATTCTACTGGCCTTTTCAGATGGTCACTGTGTACCATTGAAACTGTAAGGAAGAGAAACACTTCCTTTTTAACCGTCCTGATGAGTGATGTCACAGGGGGCAGCTAACACTTTAAAATGAGCATCGTGTGCAGGTTGACCCCAGCTGGCTGTTGCTGCGAAGTCAGATGCTAATTTCTCGGAAACGCCCAAGAGGAAGGCTGAAAAGCACAGACAGCTTCACCTAGACTGGCCACCACTGTTTGCTGTTCTAAATCCTCCTGGTAACAGCAACTCCGGAAAGAAATTATTTGAACTAGATCCTGCTGGCCTCCAGGGAGCCGGGGATGCAATACAATTGCTTTTGTGTTACCACCACTGAAAGGCTTCCTATCTTCTCCTGTGTGGTGATGGATAGTGAGAGCCGATAGGAGCTTGTGGGGTCGGTGAATTGTGACTGTGTTGCCCTTTCCTTTCATCCTTGGTATCTTTTGGGGCAGCTGAAATGATACAGACTTTTCAACATGATGTGAGCCAGGATTAACCTGCTGCCGTGACACTAGTGGGGTGTAGATAAATTGGGTCTCTTTCACCTAGAAAGCACCTTTGCTCCAACTCTACTGTTCTTACCTCGGCCCTCTTCTTTACCCAGAAAACAAGTCTGCTGCCTTAGCTGACATTCCCTTGCTGTCTCCTTGCTCTTTGCTTCCTCCTTCCTCCAAGTTGGTGGGGTTTCTGTCTGTCCCCCTGTCCCCACAGATCCGTTCTCTGCCCTTCCTGGGCTCCCTTGCCCCCGGGGTTTCTTCTTTGTTCGCCCAGTGGGAGGTACGCAACAGACTGGAGGCATTGAGGGCTGTGAGATGAGGTGTGGGCTGCCTCTGACCCTCCCCGCAGCCTCACGAGGGGCCTGGCAGAGGCCGTGTCCCCTCACAGCCCCAGCTCCTGGTGGCAGCAGCCCCTCTCTCACTTCCTCAGGCACAGAATGGAAACAGTTTCCTGCAATTGTGAGTCTCCAGGTGTTTCTGGATCCCTTAACCCTGCCTGCACCTTACAGAGTCCCTTCACGAAGTTCCTCAGCTCAGCCTTTTGAGTGTCCATGTGTTCCTGGCTGGGATGCTAAGCCGTGTGGGCCTCACCTCACCGTTCTTGCACAGGAGGCCCTGGACAGTCACCTGGGTGCCCGAGACAGCTCCCTGGCTCTTCTTTTGCCTCTGGTGCCCAGGTCACTTCTCCCTCTTCACCCACCTCCTTCCTCTAGTCTCCCGGATGCTATTCCACCCTCCTTCCTTCCACCTTGCCGCTCATTCTCTGACAAGTCCACCGGAGTTGTCTCTGACTTCCATTCCATCCTGCCCCAGCTGGAACATCGCTCATAAAAAGTAACCTCCACAAAGCCCTGGATCCGATTTCTGGAGGAGTCTCACTCAGGACAGGTGCTTCTCCACTGTGCTCAGAGCCCCTGGAGATGGAGCTGCATGGACGTAGAGGAGGCCTCCCTTGCCACTGGCTCCCTGTTGGGGTCAATCAGTTAGGAGGCAGTGGCAGGAAACCAGAGGCAGGACAAAGAGGTGGGGATGTCTCTCCTGGGCTGCCGCCCAGAGGGGCAGAGGGTTGGCAGAGGTACCTGTGCTGCCTAGACCACAGCGCCTGTCAGGCGGCCCAGACAGCTGCAGCTACTTGCTCAATTTCAGGCCCGGGGATGATAGCATTGCCCTCCTGCTGCTAGTCCTAATCGCCCACCACTTTGTAAACAGTCCTGTCCTATTAAACTCTCCTAAAGTACATCCATCTGAGGCACCACCTGCTCCTGCTGGGCCCTGGGACTGGTGTGGGGCCCCAGTCCCTGCCTTCAGTCAGGGTCTGTACCTGTTCTTGCTCGGTCACATAGGCGCTCTCGTTACTTTCTGGCCATTACCGTTTAAGGCAGCTCAGTCCAGTGTGGTTAGACATTTAACCTCATCTCTGATTTAATTTTGTCTCCCCTACCAACTCCTCAAGGACAGGGACCAGAGGAGGAAGGCGTGATGCAGGCTTTCGCTTCCGCTCCCGCTACCAGACATCTCCTGTGGAAAAAAGAGGACAAAGCAAAGGGACACAGTCTCCTCTTCTAATGAGCTGCTGAAATAGTTTTGCCTCTCGTGTGTGCTAATGTTTCTGGCTAATCCTGAGGGCCCATTGGGGCTGTCTGTGGGGCCAGAGTTCAAACACTGGTTCTTCCAGGATGGGCTAGGTTATGCTCTGATGACAAACCACTCCTGCCTGCATTTGAGTATCAGCAAAGGCTTACTTCTTTCTCACGCTACACGTCTACTGCAAGTCAGCGGAAGCTCCACTCACCGCACCAGGCTGGTGGGATAGTTCCTACATCCAACACCACCACACTTGACCAGAGGAGAAAAGAGCTCGCAGAAGAGCTGCCTCGGGGCTGAAATGTTGCAGCCCGGAGTGACTTATATTTGCATTTCATTGGCCAGAACCTGTCACGTGGCCCCACTCAATTGGAAAGGGGCCTGAAAGTACAATCTTACCGTTAGCCCAGAGGGGGAGGCTCTGAAATACTTGGGAACAGTACTGATGACTACCACAGGTCACAGGCGAGCTCTTCAGGAGATTCAGCACGGCCCAGTTCTCTGGCAAGGGACGTCAGACGGCAGTCTGAACCACTGCCCCACACACCCCACGTTGCACACCAGGGTCTCCTCCTGCTGGATATCCACCCATCGCAGGCAGCCCTTGAGACGACAACTGACAAGATGGCTGAGGCCCAGCTGCTATTTATTTGAGAACATTACTGTGGTCATATACACTTAACATGAAATTTACTAATTTAACCATTTAAAATACCCAATTCAGCGGTATTTATCACATTCACAGCGTTGTGCAGACATCACCACCCAGGACCAACATTGCCTGCACCCATTAAGCAGTTACCCCCACTTCCCCCTCCCTGCAGACCCTGGCAACCCCTGCCCTGCATTCTGCCTGTCAATTAGCCTATTCTGGGCATTTCACATAAATGGAACCATACAATCTGTGGCCTCCCATGTCTTGAAGTGCAGCTATTTCGAGGTGTCCTGTGACCCACGGGAAGCCCCCCAGTGTCGTGTACCAAGTGGTGGCCATGCACATGTTCCACAGCTGCCTCCTCTGTGCTTCCACGTGCTGTCACCCCGGTTTCCTTTTTCATGGCATGGCTCGGAGGGAACGCAGCACCCTGCTGCGGGAGCAGAGAGCTGGCGGCGGCCTCTCCTTCCTCAGTCTCTGTGGGCGACTCTCTGTGACAGCCCCCTCTGCCCACACAGTCTCTCCGCATTCCCAGAGAGGTGCTTCTGTAGCTTGAGGAGGGGGTGATTATGGCGGAACCACCATTAAGAGGCCCGGGGGGAGCGGGCGTCTGGCCCCATTCCCCCTCTGTGTTCCTCACAATACGTGTTATGTAGCTGCTGTTGTTTTCCACTGTGGACTCTAATGCCAGGTCTGCCTCAAGAAAGGCCCTATTTGATAGCTTCTTACACATCATTTTGATAGTGATCTCCACCTCCCACCTCTCTTAACCCCGCTTGACAACTTTCCCTGTCTCTCTATTATGAATGGGTACATTTCAAACTCCTGACTTGGCATTCAAGATCCTCCACGAATGTGTTCCAGTTAGCTTCCTAGGTTTCCTTCTCACTGCCCACAGAACAACTCCAACCTTCTGCCTGGCCGGCTCACACACTGCTTTCAGAGGGGCCTTGCTCGGTTTGGGCTGGGGTCCTTGGCTCTTCCATCCCCTTGCAGAATGCATTCTTTCTCTTCCTGCCTGTGAAGCTGTTCCATTGTCTCCTCTCAACCTTCCTGGACTCTCAGCCTCCTCTCCCCTCTGCACTCTGCAGCCTGGTCGGCTCCCACTGAGCAGGGGGCCTGCTGCCTTGTGTGGTCAGTGACCTCCTCACACATTTATGTCTCCTTCTGTGCTGGGGGCAGGTGAGTAGCTGAATGGCTGACTGACTGCAGCCAGCACAAAGGCTGACCCCCCTGCCCCTCACGCCAGGGGACCCAGGAAGGGAAGCCAGCAGAGCCAGGCAGAGGGGATGAGCCAGGGCCACAGAACCCACATCTTTTCCTGCTTGGAGATCACGGTTTGGGGAATAGGTAAAGGAGGTGACTCCGGATAGCTCAGCTGTTTTCTAGGGACGCCTGCCGGGGGCATGCCAGCCTTGGATGTCTAGAAGAGATGGTTATAAATGTTCTCCTCAGTGGGGAGGGTTCTTCTGGGTTGACCAGGAATACATTCTGTTGTGACCACATTTAGGTGGAGGGATGAGAGAAAGGAGGGCAGTGAGGTAGCAAGAGAGGCAAAATGCCAGGTGTGAGGGTGAGAGATGAGACAGAAATCGAAAGGGCAGGTCAAGGTGGGGGAGGAGAGGAGAGGGGTGGGGAATAGATTAGGGACCCTGACCCTTGGAAGAGAAGCAGCAGCATCTCTCTCATCTTGCTGAAGGCAGGAAACTCTGCCGAGTAGCTGCCACTATTTCTATGCCTTCCCCACACCCACGCCAGGATATCCACACTCCCCACCCCCTTCAATTACCCTCAAGTCGCCTGCCTTAATAGGCCAAAAGCAGCTCCAGCCTAGGGTGTCTTCCTCCTTGGCAAGCTCCTCTCTGGGCTATGCCCAGCTTTGTTTTTGTGCTTCTGGTTTAGTTTGTTTCAATGGGAGGGGCTGACTTGAGCCTTGGAAGAATTATTCCTAGCTCTGGAGAAATGCCCAGAGGGACAGAGCTACGGCCACATCCCCAGTGCAGCCTGACCTTTCTCAGGATAGCCTCTGGCAACCCTGAGACCAGAAGTTTCCTTGGCTGTCCAGGCACCTGGAAGCGGGCTTGCCCAGGGCCTGTTGCTCCTGACTCCACAGGGGCAGACATGCTCTTTTTCCTTTAAGGATCCCCAGTTGGGGCTCCCTATGTCAGGCCAGGCTGGCAGCCTTCCGTTTTAAGGCATTCTGACTTTTGCAAATTCCCTTGCTCTCCTAAAAATGAAGGCAGACGCTACAGGCCCAAGAGTTATCAAGAAAGTTTGTAACACTCGAGCTTCCTGTAAGGCCTGCATTCAGGTTTTCCTTGTATTCAGGTTTTGGGGGGTGGGGAGACTGTCCTCTTCTGGGACACTAATTCTGCATTATTATTATCTCTGCACTCATTCCCATCCATGACGACTTCTCACCTGGACTACTGCAGCAACTCTCCAAGCCTCCTTGCCTCTAAACTCTCCCCTCCATTGCATCTGTGGCTGCTAGATTCATCTTGTTAAAGACCCTCTCTTACCTTGCCATTCCTCCACTCATAAACCATCAGTGGCTCTCATTGCCCATGGAACAAATAACTAGTTTGGCCAATCAAAGTTTCTGTGCTTACTCCAGAGGGCATAAATCCCCTAAGCTCCCTGAGGGCAAGCCTGGGAGCTGGGAAGAGTGAGGAGCAATATGCAAGGCCCCTAAAGCCTGCCCCTGTCCCATTCCCATGGCCAGCGGGTGCTACTGGAGTGTTTGTTCTGGGATGACATTGCCTCGTAGCCAAACATCCTTCATGTTTGGGGCCCCCCCTTTTCCTAGGGTTTCCATTAAGCCTTTTAACATATTTGCTTATGTGATCTACACAAGGGGGGTTCTAGATCAGTCTCCAAGTTTGCAGCTAACAGTGCACAGTGATGGCCACTGCCTCAGTCTACCCTCGCATTGTCCCTCCCTTACCCAGGGCATGCGTGACCAGGCCACTGTTGCCTAATAGGCCCAGCTGGGGCCTCAAAACACCTTTTCAACTGCACTCTAGGCAGCCAGCCAATCAATCAGATTTGGCAAGTGAAATGAAATCCATTTGTTAGCCCTACCCCCAGCAACTCCAGTAAGTGAAACTTTAAACCATGTCGAGTTGGATATAAGGAGATGTGAGCATATCACTGAACAGGGCTCACGAGTGGCCCGGGGGTGGGGGTGGGGGTGGGGGTTCACTATTGTGAGATAACTACATTTTGAGATTTAACCAGTTTTTCCCATATATCCTTGTGCCCCTTGCCCTTCCCTGAATTCAGGCTAAAGCCGTTCTGCTTATATTCTCTTGGTGAGCAAGTGACTCAGCAAAACCGCCGAGAAAAAGCTGAGTCTAAACAGACTTTCGAAACTCCTGGCAGAGATGATAATTGGAGGAGAAAAAAATAGAAAGGCTTTTGAGGTTCAAAAGCTTAAGTTTTGGAGTTTCAAATGCCCGGCTCCTAACGGGTCTCAGGGCATAGTGAATATATGGTGGGTAGAATGAAAATGGGCAAACAAGGGCGATGCTCTCCTATAGTGGAAATCGGAGCAGGGAAGAGAAAACGGGGATGAGGGTCTCTGAGGACGTCCTGTGCCCTGCGTGTCGCTGGGCCACGTCTGGGAGGAACGGTGGCGCTCCAGGTAGGTTTGTGAAATAGGCCAGAGGGGAGCTGCGCCTCCCTGTCCGGGGTGGGCCCCAGGAAGGGCCGTGCATTGTAGGGTATGTGAAGGGCCTCAGACAAACCCTGTACCCAGGGACCCCTTCCCCTGATGTCTGGGAGACCTGAGGAAACAAGAATCTACCGGGATCCTCAATTTACTGAGATTAAATTTCTGCCATTAAGGCAGGTTGGAAATACAAATATTTTGAAGGGCTTAGTTTAGGGCCTCTTAACCTTGGCATTATTGGCATTTGGAGTTAGGTAATTCTCTTCCTGCCATAGAAGTCAGGCAAAGAGTGGGGTCTGTGGTAGTCAAGTTAGTCTGGAAATGCTGAGTTAAAATAAGCTAAACAGAACATTTTATTTGTGGGGCTTCTTAGACCTGCGATATGCCAATGAACATGCTAAATCTCTCAGAGGAGTCTGTGGTATTAGCATGCATTGAATACATGCGGGGCATTGCTGCATCAGGTACATTCATGGACTGTAAATAATAACGAACAGTTGTTAGTGCTTCATAGATGAGGTGTCTGCCAAATAGATTTTGTTTTTTTCCTTCTCACAATTTTCCAAGGTTGGTATGATTATTTCTTCTCATAGGAGAGAGAACCAGAACTCAGAATCAAAGTAGTTGCCCATAGCCACACGGCCCACAGGTGGGGAGCTGGGGACTGGAATGGGTTTGATTCTCAGTTGCATGTTTTTAATAGGGTTCCATGCTGCCTCCTGGGCACGGCCCTAAGCTTCTGAAGGTGATATTCTGCAAGAATCAGAGTACATCCTCCCTGTCAGGGATGCTGATTCTTACATTCAGAATTCTCTAGAGAGAAATTGTCCACTGGGTCCACAATTACAGGGACCAATGGAGGGCTCAGTGGAAAAATATTGGCTATCTTCAGCACAAAGAACTCTCTTTTGATTACAATTCTTAAGTAAGACTTTTTTTCTCCTGTCTGAAAATAAAAATTATGTAACTATGTTGTTTTATTTTTTTCCTTGGTTGCCAGGAAGCTCAGATCTCACATTTCCATCCTGTCTGACAGTTTTGTGCCCTTTCCTCTTGGTTTTATTATTTACTGTATGTACTTTTACACAGTTTATATGCTACTTCAAATGCTTGGTGGATAAGAAGGAATATATAAATACATATAATTAATAAATGAAAACTTTCCAAAATACCCTTAAAAAACAAACAACCCGTCAGTGCTTAAAATGGTTCCATCTGATTATATTTCTTAATCATATTGGGATACCCACGTGTGGACTATAGCCAGTAGTGGTTACACTTGGAGGAATGAAAAATAGCCATCTATATGGGATGATATGTTGTTTTTTAAAAAAATTAAACTAATATTTATATAGAGTTTTGGCTTTACACAGCCTTTGTATAAACAGTATCTTTTTTGATCTTGGCAGCTGGCCTCTCTACCTGGCAGCAGGTATCTTTAATACTATTCTCATTTGAGTGCTGATGAGTAAACCCAGGTGACTTATTTTTGCTTTTTAATGTCACTGGCCTAGACTAGCTTGTAGAAGCATTTGGAGATAGAAAGCAAGCATGTTGGACTTGAGCAGGGGTGGCAGACCTGCGATACTTGTAACTGACATGTCTCCTACCATTCCCCGCTGCCCCTGCACACAAGCTCCAGGGTCCAAGGGGTGGCAGGAGCAGCCCTAATTGACCTAAGCCCTCTGTTCTTCCTATCGAGCTCAACACAGCGTCTCAGACGCACGCAACCAGTGACATGAGGCAAGATATCCCAGGACTAGACATTTTTAGAATTCTGTTAAACTGAAAAATTCTCAAATTGTATAATTGTATACTATATTAGAAACTTGAGATCATCGAACAGGATGGATTTTGTCTGTAAGCATCTGCCTGGCAATTTTAAATGGAGCAGTGCGATTTTGACTGCTGTGGCTGCTGAAATAAAATAACACGGGCTGGGTGGTTTAAACAGAAACTTGTTTCTCACAGTTCTGGAGGCTAGAAGGCCAGGTTCAAGGTGCCAGCCAATTTGGTTTCTGGTGAGGACCCTCCTCCTGGTTTGCCGATGGTACCTTCTCACGTGGCCTTTCCTCGGTGTGTGCCATGAGGAGAGAGAGGGCGGGAGAGAGGAAAAGATGGGGAGATAGCTTCCTTTGTTATCTGGCCATTGATGAGGTGAGATCTCTTACCATCACTCAACGTCATGATGGTGAAATCATAACCTAGTATTCTTCAGGTAGGGATTGCTTGTTATTTAAGACCACACTTATATTCTTTTCAATCCCATTTCTTTAATTTCATAACCATGTGCTAGAAAAATGGCCAAATGGAAAAAGAATCTGTGGACCGTTGAATGGCAATCATAGATCATCTCTGTTTCCAATCTCTTTCTCTCTTTCAAGAATAAGGGACCCTGAGCTTTGCACGATAAAGCTGCAAGTCAAACTAAATTATGCTGAGCAAAAATAAATTCTTTTACTGAGAATCTCCCAGGAGTTTTGATATTTTTGACTCTTGCTCACTAAATATGGAAAAGATTGAGACACCATGAGAAGCAGGGGAGCTGTTTTGCTTTTTTTAGTCCTTCTTTAAAGAAATCCTTTCATCCCTTTAATTCTGTTTACAATATATCAGAAATCCTTTCCCTGTAAAAAAGTCACAGCCCTCTGCATGGGAGTTTCTGGAGATGTTCCCTAAGATTCCATTTTCATACAATGAGTTCATCTTTGTGTGGTTATTCCACCAACTGACACATAGTTAGGTTTGCTTAATTTTGTTTATATAATATTTAAGTAAATATTTATTCATAGTTCTCATTTTTAGGATTGTTTTTGTATTAAATTACCTTTGCTGTAATTATGCAAAATATCAAATAATTCCAAAGTTAAATCTGTAAAACAAGGTATATTCAAGGTATATTTCCTGGCTCTACCTATTTCTTCTTCTATCTACAGGTAACTAAAAAAAAAAATTATGGTTTATTACTCCATTTTAAAAACATAAGCAAATGTGCATGTATCTCCTTATAGTTCCCTCCTTAGATAAACAATAGGATACCAAGCATACCTTTTCTCCTCTTTTGTACTTAACAATCTGTTTTGAAAATCACTCCTGAGTAGCATATATAGACTGAATTCCCAAAAAGGTGTATTTTTAACTTTGTTCGTGCACTGTCCAGATCTTAACAGTCTGTAGGGCCACACAGGGAAAAACATGACCCTGTGGGAAGATCCTCTCATATATTGTGGGTGGAAATGTCAACTGTTGCAACCACCTTGAAAGGCAATTTGGCAAAATCTGAAAATGATAGAAGTGTGTTCACTACATCCCAGCAAGTCCTTTCTAAAGCAACTCTCAATGTTGAAGGCATATGACATTATTCATAATAGTGGGAATAAAACAATAA
Organism: Manis pentadactyla; assembly: GCF_030020395.1. Taxonomy (NCBI): domain Eukaryota; kingdom Metazoa; phylum Chordata; class Mammalia; order Pholidota; family Manidae; genus Manis; species Manis pentadactyla. The sequence continues at coordinate 152,707,530 of NC_080021.1, read as the reverse complement.
AACCTAAAGGTCCATCCAAGAGAAAATGGCTACATTAAGTTGTGATATATTTGAGTGATAGAATGCTATAAGCAATTAAAAGAAATTAATCAATATATAACAACATAGGTTTCAAAACCATATTGTTAAATAAAAACCAGACTGTAAAAATGAATATGGCAACATCATTTATGTAAAATTAAAATCTACAAAACAGTAGATAGCTACATAAACAGACAGTAACCGTGTTAAAACATGAACAGAGGTCTCTTTTCTGTGAGCTCTCTGTGGTGGGAACAGGGTCGAACCTGGGAAATTGAAGTGTTTCTACAGTGTTTTTCTGTCTCTCTGATCATTGCCTGCCTTGCCTTTCAGGTTTCTTCTATGGTTTAGGTTTGATTGATTGATTGACTAATCGATATTTCTACTTAGACTCATCCTTGCCAACAAATACCCAGAAGAAAATATCGACCGTGCTGAGCAGGAATGTGCCGTAGGGGACCAGGGTGAAAGCAGCGGTGGTCGTTGAGATAAGAGAGAATTCCAAGGCCGTTAGTATTTGGTGATCTCTGCAACCTTGCAGAAGGAAGATATTCTTGTGTGAACATGTCAGATCTGTCAAAAGTACATGAAATCGGCTCCTGAAATTGCAAAATATCAGTTATGTGCTGCGTGTTTTGTGACAGCGTAAAGTGCAAATTTTCATCATTGTAGTACACCAAAACAGAGAAAAACCAAGCCCTGGGCAATGTCAGGCCGAAGCCGCAGTGCTTTGGGTTGGGAGAAACAGTGTTGCACCGTAAGAAATGAGATTTTAGGCCATTGGACACAATTTGCAGCCCAGAGACATTTTTGTTGAGATCATTTTGGAAAAAATATTTTGTTTAATTTTTATTGAAAAATATGAAAAAAAATGCATTATTTAAAAAGGGATAAACATGTAATGGGAAATTTCATACTTAAAAAAAAATATCCAGGTGTCTGGATTTTTTTGAAAAATCAGAGGGTTTGGCTCCACTGGCTCCCTTGTATGCCATGGTAGGTAGTGATCCCCGGGAGGTGTTACCCCCTTTAGGTAGGGCATGTGCTCTTCTGCTAACCACAGTTCCCACCTGATCAGCCACTTATTTGTTACCTACCTGATTATCAGATTGGTGATGCCCAGTTGAGGGCAGCAGATGACAGCATTTACATTTCTCCCCCAGCACCCTTTCCTCCTTCCAAACATATTAGTCATGTGTTTCCAACTATATTCAAACTGAAACTCAGGCGGCTGCCGGGGCCCCACCATTCTTCCTCAGGTCGTTTTATTTGGGATTTGGACAGTGTGATTCCATTAAAATCACATACAGAAGGTCATTGAAACCCCACTGCCTTGGCGGCAGGAATATGGTCTTAGCCTTCATTCTCGGTCCTAGACGGCTGTGGAAGGTGATTGAGAGGGAGTAGCAGAGAGTACCCAGCAGCCAAAAATGATTTTTATGATTCTGAATGCAGGCCACACTGTATTATTTATAACACCCATAGCAATAATTCCCAAAGAACTAAGTCTAATCAAGAATTTCTGCTCATTATCTAGTGAGAAAATAGATTGGGATGAATCTCAAACCCCAACCATGCTGATGGCACGGGGTGGGGCTGGGAGGGCGAGGACACCCCAGGTGGTGTCTGTTGGGGTGAGGAGGAAGAGGGCCCCAACAGCAGGTTCAAATAGGTCGTCCTATCCCAAGGACTCATGTCTGCTGGGAAGCCTTTCAGAAGACTTCCTGTTCGATGCTGTGGGTGGAGGGGGTTGAGATGAGTCAGTGTGGACTGAAGGGCTCAGATACAATAGACACTGCTGGACTAAATAGAGCACATGCGGCCAGAGCCAGAATTTCTCCATTAAGTGGGCACATGCATGTTGTGAACCAAGGGGTCTTTGGAAGGGACCATCCAAGAGAGACCCACCGCCACCAAAAGTTTCCAAAGTTCCATTTCTAGCTCTGCTTCCTTGCCCGCCTGATAGCCCATTATTAGAGTCATTTCTTTGTATGCAGGCTGTTCCTTAGGCAGTATCTCTTTTTATATAAATATATTTGAGAGAAACTTTGAAAAAGCTTTAAAAAATACATTTACTGTCTGTGCCAGGTTCTCTCTTATGCATGAATTCATGCCCAAGGTCACACAGCTAGTAAGTGGTCACCAGGATGGGAGCTCCTCCAAGTTCATTGCTCGATGTGATAGTTTTCCAGGCATCTTCCTGGGATACCTGGAGGTCCGGGAGACCCTTTCAGTGGATCTGTGAAGCACTATTTTCAAGACTATTTTCCTAGTAATGCTGAGACAGCATTTACTTTTTTTACTCTCACTCTCTCACGAACAGATGATGGAGTTTTCCAGAGGCTATGTGACATGTGATATCACAACAGATCGAATGCAGAAGCAGATATGGGACTCCAGCCATCATCTATTAAGCCAGACACTAAAGAGGTTTTCAAATACATAGAACAATGCCATTCTACTCACTCACATTTTTATTTTGGAGCTCTTTGGAGTTGTCAATAATTTTGAAGAGTGTAAAGCATCCTAAGATCAAAACATATGAGAAACGTTGCTCTGTGGCCCAGCTAGCACGGTGCCTACCATGTCCATCTGAGTGTGGGTTGACATCCTTTTCCTCTGAGGCAACAGCTAAGAGAGGCACTGCATGTGGGAGCAGGGAGGGGAGAAATGCGGTCTCCATCCAACGTAGACGCAGACTTAGACATGAGAAAGTAGCAGGAAGATCCTCAGCAAGAGGAGAGGACACAGAGAGGGGAGTCAGGAGGAACTAGGAACAGACCTTCTCTTCACCCAGGATGGGTAGTTGGATATTCTGGTGTAATGGTAGGGACAGAGACCCAGTTCAGAAGACTTGCGTTAGCAAAACCACTTCTAAGTGGTGTGATCTGGGAATATCCCTTATCTTTACTGGGCTTTACTTTCCTTTGCTTTTGGTTGGACCAGATCAGGACTTTAACCCAGGATTATGATAGAATAATAGATATTAACACATGTAGCCAGAACTAATGATAAAATAGATACAATTGACTAGTTTATAAATGTTTACTTAATAAAAAGTTAAGGCAGATTTTGCAATATCTCCTACCATAATGCCACTCTACTGAGTTGAGTTCTGATGTGTTTTCTTGCATGGACCTACTGCTAGCACAGAATGGCTTGGCCCAGGGGGTATACAGTCACCATAGCAGAGAAGAGAGGCAAAGAACTGTTGAAGGTAGTTAGTTGACTTAGTCAAGTTCCCTTTTGGCTCAAAATCTCTAGAGGTCTAAAACAGTGTTTGGTGCCTATTCTGTTGACACAAGTCCTCAGAGAACAGAGGAGAGACCTACTTGGAAGGAGGGTCAAGAGTTTTTAGACTGTCCAGACACATAGTCTTGGGACTATTTCTCAACTCGGTCACCTGATGATTGTGTGTTTTTGAAAAAGAGAAATAATCTCTCTGTAAGAGGAGGGTGATAATGCCCACCTTATTAGGCTGCTGTAGCTGGTCAGTGAGAAAACATGTCCTATTGGTTGGCTCATAGTCAGCAATCAATAAACACTGGCTTTCTCTTTTCTCAAAATGCACAAATAGAGAACTCAGAGATACAATATAAAAGGTTTATCCTTTCTAGATGCCTCTAGTGAGAGGGAGGGCTGCCCCAGAGAAGTGAGGTCTGAGCACTTAGATACTGAATAGGAGGGGAAACAATTTTCTGTCCTGAAGCTGAGCAGGTCTGGAGATGCCATCTGGGTGGCATGTTGCTTCCTGGGGGCCACATGGAATGTCTCCTCATTCATATCTGCTCCCCAGGGTCCCACTTCCTGGGAAACATGTCAGATGAACCACAGCCAGCAAAAACAGTGCTCCCCATTTATCATCTTCAGGCTGGTTTAGTGGAGCCATTTGCTTTCCAACAGGTGAGTTGGATGAGATGGATTACATGTTGTCAAAATGGTACGTAATGGGATGCTGTGGTCATCCCTTTGTGATGTAGAAGTGGGAAACATTTAAACATTTTCAGTTAGTTTAAAAACAAGCTCAACAAATAGGTAGTTATGATTCCCAGTCCTCCCCGTCTGTCTGTTTTACTTACTGATTTTAAACCACAAGGTTTGCCTCCCTCAGGTTTTTAAAAGACAACCTCCTTGTCACAAAAGTGTTTGGAGAAGATGAAAATGCTAGTAGAATTAAACATTATTTTACAGCGCTTTGTACAAGTAAACACGGCAGGCAGAGTTCTGACAGGATGTCAAGTTACATGGGTTGGTTCCATCAAATAAGCTCCAACTGAAAAGCTGCTGTCTGTCAGTTTAGCGCACAAAGAGCTGTAGAACTCCAGGTGCATGGATTGCACACCCTCTGAGAGGCAGGGAGTGGAGTCTGAGAGGGCTGGGTTTGAATTGGCGCTCCAATATTTACTAGGTGTGTGATTTTGGGAATAACTTTTAACCATACTGAGCCTCAAGTTTCTTATCTATGGGTTAGGGGTAATAAATCTACCTTGTAGAACTGTTCTGCAGATTAGACATACTGTATGTGAGTGTGTTATAATAACAGATGCCTAATAAATGGTTACTCTGCTGATGATAATGCTCTTTAGTCTGTGCTCACAAATTGAGCATACCTAGTCTAACCAGAACTATTTGCCCTGTTGAGTTTTCTCAAAGTAGTCCTTTAAATACCATACTCTTTTTAGTTCTGTCCTCTAGTCTGGGTGAAAGTAGGATCGAGTCTTTGAGTTGAGTAATGCTAGAAGGGAGGGGGGTGTATTTTGCAACCCCCGATGTAATAATTGATTCAGTCAAGGACGGTGTCGGTGGATAGTAAAATCATTAGGTGAAAGGTTGTGGGAAACAGCACATCCATGTGTTTCCCAAGAATCACCCCACCATTTATTTATGAATTGTAAAGGTGAACTGTATCTTTACATCAGAAAGATCTAGTGGTCAAACTTGGCACCACTCTTCCTAGAAATAGCTGGTATGAGTTTCCTCCAAGGTGTGATGCAAAAGTATGTAAGACACCTGTGAAACATTCCTGCTAAATATGTTCAACCTGACTGACGAAGCCTTTAGACAAAACTTCCAGCTTATAAAGGGGACAGAGGAGCATGAGGAACAAGAGGAAATGGTCATACTAAGCAGAACCTGGGATTCTCTACAAGACAATTAGCTTGGACTCTTCAAAAACTCAATATCATGAAAAATAAGTGTGCGCTGGGAAATTGCTCTAGACAGAAAAGCTAAAGAGATATGTCAAGTTGATGTGATGATTTGGAAAACAAAAATTAGCTACAGAAATAAATTTGGAAACAGTTGGAGAAATTTGAATATGAACTGGATATTAGATGACATTAAGGATTATTACTGATTTTCTTAGGCATGATATGACATTGTAGTTATGGAGGAGAATATTATTCTTAGGAGATGAATTTTGAAGTATATGGAGGTGATGTGTTTCAACTATTGCAACTTACTTTCCTATAGTTCTGGAAAAAATACTTACAGAGAGAAAGCAAACAGAGCAACATATCAATAATCATTGAACATAGGTAGAGGATATAAGACTATTCATTGTCCTATTCATCAATGTTTCTGTATGTTTGAAAACTTCCACAATTAAGAGGTAAATGGAGAAAAAAGAGGGAGAGGAAGACTCAAGAATGATACTAGACTTCCAGCTAACTTATGCAAGGATTCAAAGGCTTCCTGGGAAAACTAAGAGACACAACAATGCTCGGTGCTGCACGTTTAGGGAAGAGCAGCTTGTACTGGTTTGAAAAAAAAAAAGCAGAGGAAGTCTGTTCACTTACAATATGCGGTGTGAGAGAGAGGAACTGTAGTTATGTGTCAACCCCATAAAATGATGATGGGAAAGACCAAGTGCTTAGATATGGGTAGTGTTCTCATCAGGGGACAGTCCTTCGTGAGGTGGAGGCAGGAAGCCGGCTCAAGACAAACTGAGATAATGGATGAGGCTATTAGTTCATCTTCCTCTGCAGGCAGAGCTTCTAGTTGGAGGGCTGTAGAAAATCTTTGGTTTGTAGGAGACTTGAAGGGGGATAGACTGTTTGCCTTGCCTTCAGCGGGAATGGACTGACTGACTGAATTCAGGATCTTACTGTCTCTCCTTCAGTGCATCTGTTCAGCAGCTGCGGAGGAGGACAGGTGAATGCTTTCCACTTACGTCATAGCTCATCCAGCTGTCAGCCTGGTTTCCACTGCAGACAGACGTTCCAAAATAACTGCGTGTGCTTTTTGTTTTGCCGGCCTGCATGAGTCTCCAAGTTTTGGAGCTGGAGAGACACCTGGTTCTTAACCTGGGGGTCAGAGATTCTTCCCGTGGTGACTGTGGATGGATTTCAGGGATTCCATGAACCCCTTCAAACAGTCTCCCAAATCTAAGCTTTTTTGCCTAGGAAGAGTTCCTGTATTTTAACAGATTCTCATAAGTGGTTATAACTCAAGAAATTTAAGAGTCACTGATCTGGGTCCAACCCCTACACCCCACATTAACAGACAGAGAAACTGAGAAAATTAGGGGAAAAAAGCAGTTATTGAAATTTTTGGTATGTCTGTATACTTTATAGAACTGACCTGGTTTTCTGCCACTGCAGACTGAGCTAATGGCCCAGTAAAATTGGTTGAATGAAATAGAGTCACTAGGGAGCTTTTGCTGTCAGCATAGAAACCCCAAATAGCAGAGACAAGTCTGGTTGAAATCCCTAGGAAGCAACATAATTTAGGAGCTACCCCTGCAGTATTTGGAAACCAGTGACACAGGGGAGACCAGTTCAGTTTTTTTTGCATTACATTTGAGCTTCGAGAAAAAAAATCCCTGAGAAATACTAAAGTCAACAAATTCCATCCCTCCACCCACTTTCCTCTTCACCTAGTCCCTCCACCCCATTTCCAAAAAATGTGGGTCCCTTGCTACTTAGACTGTTGCAGTTGCTCATGAAAGATACCAACTTGATTTAAAACCAAAGTGTGTGGGAGAGGTATATTCCCTGTTGCTGCTGAGACAAATTACCACAAACACAGTGGCTCAAAACAACACAGATTTATTCTCTTACAGTTCTGGAGGTTAGGAGTCAAAAAAGAGTCTTTAGGGGCCCGAATCAACATGTGAGCAGGTCTAGTTCCTTCTGGACGCTAGGAGAGGGATCCTTTCCTTGTCGTTCCCAGCTTCTAGAGGCCGCTTGCATAGCTTGGCTCTCAGCCCCTTGTTGCATCTTCAGAGCCTCACTTCAATCTGCTTCTGTTGTCACACAACGTTGTCTTGGATTCTGACTTTCCTGCCTCCCTCTTGTAAGTACCCTTGTGATTACTTTGGGCCCTATGTGGATAATCCAACATCATCTCCCTATCTCAAGATCCTTAACTGAATCAAATCTGCAAAGTCTCTCTTGCCATAAAAGATAACATTCATAGGTTTGGGGGATCTTTGGGAGTCCATCACTTAGACTACCTCAGGGGGGATTTATTTTAGGGATACTGATGTGTTTTTAAACCTCAAAGGTCTAAAGTTGGAACTACAGTCATGTCCCAGGAAGGATCTAGAATCTTTCTGTTTCTCATATCTGCTCCTGTCCGTCTATATTCATTCTTTCTCTCTTTCTCAGCAGGTTGACTACCTATGCAACTCAGTCATATGGAAGAACATGATGTTCAATGATTCCTGAGTCTATGAATTACGGTTTCACTATTCAGAGATTGCCCCTGCACACCATGCCTAGTCCACATTCCCAAGGAAAAAGCTCTGACCGACACTCTTGGGTCAATGTCATCCCTTGTTATGGAGGTAGTCAAACTTGTGGCTGTAAGCAAAGGATACATATTGTACCTTTTTCCTTCTACCTTGTACAAAATCACTGCCAGCAAAAGGCTTTTCAAGTGATACACAACTGGACATACACTAAAAATAGTCCTCTGTCTAGGATGACTAATTTGCCAGGGAATTAATTAAGGAAGTAATATTCCAAATAGAATTCACTAGCCCTTGGTCAGTGTTTTTCAAATAGTGGGTGTCCATAAAACATTTCTTGAGTTGAGTTGTGAAATTTCTTTAGTCTTTTTATGCATGGGGTTTTACCACCTTTGGTCTGGAATCTTGCCATCAGTCCCTCTGCACTTCTCTGTCCTCTGCCGTGCCATATTTTTACATGCCACGCTTTTGTCCAGAATTCTTCAGTCACTTTCTTATTATCACAGTATAAAGTCCAAACTCTATCCTGCCATTTATGTATAAAAGGATGACCCACCTTTTCTCCAGCTGGGACAGAATAATAATTTAATAGATGTGTTGAGAAGATTAAGTGAATACGAGGGACTGTTATATTTTCTCACATGTCTCCAGTGTGAGTCCTCTGCCCCGATCAGGTTGGCCTCCTACAGTCCCCAAGCATGTCTTAATTATTCTCGGGGCTACATCTTTGTTTCTGCTGAGACTCCAGTCTTGAGCATGCTTGACTCTCACTTCTTGTCTTCTTCAGTCCTGTCTATTCCTTTAGGCTTTGCAAGGCTACAAATATTCATTGTTTCCTCCTAGTTCTAAAAGCATCTCTAGTCTGTTCTTATTGTGGTTATGTAGTCCAATTCCCTACCCAAAGGTGGAAAACCATCCATACGGTGCCTTCCCTGTGGCCATTGTGCTTCTACTTGAACACTTCTGCTGTTGAGGAGCTAAGCCTGGACTGCTCATCCCCATGCTTTTTAACAGCTCTAATTAAATAACTATAACATGTAATTATCTTTTTAGTCATGACATTCTTGCCTTTTTAATAAAATTTCCAGTTCTTTCAGGTGAACAAAGTAGCTGCTCAAAAGGCATCGATTGTATTTATGTCTAAAATTATAATTTCATGACATTAGTAGTTAAACAATTGCTACCACTTTTCTTTTTTTTTCTTCCAACTTTACCATTCCTCAGAGGCAATGACTTACCATTAAAGGGTTTGTGATTATTGTGACAATGCCTAGAACAGATCTCTGAACAGGAAGAGGCAAAGAAAAACCATCCTGGTTTATATCTATTGATACTTATTGAAACCAACTTCTCTTGGGCCACTTTAGATTACTCTTAGACAGTATTTGAATTGTTAGAAAAAATAAGTTCTGTTGCAAAACTTTTACTCTTTTTTCTCCCTTTTGGTGCATTCTTCCAGTCTTTTCACTATTCTTAAATAAATATATGTATCTATGTCTATAAACCTGGTTTAGTTTTTACAAATTGGGATTAGACCATACATGGTGCTCTTCATTTCCCTTTAAAAAGATGTGATAATATCTAGAGGGCAGTATGCTCAGTGAAATAAGCCAGGTGGAGAAAGACAAATATCAAATGATTTTACTCAGTTTTGGAGTATAACAACAAAGCAAAAACAGAAGGAAGAAAATAGCAGTAGATTTAACAGACACCGAGAAGGGACTAGTGGTTACCAAAGGGAAGGGGCTGGGGAGGGTGGGTAGAGAGGGAGGGAGAAGGGGATTAAGGGGCACTACAGCTCACAATCACCATATAGGCAGGTCACAGGGATGGTAGGTAGCATAGCACAGAATACAATTAATGATTCTATAACATCTTCCTGCATTGGTAGACAATGACCGCAATGGAGGGGGTGAGGACTTGATAATACGGGAAAATGTTGAACCACTGTGTTGTGTATGTGAAACAATAAGATTGTATATCAATGACACTTTAATAAAAAAAATGGAAGAAAGATGTGATAATGTACCAATGGCACCTTTTCATATCAATATACCAAGATTTAATTATTCTTAATGGCTGTATGGTATGGCACAATTGATCTATTTTTTTTCTCCTATTGATCAGGACATATAATTTCCAACTAATTCTTGAATTTTGATTTTCTTACCTCAAAAGATATCAAAAAGATAAGTGATCACCACACTCCTACTCACAAATTCACCCAGTGTTAAAGGTTAAATATTCCCCCCATCCCCAAATTCCTGTGTTGAAATCCTAGCCCCTGTACCTCAGAATGTGACCTTAGTCAGGGAATAGGGTCATTGCAGATGTAACTAATTAAGATGAGATCATACTGGAGTAGGGTGGGTCCCATACTGGTATCCTTATAAAAAAGGGAAATTTGGATACAGACAGCACACAAAAGGAATGTCATGTGAAGATGAAGGCATAGAGTGGGGTGATGCTGCTATGACACAGATTGCTAGCAAAGCACCAGCACTGAGGGGAGAGCTCTGGAGCAGATTCTCCCCCACAGCCCTCAGAAGGAACCAACCCTGTCAATACCTTGGTCTTGGACTTGTGGCTTCCAGCACTGTGAGACAGTATATTTCTGCTGTTTAAGCCACCTAGTTTCTGGTATTTTGTTAAGGCAGACCTAACAAACAAATACATGCAGTCTTTAGGGAAAAAAAGGATATTTAGTGCTTCAGACAAAGACTATTAGGACAATAGTTCATGGTTGTGAGTGAAGCCCTTTCTAGGGTGACCATGTTATGTCATAGTGTCTATGCTGACCATATATTTTAAGATAATGACTGATGTAGCCCAAAGCTTCCAGAAAATGGCTCAAACTGTAAGAAAACAGTGTGCTGAATGTTTGGGCAGAAGCCAATTTAAGAACCAGAGATAAGACAGGTGGGGGAAGAAGAAATGATTACTGATAACTGTCCAGTAATAAGAATGTGGTGATCTAGACCTTTATATGGCAAGCCATGTTGTGGCTTGTAATTAAATAGGGGAAACAGTAGGTAATGATAAACAAGCTCTAGAGAATTTAGTCTTCCTCTACCTACAGCATTATGTTCTTCAGGGAAGTCCTGTGTTGGTCTAAATTTGAGATTTTGGTAGCAAAAGATGGTTGACCTGATTTTCCAGGAAATCCTAGGGCATGTGTTTGAACACTGTGTGTGTTATGTACATGTACATACTTGGGAACATAAAAGTTCCTTGCAGAAAACTATGTGAGTCATTCCATTTTCAAGAAATTGATTAGATAGAGCCAGTAGGAAGGTAAAGATAGAGATGCTAGTTGGAGCAAAGCCTCATTCTCAAATCTGGGTTCCATGTTGGAGATGCAGCTAATGAACTGGGGCTTCTTGGGAGTTCTAACCAGGATGAAGCACTGTAAGATTTGAAGGCTTTTCAAATTAATGTTCCTCTTATCCAGCGTATCCTCCCCTATCTTATTAGCTAAACCCTCCCTGTTCTTCAGGGCACATTCCAGTACAGGCTCCTCCACAGAGACTTCCTTGCCCTGAGCCACAGAGCATTGTTACTCCTCTGAACTTCTAGACTCTTATTTTTCATGCTCTATTCCTTAGGCAACTCAGTGTGAATTACAAGACTTATATGGTCACATTTTATTACAGCTAGATTTAAAACTCCATGGGGGAGGGATTTTCCCTACTTTATTCACCTTAGCACACCACTGGGCACATAATGGATGCTCAGCAACTATTTTCTTGAATAAAGAGTTGCATGCACATATATTCTGCAATTTCTCTCCCCACTGCTATTTTAAGTTCAAGTATTTGAAAGGTCAATGAGCACTACTTATTATTTTTGGCAAGAGCTACAATGAGAATTATTCATGGGAGTGGGATTGAGACCCTTTCTCCCATTCTTTAGCTCTCTTAAAGCCAAGCTGATTAAATATCATATTTTAAAATGGATCATGAAAGCATGCCCGCTACACTTCTAGTGTGAAGACAAGTTCCCCACGTCTCTCTCATCCAGCCAAATTGCCACTCTTGTCTTTGTCTTTCCTACATATAAATTACAGAGCTGCCTCCCGGTTTTTACATCCTTTACCATAGGGGTCCAGTACTCCAGTTCGTATGAGGGACTTCCAGGTAATGTTAGTGAGTTAAGGGGATGATATTTAAGATACAGACAGGAGTGGTGGAGACTTTGATGTAAGAGAGCACATGCTCATTTTAAAGGGACAGCCAAGATGTTTATGTCACCTCATTTCTGGTATTTTGTTAAGGCAGACCTAGCAAAATGACTCAGGTGATTACTGTTACATGGAAATACAGGTCTCATATTATTAGATCTTCAGATTTTTCAAGAGAAGCCAGAAATACAGAATTAGATGTAAAGTACGTAAATTTTTAAATGTTTCAAATTTTAAAAAACACTGTGCTGGCCAACAACACTGCTTTTCTGCTGGCTAGATATGACCCACAGGCTACCAGTTTGTAACTTCTGTTCTGCAGGTAAATTATGGGGCCCAAGGCAATCATCTCTGTGTACCCCAAGAATTTTTGGCACAAGGATGGTGGAGATCAAATGGCGGCAAATGAATGCACAAGGGAGTCCAAGTCATGTTTTGAACTACTTAAGTTTTTTTATTGTAAAACATTTGTTACAGAAATTTCAGAAAGTTTTTCCCATTTGTATCTGCTAACTTCTGCTTTGAATTATGTATCTAAAGGAACAAGCTCAAAGTGCATTGTGAATCCAATAATAGACATTTAAAAAAGAACAATTCCCCTAAGGATTTATATATATTTATAATGTCAATAGATATGCAAACTGTGTCTGTCCATACACAAAGAAGGAAAAGATGTGTATATATTTAACAAAACCAATTTCAAAATTGCTGTATTTATAGGAATTCATTTAAAAATGATATTTGAATCATTTCCCCCATTATAAACTATGGTTAGAACGTTTACAAATGAGAGTCTAAAGCTCTATATTATGAAACAGCTATGAGTTCAGTACATTGCATGTACTGTTTTGCACAGCAGGAGCAGCAATATGAACTCAGGTCAGAGGCTGTAGCAACAAGAAGCAGCTAAGCCTTGATACAATGCTGCGGTGCTCTTCTTCTGAACCTCCCTCACAAAGATCCTGGATTTTGGTCCTGAATGAGGCAGCTCACAAATATCCATGCATAGTTCATTCGGGAGAACAGGAATAATCCTGAATAGGGTAAGTTCCTTTCTCCCCCACCTCAATGCTCATTATATTTCGCATATATACTAAGAATCAAAAATGTGACCCTGACTGGCTCTAACTCAGAGGTCCCAAACTACTGCCTCTGGGACTGAATGCTGCTGGCAGACACATTTGTTTGGCTAGCACAGTGTTTGCGAACTGGAATGTGGATGTCTTTGCAGCGGGATGCTTGTTCTCTCATGCCCTACAAGCTCTACTTCCTGTTGTCTTTCACCTGTCCGACAGGCACATTTGTGTCCTGGATCCAGCCCCTCCACATGTTTTAGTTTGCAGCCCCACAGTCGAGTTGCAGCTAGCTGGCTCTGATGATATGTGGGAAGCTGGGTTGAAGGTGTGAGGGAGCCTTTTCAGATTCAGACAGGCAAAGAATTGCATGAGGCTGATGCAAACACCAGCTGAGTTTGGAGCAGTGGGTAAAGCTAGCGGGAGGGGGCTAAGTAAATGGGAAGTGTAGGGCTCAGAAAAGTCTGAATGTTTGGCTTTTTCCAAGTAGTCACTGTTTCAGCTTACTATCAGGGTCCATGGGGTACTGAGGTAATAGGAGTGAGTGTCTGTCGGTCTGGCAAAAAAGTATCTTGTGCTGGGCTAAGAGAAGGAAGAGAGTTAAGGGGGTGAAAAAGAATGTGTGACACGTAAGAAGAAGAGAAAGCCTAGGCAATGCAGGCTGAGAGAAACTTTGCTCTATTTATTTGAAGATCCAGGCACTAGGCTGAACTTCCCTCTGTGTCCCACAGCTCTCAGCTGCCTGCCTGCTCCAGAGGAAGGCCCGGGTCAAGGCTGGCACTGACACTCTGCAGAAAGCCTATGGACTTCTGGCCACACGTCCCTTTCACTTTCTAGCACACAAACATTGTGCGGATAGCAGTGGCCTGAAGCTTAAATGGGCTGGTAGACTAGGTAAGTTAGAGGAGGGAAAATTCACCTCATTCTTACAGCCATCTGGATTACTTGGCCACCAAAACCCTCTCTTAGCCTCATGTCTTTACTGACATGAAGAAACTGTCACGTCTTCATTTCATTAGCAGTCACCAGTACAAGCAGTTCATCAGAGAAAAGATAACAACTACCCTCTCCAATGAATTAAGAAAGAAAAAAGAATCACGTGTTCCTTAAATCAGAACTAACTCCTCCTGTGGTTGACTCCAATCTGGGAAAAAGAATGTGTGACACGTAAAAAGAAGAGAAAGCCTAGGCAGTGCAGGCTGAGAGAAACTTTGCTCTATTCATTTGAAGATCAGTCAATTATAAGACAGTGCAAATAGGTTCTGCTCTTCCAGCCGTTGAATGGCTTCTAATGATGAAATGGTGATTTCTTTAAAGGGCAAACTCTTTAAAGACCAGAGTCACCCAGTGCTTGATCAGACACCCACTCCCCCTTCTCTTGCCCTCCTCCAAGTCAGGCTCACAGACAAGGTGATAAAAGCCACAGGTAAGAAGGTGGGCATTTGTATTACTGGACCATCATTCATCATGGTCTGTGGATTTCTGCACTGTCACAAGCAGACTTCTCATTCTCATCACTGGTTTAGCAATTTGTACCCAGTGGCCCTAAAGAATCAGAAATGTGTCTTTCACATATCACAGATACACTAACACCTAGACCTTGGTAAACCCAAGTGGTGTTGGCTAGCCATCTCTGGGTCTCATAGCTATACACCCTGTGGTCAATTCTTCATTTCATATGATTTGTTCAGAGCTTTAAAAAAGATTTTAAAAAACCCGTGGCTACTATTTTGTTTTCAGTTTTCAAAACCTGAACATAATCTCCAAACATAGGAAGGAACCCAACAATCTGAATGAGTTTCTAATGGGCTTAAGTATCAAGCAAGCAATAGCAAAATGTGATGTGCCTTTAAAAAGTCAAAAGAAATGCATAAAGCAGTGCATGCATTTTGTTGCCACAAAATTAAGACTTGACTGGAGAGGGATTACTTCATTTAAGTCACATTGTTATTGTTAGAGAATAGTGACTTAGAACGCAACATCTAGAACAAGTATATAACCATCTACACACTAGCATCACTTTTTCTATAAACAAACATGATAGTGTTACTCAAATGAGCATATTTATAAAATACTGTACACTGCTTCTGCATGGGGTCAGCAGATGTAAACAAACAGCTAATTCAACTGTAGTTTAAAATGTTATTTTAAGTTCATTTGTCGTATAGTCTTTTGCATAACATGCCAGTTGTTCTTTCACAAAATCACAACTTGCCTGTTACCACAGCCCACAGGGCTGGTTAGACAATGTATGTTAGCTTATACAAATATCTTACAGGGTCTACAGGGGAGTGAAACACAAAGCAGAACAGGAATAAAACTGCTCATTTCATGAGGATTCTAAATAACATGGAATTGGGAACATAATCAGTCCTTGCAACATGTGCTTCTTTATTGAATGTCACAGATTTGCAAATCATTATAAAGCCGTCCTGTAACGTTCATTAATATGACCACATGCTACAACTATTTGGGTTAAACACAAGTCACATATATGTTTATGTGTGTTTTATAATACAGGATTGCCCAGCATGTTAAATGGTACAGCCTATAGACCCAGCATGATGGATGACTGGACAATATTTATCATTAAAGAAGTTAAACAGTCCAAACATTACAAGTACATTTTTCCCATTTGATTATTCTTATATATATATGTGTGTGTGTGTATAAATATATATATTTACATATATATATATATACACACACACACACACACATATATATATATATATATATATTTTTTTTTTTAAAGGGGAACTTTCAAAGTGCTAAATAATATCCTAGACCTGGAAGCTTAGACTTAAAAAAAAAATCAAATTCTTTAAAGTGCTGCATTCTGATTGCAATATACCTTTCAGCTTGGAGAAATATACAAACTAGTCATGACATCTCTGAGCAAGTTTTCCAGCTCCTCATTTAATTCCATGGAGGAGGGAGTTTGTAACTATCAATATAAAGTATGTTGGTTAATCAGGAAATTTCCATGGTCAGGTTCATAAAACACCCTTATTTTTTCCAAAAGGAACAAGCAATTTAGAGCAAATCATTACATATGGTAGTATATAAAAATTGGCACCTTAGAACCAGATGATTAAACCAAAGCTATTACTTTCTTGAGCTCTCTGTGACTTTATTTATGTTCCTCAATAATGTGCTGCCCATGAGCTGCTTAATTCACAGAGACAGGTAATTAACATCCCCCCGATCAGGGACATGGTGGAATAAATGAGTTACGCACAAGCTGACTGTACAAGGCCATGGAATCAATGCCACATCGGTGTGCAGAGAACCCAGAAATGGAGAGACATGGATCAAAACATAACATACATGTATGTGCACAGGAACGAAATGGCTCATGAAAGTTACATAGCTTGTGTTAAAGTCATTTAGATTTGGCTTATATATTTCACACACTTTACAAAAGGTGCAAGAGTTTCATTTTCATGCAAACAAAAGAACCAGGTAGACACAAGGTCAGGACTGTTAAGCACTTTGTTTCCCAGGTCCTGTTCTGTTCTCCCCAGAAACTGAAAGGAAACCTGTGCTCACTCATCATTTCTTTCCCCCATTTTCAGTCTGGTCCAGGATGAGGTCCTGGTGGGCTGTGATGTCCTGCCCTGTGATCAAAGATGAATGGTTTCACCTCCTTGGATTCCTCTACAGACTCCCCCAGAGAGCCTTCCTCCTTTGTGAGTGTGCTCCACATTTAAAAAACCATCAAAACGGTAGGATATAAGTACATCAAACTAGCAAAATCTAATCTAAGGAATGAAAGTAACAAAGTCTTGGTTCAAACTCTTGTGCTGAGACTTGGCCTTCCTGAGAATCACAGAGCAATGGTCTCAAAATACAAAGTGCCTATTACAACTGCAGCAATTATGAATAAATACAGTTCCTCTTCCTCATTGTCAATCAATACGGAACCAGAGGTGCATGAACCCTTTAAAGTTATATTGCAACATTGCATGTATGTACATTTTGTGTGTGGTGGGGGGAAGGGTCCAGAGCTTTCATTAGATCCTCAAAAAAATTTATGACTCAAGGAAATTTAAGGGCAAGAGATTTATCCTCAGACCACATGCATGTTTGCTGAGGGGAAAATAACCAATGTGGAGCCCAATAAAAATGTAAGCGTTTCTAGAACAGTTACATATGAGGAAGTCTGGTTGCTTGTTTCTAATTCACCTAAATATCAAGAAGTGAAAAAGAAATCCTTTAATTATTTATATATGGCCTCACCACTATTTCTACACCCAAAAAGCTTCTGCAGAGGGTTTTTCATTTTTAAAAAAAAATTTAAAGGCTAGAGGTTTAGTCCACATATTTACTTGATTTCACTTTATGAGAAAATTTGGAGTTCATTAACTACAACTAAACAAAAGAACCAGACAGTATTTGAAGCCCAGAACATGAAGTCATTTTCCTTAAAGATTGTATTCTTTTTTAAATCAGTGATCCAAATAGACATTTGAAGATTCGAGGATCAGGAATTCTTTCTCTCACTTCAAATCCAGATTCAGACCTAGAAGCCTATGCCTATATTCTAAAGTCCTCATTACTATCAGGTTTAGAATTGCATAACTATTTGGACTGCAATCATTTTGGGCTGGAGAAACCAGACTAAATGAGATGTCATCATAGCGAGTGCTTCCAGAGTAAAAAGGGACAGAGGGCAGGTAGCCAGGCATTTTGGCAACTCTAGTTTGGTAGAAGGAAAAGTTAAGGTCATACAGATTTTAATAAATCATAATTTTAGTATCTGTCAAAATCCAATATAATAAACTCTTTCAATGGAACTCCTTGGAAAGTAAAAATATCCTGGTTATACCTCAAGGTGACAGAAAAGTCCAAACCTCTTAAGAAAGCTCTGTTTATATACTATGCATAAACATGTCTCTCTGAGTAAATGCATATATATATATGTATATAAGCAGTATATACTATAGAGCTCTTTATGTAGTTTATTTGCTTTCTATTTTAGCCTACTGTATCTTTTTTATAGCTCTGTATATGAGAAAAACATTCATGGTATGCCTGCAACTGATGGCTTTGGGTGGCTACCAACCTCCTAGTCAGTTCTAAGGTTATTTATGGTTTTGAAACTTCCTTAAAAAGTACTTTGGAACATTCCCATAAAAAAGATACCAGCCCTTGAAAAACTCCAATTGAATTTATGCTGAGCTCAGATTAAATGGCAAAACTCTAGATATGAAAATATCCACATGTAACCAGATATTCACATACAAAATGGTCATGTAATGAATGGTGTGGAAAATTGGCAGTCACATCTTGGAGATGTTCAGAGACACAGGGGAGTCATGCAAATGATGGAGGTCACACAGCAACATAACACATAATATGAATGGGAAGAACATAACAATGTCCCATCTGGCGGTTTTAGGTGGGTTGTGTTCACTAAGCATTTTTTGTTCACTATTACATATTCAGTGAGTGACTTCATTGATGATAGGTGAGATAGAAAATAAATTTAAAAATATAAAATTAATTGC
This sequence comes from Manis pentadactyla, assembly GCF_030020395.1. Taxonomy (NCBI): domain Eukaryota; kingdom Metazoa; phylum Chordata; class Mammalia; order Pholidota; family Manidae; genus Manis; species Manis pentadactyla. The sequence goes on along the minus strand of NC_080021.1, from coordinate 152,689,050 downwards.
ATTCATCCTGAGCTTGCTTGACTATACTTGAATGCCCACTGTATATAATAAACCACTTGACATTTATTTTTAACATCTATTCTTTCATTTTGATTGCAATACAAAAAGGTATTTCTTTTCCCTTTATTTTCTTCAAAAAAGATAGACAGTTGTGGCACCAGAAGTGAATATATAATAAGAGACAGGTGAACTATGACTGTTACCTTGTTTTTTCTTTATAATGATCAATTACAGAAGTGTTGGCATGAGAAGGATGTGGGACGTTAGGTAGAAGTGCTGGCTGCCGGCTTATACTGAATAAAAAGGATGCTCTTCATCGGTCACCAGTGATGGAGCCAATGTGAAAAGAAAACAGAATTGAAGTTTAGAATATCTCATTTGTATGCTGGCTACTTTTTTATTTTATTTTATTTTGCAATTTAGCCCTGCATCTTAAAATGCTTGGTCATGGTCAGACATGGAAAGATGCCTCCTGGCGTGGAAAGTGCTTGCAGCCCCTTCATTCCCAGAGCTCATGGCTTTCTGAAGTGACCAGCGGTACACATTCACCTCAACCCTTCTTCTCCCTCGCCTTCCCCTCCCAACAAATCAAGAGTGAAGGTGACTTAAATCCCCGTGTTTGGTACTGGGCCAGATCAAGTGCTTTCTTGACCTGTGGCCCAGAAGTCACCTTTGAGTTAACTCCTCCCAAGGCATTGCTTGCTTTGCTCAGCTAGGAATGAAGCAGGTATGTTTCAAGGAAGGGGAACCGGTGGAGTTCGGGGGGAGTTTTAGGGCTGGATGCGCGAGCCTCCTGCAACACTTATTCAGAAGGTTTAGTTGTGCTTGCTTTCAAAGCTGTGGGAAGCGGACGTTCTGGACAGTCTCCGCATGGACAGGCTGTCCGCTCGGCCCTCCGGCTTGGAGGACTTACTCCTCTGGAAGGGATTTCGCACGCTCGCTGTGTTCCGCTGCCTGTCGAGTTTGTCGCTGATGGAGAAGCTCTTCCTGGTGTGCGCGTGTGGCACGCTCGGCTCCTCTGCTGTGTAGCTGTTGGCGCGCTCTGTCTTGGGAACCACGATGCTGTTGGACAAGGTTCGGTCTGAGTCGCCGCCCTCCTGGGAGGGCATCACGGTGGTGGCTCTCTGACCTTTGGCCTCCTTCTCCTCACTGTCAGAGCTGGGGTGACTCAGCTCTGCTTCTCGCTCAGGATGGCAGCAAGCAGAGTCCTCCACTTTGCCTCCGAGACCGCCAGGGAAGGCGGCCCTGTCGGCGACTGCTTGGGGGGCGCCGACGCACCTGGTGTCAATGCAGTCTGTAATACTTGTGTATTCTGCTGTTTTCATGGGCACCCCAAAGTTGGCATAATAGCTCCTCGAAGGAGAAAACATAAAGCTATGAGATTTCACTATGGGGGCCTCTTCTAGAAGAAAGGGTGTGGTGGCTAGGTAGCGGCTACTTTTGGAACGCTCGATGGTGTGGTACGTTGGAGGGTCAGTGTCCCAGGGGTTTTGGCATTCTGGGATGTGGGTATAGTCTGAAGAAAAAGATCTGGTGTCCATCGAGGTGATGTCCTCGAAATCAATGCTCCGACTTGGAGGTCTGTCTGTGGGTGCAAGAGTTGCATAGGCACTACTTGAAGGAGCTGTGGAGGGTCCTGGGGCCGAAAAGCTTGGCTCACCCAGCCCGAGGATGTTCACGGAATTGTCCAGAGGGTCTATATCACAGTGGAGTTCATCCATGGCAGAGACATAAATGTCTATACACGAAGATGGTCTTCTGGAATCAGGAACAATGGCCAAGGTGTTTGCAGGGGCTATGGGAGCTGTGGATTCTTTTGCTACAGAGTGGGAACTAGTAGCCCGGTGGAGGCTCAGGGACCTTTCTTTAAAAAGGCTTTCCAACTTTTCTATACCACCTTTGTCTTTCATATTGACTGAATAGAAAGAATGGCTTCGCATACGGGGCACTAGGGTTGGAGAAGTTGGGGACATGGTCTCCTCACCTGCAGGGTCTATGCTCTCTTGAAGCTTGAAGGTGTTGCCCTCCTGGCTGTTGAAGCTGCTCTGGCGGACGATGTACGCTGCGTCTGTGCAGTCCGACGAGGTCCGCGAGCGGATTTTGTTGGATTCGGCCCGCTCCAGACCTGTCAGGCGCTCCAGGGCCGCGGCCATGCGCCCGATGAGGTCCTCAAGCTGTGCCAGCCGGATGTCCACCGTCTGGAGCGAGGCCTTCATGCAGTGCTCTCTCTCGTTGACTTCCTCCAGCCGCATAGACATGTTCTCCACCCTGTTGGAGGAAGAGAAAACAGGGTCAGTCAGGGCAGGTGCCTCTGCTGGAGAATCTGTCTTTTCGAGCTGGAAGAGGCTTCAGAGATGATCTAATCCAGTGGTATTTAGCTGTCAATTTCCCTTTTCCCTTAGTGAATTTAATGCACAATCCCCCCAAACAAACACCAGAGTTGAATAGTTCTTACTGAAGTGGAGTGGGGCCAAAGTCCCACCCTTTTACCATCTTTACATTTTAGCTGTGGCCTGGGGCAGGGTTTAACGACCTAAGTAAGTAGGAGGGTGCTGGCTTATCAGGGTCACCAACTAAATGAGAATGCTGGGCTTCGATGACTTTATCCAGAGTTTTGCAATAGAATTTTAGCATGTAGCTATGCTTGCTGCAGTGTACATGTAAAATTTATATTTCATGAACTGGGAATTTGTTTTGCATTTATATAATACTTTTTTTTGGTGTTGTTATTCACAATAACCTTTGTAAAATTTAGTGCCTCCAAAGGAATTAATTAACATGGTCTTGTTACTGAGGCACCTGGAGGTGACGTAATCTAATCTGATCCTTTCATTAATAAAGGAAAAACAAACACTAAGCAATTTACCAAGGTAACATAAACTATTTTGTGGTGAACTCTGTAGTGTCTATCAATAAGTAAATTATCCTACTGCTTTTTCTCTCTGGGTCTTTCTGGGTAGCTGATCACAGGTGCTCTACATTACAGGGGTCAGGATGTCTTGACTCTTCCCTTTGGAAGTTCTTAAGGGTGTGAAGTGTGTCATATTCCTGTTTTCACTTCCAGGTTGCCTGCCTAATACCAGCCAGCTGTCAATTAAGGTTTATTGAGTCAGTCACTGTTATAAACTTGATTTCCATTGTCTAATGGGCTGCCTGGCCACTTCTTTACAAAGATAGAGGCCACACATTTAAAGTAAAACTCTGTCATATTTTCCACTTGCTCAAATTAACACGGAAAGGACAAACCAGAGCCAAGTTTTGGGTTGAGTTCAAGCTTTCATTTTTAAATGCCCAAAGGCAAATTTTTTGGAGACTGTAAACGAGATCCATACACAACTTTTCGGGAGAGAATAAAGATACTTTCCAAATGCTTCCCATACCCAGAGTAACATCATTTGACAGCTGACCCATAAAAGCAACATGTCTGCATGTCCAGAATACGCTTCACAAACAATGGTGGGAATTAGGGCTGCATTCCCCCCAGCAATTGTGATGGTGGTGGTGGTGATGGGGGTGTATTAATAATAGCAGCACAGTAGGCTTTTTAAAAAACTTTCCTCTTCTGCTGGCCGGAGTGGGTGGGTGTGTCCTGCGTTGGGGCACATTTTGGCCTCTGAGAAACAACCCTGCCCCACCGTCCTGCCCTGCCATTCACACCACCCGCTCTGCTCTTTTACCTTCTGGCCTCCCTTCGCCCAGCCTGAGGCTCTGGATTGCTCTCAAGAGCCCTGCTTTGCAGACACTTTTGCCTCTCACTCCCTCCTGCTGGCCCCCAACCAACCTGGCACCTCCTAGGGTCCAGGCACACTGGGCCCCCATGCCCACCTGCAGCCCCAGAGACTGTAAATTGAGTGATTCTGCATCTAGCAAACCTGATGCTATTCACCCAGCTAACAGCTCATTCAGAAGGAAAACACAACTTTTCCTTTCCACTTCATTTTTGTGGTATAAACATGGCCTGAGAAACAAATTACTTAACAGTAATAAGATTGTGTGTCTTATAGACTTACAATTCACTTTGTCACCATCTAGCCTATGGAATTTGATTTTTGCAAGTCCTGCAGTTTCATCTTGTACAATACAATGAGTTTTGGGTAAGTGGATAAAATACTTCTTCATTAAAGGAGAAGGATAGACAGTGCATTTCTGGAGAATGAGGCTTTTTGTTTTGGATTCTCTCAGTGCTGCGTTCACCTAGCTTTTTAGCATTGGCAGAGTAACAAAAGGCAGGATAGTTTTCTTCCTCCTCCTTTCCTTTCCTGGAGCCCAGTGTATGCAAGGTTGGCATGGAGGTGAAAAAGATGCTCTTTCAGCATGTATGATCATTGGTCTGGGCACTGTGAAATATCTCCCTGCGCTGTGGGGACCTCCCTGCCTGCACCCTACCTCCCTTCAGCACCAGGATCCAACACTAAGGAGAAAATTAACAGGTAAGAGGCAGAGCTCAGGCACCAAGAAGCAACTGAAGATCAGGCTTGGCTGTAGGCAAAGAGTACACAGAAACTAAAGAGCCCAAGGGGATGGGAGGAAGCGTGAGAAGGTACAGGGAGGAAGAGGGTCCTCTGGGAAAGCAAGGAGGTGGGAGCCTCAAGGGTGAGAAACAAGCATGGCTGCAGGGAATGGGTCTTGGGGAGGGAGACCTGCAAGAACAGGGCCAAGCAGCTATTCCTCATCAAATCCTAACTCTCCCATAGGCTCTGGGTTGATTTTGAATGTAAGACTTGAACTAAAGAAAACAAAAAATGGATTGTTTCATCCATTTTCTTCCAGAATTGTGGATGTGTTTAACCACTTAACTTTTAAGTTAAGTATAATTATTTAGATCACGGATGTAACTAATAAAGGTTTAAAGGAGGAGTTACAAAAGAATAAAAGTTCCAAGGGTCAAATCTATATATGTTTGCTCCATAAAAAGAATGCCACCATTAATCTTTACAAAAAATTCTTAAAATGTTAATTACAAATGGGTATACATCCCAGATATAAATAGGTCTGAGACAAAACAAAACTAGAGTTCTGGGTCATGATTGTAGTCAAGGAGTTGACTCTGGTCAATCCACGTAAGAGACAAAATAGAGATAAGCATGATAAGCATCCATGGATCAATAGGAATCCTTAAGGAGATAGGGACTGGGGAGTTACTAAGTGGAAAAAAAAATAGAGGGACTGTGGAAAGAAAGACATTGTTTGGAAGGAGCACTATTTTTCTTACCCTCTTTCACATCTCCATGTGATGGCTTATCACACAGCTTACTTCAGAATAACTCAGGAGGCAATCACAATAGGGACACAGCAGTGTCCTGGAAAGATGTGAGGTGGATAAGGAAGTGACAGCCAGGAGCCTATCAGAGGGGACTCGAAAGGTTGGCGACAGCCCTGGTTAAGGAGGTAACTAGTCTCTAAGAGCCAATGTGATGAGGAAAAGGGGCAAAAGAAGATTCTGGTGGCACATTAAATTTCAGCTTCAATATGCAATTTCTTAACTTAAGGACTGTTATTTTCTATAAATTCACCTTCTTTTCTGATAACCTCAAAATGTGTGTAAAAGAAATGTGGTAAACAGAGAAAGAGGACACAGGTTCTCACATCAAAGGCAATGACACAGAACATCTAAAGATAACTCTTATTTATCCACACACTGATACTTAATTTGTGAATTATTTAGGCTCTTTAGGGTCACCTACTCTTCCCTTAGGCCAGTTAACTTTCTCATTAACTCTGGGATGATAAAGGGAGAAAAGTGTAAGTTCAACTCAATGGAGATACAAAAGATCAGCACTGGGAAAAAACATGGTGGGAGATGGGAAAGTTCATCTTTTTTGGCTTACACTGTTTTTTGCTTATTTATGAATTTCATATATCCTAATTTATCTGTTTCTTTATTATGAAAAAGTATAAGTTGCACAAACTATTAATAGTTATGTCTTATCACTTTTTTGGATTCAGGTGAAGTGAAAAGAGGGCACAAAGCATTGGTTTGGGAAAGATAATGTTAGATTAAAAGATGATGCTAGAAATAGTATATACCCTAGTTAGCTTATATTGTTACCATTGAGGAGAAAACTCAAACTGTATAACTTCTGACAAGGTCAGCCCAACAGGTGGGGTAATGGTGAGGAGGGTCTGGAAGCCTTATGTCAGTGGTCTGAGAATTAAATACCTATGCGTGGGGCAGAAGTGAAGTAAGCAGGTATAAGAGGATAGAGGCAGGGATTCTGGGGCCGGAGAGAGCACACCCAGTCCAAAGGCACTTAGAATGAATTTTAATAATCACTGTAATTTCTTAACTTAAGGATTGTTATTTTCTATAAATTCACTTTCTTCTCTGATAACCTCATATGTGCTTAAAAGAAATGTGGTAAACAGAGAAAGAGGACTGGCAGGCCATGCCCCTTCTAAATTTCAACTATTCCCCAGAGCACTAGCAGTAGGCTCCCATGTGGGCAGATGGTGCCCATGAGTGAATGCTGCTTTAAATAAATTAAAGGAATCAGAAAAGAACTTCCATGTGATTACCAGAAAATATAACCCTTAAGAACCAATGGGAAATAGCAGTCACTATGGAAAATGGTATGGAGGCTTTCAAAAACTTAAAAAAGAAACACCATCATATGATCCATTAATTCTACTTCTGGGTATTTTCCCAAAGAAAACAAAAATACTAATTCAAAAAAATATATGGACTCCTGTATTTATTATAGCATTATTTACAATAGCCAAGATATGGAAGCAACCTAAGTGTTCATCAATAGATGAATGGATAAAGATGTGCTACATATATGCAATGGAATGTTACCCAGTCATAAAAGAGAATGAAATCTTGCCATTTGCAACAACATGTGTTGGACCTAGAGGGTATTATGCTAAGTAAAATAAACCAGACAGAAATACAAATAAATATAATTTCACTTATATGTGGAATCTAAAAAACTAAAACGAAACCGAAATTGACTCATAAATACAGAGAACAAAGTGGTCATTGTCATAAGGGATGAGAGTGAAGGGGTGGGAAAAATATGTGAAGGAGATAATGAGGTACAAAGTTCCAGTTATAAAATAATGAAGTCACAGGGATGAGAAGTACAGCAAAGGGATATAGTCAATAATATTGTAATAACTTTGTATGGTGTCATATGGCTACTACACTTACTGTGGTGAGCATTTTGTAATGTATAAAGTTGTCCAATCACTATGTTTCACACCTGAAATTAATATAATACTGTATATCAACTATACTTCACACACACACACACACACACACACAAAGAACCAATAGGAAATAAAAAGAAATGCCAGGAGACTGGAGATAGGACAATTTTTTTCTGACATTAGAAGTTCCTGGATTCTAGGAATTATTGGATTTGGACATAAATTGTAAGCAGCATTACAGGATGGCTTAATAGTAGGTATTAAGCAGATAGTATCTTTTGACTACCTTAAAAAGATAGGGTCAGTTAACAGGTTACTACATGGGCGCAAAATTAATAGTTTCTTTTTTGATAATCTAGACCAATAAAGTAACAGAGATGCACAATATTTGTAATGAAGTACATTGTGATTTTAGCAGGGAGGCTGACACACTGGGCTGACTGTAAACATGTGGCTACCTGGCTATCTGATTAGCCAGCGAGAGATGGCAGAGCAGCGGGCCAACATTGTTATGAAAAGTAATTTTTGAGTCATGCGATGTCTGTCCTGGTTCACCTGATCTGTGCTGGTGAGCATTTTGGTAAATTATGTTGGAGTATAGTAGGTATGCTTATCAAGCAATTTACATCAAGTGAATAAGATGAAAAATTAATATACTGGATAAAAACAGGATATCAATAGGTCTTGAAGTGCTGGAATGAACACAAAGGAAAAAAATATTTTTGAGTTTCACAGCAATAAATAAGTCCTAATTTTAGATTAAAGCAAACATTTCATAAGAGGTTTGAGGATATTTGAATTAGCTCATGTGAAAAAACTCTGGTTTTAATTAATTGTAGGCTCACCGTGAACCAAAGATGTGACTTGGCTGCTATGATTATGATGCAATCTTACAGCAAATGAAATGCTGTAGACCAAATAATAATAACTACCATTTACTGAAAGCATTATATCTCATATATGTTATATCAATAACTTTTAATACTCTTCATTAGGTATTAATGCTCCATTGTACAGATGGGGACATAAGTTCAGAGCAGTTAACTAACTTGCTTAAGGTCAAACAGCTAGTTACTGTAAATCAATATTAAAATCTTTCCATTATATTGTGCTATTTTTTTTACATGAAATAACTTCTTGTCCTTGTATTCTATGACTATTAGCCCAGCACATAGTAGGTGCTCAAAAATGATAAATGAATGAAGGCATTACATCTAGGCTCTAATTTCAACACAGAATTAGGTTCCATTTATGTACTACCTTTAAAGGGTGAAATTGACAATTTAAGGCGCATATTGAGAAACTGAGCAGGATAATATTTGATGTGCTGTGTGCATCATAAGCAGTTAAAGGGTTTTGAGGTACTTAGTTTGGAAAAATAAAAGTGGGGAGATGATAATGATCTTCACATATGTAGAATATTTTCTCAGGGAGAAAATAATTTAGTATTTTTTCTGTTTTTATTCATTAGGCTGTTATCTAAGGCAGTTTCTCCTCCTTCAGGAGGTGTTCACATAGAGGCTATGTGTAGCTAGACAATGCATTCTTTCAAAGCAGAGCCTTATTTTACATCCCCACTACCCAGGCCATACTCATGCCTGCTGCTCAGAACAGATTTGTTGAATTACCACTGGTCAGGTGTGTGGGAGAAACAACTGCTTTGGGCACAAGTAATGTGTGCTCAGTGACCTCCGGATCCCTTTTCAAGTTTATGGTGCTAAATTTTATGTGCTCTACAATGAATAATTCTGTACCATCTTCTCCTAACATTGGACTTTGAAGCTTGTCCACTGGGTCCCATCAGTCCTCAAAGTGTGGTCAGTGGACCAGCAGCAGCATCTGGAAACTTGCTAGAAACAAATTCTCAGGCCCCACCCCAGACACAGTGAATCAGGAACTGGGGGTAGGGAGATATCCAGCAACCCGTGTTGTAACAGGCCCTGCAGATTATTCTGAGGCCCTCAGAGTTTAGGAACCGCTGGGTTAGATGTTTCTGGCTGTTCCTGCGTTGGCTGTGCGTTTGAACTCAGTGAGACTGAGTGTTTCTCGAGGACAGCGCCCTGCCTTGTGGGCCCTCAGCATCTGCCTCTCTGCATGGTACACAAGGAAAGCCCAGGGTGCACATACTGAAATAGAACTGAGTTTGTAAAAGGACAGTGAGCATGGAATTTGATGGAACAGAATTTAACGATAGGAGTCCAAAAATCATCAGAAAAGAAGCCAATCATCAATGCTGTTTAATAGGTTAAAAGCTTTTTTTTTGATATTAGCTAGATATTGACTCAAAGTAGAGGTACTGTATTGGTTCAGGATGCATCAGGGTCATTGCTATATAAAAAATGGAAAAAACAAGGATTTCTCAGAATAAGTTTCCTATGAGGTGCAATCTCCCAAGTATTTATTGCACATTTTACATTCCATTTGGGTACAAAAATATGATCTAATAATGATACATTTAAATTGATAATTATAGAAGTATCTTTGTATTTCTAAAAGGCTCATGCAAATATAATTTATGTCAATTTTTTTAAAAAGGCAGTGGCAAGAGGAGCAGCATGAGGCACAGTACTGAAGAAACTCTTTTCCCAAGTCTTTTAGAATAGCAAAGAGCCAGCTCTTAAGTTTTCTGATCTCACATCTCTGTATTGGAGCTGTCTAACCTAAAGGGAGAATTATACAATATTCTGTATGTGTACATATAGAATGTGTACAGTTAACTTATGTATATTAAACATATATAAGTATAGAAATGTGTGTATAAAACTGGACAGCTACATGTAAAGAATGAAACTGGATTACTGTCTAACACCATACACAAATGTAAACTCAAAATAGATTAAAGACCTAAATATAAAACATGAAATCGTAAAACTCTCAGAAGAAAACATAGTCAAAAAAATCTCTTGAACCTAAGCATGAGAAATTTTTTTCTGGACACATCTCCCCAGGCAAGGAAACAAAAGCAAAAATAAACAAGTGGGATTACATCATACTAGAAAGTTTTGTTACAGCAAAAGACACCATCAACAAAACAAAAAGATAACCTATAGTGTGGGAGGATATATTCATGAATGATATCTCTGATAAGGGATTAACATCCAAAGGATATAAAGAAATCACATGCCTCAACACTAAAAAAACAAACAACCCAATTAAAGAATGGGCAGAGGGCTTTAATAGACATGTGTCCAAAGAAGACATACAGATGGCCAACAGGCACATGAAAAGGTGCTCCACACTGCTCATTATCAGGGAAATGCAAATCAAAACCACAATGAGGTATCACCTCACATCAGTCAAAACGACCATTATTCAAAAGACAAGAAAAAGCAAGTGCTGGCGAGGATGTGGAGGAAAGGCAGCCCTCCTGCACTGTTGGTGGGAATGTAAATTGGTGCAGCCACTGTGGAAAGCAGTAAGGAAGTTCTTCAAAAAACTAAAGGTAGAAATACCATTTGACCCAGTAATTTCACTTCTAGGAATCTACCCAAAGAAAACAAAATCTGATTCAAGAAGATACACACACCCCTGTGTTTACTGTCACACTATTTACAATAGCCAAGATATGGAAGCAACCAAAGTGTCCATCAATAAATAAATGGATAAAGAAGATGTGGTACATATATACAATGGAATATTATTTGGCCATAAGAAGACACAGAAATCCTGCTATTAGTGACAACATGGATGGAGCAAGAGGGCATTATGCTCAGTGAAATAAGCCAGGCAGAGAAAGTCAAATACCATACGGTTTTGCTTATATGTGGAATCTGAAAACAGAACAAATGAACAAAATAGCAACAGACTCATAGTCACTGAGAAGTGTTGGGTGGTAGTCATGGGAAAGGGGCCAGAGTGAGTAGGTAAAACAGGTGAAGGGGATAAGGAGGCACAAAATCTCAATCATAATATAAATTAGTCACAGGGATGAAAGCACAGCAGGGAGAATATAGTCAATGGTTCTGTAACATCTTCTTGCGTTGACAGATAGTAACTGTACTAGTTGGGGTGAGCATTTAATAATATTTAATAGATAACAGTTGAATCACTGTTGTATATTTGAAACCAATATAATACTGTATATCCACTGTATTTTAATTTTAAAATGTCAAAAAATATAAAAAAAATAGTATTTAAATATTTTAAGGGAAAATAAAAGGCTGCAGACTCTAGGTTTACAAAAAAAAGTGTGTATATATACATGTCTATCTAACTTTCTACCTTGCTATTGAATGTAAATAGGACAGATGAGTTCACCTGCCACTGCACTCAGAAAGGCTGTGCCCTAGAGCATGTGCAAAGTGGGTAATATGGATCCACTCTTCCCTAGGTTGATCCCTGTTCCCTCAGGCACTTTGGTGTTTCTGTTGTGCCAAGTAAAATTCTAGTGTTTAGATTTATTTTTTGGCAAACTTAGAAATGCAAAGCAAACCAGTACCACCACCATCGCCACAAAAAGCACAACCCAAACAGACACAGAGAAGCAACAGAAGGAATGAGGCCTGGGCTGGGATTCACTTCTCTGGCACCTGGGCTTGGTCATGGGGTTGTCCTGGCTGCCCAGGCTCCTGCTGTTTAGAGGGTCAGCTAACGACTAGGACACAGGGAGGGCTGCGACTACACTGGGGACTGCTCACCCTGGTCACTGTCCTTGCTTGTGGGGCTCTGTAACTGCCCAGAGAGGATCCAGGCCTTGAGGAAGGAGTCTCCTGGAGGTGCTTGCAGGTGTGGGGTGATAGGCTCACCTGCAGGAGCTATAGTTCCTTTCCGTTTCCATCCTAAAGGACTAGGTGACATGGTTATAAAATGTTCGCAGGTGCTAGCATCTGTACCTTTCATTCTAGTTCTCCAGAGGTGCAAAGGCTTCCTTGCATCTAAACACACCTTCCCTCAACCTTCTTTTCTCCCTTGTTTGTGGCTTTCTGAGTTTAAAATGCATTTCAAAGACTCCTGGACATAGGCTTTGGAAATATGTCTGGGCAATGGGCAATGTGTATACATGGCACAATTTTCTGGGAACCACATGGCTATATGTCCATTAGTAAATAGTTTTTTCAAGGCCTCAGAATGAGATCTTCAGATTTGCAGCTCCTTCATGTGCCAGAAAGTTGCTTTACATCATATCATAAAATGCTCTATTTTGCAATGACAGATGTTTATAAAATTTGTGCATGGCTTTAAACTTTATTAATATTGGCTGAGTACCAATGGATACAATCAGGGGCAAATGTGTATGTAGTTACTTATCTAGACTGAATTGTTTAAAGAAATAAAGGGCCAGGGACAGAAAAATGTCATTTATGTAATTCATATAGAGTCACTAGAGAATGTATGAAGTGGGTAAGCAGACAAAATGTCATTTTATGAAAACTGGAGGTGACTGACTCAAATCTTAGAAGTCTGAATCATACCAGCTAAACTTATCAATATATTATACCCTTTCTCACTATTTAAAATTTGGTTCTGTCATCTTTATATCTCAAATGCATAAAATGTAAAGCTACACCAATGCTTTGTAACACTCGGTGTTCTTTAGAATAGTGGTTCCCAAATACAGGGTTTTTAGTGTGCCAGCCCAGACTGAAGTTTTTATTAAAAATTTAAAAATGTAAATTAATTTGCATAAAGGTAGATTTATTAAATTTAAAGGATTCTCTTCTTTTGGTGCCTTACTGGTCCACAAAACTGTGTGGTCAGATATCTAAAAGTATGGAGCTGTTGGGTAAAAAAGAATCAGATTTTATTTCTTTGCTTTTACCTTGCTCTATAAGAAGAAAAAAACAAAATAATACTTGGGAAAAAACCCTCAACCATTATCCTAAATAATTCACAAGCCTCTTGCTGTCATTTATGCAGTAGGTCTTGAGTACCTATATAAGCCAGACTCTAGGATGGTCCCACTCCTCTGGAAAAGATTCTCAGTGACCTGTATGAAACACAAACCTGCTGAAGTCCTTGAGTTGGGCTGGGTCTCTTGGTTTGTGTCTGGGCCAGAATTTTCCAACTACTAGGCCAAGCCAGCGACTCCTGCTCTGTCCTGAAATCCCCAGTCTCTAGTGTCCAGGAGGGTGGCTGCTACAGCCTGCTGGAGAACACTAGAATCTGTAAGTCTGGGGTTTTGATTTGTAGACACTTCAGGCCACGTTCTGTTCACTCATAAGCACAGAGATTTCTTGGACAATAAAAATAAGTACAAGTGGTAGAGGACTGGACTAAAGATGACAGCATGAGAGGTGAGACAGAGACCTCCTCCTAAAACCACATATAATATGAAAATATAATTAATACAACTAATCCTGAAAGAGCAACAGGAAAGAAGGCTGCACCAGACTGCATATACCTGGGGAAAAGAGCAGACCTGGGAGCATGAACCTACACTGTATGGTGCTCTGGTGATTTAGTGGGGTTGGAAAGCTAAGACAGGCAGAATACCTGGAGAGACGGAGATTCCAGCTGCTTGTGGAAAACAGGGATTCATATCTGGCTGATAAAGTGGGCAGTCTGAGAGACTTCCTAAAAGTGAGAGGGCTGCTAAAGGGGCAAGGAATGCACAGAGCTTACTGCTGAGGAGAAAGGACAGATAGACAAAATTGCCCAGGTGCACTCTGCCCATCAGGTTGGGAGCTTAAACCATCTTCAGGTGCTCCATCCCCCTGGCTGGCTACGCAGCTCCAAGGCTCCTCACTGTGATACACAGCCTGCTGTGTCTTCCTTGCAGCCAGCCTGCACCTGGCTCAGGCTTGCAAACCAGCAACCCCTGCCCTAGTGTCAAGCCAACCAGAGGGAAGCCCCATCTATGGCAGCTACAAACACAAAGCATAGAGGCTTACACCTGTGTGTTTGGCCCACTGGTTCTGGCAGTGGAGAGAGGCATAGCTGCCGGGAACCAGGAAACAGCTCTTTCCTCCCCCCAAGCACCAACACGGCTCCCCTGAGACGACTGACATTGCTCCAGGGGCTGAGCAGCTCCAGACAGTAGAGCTTCTGGGCACTAGAGGACACCACAGACAAATTATGAAATGTCAAAGGAACCTGGTTCAAAGCAAAATTATGAATATCCCTGAGAAACATTAAAATGAAATTGACCTCATGAATCTCCCTGAAAGCAATTTCAAAATAAAATTCATTACCATGCTCATGGAGGTACAGAAAAATATTCAAGAACTCAGGAACGAATTTAGGATGGAGATCCAATCATTAAAGAACACAATGGAGGGTATTAAAAGCATATTAGATACAGTGGAGGGGACATTAAATGAAATAGAAATTAGGGAAGAGGAATACAAAGAAGATGAGGCACGGAGAGAAAAAAAGATCTCTAAGAATGAAAGAACACTGAGAGAACTCTGTGACCAATCCAAATGGAATAATATTCATACTATAGGGGTACCAGAAGAATAAGAGAGAGAAAAAGAGATAGAAAGTGTCTTTGAGGAAGTAATTGGTGAAAACTTCCTCAATCTGGGGAAGGATATAGTCTCTCAGGCCATGGAGGTGCACAGATCTCCCAACACAAGGGACCCAAGGACGACAACACTAAGACATATAATAATTAAAATGGCAAAGATCAAGGATAAGGACAGACTATTAAAAGCAGCCAGTGAGAGAAATAAGATTACATATAAAGAAAAACCCTTCAGGATGTCATCAGATTTCTCAGCAGAAACCTTACAGGCCAGAAAGGAGTGGCATGATATATTTAACGCAATGAAAACAGAAGGGCCTCGAACCAAGAATACTTTATCTGGCAAGATTACCATTTAAATTTGAAGAAGGGATTAAACAATTTCCAGGTAAGCAAAAGCTGAGAGAATTTAGCCCCCCACAAACCATCTCTACAGTATTTTGGAGGGACTACTATAGATGGAAGTATTTCTAAGGTTAAATAGCTGTCACCAGAGGTAATAAAAAGGGATAGACAAAAAGTACCTAATATATAAAGAATGGAGGAGGAAGAAAAGGGAGAGAAAAAAAAGAACCTTTAGATTATGTTTGTAATAGCATACTAAATGAGATAAGTTAGACTCTTAGATGGTAAGGAAGTTAACCTTGAACCTGTGGTAACTACAAATCTAAAGCCTGCAATGGCAATAAGTACATACCTATCGATAATCACCCTAAATGTAAATAGACTGAATACACTGATCAAAAGACACAGAGTCACTGAATGGACAAAAAAACAAGACCAACTATATGCTGCCTACAAGAGACTCACTTCAAACTCAAAGACATACATAGACTAAAAGTGAAGGGATGACAAAAGATATTTCATGCAACTAATAGGGGTTGCAGTACTTGTATCAGACAAAATAAGACTTCAAAACAAAGAAAGTCACAAGAGACAAAGAAGGACATTACATAATGATAAAGGGGTCAGTCCAACAAGAGGATATAACCATTTAAATATCTATGCACCCAACACAGGAGCACCTACATATGTAAAACAAATACTAACAGAATTAAAAGGGGAAATAGATTGTAATGCATTCATTATAGGAGACTTCTACATTCCACTCACTCCAAAGGACAGATCAACCAGACAGAAAATAAATAAGTAGACAGAGTCATTGAACAACACATTAGAACAGATGGACCTAACAGACATCTACAGAACTCTCCACCCAAAAGCAGCGGGATACACATTCTTTTCAAGTGCACACAGAATATTTTTCAGAATAGACAACAATACTAGGCCTCAAAAAGAGCCTCAGTAAATTCAAAAGACTTGAAATTGTCCCAACCAACTTCTCAGATTGCAAGGGTATAAAAGTAGAAATACATTGTACAAAGAAAACAAAAGGCTCACAAACACATGGAGGCTTAACAACATGCTCTTAAATAACCAATGTATCAATGACCAAATTAAAACAGAGATAAAGCAATATATGGAGAGATATGAAAACAACAGCACAATGCCCCAACTTCTGTGGGATGCAGCGAAGGCAGTTCTAAGAGGGAAATGTATAGCAATCCAGGCCTATTTAGAGAAGGAAGAACAATCCCAAATGAATAGTCTAAATTCACAATTATTGAAACTAGAAAAAGAAAAACAAATGAGGCCCAAAGTCAGCAGAAGGAGGGACATAGTAAAGATCAGAGAAGAAATAAATAAAATTGAGAAGAATAAAACAATAGAAAAAATTAATGAAACCAAGAGCTGGTTCTTTGAGAAAATAAACAAAACAGATAAACCCCTAGCCAGCCTTATTAAGGAAAAAAGAAAATCTACACACATAAACAGAATCAGAAATGAGAAAGGAAAAGTCAAGATGGACCCCACAGAAATACAAAGAATTATTAGAGAATACTATGAAAATCTATATGCTAACAAACTGTATAACCTAGAAGAAATGGACAAGTTTCTAGAAAAATACAACCTTCTAAGACTGACCCAGGAAGAAACAAAATCTAAACAAACCAATTATCAGCAATGAAATTGAATTGGTAATCAAAAATTACCCAAGAACAAAATTCTCAGGCCAGATGGATTCACAGGTGAATTTTATCAGACATTTACATAAGACATAGTACCCATTCTCCTTAAAGTTTTCCAAAAAATAGAAGAGGAGGGAATACTTCCAAACTCATTCTATGAATCCAGCATCACTCTAACACCAAAACCAGGAAAAGACCCCACAAAAAGATAAAATTATAGACCAATATCCTTAATGAACATAGATACAAAAATACTCAACAAAATATTAGCAAACCAAATTCAAAAATACATCAAGAGGATCATACACCATGACCAAGGGGGATTCATCCAAGGGATGCAAGGATGGTACAACATTAAAAAAATCCATCAACATCATCTACCACATCAACAAAAAGAAGGACAAAATCCACATGATCATTTCCATAGATGCTGAAAAAAGCATTTGACAAAATTCAACATCCATTCATGATAAAAACTCTCAACAAAATGGGTATAGAGGACAAGTACCTCAATATAATAAAGGCCATATATGAGAAACCCACAGCCAACATCATACTTAACAGTGAGAAGCTGAAAGCTTTTCCTCTAAGATCAGGAACAAGACAAGGATGCCCACTCTCCCCGCTTTTATTCAACATAATACTGGAGGTCCTAGCCATGGCAATCAGACAACACAAAGAAATAAAAGGCATCCAGATTGGTAAGGAAGAAGTTAAGCTGTCACTGCTTGCAGATGACATGATATTGTACATAAAAAACCCTAAAGGATCCACTCCAAAACTACTAGATCTAATATCTGAATTCAGCAAAGTTGCAGGATACAAAAATTAATACTCAGAAATTTGTTGCATTCCTATATACTAATGATGAACTAGCAGAAAGAGAAATCAGGAAAACAATTCCATTCACAATTGCATCAAAAATAATAAAATACCTAGGAATAAACCTAACCAAGGAAGTGAAAGACCTATAATCTGAAAACTACAAGACACTCCTAAGAGAAATTAAAGAGGATACTAATAAATGGAAATTCATCCCATGCTTTTGGGTAGGAGGAATTAATATTGTTAAAATGGCCATCCTGCCTAAAGCAATCTATAGATTCAACACAATCCCTATCAAAATACCAACAGCATTCTTCAATGAACTGGAAAAAATAGTTCTAAAATTCATATGGAACCACAAAAGACCTCAAATAGCCAAAGCAATCCCTAGAAGGAAGAATAAAGCAGGGGGAAGTATGCTCCCTGACTTCAAACTCTACTACAAACCTACAGTAATCAAGACAGTTTGGTACTGGCACAAGAACAGACCCATAGATCAGTGGAACAGAATAGAGAGTCCAGATATTAACTCAAGCATATATGGTCAATTAATATACAATAAAGGAGCCATGGATATACAATGGGGAAATGACAGCCTCTTCAACAGCTGGTGTTGGCAAAACTGGACAGCTACATGTAAGAGAATTAAATTGGATTATGGTCTAACTCCATACACAAAAGTAAACTCAAAATGCAACAAAGACCTGAATGTAAGTCATGAAACCATAAAACTCTTAGAATAAAATATAGACAAAACTCTTTTGAATATAAACATGAGCAAATTCTTCATGAATATATCTCTATGGGTAAGGGATACAAAAGCAAAAATGAATAAGTGGGACTATATCACACTAAAAAGCTTCTGTACAGCAAAGGACACCATAAGTAGAACAAAAAGGCATCCTACAGTATGGGAGAATATATTTATAAATGACATATCTGATAAGGGGTTGACATCCAAAATATACAAAGAGCTCATGCACCTCAACAAACAGAAAGCAAATAACCCAATTAAAAAATGGGCAGAGGATCTGAACAGACACTTCTCCAAAGAAGAAATTCAGATGGCCAACAGGCACATGAAAATATGATCCATATTGCTAATCATCAGAGAAATGCAAATTAAAACCACAATGAGATATCACCTCACACCAGTTAGGATGGCCAACATCCAAAAGACAAAACAACAACAAATGCTGGCAAGGATGTGGAGAAAGGGGAACCCTCCTACACTGCTGGTGGGAATGTAAATTAGTTCAACCTTTGTGGAAAGAAGTATGGATATTCCTCAAAAAGCTCAAAATAGAAATACCATTTAACCCAGGAATTCCACTCCTAGGAATTTACCCTAAGAATGCAGGAGCCCAGTTTGAAAAAGACATATATACCTCTATGTTTATTGCAGCACTATTTACAATTGCCAAGAAATGGAAGCAACCTAAGTGTCCATCAGTAGATGAATGGACAAAGAAGATGTGGTACATATACACAATGGAATATCATTCAGCCATAAGAAGAAAACAAATCCTACCATTTGCAACGACATGGATGGAACTAGAGGGTATCATGCTCAGTGAAATAAGCCAGGTGGAGAAAGACAAGTATCAAATGATTTTACTTATCTGTGGAGTATAAGAACAAAGAAAAAACTGAAGGAACAAAACAGCAGCAGACTCACAGAACCCAAGAATGGACTAACAGTTACCAAAGGGAAAGGGACTGGGGAGGATGGGTGGGAAGGGAGGAATAAGGGGAAAAAGGGGCATTATGTTTAGCACACATAATGTAGGGGGGGCATGGGAAAGGCAGTATATAAAGCACAGAGAAGACAAGTAGTGATTCTATAGCATCTTACTACACTGATGGACAGTGACTGTAATGGGGTATGTGGTGGGGACTTAATAATGGGGGAATCTAGTAACCACAATGTTTTTCATGTAAGTGTATAATTAATACCAAAAAATAAAAGCAAATAAAAATAAGCACAAGTCTGTGTGTGGGGGTCTCTGTTTTTTGTGGCTGTGTAAATAAAATCAATTGACAGAGCACACCATGGCATAAAACAGTCCCAAGAGGGATGTGCCCACAGAACACACCTTTCTGAAGTCACCCGTATCCTCTCATCATTGGATGAGTTGAATCGATCATCCTTTTCTCTGAAATATTCCTCTATACACTGCTCTTCGAAATCATGGACTTTCTTGAGCTCATCATCAGTTATGAAGAGTTCTGTGGTTAAAAAAGAGAAAGAGAGAGAGAGAGATTGATGAGGCGGAGAAGTAAAAACAATGGCATCTGATTTGTGGACCTAAGGAGATTCCTCATCTAAATCAAGGTTAAGAAAAGGAGTCTAGATTCTTTACTAAGTTTCAGACTAAATCCAATCCCGTCAGGTAACTTGTGTCACTGCCTTCCTTCTGTGCATTAGATTGACTATGGTTCTATGAAGTTCACTTGAGTATATCTGGTTTACTGAAGGGCCTGGTTGCACTTATATGCATTGTAAGACCAAGAACGTAGCTTAATCAAGAGAGGGGAAGCTATGTAGACAATGGAGGTTTCTTAAAAGCTCAGTTTCTGGGCTGAGGAGTGTGGCAGACAAACATTGTTCACTGGCCTTACTAAAAGTCCTCTGCAACTACTTTGCTCTTAACACCACTGATGCTGGAAAGCCAAATACACACATTTGCAGCCTCCTCTGAAGTTCGTAGCAACCATGTGACCCAGTTTGCTGTAGGGTCTCATGAAGCAAAATATGTCTGTTGCAGGTAGTGTTTTGGGAAGACCTTTTGCTTTCCTGATAAACTATGGAGATGTGGCTACTTCTTTCACATTTTTTCACCTTCCCTTTTCTTCCTGCCTTGAACATGAATGTGATGACTGAAAGTCCAGCAGCTGTTCTGCTACCATGAGACAAAGTGCAATAAAGAATGGATGAATCTAAAAATAGAAGGACTTGGGTTCTTTGCTTTCAGTGAAGCCATTGTTGAGCTCTGGGCTATTTACCTCTTCACTCTTTGTTATGTAAGAAAAATAAAAGCTTATTCATTTGTGTAATTGTTCATCTGTTTTTCTGCTAATAGCAGGTAAACTAATTCATAACTGATACAGCTGTAGAAAGAGACCAGTGGAAATTTGAAACTATCTTCTCCCCAAGCTTTCTATTTGCCTAAATTTGTGTTTCAGGTGAAAATAGTGAATTTTGGAATTCCTGGCTTCTTCAACTCTGCAGTTTTAATATCTAGAAAGAAGTCAGACATTACTGTGTCAAAGAAATTGTTTAAAGCTTCAGATTCAGAGAAGCAGTTGATTAAGTGTTTTTGGTTTCAAATTTTAGATGTGCTAGTGATCATCTGGAGCTACTTTCTGGGCCCCAGTCCTACCTGGTTCATTAGATTAGGTGTAGGTGGTCTACTGACACACTGAGAAGCCACAGTAGCTTGTTTGTATAGGGCTGAATTCCCAGTGGTTCTTAACTGTAGGTGGTACCCAAGACATTCAGGAATCTAAAGGAACCACTGGTACTCAGTGTGTGGAGGCTGGATGTGCTGAATCTCCTGCAATGTGTGGGACACTCCTACACACCAAAGAATCATTCCACCCCAATGCCAAAAGAACCTCCTTTTAGAAACACTTGGCTAAAAGGCAGATGGTGAGGGTCTTCTGTTTTATCCTTGGAATAATAGAAAGACAGGGATGGTTTCTTCATGAAGTCATAAAGGCACAACCCCCAAGGCTAGGAAATGGTTAACACCTAAAAAAAAAGATTGGTCCAGAAATGAAAACGCCAAAATCAAACCCAGTCACCTGCAACCCAACTCATGTAATTATGCCTAAAGTATATATAATGCAGCATTGGGAGCATGTTAATACGGCAGATATATTTTGTTGGTGGGACGTCTGGAAAGTAAGACACTTAGAACCTATGAAGGCACTAAAACACCCCTGCTGGAGACTGGGTTTATCTCACTAAGAAAGATGTGAGGCTAAGAATGCTCAGTTTCGGCCTCGGCCTCTTCTTTCCAGCCCTGCTCCGCAGGCGAGCGTACCCTCCTGCCCCTCCCAAGGCTCCAGAGCTGGGCACAGGCAGCGGGTGCAGCCGGCTGGGCACGTGGTCCTGCACGACTGAGGCCGCAAGCGGGTGGTGTGTGCACTTTGCGGTTGCGGGGGGCTGTGGCTGGACCCTTACTCAAGCCGTAGTCCCTTTCGTCGGGGTCGCTCTCGTGTTTCCTCCACCGGCAGCACAGATGCTGGACTATCATGGTCATGTGGCTGAAGATGATCAGAGGTGGGGGCAGAACCGGCCTTTCGTGGAAAGTCATGATGAGCTGGTACCTCTGAAATTTCCACACTTGGTTGGATATGGATTTTACCTCGAAAAATGTATTGCTGAGATAGAGACCAAAGAGAATCAGGTGAGAAACTCCTACGGAAGCATCGGTCCCCCGTCTCTCTCTGAATCCCACCAACTCCATCCCAAGTGCTCTAAGGAAGGTCCACTTACTTAAAGACGGCGATGAGGAGGTTCACCAGCAGGATGTTGGCCACCAAAAGGTAGCAGGCCATGATGGCCGGCACGATCCAGGCTCCTGTCTTGCAGGGAGGCAGCTGGATTATTTTGCCATCCTCTCGGGTCTCGTTCTGTCCACAGGGAGCTGAAGGGAGCGGCACAGGCGAGAAATGAGAATCCGTGGCGATGTGCTCAAAAAAAGACTGGTTTTCAATGAGGCTTTTTTTGTTTTAGATGGAGGGAAAATACAGCCATATCAAAACAAACAGAAAAAAGCCAAAATAGAAAAACGAAAGCTTCATGAATACCCCAAGGGGCTGCTACTCCAGAGGGGAGTTGGTTCTAGCTCCCAGGTGATCATATGACATGAAAGGTGGGTGGAGGCCCCTGCTGACTCACCCTGTCTCCTGCCCCTGCCCCTCAGTGAAGGGCACCTGGTGTCCTTAGGAGGCCTGGTGAGGGCTTTCCTGGGGAGCGACAGAGAGGCGGAGTCTCACTGCCCATCAAGTTACTTTCAAAATGTGCTGTGGAGGCCAGAAGCCTACAGATGTAGGAGCAGCAGCATCCAGGGGCTATTGATTGGGAATTAACACTGGGGCAGCTGCTAATTGCTGCAAAAAGCCACCAGGGGCTCTGAGCTAATGATTTGCTGTCTCGGTGTGGAAGGAACAAAATGAGGCAGCGCTCTGGGAAGTATTGAGAGGGATTGTCGCTTGCTGCTCCTGATGGATGGCATTTCACCCAAAGGGCAATGAGAGGTGATGGACTAGACCCTGGAGTCCATAGCCACCCACTTTCTTTCAGCAGATTTCCATTCCAAAAATGTGCTTTTCGGGGCACAGGGCACAAAACCCAGCTGCACTGAATAAATGGGTAAATGGAAAAAAGAAAAGATGAGGTGGGGATAAGGGGGAAAGTGATATATGGGACTGCGTGAGTGTGAGTAATGTGCTAATGAGGCCTGTTTGAAATGTCTCAGTAAATTCAAGGGAAAAACCAATCCTTGACAAAGCTTCTTAGCGCTGCACAGGTGCCATGGCCCAGGGAGTGAGATGATGGCCATCGGAGCAAGGGATAGATGAGGTTCTCCCCCCTCTCCAGCTGCCTTCTGTTGTCTTTAGAACAGGGTCTATTTATAAAAAGGGGCAGGAAGAAGTCTCAGTAGTTGCCACAGGCAGCTTTTTAAGGTTTGCAAAGCTGACCTAGAATCTAGGCTGGTGCACCTACCAGGGGCATTCATTGCCTTCTCAAGGGTTGAAGTTGCTAGGCTGTGCACTCACTCTGCAGTGGTTCTCAGCCCTGGCTGAACACGGGATCACCTCGGCAGCTTTATGAAATGCCGATGCTTGGCTCCGCGAGTGAATCAGCATTTCCAAGGGTGGCCCAGGCATCGCATTTCTTTTAAAACTTCTCGGGTAATTCTAAAGTACCACCAAAGTGAGTCCACTGAGCTAGAATTAGGCTGGAAAAACTTTGTGATCTTTGACACACTCTCAAGCCCAAAATGCATCTTCTCAGCCTTTGAGGGTTTTAATAACATCAGGACACCAAGACCCTGTTTTTATGGCCAGAAAAAGATGACCACAGTGCTTCCTCTGGATCTGCTGCAAGATGACTGTGTGTGATCAGGTGTTTCCAAAGAGCCAGCATCTATTTATTATTGGCAGTTGTGGCTTAACTACTCAAGATAGCCTGTAGGAGGTCCTGATCATTTACTCCCTCGGAAGGAAAACCCAGTGGCTCCAGGATGAAGTCCAAAGTCTGAGGGTGGCTGGCCTGGTGCCATCTTTTGCCACTTCCTACCTCTCCCTCCAAGCACAAATTGGATAAAGTTTCTTGCAGTTCCTAGAAATGTCATGATTTCTCTTATTTTCTGTTTTGGAGCCATGCCTCTTTTGTTTCCAAAAGGCCCCTCTGATACTTTGCTCCCACTCCCAGTCTTCACCTGGGTGAGTCTTATTCACTTTTCAAAGCACACTTAGCTTTCTGAAACCCACCCCAGCTCACTTTCTGCCCCTTTCCGGCCAGGACTGGGATAGGGAATGACAAAGATTCTCTGTTAACCAAACTCCCCTCAGGCTCTTCTGAGTTCTTTTTCATCTAGGCCTTGACTTTTGGACTTCCATGTTCATCTCTGCATTGTCCAATTTTAGCAAGAACCCTAAGTCTGTTTAGCCAGAATCCCCACCCTCCATATCTAATCACAGCCAGTATCTGATCAGGTTTCTTATCTCCCACCACCCCTCAGCTGAAGTCTGCTCACCCTGGCCAACCCTCAGCAAGAATCTTGTTAGGTCAGTTCAGCCAGAATCCTCCCCTACCCTGATGCTGCCTTTTAGTGATTTTCCATCTACTGACCCACACCTGGCTCCTGCTTACAAAGTTACAGTTTTCTTTCTGTTCAGAGTTGAGCCAAATCTCTCTCTCCTATTACGAAACCCCACCATAGTTGCCCTCCTTGAATAAAGTCTTCATTACCACCTTACCCAGAAAATGCTGATCCTAGGTTTTATCTGGGATCCTCAAAAGTGAAGGGCAGTAGAGATCTGGTAATAAACATCCAGGGAAAGCATAGTATGCACCTGCCTTTCTACTGGGCACTTCACACCAGCCACTACATTTAGTCTTCTGAGCAGCTCAGTAAGAAATGTATTATCACTGTGTCACAGTTGAGGAAACATGAGCTAAGGGGTGAAATGCCTTATCCAAGATCTCACAGTTAATAAGAGATAATGCCAGACTCATTAATTCATTTATCTTAATAAGTGATAATGCCAGAACCATTCATTCTGTCATTCAAAAAATACTGAGTTCCTGCTATGTGCCAGTGGGAATTGGCACTCACTGGAGATGTAATTATGAGTGAAGCAGGAATGGGTCCTGTCTTCTCTCTGACCCCAAAGTGTGTATGTATTCTGCTTTATCTCATATGGCTTTTCCAATGTAATCATTCATAATAATAGTAGTGAACATCTACTGCATGCTTAGATGTAATTCCCTATGTTACGAGCTTTACTTATATCACCTTTTAAAATATTTATAATATTTTCACATGACAGATATTATTATCCCATTTTACAGATGAAGAACTGAGATTCAGAAAGCTTTAGTATTCCTGTCAGTATCTCAAAGACAATAAGAACAGAGTCAGCAGGTCCACACAAGCCTTCTTAACCACAACTCTTCTCTGTGCATCTGAAGACAGAGTCAAGATGGGGTTCAGAGGAATCTCTTGATTATGAGCTAATGTAGGGACAGGTTTATAGGTATCTGAATATTTCTTGTTTCCATCAACATGAATAATGGCCTGAGCTGTTCAGATGAGGGAACAAATGTTTTGAACTAAAATTCAGACTGTGGAGAAAGAAATTTAGTTCATATGTAGGTATCAAGTGTCAGCACCCACGTACCAAATTTTAGGACATGCACTTTTGATTTCATCCTATAATACATGGGGAAAATAAATGTTTATTTAATGTACACTATATCTTGTTCCTAAAGAGAGATATTTAAAACAAAACATGAACCAATGTTTGATATAATTATGATCCTCTGTAAAAACTTGACAAAGAAGGATATTTCTTGAAGGTTGTCCCTTCCCCTCCTGTCTGAAGAAGAGTCTCAAAAGCTTATTCCAAATAACTGACAATAGGATAAAGAGCTTAGTTGAGTATATGACTACATTTATCCTACTTTTTAATTATTATTTTTTTACTATCAAGTGTACATTGCAGTGGTTCAATAGTTCCCCTCTGCTCTTCCCCACCCCCCCCTCCCCTCCCCCTTGGTAACCACTAGTCACTTCTCAGTGCCTGAGTCTAATGTTGTTTTGTTCCTTCTGTTTTGTTTTTATATTCCACAAATAAGTGAAATCATATGATATTTATCTCTCTCCACCTGACTTATTTCACTGAGCATAATACCCTCTAGATTCATGCATGTTGTTGCAAATGGCAGGATTTTTCTTTTTATAGCTGAATAATATTTCATTGTGTATATGTACGACGTCTTCTTTATCCATTCTTCTACTGATGGACACTTAGGTTGCTTCTATATCTTGGCTACTGCAAACGGTGCGGTGATAAACATTGGGGTGCATATATCTTTGAATCAGGGATTTTGTTTTCTTCAGGTAAATTCCTAGGAGTGGAATTCTTGGGTCCACCCTATTTTTTTTTTTTTTTTTTTAAGGAAAGGATTTTCAACTAAAACTCCATCTTGCAAAGATTACAAGACAAAGAGGATTCCTCCACCTCCTTTGGAAAGTCCATACAGTTTGCTATAGAAGATTAAGAATGCCATTAGCACAGCTCTTAATGGCTTAGTCCAAGGGTGAATTCGTTGAGATAGCTCTGCCCTTCTGGCCTTTTCCTGACACAATGCTTTCCTTGGCAAGACAACTGGCGATGCCTCCTTTTTCCCTTTGTATGGCTACCTCTTTCTAGAGGTTTCCTCATCTAAAAGTCTTACATAGTGGCAGATTCAGGCAGAAGTTTTCTTTGTGGAAGTAGGGGGCACATGCTATTTCTTTCAGTAGGTCACTACCAATGTCCTCTAGTAATGGAAGACAGGAAAGGCAGAGGTAATTGGAAAGTAGGTAAGTTCTAACTTTGTGGAGTCAACAGCACCATCCGCTGGCTCCGCCTTTACTTCTTTTGTGGTTCATTTCTTTTCCCTTCTCCTAACCCAACTTCTGGGGAAGGTACAAATCATTGGTGACATGGCACAGAGGCAATCATGAGAAAGGAGTAAAGAGGGCTCAGTTCCTCCATCTATGAATGAAGAGTCTTGGACTACTGATACCCCTGACAGTGTGGCACACACACACAACTCAGGAAACAGGGCCTTAAATAACACTGAATTGGACAGTGAGAAAAGGATAACCTTGTGAAGATTCTTCTGAGCTTCCTGATTCCATCAGATAGAAAGCATCAGTTTGAGGGTAATGTTCTGTTCATACTTCCTTTTTCACATTTGCCAAACTCCCTTTTTAGTAAAGACTGGGCAGGCTGAAGGCTTAAGCACCTGGACAGAACTTTATAACAATGTGGTGTTTTCATTCTGTTTATTTTATGATTATCTTCTATTTATATCAGATCATACTGATTTTTCAAGTTAAGGCCATGATGTAATTTTTAAAAAATAAATTAATTTAGGTTTTAAAGATAAGCCAATTGAACTAAATATATTGAAGAGTAGAACAGATGTTACAAAACAACTAATGGTTTATGTGACTAATGGTTGGGAAGTGCTGGATAACATGATCTCTAAGCTTCACCTAATCCTGATATTCCATTGCTCTGTGATTCTGTGAAGAGCAAAAGACCAGAATAACCCCCAGACTGCATTGTCTATCCCTGGAGCTAATTGCCGGTCATTTGTGTAAGTCTTATTCTTTCCATTTTTGGTAAAAAAGTAATCAAATGACTAGCCTCCACTGCATGACATGGAATATGATATGGAGAGCCACCACAGAGAGAAGAAAGAAGGCCAACGACAGAGTGTCTAACTCTTAAAGGCTTCTGGTCTCCTTGCTACTTGCACACATGCTCAGCTTTGAGCCATTTAGAAAGCACTACTCAGTTGAATTAGCCTCAATTAAAAAAATCCAGTGAATAAGAAAGCAGGAGGTCAAAAGCCTAGGTATGTTGTGTGTGAATTGTGGGTCAAGGAAGGCATGCATTATGGGGGAGAAGGGGAGAAAATTCAATTCTCTCTTGGCTATCTTGGTTCTGGGGTCTTACTATTCTATATATCTGGTTTTACCTAGAGACAAAATGGCCATTTATTTGCTGTTATTTGAGACAGCTTCCACATTCCAACTTCAGATGTTCATTACTTGGAATCAGGAATCAGTATCTGAAAGATTCTGTGCAAACCTTGCTGGGAAAGGCTGTGCATCTCTAGTAGTCTGTTGCACATGTCCGTGGGTTTGTTCCAACAGCGCAGCAAATTGATTGCATTAATAGCTCCAATCTCTCTCCTCTCCCTATATCCATGCTCCTGTGCCATGCAATTTAGTGATTTCTCTCACTAAACTAGTAGGTTCTATGTCCTTGCCCTTTGATTCTGAGTTTGGCCATGTGAATTTCTTTGGCCAATGGGTTGTTAGCAAATGTGACCTATACAGAAATTTGAAAAAAACTCTTGAGTGTTTCTGTTTCCACTCTTCCACCTCAGTCATCACCAGAGGAACATGTCTTAGCCAGCCTCCTGGGGATAAAACACATGAACCTCTGCTCCCAGTAGCTTCTGTTGTCTGAGCTGGGGCTGTTCTATAACAGCTGACAGCCAGCAGACTCCAGCACTGACAGGTGATTGAGCCCAGCCAAGACCAGAGAAGCCATCCAGCTACCCACAGCCTCCAGAGCTCTATAAACATTTACAGCTTTAAGCTATTGCCTTCTAGGATGGTTTGTCCTAGAGCATTATCAGTAGGTAATGTCAACATCTATTGACAGTAGATACTGTCAACAGATACCTAATATGAATGATCAACTTCCTTTGCCCTGTTCACAGCTTGAAGAGGCATCTCGAGGTCTTTCAGGCTGACAAACCCTTTCCTACTTTCTTCACCCTGCCCCCACTCAATCCAGGCAAGATCCCATCATTGCCCAAGGAGGACTGAGTTTACTGAATTACCAGTGACTAATTAGACTCTCTTTGACCTTAAAGTGAGGTGAAGGGGTTTTGGGTAGATGATGAGAGGTACTTGATTGAAAGGTCATACAGAGTCAGGCCATGGTAGGCAGTAAAAGTAAAGCGAAACATCTGAGAGAGGGAGAGGGGAAGGAAGGGAGGAGAGAAACTGGGGAGAGGAAGAGAGACCAAGAGAGATGCCTGACTGAGACTGGAGAGAAGTAGGGCAGCAGATTGTGGTCATGCCTTCAGACTTGGGTTCTCAAAAGCCACTTCCGGTTGCATTTCCAGTCGGCTCACATCATGCTTTGTTTTCTGTCTTTGGGTGTCTTTGAGATTTCCTCTTATGCGTTTATAGTCCATCTTTCTTTAATCTAGTTTGAGTGAGTTTTGTTTTCTGGTAATCAACATTTTTCTCTTGTTGAGGACACAGTCATTAGCACGTTAGGGAGAATCAGCTTCTCAGCCTAGTAGTTTCATCAGAGGAGGCAATGATCCGGAGCTCGAGAACTTGTGGCAATTAGGGTGGGAGCTGGGCAGAAGGGAGGACGGAAATAAACATAGTTTAACTTCCAAATTTACTGAGGGCTCACCTCATTCCTTTTGATATTTGCCTAAACAAAATAAGATGAGAGAAGCTTTTTTCTTTTTTACACCAAAAATGAAAAAAAAAATCAGAGAAAAAGTCAAGTAAATGATTTCCTCTCCCAGAGTTTTATGCTCCTGCCACTTCCACTGTAATTGTTGACTATGATGTTCTCATCACCACTCCTCATGTTGCAACAATACGCCTTCCAGAGCTGCGTGGGCAGGAACCAGCACCCCTTCCATCACAGGGGCAGGGAGCTCAATTCCATTATCATTGCATTAGCCGTGGGAGGCTGCCCTGGGGGTCCATACTACTTTAGCTGCCATGTCATAAGCTAAGGAATACGCTTCTTGTTTTTGTTTGAAAAGGAACTGCATGATTTTTCAGAAACCCATACATCTATCCTGTAAGATGTTTGAAGAAGTAAGAAACTTTGTTTTCCATAAAAAGAAACCAGCAACCCTCCCTTGGGGCTCTCTGCACTGAGAAGCATCAGTCCAGTGAGCCTTACCTCTGTGCATGCCTGTGTGTGGATGTACATCAGGAACATCAGGCTGCACCAGCTCCACAAAAATGATCCATGGCTCCCGCTGACTCCCATTGGATTGCCACCCCAGGGTTACAGGACATCAAGGGAAGTAATCAATGCAGCCCCTAATACTCAGCAATGCATTTATAAGCAAATACAAGCTTGCACTGACATTATTTACAAATTCCCAGGTGGCGACCATGTAAGAAATTTACTTGTACTCACAGCTCATGGTCCTGGCTCTGAACTGCTGGCACACTTCTCTCCTGGTACCTCTCATTCCCTCGCTGCCCTTAGGTCCCAGGTCTGTTTTTTCTGCCCTCTCTCTTTTTTGCTTTAAGACCAGGCTGCCTACACATCTCTGTTTACTGTTAAAATTTGTGTTTTCACACTTCAACTAACACTCTTCAAACAGCAAAGAATCCGGATCATAGTCCATGTTCTGATTAAACCTAAACTGCTGTGGGCAGACTCAGATTCCAGTGCCCATCACTTGCTGTCACATTATGAATAGAGTCCAACTGCATGCTGAATATAAACATTATTATATAATAAAATAGTTGTATAATAATGTCCACTTTATGCAGTAGATTAACAACTTTTCTTTCCCAGAGCAAAACTGACACACATCAGTTAAAATAAAATAAATAAACACTTTCATTTGAAAGAGTTATCTGTTCAAAATAAGAAACTCAATGCCAGTCAAGTGAAGAAGCAGGGTGAGGGATGCAAGAAGGGACAGGGTGGGAAAGGCATTTTGCTGTTAATTATGGTTTGGATATTTTACATAATCACATTATCATACATTTCCTGTTTTGGCTCTTTCCATAACTGATCCATTTTACTAATCATTCTTTGAAGTCACTAGACACAAGGCACTAACCTTGGGTGGGTTCAGTTTGAGTCCTAGACCTGATATCTGGCCATTTATGAAGTATTCAGTCAATTAATGTAGCTGAGCCTCAGTTTCCTCATGTCTAAGCCTGATAAAATAATAATAGAAATTCACAGTAGTGATAATGATGATGATACATGCCTAGCTTCCCTCATCATTCATTCAACAAGTATTTATGGAGCCCCTGCTATGCCAGACACTGTGTGAGGTGCTTGGGATAGACCAGTGAATGAAACATCAGAGTTCCCTGTCCTTCCAGAGCCCGTGTTGGGAAAGAGGTGGTGGTGGAGGTGGGTGGACAGAAAATAAACAAGAGCATAATAAATAAGCGAACTAAGTGGCACGTTAGCAGGTGATAAGCGCTGTGGAATAAAGGAGTAAGTAAGGCAGGGCAAGAAGGATGAAGTGTCTACAGTGATGCAGAGGAAAGTAGCTGCAGAAGAGGAAAGAGAGCTAATGGGTGGAGTGAGACAGATGATCACATGGGCCTTTGGAAGGACCTCCCAGGATCCAATCAGATCACGGCAAGGTGTTACTACCTTTACTGCCTGAAGAAATAGTGATTCCCCTTCATTCCGTCTAGCACTTGCTAATTGTTTCTTATTCTAAGTAAGCCCTCTCTTTATTGCTTGTTTTTCCCAATAGATCACCAACACTCTTGAATGAACTAGGGGTCAACCCCCTGTCCCAAGGTAGGAGAACTGAAGTCAGTTGAATTTTGGTTCTCTGCAGTCTGTAATGGAAACTTTCAGCCTCCCTTCTGCACCCACCATGAAGAAATGGAGGGCTAATGAAAACTGGTGCAGGGGCTCTCTCAGGCTTTCTTTCCATCCCACCCACATCAGCAACTATCCTGCTTTTCTTGGCTAACCAGCAGCCCACTGAGGGAAAGCTGATTTCTAATGTGATTTGAGCAAAACCAATTTTTGTAAAGAGAGGAAACCATTACAGCATGAGGCTTGGGAGAGGAAACCAGTTTCTTACTGACGATTTCAGAACACAATCCCAGCTTTTCTCATTGCAACTAAGCTCCTTAGTGGCTGCTGCTGACTGCAAACTTTTTTTTTTTGCTTGCTGCACCTTCAATATCAAGGAACAGTAAGCTTAGGCACGGGTAAATCCCTCCATTCCTGAAATACCTTAAGCTTTCCAGGGGTGGGAAGCCCAACCAAAACCTAGAGCCAGGAGTTAGTCTGAAAAAATTGCTAGAGTTTTACTCAGAATATGCATGGGCATCACAAGCAGATGAAGAGAAAGTGGATTTAGGTTTTCATTTCCTTTCTTCATGAAGATGGGAAGGAACGTTGTAATTTCTATTTTAACAAACTACATGGTTTATATAAAAATCTATATTTTTCTTTTAGACCTGGACACAAACCACACACACACCAAAGAAGTTGCTGTTTTCATGAATGATCAATTGAGTTTACCATGTTGATTGGCATATTTGAAAAGAAGATACTTCCCTTGGTGATTGTACAAAGTGCAAACTAGTAACATGTAAAAGCTGGCCTATGTTTGTTTTTTAAAAATATGGCCATCTCATTTTTAATAAGGTTATGCTTCATACAGCTCCATTCTCAAAAACACTATGTGGTAGCATTTCCTTTGGCCCAATTGGTCTGAATAGACCTGTGGGAAAATCTGAAAACTAGACCACAGGCAGTGTAAAATTTGCTGGTTTCTGGGTCCTGTACAGAAAGAAAACAAGCTGGGCTTTTCCTACTATATCCCTTGCCTAATTGTGAAATAAAGGCTATTCTCTGGGTTCTGGTGGACCAGCTCATGGGTTGCAAATTTGGGGAGTTTGTAACTGAATGTTCTTTCTTTCTCTGTATTTTGTACAACAATTTAGTAAAAAGGATGGTTAAGGTACAAGCTCTATGCTGCATGCTCAACAATGACATGTATACGTGCTTTGACACCACCATCCCCTCCCTGGAGAGAGAGAAGAGGAAGGAGAGGAGAGCTGAAATAAAGTTACCAGGTCAAATCCAGCTTGATTGCTAAGTTAGCTAACAAGATTTACAGGAGTAGCCTCCTGCATGCATTTAACATATGATCTGACCACAATCAAATCCCAGTATACAATGCAATTAAACCTAAGGCAACGTAAAACCAATGTCCAATGGAATGAGTATATCATTTTTCCATGGGGCCACAGTAGGACATGCCAACTTGGACAGACATAAGGCAGATTGTCAAGTTTTTCTCTATAATTTCTTAAAGAACAGCTGATATGGCTCTGAGAAAACAAATTTCAAACTCCAAGTATAGCAGGCATTTATAATTATGCAGCAAACAGTTGAGGTTACAGCCATTTTACAGATGGGCGTGTCAGATTCTATGCCCCATGTTTTTACATGTATTAGTTCATTTGATAGTCATAATGACTGCATGCTTTATAAATTTCAGCACACTAAAAAAAAAACCAAGAAAAAAATATGTTTGAGAAAATGAGGAAAAAAAATAAGGTAGTGTCTTAGGTCTTAATTAGCTCAAACTGCAATTACAAAATTATCATAGACTGGGTGGCTGACACAACAGACATATATTTCTCACAATTCTAGAGGCTGGGAAGGCCGAGATCAAGCTGTCAGCTGATTGAGATTCCTAGTGAGTGCCCTATTCCTGGCTCTCAGGGGGCTACCTTCTCACTGTGGCAGAGAGAGAGAAAGCAAGCTCTCTGCTGTGTCTTATAAGGGCACCCACCCTCATGATCACATCAAAATGAATTATGCTCCAAAGGTTCCAACATGGTCATATTGGGGGTTAGGGACTTAACATATGATTTTGAGGGGGGAACAACTGAGTCCCTAATGAGTAGGTACTCTGATGCCCATATTACAGATGAATAAACTTGCCCAATGACACTCAGTTAGTAAGAAGCCTCAGAGCCTGGATTCACACCTGATTACATCATCTTAACTGCCACACTGTGCGATTTCTTGCTGGTGAGGGAGTTGACAATTATGTTAAAGTCAAAATGGCCTGAATGCCCAGACATCTGCACAAAGACTTTCCTTGAATTTCATTCTTTTGTCTGGGTCAGTGGCTCTCAAAAGGCAATGTCCATAGGTAACACAGTTATTACATGTTATAAAGACACTTGCAAGTAAGTTCGACCATAAATGGTTTTTGACCAACATGCTCACTTAAGAACTACATGTATGTGGATAATACATTGAATGTAAGTTGACAATGATAAACACACAATGATGTATTTATCACCACAGATACAATGAAAGAAATTAAAAAGCCCAGTTTTTACTTTATTTATTGTCTGATGGTGCCTTTGGAAATTAGTGAACGGATATTCTTTGAGAGGGTCATGAACAATTCCAGGCCAGGAAGTATCGTTTATAGTGTGTTGCTTAAGGTACTTCATCCCACAGGCTCTGAGATTCCACTTAAGTCCTCTTCGGGTCTCATTTAGCCCAGTAAACTGCATAAACAGCCTGTTTTTATCCCACAGAAACAGAGATCTCTCCATTGCATGATAGTGTGTAGAAGGGCCCAAGAATAATGAGTTTGCTTAGACATAGCTATTTGCACCAACTGTGACTGATAGCTTATTTAGCATAATAGTGCAGGCTTTGCAGTAGGATCTGTGTTGAGAAGAGGGTGAGGACCAGCCTAAAATAATGTATAAGCAATGAACAAGGCCCAATCCTGTTTGGCTGAATGTCATGGGGATAGCCTATTATTTCACATTACTAGGTGAGTGAAGGAATTGGTTATATCGGTGGTTGCCATGGATATGCACTGCTCCAACTGGTCCTAGATTACAACAGGAACCAGAGATGTTGAGTCAAGGAATATCAAACAGAGGGATTTGGCTTTATCAACTAGTGGAAGTCTGTGTGTCAGCAGCTGAGACCAATAGAGATGTTCACAGTCATGTGATATGCTTCAAAATCCAAGAGAATGGACATTGCTCGGCAGGTATACAGGGCCAAATGGACTGAGTGGTGCCAGTAATATGTTCATGGTAGTACTCTTTTCATTTAATGAATTAAATACATTTTCATATGAATTTAATTAATTTCTTGTTTAGGTCTTAGGAAATATAACTTAGACCCTTTTCCAGTCTAAGTTATATTTCCAAGGAACTGACCCAGATTATTGATCCACAAACAATGGTTCATGGGACTTAATTTGCTCTATTTTGAGATTTAAAGATCTAAAGTTAAGGATGTTTCTATCTTTGGGTAGATTTGGCAGTCTGAATTACGTATTGCTCAAGACTAGAGTTACTTTAGATTCTGGGACTCTTTATTTTTGTAGAATCTTCTTGCTAGCAATCCATAGTTGGCCCAACTTAAGATAGTGAACACATGTGAACAAAATGGAATTAGATTTTAAAATATTCTGTAATTCTCTGCCTAAGAGAATCCTGATATAATTCAGTAGATTGAATATTAGGCCATTATGACATGACCACTTGATTGTTGGATAAACAGATCCAAGCACCAATTGTCCATTGAATGGCCAGCAAGTCATTTGACAGTAGGGAGAAGCTAGCCAATTCAAATAAAATAGTTGATTCCAAATACCTTTAGCATAGGAACACTTGAAACACCTTTTATAATCTATCTTCTAATCTTTCACATTCTCTTTCTCTCCTTTTGCTCCATTGTCTTTTATTCTCTCTTTTAATTCCTTGCTTATTTTTGAAGAGACTATGAGGTCAATTTTCTGTTCCATCAGAATAACAATGTTATTCATTTTGAGTTGGCCAGAAAATATAATGCCCCCTTCCTGTGTATCCTACTCAATGCAAAGTTCTTAGCATTAGTTTTGAGGTTTAACAGGAAAAGTCTCTCCACTCCAGATTACGGAACTGCAGTGAAAACTTGTCCCAGTCCAAATTCTGCCACACCCACCTACAAATACTGAGAGGTGAGAGCAATGGACCCAGGGAGCCAGCAGCCTGGGTTCAAATTCCAGCTTCGCCATTTATTAGCTGCGTAACCCTTGAAGTGGGTCACTTTAAGCTCTCTGAGCTTCAATATCCTCAACTATAAATTGGGTGATCATCATACTTACCTCAAGAGTGTTGTTGCAAAGACAAATAAGTTGTTGTTGACACATGTAAGACTTCAGTTCGTGCCTGGTACACTGAGCACGCTCAGTAAATGCTGGCCATTTGTGTAAAAGGCCCCCTAGCTTGAAGGCTCCCAGCCCAAGCTCCTGAGCCAGCTCCCAGTGTTCAAAGTCCATGTGCCTTAGGCAAGTTACTTATTAGGTCAAACCATATGAACTTTTTGAGAGCAGAAAATTTTTGCCTTACAAAAACGGCAAAATTCATAGGTTGCAACCTAATGCATACATAATATTCTCTGTGTCTCTTTCCTTACCCATTAAGAATAGGAGCAAAAGATGGACAGTAACTTCAATGGGGTATGGCGGGGGGGACTTGATAATATGGGTGAATGCAGAAACCACAATGTTTTTCATGTGAAACCTTCATTAGGAGTGTATATCAGTGATACCTTAAAAAAAAAAGAACAGAACCAATAATCATATGTCACAGGATTCTTTTGAGGAGTAAATGAGTAAGCTTTCATAAACATGAGGGACAATGACTGATATACAGTGTGTGCCACATATTTGCTATTATTTTTATTAACCTCACATCTCATTACTGCTTGACATAAATTTTTCCCAAGAAGAGTCTGCTTACTGATCCCTCTTTTTTCTTCTGTCAGTCGGCCTTTCTGTCTTGCTTGCGATGCCCTTCTGCTCCTTAAAAAGCTTGTTCTAAATTCATCTGACTGACCTGCCTACTCTGTTCCCTCCATTTCTACCATGTCTTGGCATCTGGATATTCACTAAGGACATGAGGCTTTATGTTAGCTGGCAGGGGTTCCCCTGTCTTCTTTCATATCTTCATATATTGGCCCTGGAATGTGAGAGTCCAGGGAGGACATGACTGCTTATTCTGCTTGAATTGTGTTTTTTCATGTGATGATAATTTTATAGCTTTAGAAAAATCCCTTAAGTTCTGTTTAAGTGTGGGATCCCTATGTTTTTTAAAAATCAGACTTAAAAAAATAACTTGAATAATTTTAGATCCATAGAAAAGTTGCAAAGACAGTATAGAGAATTCCTGTGTACCCTTTATCCATTCTCCTCCTAGGTTAAAATCTTATATAACCATTGTACATTTGCCCAAATGAAGAAATTTACATTGGTCCATTACTATTAACTAAACTTGACACTTGATTCAACATTTCATCAATTTTCCATGAATATCCTTTTTCTCTTCCAAGATCCCATCTGAGATCTATATTGCATTTGTGTCACATCATATGTGTCCTTAAGTCTCCTTTAGTTTATGACAGGTTCTCAGTCTTCCTTGGTTTTCATGACCTTGACAGTTTTGAGGAGTAATGGTCAGGCATTTTGTAGAATGTCACTCAATTTGAGTTATCTGATGTTTTTTCTTCATGATTAGACTGGGCTTATGGATTTTGGAGAGGAGCACCACAAAGGTCTAGCATCCTTCTCATCAGATCATATTGGGGATAAATGATACCAGCATGATTTCTCACTGGTCAGCCTTGGTACCTCTTTAGGTCATTTAGCTCAGTACAATTTTTACAGAGACCTCACCACATGTGAAAGTTACCAAGAGACTATCCAAAGATAGCAAGTAGCTAGAGCCCTAATATCATAGCATTCTGAATCCCTGAATAGGCTTGTTCAATTGTTCTCAACCTTACTAGACCCACTACCTCTTTTTCATATTAAATCTTTTCTACTGCCTCATTTACTATTCTGAAATAAAATTTATAGATGCTATAATTTACCTGTATACATAATCGCAGAAAAATCAATATCATGTCCTAATTTTAATACAAAGGGGAAATAAAAGCAAAATGATTTATGTTAAAATAGTAAATGCTTGATCTATAAATGGTCAGGTCTATTCCACAAGCCACAGTGAAGTGGTCAGATGCTTACAGCTCCGAGAAGAATGTCCCAGAATGAGACACACAAACACAGACTGGGCGAAAGGACAATGAGCGGCTTTGTCATTAGTGAGTTGATTTTCTAAAAGGGCAAGCAACCCTCGGCAAAGTTCCAAAGCAAACAAAATACCATTGCCCTCAGTTTTCATGGTGGTTTCATGCCTGGAAAAATTCACTGATTACTACAAACATGCAAAAATATTGTGTCTTTAAGTGTACAATGGAGTTAGACTCAGATAATTGTAACCAGGCTTTTCACCAACATGATGCCTGTGGAATGCTGGAAAGCTGTGTGGGACAGAGGACAATGCATGATTGTGGGAGTGTCCTGAACAATGCAGGATGTGTACCCTCCCTGGACCCCACCTGCTAAATGTCAGTGGTGCCCTCCCTGCCCCTGCCCCTGCCCCTGGACAGGGAGGGCAAGCAAAAACATTCCTCAAACTTCAAGATAAAATTTCCAAAATATGGGGGTCAGGCTGCCCCAGTCAAGGCCACCACTGGTCTTGTTTAGTCCAATTACATGAATTCACAGCTAGGAGCTGGGCTCAGGTCCATGTAGCCAGCACAGGAGTGCAAAACTTGACCTGGAAGTCAGGTTTGCCAGCTCCAAATCTGCATAATCTTGGTGCCTGCTGACCTCTGAACAGTACCCGTTGGTAATCCCGGAGTTGATGCTGATTGACCAAGTCATGCAATTCCCTTCCCCGCTCCTCTCTCCCGCCACACCGTCCCTTGTGTCTCTGTCACACATACACACACCCTCACATAAGCATGCACACATCCCCCACCACAACTACCACCACCATCACCACAATTCAATTCCTGCACCAAACCTTCACATATTTTCTGTTAAATGTAGGGTAAAACTCATCCTTACATAAGACTAAAAGGCCCCACACAACTTGACCCTCATTTGCCCCTTTGGCCTTTTTTCATACTATTTTTTCCCCCTGCACATTATGCTTGCACCATGCTGGTCTTCTCTCAGTTACTGGCAAGAATTACCTTCTTTCTGCCTCAGGGCCTTGGCACAAACTATTCCCCTTCCCTGGGCTCTTCTTTTACTCATTGCCAGGCAAACTCTTACTTATTCTGCATAGCTTGGCTTAATCACTTCCTCAGAAAAAACCTTTCCCTGAATTTCCTTGTTAGATGTTCTCATACCACCCTGTATTTCTTGAGCTTACACTTATCAGAGCTTATGAATAAGCATGGGATTCTGGGCCTGATCTCTGATATCTCCATAGGCTGTTAGCCCCCCAGGTGGTAGGAGCTTCACTGGTTTTACCCATTTCTGTATCCCCAGCACACAGCATAGTACCTGGAACACAGTGACTTCTAAATATTTGGGGAATCCATGAATGGGTGAGTAATGTGTTAGCTGCCAAGAATGGTTTTCAGGTTGGTTAAAAGGCAGACACAATAGTGCAAACAAAACTGGCTTTTCATGTGCCATGTAATGTACCAATGTAAAGTTTCATGATGAGCAGTAGCTGTAGAACCTTGGTTCTATGTTCTGTGAAGAGAGAAAGCCACGATATTTGAGATGGCTTGTTTTGGATTGTTTCAATGGACTTGATTTTAAAAGAACACAGTGGAACAGAAGAGGCCGGCAGGCACCTTGCTGTTTGGCTGGCTCAAGGCTTTCGATCTGTCTGGAGCTGGCTTCCCTGCTGGAAGGGACTGGAAGCTCCAGTGATAGCTTTTCAAGCTTTGGCTTTATAGGACTGAACCCTACTGAACTCTACTTCATCCTTCCCCTATTATTACCAATTACACCTTAACTCTGAGTAGCCCTTCATAATGTGCCTTTTATAGTGCAAATATTGTTTCATTCTTTCCCAAACTTCAGTCTTTGGGAACTCACTGTCATTGATTCGGCACATCTGCACATCACCAGTGCTATTATTTATTAATGTTGTTCTTGGAACACATCACACCTCGACACTGATACAGATTTTAGCTTCATCATAAACACTAACACCCATGAACTGCTGTATTTCGTGGGCTTGTTATATTCATCTGAAAAGGACTGCTCTTTTTCTTATGTGTTCCTTTAGGAAGGCAGACCTCCTTATTGTCCTTAATTTGCTAAGAATACTGAAGAACAGAGGCTTACAGACTTGCGCAGGTCACAGAGTTACTGGAGGCGACAGAGCTGGGATTCAGTGTCTGGCTCCTGGTTCTGTCCTGAGCTGTCCTTGTCACACTAACTCACACTATCCTTAACTGAGTTCTCCACCCACACCAGGAACTCCATCCACGTGAACTGCTATGGGACTAATGATCACTCCTGAAGCAAACTCCTCTGTAAGGTTTCTTCCCCCTGACACATTATACTCAGTGCATGCTGCTGGTATCTGTGGGCTAACGCTTCTCAGCTGCCTCTTCCCAATCTGTAATGTTCTGATCCATCTGTGAGCCACGTCGCATTTACAAATGCTGCATTTTTGTTTACATTATTTGGATGTTCAGAGTTTTGGTGATGGATGCTCTTCTGACACTCATAGAGACAGTGGGAGATAAAGTGTGCTTTTCACTTGGGTGTCTAATTCATCCATGAGGGGTGCCTCTGAGAATATCCAGAGTATCATCAGCACCACAGAAACCCCACAGTGAGCTCACAGGATGGCTCCAATAGTGGGGGCAGCTCCCTTCTTGATTCTGGAAACCATTGGCTTCTGGAACATTCCATACCCTCCTGTCAGCAGACGGTGCTGTGCTCCTTCCTGAATTGTCAATCCTGTCCTTAAATTCAGTCCTCAATACAGAATTAAGTCACATATCTGATCTGGGAATTCCACCATAATGTGTTATACCAACTTAAGCTGCTTTAGACCTTAAACTCCAGTCACCCTCTGGATATATGCTGTAATTCTTTCTGATCCTAGTGGAAGCATCTAGATTATTCCTATCACATGGCTTTTGTCCTTGCTATTCCATCTGTCTGGAATGTTCTTTCCCCAGTTCTTGCCATACCTGTTTTTATCATTGACTCTTCAACTCAACCTTATCTCTTAGAGCCCTTTCTGTGAACATCTTATGTAAAACTGCACCCCCAGCTCCTCAGCCCAGTGACTACCTCGCCCACTACTTGGATTTATTTTCTTTATGGAATTCATTACTACTGAAAAATATCTTATTTGTTTACTAATTGCCTATCCCCACCCCACCCCCTGCTCCGCATGTAATGTAACTCCCATGAAAGGAAAGACAAGTCTAGCAGACTTTCTCTTCAGTGCTGAGCGCAAGGCACTTGGTAAATAGTTGCTAAGTAAATAAATGCATGACTGGTCCAGTCATCTCAGTGAGGTGCCAGGGAAAAAGGAGGGTTGTGGAATCACAGGGGAGCAGCTTTCTGTTATAACACAGAACTAAGAGCACAGGCTTAGGAATTAGACAGGCATGGTTCCAATTCTGCCTCTGCTGCTCTGGATGTGTGCTTTAAGCAAATTATTTAACCTCTGCTCTTTATGTACATCAACAACACATCAAGACTAAACAAGCTGCAGTATATCATGTGCCTGGTCTGGTGCCAGCCACTGTAATAGGATCTCAACAAATGTCAACTGGCTTCCTAGAAATGCCAGAAGAAACCCATGAATCTGATGACACAGCCTTGGTAACACACCTGACGGCTAGTAAAGAATTCTGGCATCCTTATACTCAGTACAGTCTGCTTAAGAACAACTGCCACACCTTTTTTAAAAAGCACTGGATGATCTTCTGCAGATGCCTGATAGGGTGTATAAACTTAAATCCACTGAAGGGAACCTAGTCTTTCAGTGCATGACCTATTTGATAGAGGTGTACCTCGCCCTCTATATTCAATTACTTGCTTATAATAGAACCGCATGCACCATATATAGTTCCTTCAGTAGTTGAACACTATGTTCCTCAGGTGGCATCAGTGACTTTGAAGTACCTGTCAGCAACTGGCTTTCCTGGAACAGTACTGTAACCATTCAGTTCGCAGTGGCATTTTGCTTCTGAAGCCCTTGTTCAGAATATTAAAAAGGGCACGCCGTAGACTTCATTCCTTTGCTTCAAGGACTCTGATTCTGTAAAGCTGGACCCCATGGTTTACTCAGGAGAGAGTCACTGGCTCCAGCAAATGTTTAAAAATGGTTTTGAATTTGGTCAGTGGTGTTAAGCTGGTCAGTAACTGTAACTATTGAGTCTGGTCACGGGGAGTATGTTTCTCCTTCCCGCTTCAGCCACATGATGAGCTGGGGTGACTGAACTGGGCAGTTTCAAGGGACTTCTGAGGTCACTCAAACCACTTTTTCTGTTAGTGTGGGATGGTGCTTTCCTACTAAAAAGTAATCACCGGCTTCTCTGATATAACCATGGGAAGAGAAGACTTGATGTTTGGTAGACTTCACTTGGATCTGCCAGATATATGGTGAATTCTGAATGAAAGCTAAGGCCTCTGGGCTCTCCTGGTTCTTCACTGCAATGGCTGCTGGATTTATTCTATCTAAAACCCAAGAGCAAAAGACAGGACCTACTGGTGTTTGCTGTATCACTTTGGCCATTTTGACACCATAATTGCATGATATTCTAACTTGGTCTTTGATTCGAAGACAGAGTAAGAGGAGCAGAGAGAGATGCTATGAAACTCGTGTGGATTGCAGATAGGGGGCCTGGTGCACTCTTCCTGGCTTCAGGTTGTGAGGACCTATGATCTTTTCAGATCGGTTCTTCAGGACCTTATAGATATTGGAGGTAACTCCTTGTGCCATTTTTCTTTGAGAAGCAACAGCAAGAAGTTGAATTTTGGGTTCTGATTGGCCAGGTTTTCTCAACCTCAGTGCTATTGATGTTTTTGGTAAATTGAATATGGGTGATTCTTTGTTTGGGGGGCTACTCTATGCATCAGATGATGTGTAGTAGCATTTCTGGCCTCTACCACTAGATTCCAAAGTTCTAGGCAGGGCCAAATGCCCCCTGGGAGCAGGGGCTGGAGCAAAATTGCCCCTGGTTGAGAACCACTGAGGTGCACCTTAGCTGAGGGAGATTTTGTGGTCACAAGAAAACTTTAAGAGCCTTCCAGCTTCTCTTTGCTGTCCTGAGGCTTTTAGACCTTTGAGTTTCCTGGGAAAAAGCTTTTTGATAGATCTGCAGATAGGCAAAGGATGAACTAAAGGTAAAGATGAGAGAGGGTGGTATCTGAATGTACTTAACTCCCCTTCTCTCCCTTCCTCTCCTTTGCACTTGTGCTAGTCTTCTGGTAGGAGAATGGAGGGGTGTAGATGAGGAGGAACTGGCAGAATAGAGAAGCTGGAGTGGGGAAGCCCGGTGCCTGCAGACTGCACTGGGGGAGCCTGAGGCTTGGAGAACTGAAAGCAATACTGATACTGAAATTCAGGCATCAGCATTTACTGCAGGCAGTATAGAAGATGGCTTTTGGATGCAAGCTGGGCATCTGCCAGGGCCCTTGGCAAAAATGCAGGGTAGGCAAAGTTGTTTTTGCCACAGCATCTCTTTCTGAACCTCCCCCATGTCTCATCTCACTTTCCCTGCCCTCCAGGCACACAGTCGCCCCGCGCTGCCCTCTGGCTGCTCAAG
This sequence comes from Manis pentadactyla, assembly GCF_030020395.1. Taxonomy (NCBI): domain Eukaryota; kingdom Metazoa; phylum Chordata; class Mammalia; order Pholidota; family Manidae; genus Manis; species Manis pentadactyla. Next base: position 152,645,928 of record NC_080021.1, on the reverse strand, counting down.
TCCGCCTCACCCAGCCTGAGCCATCTCCTTCCTTACCTGCCCCCATTTTAACTCTTCTTCTCTGAAGGTTGATTTCAGCTATTTTGGGGGTTAAGATTAAAATTCAAATACTTCACACTAGGGGAAAGAGTCAGTAGGTTTAACCTACTTAGAAGTTCTAACTCTTGGGAACTTCTCTCTGAGAGGACATTTTGGAACAAAGGTCTTTCCTACCGCTTACCTAGTTTCCTGGAAATAAGCCTTGTGGTTGTTTATTTTCCAGCTACCATCTCCCCACTTGGCAATCACAACCTATGAGTTCCATGGACTAGGGCCTTCACTTAGTCAGGGGCTCCCCGCACGCTCAGTGAGCTATGCATTTCCCATAAGAAAAGATCCAAATTCTTTAGCCTGGCATACAACACCCTTCACAATCTACTTTCTAACCTCTTCTCCATTCCTTCACTCCAGTGTGGGAGAAAAAATGAACACAGATCCTGGCCCGCATCCTCCCAAGATGTGTATAGTCCGCTGGGGGATACACATAAGAAACCAAAGAGAATATGGTTCGTTAGCCCAGGGTGGGGAAGCGAGGCTTGGGAGAACTTTGTAGGTGGGACTAGCTCCTGACTGACTGGACCAGAGAGGGAGTCTCACTTCTCTGCTGTCTCCCTGTGTCTACACCTGGCACGTCCTGTCACTATTCTCCAGCTTTGTACACGACAGTCCCTCTGCCTGAATGCCTCTTATTATCTGTCCGCAGGACTCGTAATATCCTTGATCCAGCTTCACTGTTACCTCCAGGAGACTTTTTCTGACCACACTTTGTCCTCTCTTGCTTTCCTCTGTTTTGCCATTTCCCTCCTTGTCCACCCCAAAATAAAAGTGTGTTCTTTAAGTCCTTACACATTGCCTTTAGGAAATGCGTATCATGCTGACTTGCAATGATCTGCTTACTTGTTGACCTTCTCCATTACACTTTTTCAAAGCTGAGGCATGAAGTATGTCTCTTTAATCCCCAGCACCCAACACAGTGTCTGCCACAGAGAAGCGCTCAGGAAATGTCACTGAATGAACAAACCTATTCAAACTAGGATCTAGAAAACAGGACGGCAGGCTACCTGCTTTATTCCTTTGTATGTTACAGTATGAGATCTATATACAGAAGAGTCCATAAAACATATATGTCCAGTGTAAAGCGGAAACCTACATACCGCAGCCCAGGTCAAGAAAGAGCTCTCTCTTTATTCTTAACTCATCGGTGGATGTCATCTAGTGGAATCGAGTGTGTCACTAAGACAAGGACTCAGAATTCTGTTTCTGAGCTGAAATTATTGGGGTCTTCTGCCAACCATGTCCTCATCTTGAACTTCAGCCCTGATATTCCAGATATTTGGCTGAAAGCCATGCTATTCAAACATCACTTGGCTGACATGGTCTGAAATCTAGCTGCAGGAAGCTATTCGCTCCACTGGACAGTATCTTGTAAATTATCTTAAGCACCTTACATCCCCCAATATAGTGAGGCTGTGGGCTTTCTTGGACTCTGTCACATTTGAGAAAAAATAATTGATGTGGGAGCCCAGCTGGGATTATCTGTTAATTGTTAACCTGTGTGGAGATCAGTCTATTTTTTGGTTGCTGTTAACACAGATCAGTTAGAATCTTGCCATATTATCAGAAGGGGTGTCCTCTGCCCTGCTTGTAGTGGAATTCAGCCATGTGCCTCACTGTGTTTGGGCAGAACATGGGGCCTTTGGGAAGGCCCATAGTTACAGGAGGCACAGCAACCACCTCCCTCTAGGGCTTCAAGGCTCAGAGCTGGTAGGGCCCTCTGCATGGGTTTCAGCACCCCGCCCCCCACCCACTGCTGGGCTCCTTCAGCTCTCTCCCCCTTCCTCAGCTGCCTTCCACAACCAAGGGCCGGCCTGCCTGCCTGCCTCCTTCCCTCCCTCCCTCTCCCTCTCTCCACCTCTCTCTCTCTCCTTTCTTTCCCTGTAGCTATCCAACAGTTAATCTGTGCATATGGAGTCCAAAAATGATGACTTGTTTAATGAATAGTCCTTGAATCTGACTGAAATTCTCTTCTTGAATAGAAATTCACCTGAACTTCAGGAATTTATCAATTCTAGGATCCTCTTTGATGTCACACTTCCTTCTCTCTGTGTATGAAGCATGAATCCATGATCACTAGATTTAACTTAAAATTTTTAATTCCTTTATAATAAATTTCTTTTCATCCTCTTCATTGAAGTTTTTCTCATTTCTTTATACATAGTCATTGATACCTTTTTTTTTTTGGTTGTGTAAAGCAGATAATAACCTATTCTCTTTTTACTCCTTCAAGGGGTTTAATGTACTAACTATTTTCTAAGCACCTACTATGTAGACAGTTTGCAGTGCTGAAGCTACAGTAGGGAACAAGGCAGAGGTGGTCCCTGCTCTCATGGGGCTGGCATTCTCAAGGATTTTTATATTCTAGAACTGAGCTATCTAATATGGTAGCCACTAGCAACATGAAACTATTTAAATTAAAACTTAAATTAGTTAAAATAAAAAAAAATTAAAAACTCACTTTCTCATTCACACTGGCCACATATCAAGGCCTCACTAGCTACATAGGATGAGCAGCTACAGTATTGGACAGTGTAGATCTAGCCTTGCTCTATAGTCACAGAAGGTTCTATTGGATAAGGCTATTCTGCAGGAATTGGCTAGACATCCTAGTCTTCTGAGGGCTTAAGAAACCCTGTAGCAATACTGCGAGATGATTTGTTACAACACCAGATCATGATTCCTTCATATACAACCCTCCCTCTGAAACATGGAGCTTACATCTAGCATGCCTGGAGCCAATGTTTATTTTTATTTTGGGCATCCTGTGTTTACTTATAAAATGGTTGAATCGGTGTTGCTGAACAGCATTTTGAAATACTCGTTTTTCCCTCCTGTCTTTCAAGCAGGTATTGGCTCTGTATCGGGGAAGGGATGGCAGGCAGAACCCAGAAATAGCCTTTGATTTTCTGGCTGCTTCTGTGGCCCGAATGTACAACCTCTCAGGGCCTTTGAGAGTTTGTAGAAGGGACAACAGGAAGGAGGATCTGGGGAGTAGATACAAATGTCTTGGGAGTAGCAGGACTGGAGGAGGCAGAAAGAGAAATGTGTCTGTGCCTACGTGTACAGCTGTCTGAGCATGAAGGCCAGCTTGCACATGCTTCAAGCGTTTGAGACGTGGTTCTCCTGACAGTTCTGTGGGGGCAGCCGGGTCTCCGAGGGAGAAAGTGTCTAGGATTTGGGACTGGGGGGGAGACCTCACAGATCTAGTGACTTGAAGGGTCAAACTG